>NC_140504.1:152146273-152750558 GCF_964339955.1 Pipistrellus hanaki
AATAGCCCTTTTTATTTATTTTTATTTTTTTCTGGTGAAATTGTCTTATGGCCAATTAGTTGTGCAGTTCTTGCAGTAAAGATATTTATGATAAAAATGCTTATGGCAAAAATACAACTGTATGAAATAGCTGTTGTGGTAAATGAGAGAGGGATATCATACTAGGGAATGAGACCACTTGGGGACCTTGAATTCAAAGAGACCCCACTGTAGCTGGTTTGGCTCAGTGGATAGAGCATGGGCCTGTGGACTGAAGGGCCAAGAGTTCGATTCCAGTCAAGGGCATGTACCTCATTTCCAGTCGATGTGTTTCTCTCACATCAATATTTAACTCTGTGTGTCTCTCCCCATCCCTTCCACTCTCTCTAAAAATCAATGGAAAAATATCCTCGGGTAAGGATTAATAACAGCAATAAACAAAAAAACAAAAGAGATCCCAATCTGCCACATTCAGCCAGTTCCAAGTACAAGATGTGTCTATTTGTCTCCCCTTATAAGGTGAAGTCCTTCCATGGCATAAATCCAAAAGAGAGAGTCATTTTGACATGAGACCAAGTTAAATGAGAATTATCATATCAGCTAGAGCTAAGTCATTCGCCTGCATTGTATACGGCTGTGGCACAGGATGGAGTTCTTCTGCATGTCATGGCTGTGCTGTCCACGAACCATAGTTTACTGCTAAACATCCAGTCCCTTTAATAAGCCATAACTAATTTCTTAAGTTAAATGTTTTGATCACTTATAGTGTCCGACTATTTACCTCTTAACTGTTAAGTTATGCACACATCAACCTACCTAAGAATTCAAGCTAAAATGACCACATGATGGTTTTTTGAATAAAGTATGAGACTAACATTTTATCAATAAGTTACTTAGTAGGTAATTGTTTATATCGAAGCTTCCAACTTCTCTAAATTTAGTGCATCCTTTCTCAGTGTGAAAACAGCATGTTTATTGTGGAATTTGAAAATAGAGGTCATCCGAATTCCCACCCAGAGATCATTGCTTCTAGTATTTTCCTGTACATACACACAGAGTCGCTCTTTTGTTAATTGGATTATACTATGTCATAAATACTCATTTTAACATCCTACACATTTCTTCATGCTATTAAATTATTCTTCAGAAACATGATTTTAAATAGCATCATTAGAATACATTTAGAGTATGTATATTGCATATACTAATGCGTTATGCAGATCGATGGATATTCCATCATTTAAACAGTTCTCTATTGTTGGCTATTTAAAGTTTTTCTATTTCTCTTTTATATTGAGGTTTATATTCCTGAACACCTTACTTAGTTCACACGTCTGACTACTTCTTTAATCATTTTGCTGTGCTTAATTGTCACAAACACTGTGGCGTTTGGGGCTTAAATGAAACTATATTTTGGCAGAAAAAAAAGCAACCCTTTTTAAACTATAAATGTTTTCAAGGATTAATGTTTGCTGAACCTTGCAAAGACATATTCTTTATACTTTCCCTTGACACCTGCGATATAAAGGTTTGAAATATAGTAGATACCTCTTGTGAAATGTGTATCACAAAGGAATCCTTCATTTATAATCCAAAGAATTAATACTTCTATAGAGTAGATTTCACCTTCTCCCTTTCAGCCAGAATTTGAATACTTATTAGCTACTGACATTTTTTTGACCATTATAATAGAAAGATGAATATTTATCTAAATATAACATTTGTACCGAATCACACAGAATTTACAATTCATACTAATTGAAAGGAGAGAGTAATTCTTCCTTTCTTAAATGCTGTGATAGCAGGGGTTTTTCTCTTGAAGGTCCCTATTAGGTAGAGATTTAAGTAAATCAGACATAGATGAGACATTCATTTATTTCCTTGCACTATTTCCCCAGAGCATCCTATGTTGTCTATGAATGTCACAGCATCGTGTTCTGGAAGCTTATGCAATAGGCCGGTAGCCTGGGGCTTGGGAAGAGGTGTGCTATGTAAATGGAAGGTGTTAATTATTCTTATCTCATTTCACTTCTGCAACTGCGCTACTGGATGGAGGACATATCCGGTAAGCATTATTAATCATGTTTTGGAGAAGGGAGAAATTAAGATTCCAAGTTAAGTAACTGATCCCCAAAGCAGAGCCGTCAGATTTGTGGCAAGTCTTTAACTCTTGGTCAGTGTGTTTGCCTTTTTGTTACTTCTTCTGACTCCAGCATCTTGTCCCTTCCAAGGACCACTTCTTATCTTTGCAATTTTCCCCTCTCCTCTGTTCACCAAAGCACACTCTTGGCGTTTTCCTGAAGAGGAATTTTGTCTTTTGTTCCACACCTTTTACCTTCGGTTTCTTTTCTTTTTCAAATTCAGCCCTTATTCCATTTCCATCTTTGCCCCAGAATTCATCAGACAAAACTTAACCACAGAAGGATATGTAAGAGGCCATCCAGTCCAAGAGCTGTTTGCTAGTGAGCTTATTAAAACAGAACAAATGATCTGCCTAAAGCCGTAAATGGTGGCAGAGCCATTAGTAGGATTTACTTCTTCTAATTTTTAGTTCATTGTTGTTTTGAAAAAATTTTAATCAAATTACATATTAATAAAGATGAGATTACACAACTTCTAGTAATTTTTAAAATGTCTATGGACTCTACATTTGCGAAGTTCTGGGATTAGATAATGCAGGAGCAGCCTCTGAAGCAGTAGTCCTGAAGGCCGAGATAATTCGGCAGCTGGAAAACAGAGCGGTGATCAGACTGGAAAGACAACAACTAATCTTTGACTCTGCAACGAAACTTAGTCCCAGGACAATCCTTCAAATTATGTAATTAAGTACTTTAAAGGGCCCAGACTGGTTCCAGAGCATTATAATATCAAGCACACTTGTCAAACTCGAGAGGGAATTTCCGGTAAAGCAGGTTATTTTCCCAGGCCTAACCACAAAACGGTATGGAAAACAAAACCACATGGATCAAAATTGGCGGTGGAGCAAAGTTCTCTGATACACTTACATTAGATAGAACCTGGGAACGCATAAATGCCACATAATGGAGCCTAAGGGCAAGTGGCCAATTTTATTCTCCTCCCCCACATTCATTTTTCTGGGTTCACTCATTTATCATCTTCAATGGGCATTTATGGCCTAGAAGCCAAGGTACTTTTGAACCAAGTTGTGAAGTACTGAAGATTTTTGAATGTGTAGGTACAGACCCTGCTGCAGGAAATGAAATCCAAATGCAGAATATGGAAAAGTCTCCCTTGGTTTATGCTTTGCACATTTAAAAAGACCCTTATCACTGGCAAAGGGGCAAGTCATTATTTTTCATTGAGGATGGAGCAAGGCAATTACCCTTGACACTAGCCAGCAAGAGAAAATTTAGCAGTCACTGATAGAGTTGTGTTCCTGATTATCACAGGTAAAAAAAAAAAAAGAGCTTTCTCTCTCTCTTCCTGCTGATAACCAGGGGAGAGGCTTGAGGTCTGGGAGAGTCATGTGGGCCCTGGGGAAATGCTGGTGGAAGAGCCGCTCCTCTGATCAGCCAGAATTGGTCCCAAGGCTCCTATGACAGCTAGTTCATCATCTACGGCTGATTGGAAGGAGCAGTCGTACAGCGTATACATGTGTTTGCTAAAATAAAAATTAGCCTCTGTGCTGTCCCAGCGTCCTGGTTTTTGTTTGTCCTCCCTTTAAAAGGAATAAAATTGGACTTAACAGGAATAGTTAATTCTACCAGAACTCTCCATATTCACACCAAAGTTTTTCCTCCCAAAGTCTGACCATCTAAAAGATATTTGTAAAAATCGTAATGACTGTGCTCCTTGAACATAGGAGCACACCAACAGATGGATGCTAACTTGCATTTATGTTCAGAATTAGATGAGGAAATTGGGGTCCTACTTCCATCCTTGCTGCCATTTGGAAATGGCGATATCATACTCACTGCCTCTAATTCAAATTATCTTCCTAGTGCACATCTCATTATTTCTGGGGAAAGCTGGAATGTCTCCCCACGTGCCAGCGCTTGCTTACAGAGCTGGATTTTATAATGCCATAATCACTGCATTGTCAATAGGAAATTACTGGAAATTACAGTCAACTAATCCATGGAAGGCATATGAAACCTATATTAGCCCAATAAAAATTATTTAGTATTATTAGCCTCATAAAATTAATTTTATAATAATCAAGGAGAACTGTATAAAGAGACTTAAATCTCATTTTAATAAGAGACTTTTTGTAAAATTTTCCTGATTATAAAAACTTGGAGAAATTCAATACTTTATTATATAAGGGAAAATGGAAATGTAATTTAAATGAGTTTTTAGATCATTCTAGACCAGGCTCAGAACACTTTCTGGAAGATGGTTAATGGTGAAATGTATTTAATTATTAGACAAGATGAAGGGCTGAAAGAGCTAGATAAAACCTTTCCAATTTCAATTGTTTATAAAAAGAAGAAAAAATACTTGCTAGCTCTCTCCCAAATGATTTGAGAGAGAGCTAGAAAGTATTTTTCAAATCAATATATTATTGATTTGAGAGAGAGAGAGGGGAGGGAAAGGGAGAGGGAGAGAAACATTTATGATTGAGAACCATCCACTGGTTGCCTCCTGCATGCCCCCTGTTGGGGATTGAGCCTGCAACCTTGGGCAAGTGCCCTGACTGGGAATCAATCCGTGACCTCAGTGCATGGGATGATACTCAACCAACTGAGCCACACTGGCAGGGCACCAGCCACATATCTTTTTTATAAAGACAACTGAATTGAAAATACAGTTTTATACCTTTTAGTTGAATACACTGAAATCCAATTGATGTCACTAGAGTAAAAAGAATTCATTTTTACATGTTGCAAATTTAGAAATTGAGATAATTTAGACAGGGGTGAGGATGAAGTTTACTTTTACTTTATTTATGTTAAAGTTTCCTAAGAAAGTGAACAAGCTTGCCAGGATGTGTTATCTATGAGAGGGAATAAATCATTTTCAAGCTCATTCCTCCCCATCCCCTCTCAACAGTTGCTGAGCGCTCACTCTGTGGGTGTATTAGTTTTCCTGTGGTAGCTGTTTAGCAAATTACTATACACTTGGTGGCTTGAAACAACACAACACAAATTTCTCCTCCAGTTTTGTTGGTTAGAAGCCTGACATCGTCTCACTGGGCTAATATCAAAGTGTCCATCGAGCTGCATTTTTTTTTTTTTTTCTGGAAGCTCTGAAAGTGAATCTGAGACTGACTTTTTTGCTTTTTTCCATTCTAGAGGCCATCCATCTATATTCCTTATCTCATGGTTTCTTTCCTTCATCTTCAAAACCAGCAACATTATATTGCTCTGACTATTCTTTTGTAGTCATGTCTTCCTCTGACCACAGCTGAAAAAGGTTCTCAGATATTGGGGACCATGTGATGATACATTGAACGCACCTGGATAATCTAAGACAATCTCCCCACCTCAAGGCCCTTAATGCTAATCACATCTACATCCTTTTTAAATTTTATTTTTACTTTGAGAGAGAGAGGAAGGGAGGGAGAGGGTGAGGAAGTGAAGGAGGAGAGAGAGAGAGAGAGAGAGAGAGAGAGAGAGAGAGAGGGAGAGAGAAACATCAATCAGTTGTTTCCCTTATCTATGCATTCATTGTATGTGTCCTGACCAGAATCAACCCACAACCTTGGCATTTTGGGACAATGCTCCAACCAACTGAGCCTCCCAGCCAGGGCTGCTATGTCCCTTTTTGCCACGTGTGGTAATATATTCACAGGTTCCTGGGACGAGACCTGGATATCTTTGGGTCATTTGCATACCACAGTGGGAGGTAGTGTTCAGTTCACAGGACTATGAACCAGCATTAGAAGATAGCGTGTCGATATATTAATTTTAAACATATTTGGTATATAATAAATGAGTATAATAAATTCATATTTATTAGTGAAGGGAATAATGTTTACATACATAATACTATCTTATAATCTGTTCTTTTCACTTAATTCTTATATACACTATTATGTGAGCTAAACATGCTATTCTACCCCTCACGCAAGGGAGAAGGACAAACAAAAGCCAGAGCTTCCCTTTAGCTGGTGCATGGATACGCTGCACGGTCACGCCTTCTGATCAGCCTCATCACCAACTGGTCAAGGGAGCTTTGAGGCCCACACAGAAGGAAGGGAATATTTGTATTTTATCAAGCTGTACTCCTGATGTTAGAGATTCGTATCTTCACAGCTTTTTACGGTGTAGATAATGCTTCACTGAACATTCAATAATTTGTGCAGCTGTTTTTTGCTTTTATTGAATGAGTCCCTTGGAAAAAATCATTGGAAAGAAATCATGGACTCGGAAGATGTGTTGTCTAATTACTGGTTGCCTACCCATTCCCTTCTTCTTATTTATAGGACCATAATTTTGTTTAGGTATTAGGTGCCAATTTGGTCAAAGGCCCAGGTTAAGCCACAGGTAATAAATGTGTCTGATAAACCAAACCTGGCTTTTTTTTTTTATTTCCTTTGCCAATAATTGATTTAAGAATTATCTCTGTCTCAACTCAGTCCAATAAGACCAAGTTGAAGTTTTTATAGCTGATTGATCAGAGCTGGGATTTAGGTGGCTGCATCTGTGATGTGCTAACCATCTGGGTGTCTGTTATTACTAAATTCACATGCGTGAAGGAGATGAACTAGCATGAGATTAGAATAAAAGCAAAAAAAAGGCAGCACAGAGGATGAAGCAAAGGAGGATTCAAAGATGTCTCTGACTCGTGGGGCCAGGCGACTGTGTAAGAATGAGGGTTTGCGGTTCGGGTGTTTCAGATGCTCAGGGATGTTGACTTCAATTTGGAATGTGCGACCTGAGGACAGACCATCCCAGGAAGTGTGGGCCTCCAGAGGCACAGTGGTTTTAATAGAAATGTGCTGTGAGGAACACATATAGGCTCCGTATATCATTTTAAATTTTCTAGTAGCTATATAATAGAAAAAGTAAAAAAGAAACAAGTGATGTTTCAATACTATATTTTATTGAATACAATATATGAAAATATTATCATTTTGGTATATAGTCATTGCATATTCCAACATCTTGATTTGTGTTGGTCACATTTCAAGCACTTTAAATAGCCAGGCACCTAGAAAGATGAATTTGGAAACCAGTTGTAATGTCAGCTCCTTCCTTTGCTCGTGCACGTGAACCTGTGTTTGGGTATTTCTTGCCCAGCATATTCCCAGGAGCAGGGCAGTTGGGAGGCGGCAGATGAAATAGTGCCCCTTTGTTTTCCAAGGTGGTGGCTCCACCTCACACTCTCTCTAGCAATGTGTAAAAGAGTCCTCGCTGTTCCACATTCTCATTGACATTTGGAAAAGTCACATTTCTTCATTTTTGTGAAACTATTGGGTATAAAAGGGTTTGTTATTTTTTCACAATTTTCATTTTTATGATGATTAATGAGTTTGATTATTTTTTCAAATACATATGAACCTTCAATTTTTCCCTTCTGGGCAAATCACAAATATTTATTCATTCAAATAGAAATATGTGCATTACATTATATATATATATATATCTCACATAACATATTCACACACATGTCCTATAATATTTTCATTCACAAATACTTATTGATCACTACCTGCTAAATATTGGTCTAGGTACTGTAAATATATTTGTAGGGGAAAAACAATCCCAAATCCTGCCTTCATGGAGTCTATGTGTATATGTGGCGAGGAATCAGAGACAAAAAAGTAAAATGCCATGTGCCATATGAAGTCAGTGAACCTGGGTTTAAGTCTAGCTCAGCCATTTTACATCATCAAACCTTGGTTTCTGAAACTGTAAAAAGAAGATGGCAAGAATATCAATCTTACATATTTTTTCTTTTTTATTTAATTTATTGTGGTGACATTGGTTAATACAGTTATATAGATTTATTTCATGTGTATGTATAATTCCAAGATACATCATCTCTATATTGTATTATGTGTTCCTGACACAGTAGTTGGCAAACTGTTAGGTTTCAGAAAATATTATTATTATTATTTTCTTCTTTCTTGCTTCTGTTTTTCTTCAGTAATATTTATTTTTAATTATAACTACTGAAATTTAAGATTAAATATGTTTTGATTATGTAGCATTTTGATTATGTAGCTCTCATTTTGGTATCAGCACGCTGTGTTTTCTGCAACAAGACAAATAACTTGAGCTAATTTTGAAATGTGTTATTTTGAATCTTCTTAAATCCCAAGGATCGAGAGCCTGAGAACATACACTTTTTAAAAAGCTGCATCCTGTCAAATAGCCAAAAATGTGGGAACATCCCTAGGAATGTCTTGTATAATTCAGGGCTGTGTTCTGTGAGCATAAATGTTGCTTGAAATTCATTTCACTGCAACCACCAATGTATTATATATTTTTTTTTTTTTTTTTTTTTTTTATTTTTTAACTTTTTTTATTAAATTATTATCTGTGTACATATTTTAACATTGCCCCCCCTCCCATAAATACCCTCCCTCCCCAGAGTTTTGTGTCCATTGGTTGTACTTATATGCATGTATACAAGTCCTTCGGTTGATCTCTTATCTCCCCCAGATCTCCCTCCCCTCCCCGCTATAATTTGACAGTCTGTTGTTGGTTTATTGTCTTTCTATCTATCTTTTGGTTCATCAGTTTATAATGTTCTTTATTATTCATAAATGAGTGAGGTCATGTGGTATTTCTCTTTCATTGACTGGCTTATTTCACTCAGCATGATGTTCTCCAATTCCATCCAGGTTGCTGCAAATAATGAGAATTCCTTCTTTTTATGGCAGCATAGTATTCCATTGTGTAGATGTACCATAGTTTTTTTTTTTTTTTTTTTTTTTTTTTTTTTTTTTTTTTTATGTTTAAACACCTTTATTATGGGAAGGAGTAGTGACAGTAATAATAGCAGCCATTGCTTGAGCACCTGACTCATGCTAGTTGTGTGCTGGACTTCTGACATGTTAGGACATTTAAACTTGAAGTGACCCTCTACAGTGGATGTTTTTTTTTTTTTTTTTTTTTTTTTTTTTTTTTTTAATTTATTTATTTATTTATTTATTTATTTTTTACATATTTTCTTGATTTTTTTTTTTATTGCCCCCCTCCCTCCCTCCCACACATCCCCTCCCTCCCCATAGTTTTATGTCCATTGGTTGTACTTATATGCATTTATACAAGTCCTTCGGTTGATCTATTATCTCCCCCTGATATCCCTACCCTCCCCACTGTAATTTGACAGTCTGCCTGTTGCTTTACTTTCTCTATATCTGTCTCTTGGTTCATCAGTTTATAAAGATCTTTATCATCCACCGATGTGTGAGGTCATGTGGTGTTTCTCTTTCGTTGATTGGCTTATTTCACTCAGCATGATGCTCTCCAATTCCATCCAGGTTGCTGCAAATGATGAGAATTCCTTCTTCTTTATGGCAGCATAGTATTCCATTGTGTAGATGTACCATAGTTTTTGGATCCAATCATCTGCTGACGGGCACCTAGGCTGTTTCCAAATTCTGGCTATTGTAGATTGTGCTGCTATGAACATAGGGGTGCATATATCCTTTCTGATTGGTGTTTCTAGTTTCTTGGGATATATTCCTAGAAGTGGGATTACTGGGTCAAATGGGAGTTCCATTTTCAGTTTTTTGAGGAAACTCCACACTGTTCTCCACAGTGGTTGCACCAGTCTGCATTCCCACCAGCAGTGCACGAGAGTTCCTTTTTCTCCGCAACCTCGCCAACACTTGTCGTTTGTTGATTTGTTGATGTTGGCCATTCTGACAGGTGTGAGATGGTACCGCATTGTTGTTTTGATTTGCACCTCTCGGATACTTAGTGACTTTGAGCATGTTTTCATGTGCCTTTTGGCCTTCCTTCTGTCTTCTTTTGAAAATATTCTGTTTAGGTCCATTGCCCATTTTTTAATTGGATCATTCATCTTCCTTTTATTTAGTTGTATAAGCTGTCTGTAAATGTTGGAGATTAAACCTTTATCAGTGGTAATATTTGCAAATATGATCTCCCACACCGTGGGCTTTCTTGTTGTTTTATTGATGGTTTCTTTTGCTGTAAAAAAGCTTTTTATTTTGAAGTAGTCCCATTTGTTTATTTTCTCTTTAGCTTCCATTGCCCTAGGGGCCGTATCAGTGAAGAAGTTATTTTGGCATACGTCTGAGATTTTGCTACCTGTGGATGCTTCTAGTATTTTTATGGTTTCCCGTCTGATGTTTAAGTCCTGTATCCATTTTGAGTTTATCCTTGTGAATGGTGTAAGTTGGTGATCTAGTTTCATTCTTTTGCATGTGTCTTTCCAATTTTCCCAACACCATTTATTGAAGAGACTGTCTTGACTCCATTGTATATTCGTGCCTCCTTTGTCAAATATTAATTGAGCATAGTGATTTGGGTTGATATCTGGGTTCTCAATTCTATTCCATTGATCTATTTGTCTGTTCTTGTGCCAGTACCAGGCTGTTTTGAGAACAGTGGCTTTGTAGTATAGTTTGAAGTCTGGTATTGAGATCCCTCCTACTTTACTCTTCTTTCTCAGAATCGCTGTGGCTATTCGGGGTCTTTTATTGTTCCAAATGAACTTTTGGAGAGTTCTTTCTAGGTCAGTGAAATATGTCGTTGGTATTTTAATGGGGAGTGCATTGAACCTATAGATTGCTTTAGGAAGTATGGACATTTTGATGATGTTGATCCTACCAATCCATGAACATGGTATGTTCTTCCATCTCCTTACATCTTCCTCTATCTCTTTTTTCAGTGTCGTGTAGTTTTCCGCAAATAGGTCCTTTATTTCTTTAGTTAAATTTATTCCTAGGTATCTTAATTTTTTTGGTGCGATGGTGAATGGAATTGCTTTTTTAGCCTCTGTTTCTGTAGTTTCACTGTTGGTGTATAGAAATGCCATGGATTTCTTGGCATTAATTTTATATCCTGCTACGTTGCCAAATTCATTTATTAAGTCAATTAGTTTTTTAATGGAGTCTTTTGGGTTTTTTATGTACAATATCATGTCATCTGCAAATAAGGATAACTTTACTTCTTCTTTTCCAATTTGGATGCCTTTTATTTCCTCCTCTTGTCTAATTGCAATGGCTAGTACTTCCAGAACTATGTCAAACAGGAGTGGCGAGAGTGGGCATCCCTGTCTTGTTCCTGTTCTTAGAGGGAATGGTTTTAGTTTTTGCCCATTGAGTATAATGTTGGCTGTGGGTTTATCATATATAGCTTTTATTATGTTGAGGTATGATCCTTGTACTCCCACTTTTTTAAGAGTTTTTAACAGGAAAGGGTGTTGGATTTTGTCAAATGCTTTTTCTGCGTCAATTGATATGACTATATGATTTTTATCTTTCAATTTGTTTATGTGATGTATCACGTTTATTGATTTGCGGATATTGTACCATCCTTGCATTCCTGGAATAAATCCTACTTGGTCATGGTGTATGATCTTTGTGATGTTCTTCTGGAGTCGATTTGCTAGAATTTTGTTGAGGATTTTGGCATCTATGTTCATGAGGGATATTGGCCTGTAATTTTCTTTCATTGAGTTGTCTTTATCTGGTTTTGGTATTAGGGTGATGTTGGCTTCATAGAAGGAGTTCGGAAGTGTTCCTTCCTCTTGGATTTTTTGGAATAGTCTGAGGAGGATAGGTTTTAGTTCTTCCTTGAATGTTTGGTAAAACTCTCCTGTGAAGCCATCTGGCCCTGGGCTTTTGTTTGCTGGAAGCTTTTTGATGACGGTTTCAATTTCTTCCCACGTCACTGGTCTATTGAGATTTTTAGATTCTTCCTGATTGAGTTTTGGCAGTTTGTATTTTTCTAGGAATATGTCCATTTCCTCCAGGTTGTTTAGTTTGTTGGAATAGAGTTGTTCGTAGTATTTTGTAACAATCTGTTGTATTTCGGTGGGGTCTGTTGTTATTTCACCTCTTTCATTTCTGATTTTGTTTATTTGGGTCCTCTCTCTTTGTTTCTTGGTTAGCCTGGCTAGAGGTCCATCAATCTTGTTTATCCTTTCGAAGAACCAGCTCTTGGTTTTGTTGATCTTATGTATTGTTTCTTTGGTCTCTATGTCATTTATCTGTGCTCTGATTTTTGTTATTTCCTTCCTTCTGCTTACACTGGGCTTTTCTTGTTGCTCTTTTTCTAACTCTTTGAGTTGTAGAGTTAGTTCATCTGTTACCATTTTTTCTAGTTTTTTGCAATAGGCTTGTAAGGATATGAACTTCCCTCTCAAAACTGCTTTTGCTGTGTCCCATAGATTTTGGATTGTTGTGTTTTCATTGTCATTTGTTGCCAGGATGTTTTTAATTTCTTCCTTGATTTCTCTGGTAACCCAGTCCTTGTTTAATAGCATGTTGTTTAGTCTCCATGTATTTGATTTCTTTGGATTATTTTTATTGTAATTAATTTCCAGTTTTATGCCACTATGGTCTGAGAAGATGCTTGATATGATTTCTATCTTCTTGAATTTGAATAGACTCTGCCTATGTCCCAAAATGTGGTCTATCTTTGAGAATGTCCCATGTGCACTTGAGAAGAATGTATATTCTGTGGCTTTGGGGTGGAATGTTCTAAAGATGTCAATTAATTCCATCTGGTCTAGTGAGTCGTTTAGGATTGATATTTCTTTGCTGCTTTTTTGTTTAGATGATTTGTCGAAGGGTGACAGTGGGGTATTAAAATCTCCTACTATGATTGTATTGCTATTAATCTCTCCCTTAATGTCCTCCAGCAGTTTTTTTATGTATTTGGGTGCTCCTGTATTGGGTGCATATATATTTACCAGGGTTATTTCTTCTTGTTGGATTGTACCCTTTAGTATTATGAAGTGACCTTCATTATCTCTTGTTATGTCCTTCACTCTGAGATCTAATTTGTCAGATATAAGTATTGCTACCCCAGCTTTTCTTTCCTTTCCATTTGCCTGGAAAACTTTTTTCCATCCCTTCACCCTCAGTCTGTGTGCATCTTTTTTTCTGAGGTGGGTTTCTTGTAGGCAACAGATGTAAGGGTCTTGTTTTCTTATCCAATCTGACACCCTATGTCTTTTGATTGGAGCATTTAATCCATTTACATTTAAGGTTATTATTGATAGGTACTCATTTGATGGCATTTTTATTCTATACCCATGTTCCTTCTTCAATTCCTATTTCTTTATTTTTACAGTAGACCCTTTAGCATTTCTTGCATTGCTGGTTTGGTGGAGATAAATTCCTTCAGTCTTTTTTTGTCTGTGAAGCTCCTGATTTCCCCTTCAATTTTGATTGATAGTCTTGCTGGGTACAGTATTCTTGGATTCAAACCCTTCCTTTGCATGACTTTGTATATTTCATCCCATTCCCTTCTGGCCTGATATGTTTCTGTTGAGAAATCAGTTGCTAGTCTGATGGGGGTTCCTTTGTAAGTAACTTTCTGTCTCTCTCTGGCTGCTTTTAAGATTCTTACTTTGTCGTTGTTGTTTGCCACTTTAATTATAATGTGCCTTGGCGTCTGTCTTCTGGGATTCATTTTGCTTGGGACTCTGCGAGCATCTTGGATTTGTGTGGGTTTTTTCTTCTCTATCTCAGGAAAGTTTTCTGTCATTATTTCTTGAAATACTTTTTCCACGTCTACCTCAGTTTCCTTTCCTTCTGGAACCCCTATTATTCGAATATTATTTTGTTTTGTAATGTCCCAAAGCTCCCGTAGGCTCTCCTCCTGCTTTTTAATCTTTTTTTCTAGAAGCTGCTCTAATTGGGTATTTTTTTCCATCTTGTCTTCTAGCTCACTGATGCGGTCTTCCGCTTCATCTAGTCTACTCTTGATGCTTTCTATTGAGTTCTTCATGGTAGCGATGTCATTTTTCATTTCTTCTTGGTTCTTCCTCAATTCCTGATGGTTCTTCCTCATTTCTTCTTGGTTATTGTCAAATTTCTCTTCCATTCTTTTTAGCCAACCAATAATCATTATTCTGAACTCTTGCTCTGGTAGGCTGCTTGCCTCTGGCTCGTTTACTTCCTTTTCTGGTGATGCCTGCTTTTCTTTCATTTGTGGGGTGTTTCTTTGTCTTCCCATGGTATCTCTTTTCAGGATGTCTGGTTATGTGGTGTTCTTTCTCTTGCGTTAATTTATAGGTGCAAAATACAACACTACCATGTACAACACGAGAGGCACTTAACAGGAATGTATTTACAATATTAATAACCTCTAATAAAGGTAACCCCTAGCGATAGGCAAATTAGGGTATAGGAGAGAAGGAAGGAAGGAAGGTAAAAATAAAATAAAGAAAAATTAAAAAAAAAAAAAGTCAAAGAAGAAATAAAGTAATGACAAAATGAAGTTAGAAAACAGGGAGAAAAAGAAGAGAGAGAGAGAAAGAGAGAGAGAGGGAGAGAGAGAGAGAGAGAGAGAGAGAGAGAGAGAGAGAGAGAAGAAGCAAACTAAAAAAATGGGAAACAAACTATATATATGTGGAGAAAATTGCCATAGATCAACCAGTGAGCCCAGCCAATGCCGGTAACAATACTTGGAGATTAATACAAACTACAATACAATATCCACTATTATTAAGTAAGGTTATGATATACAGAAGTCAAAGAAACAAACAAAAACAGAGGATTTAAAAAAAATTACAAAGCAACAATAACAACACTGGAATAAGCATAACAATTTCACTGAAAAGCACCAATATTCACAATAATCAACCTTCACTCAAACAATGAGAAAAGGATAGAAAGTAGAACCGTTTTTTTTTTTGTGTTTTTTTTTTTTTTTTTTAACTAGTTAATATAGTGCAGAGAGTGATATTTATACACTTGTATCAGGGGTTGGAACTTAGATCTATGAGTATAGTGAGAGCTTTAGCAGGGGGTATACAGAAAGAATAGAGGAAAAACTAAAGCCGGAAAGGGATAGGATAAACTGGAGACTAAAAGGTTAAAGTTTAGTAAGAGAGTGATGGGGTAAAGGTCGAATTGAGATAGGGTTGAATGATGCTATAGTAGAGATTAAAATAGAATGAAGGTTACTCCCAATGTAAAATAAAGACGAAGTAAAATGGTACTGGGGAGGAAAAGAAAAAGAAAAAAAAATTGCAAAATAGCAGTAGTAATAGTGAAGATAGAGATTGAAAAATGTAATAATTGAAAAGGTAAAATCAAGTAAGGAAAAAAGAAAAAAAATCGTTTCTGAAGTAAAAGATGTAAAAAATGAAAATTAAATAAAAAATGTAAAAAATGAAAATAAAATAAAGAATAGTATAATTAGCATAAAATTGTCCAGTAGAGTTCAATCACTTCCTCTGTTATTGTATTTGGTATGCCTGGTTCTTGGATCAGAGAGTCTTGCAGTTCCCAGCTTTCCACTGCACCTCAGTTTTGTAAGGTAGTCCTTAATTTTAGGCAGGCTATATCTTAGTTATTTGTGTCCATTTATTTATTTTTGATTAATTAAAAGAAAAAGAAAAAGAAAAAAGAAAAAAAAAAAGAAAAAAAAAAAAAAAAAGGCAGTTTGTAGTTCAGCCCTTAGGTGTCAGTGTTACTGGTTTGACCTCCCAGACTTTGGTTGCTCTGGCCCTCTTTCTCTCTGGGGGCGGGCCCTCGCAGCTCTCCCGGGCTACAATATAGGCGGGGCCACGGCCGCTCTGGGGGCGGGGCCTCGCGGCGCTCCGGGCCGCGGTGCTCTGGGCCGCTCTGGGGCCGGGGCCTCACAGCGCTCCTGGTGGCGCGCTCAGGGCCGCTCTGGGGGCGGGGCCTCGCGGCGCTCCGGGCCGCGGTGCTCTGGGCTGCACTGGGGCCGGGGGCCTCGTGGCGCTCCGGGGCCGTGGAGCTCAGGGCCGCACTGGGGCCGGGCCTCGCGGCGCTCCTGGTGGCGCGCTCAGGGCCGCTCTGGGGGCGGGGCCTCGCTGGAGCAATGGCGCTATCGCAGCCTGAACTCTCAGCCTAGCCACGCAGACTCTGACCTTTCTGTGGGTGGTTGAAGAGCTTCCTTGAATCCACCCGCTTGCTCCGATCGGGGCGCCACAGGTGCTCGATGGACTCCTCGGCTGTGGGTTTTCCAGGCCTCAGAGAAGCTGCTCCCTTCCTGGTAGGGTGGCGCCGCCTTTGCGCTGAGCCCGGAGCTCCGGGAGAAGTCGGGAGTGCTGGCCGCTTGGTCAGGAAAAATTGTCCAGCGGACACTTCCTTACCTTCCTAGAGTGATCCGCTGCCCCTTAGCTGCTAATCAACATTCCCTGAGCGACTCAGATGTTGCTTCTATCTGTTTTGGGACCGGGGTCAGAACAAGTCCGTCTGTTCGGTCGCCATCTTCCCACCAATGTATTATAAACCGACTGTGTGCAAAGTGCTATTTAGAGGAGATGCATATGACCTTATTAATCTTTGGAACAATTATTTGTCCCTCTTTCTTAGATAATGATGTTGAAAATGATCTTCAATCAGACATCAGTTGAACACTGCAAGACACACTCAGAAAAGCAGAAGGAATGCAACTTCTTCTTGATAGCTGTGCGCCTGGCTTCCCTGAACCAGATCTTGGATCCCTGGGTCTATCTGCTGCTAAGAAAGATCCTCCTTCGGAAGTTTTGCCAGGTAGCCAATGCTGTCTCCAGCTGCTCTAATGATGGACAGAAAGGGGAACCTATCTCATTATCCAATGAAGTAACACAGACAGGAGCATGAATGGGAACACTTAATCAACATGCATGTTCACAGCTTTCGGCAACGAGTAGCCTTAAACCTTACTGTGAATTTAGGCATCTCTGGCATGCCACTGAGTATGCATTGAAGTGAAATTTTTGATATAAGGCTGAATGGTCTCAGCATAGATAATCCCCCGTGTGCCAGAAGCATTGAAACATAAACAAAGGGAAAATATATTAATAACAATCTAGTGTTTTTGAGTCTCTGCCATTTGTAGCTGAATATGTGATTCTTTATAAGTGATCTTAGTCTGTGGTGAGGGTGGGGTGGGGAAAGTTAATATTCCCGTATACTGAGCACACGGGGGATTTAATGCATAGATCATCAAAGACAAGGCAACCATTTGTTTTTGTTCAAAGTCCTTGTTCTTCTGTGTTCTCTTTTACTCTCTTTTTCTCTGCGTCACTCTTTTGCCCCCTCACTTAAAAAAAAAAAAAAAAAGTTGAATTAAGATTTAAAAATGTATCCATAAGCTCTGGCTGATTTTGCTCATCCACCTTTGGACCAAGGGGTTGAGGGTTTGATTCTCCGTCAAGGGTACTACCTGAGTTGCAGGATCCTCACCCCTGGGCAAGAGACAACCCAACCATTTGTCTCTCACACATTGATCTCTCTCTCTCTCTCTCTCTCTCTTTCTCTCTTCCCCTCACTTCTACTCTGTCTAAAAATCAATGGGAAAATATATATATATATCCTTGAGTGAGGATTAACAAAAAATATATATATATCACAATATTCATTGGTACTGGTGTTATTTAAGTACTGTTTAATATGTAAATTAGCTGCTAACATTACAAAGTTTAAGTTTTGGTTGGGTTAGAATTGGGTTTACTTATTATCTGAATAAGCTGATTTCATTTATTTTAAATATGGGAGGACTTGTGACTATTCAAATTGCTAAATGTTCCTTTTTTTGCATACATTGTTAATTCCTACAAGCCTGGAGAAGATTCATGGAACTGAGGGTCAGTGAAGTGACTTTTCAGAATGCTATTTAAGGACTGATTTGAGCGCTAAATATAGGTTCATTATCTTCTCTGGTTATTTTCACTAACAGTATTCTCCAGTCTTTTGGATTTTTAAACACTAACTCAGATTCTAAAACCAATAAAATTTTGTGGGTTCCATAAAGAGTTTCCAAAGTTTGACCTATTTATTGGACAAGAAAACAATAATGTTGACTCCCTCACAGCAATTTCTCTGCCCTCTCCTCAGAGTAGCATATCTAAATATTTATTATGAAATGTTTTTCTTACAGTCTACATCTATACTAACCTTAATAGCTAAGCTTTATATCTTTTCGGCACAAGTAGATTACTACATTAAGTTTTGAGAATTGCACTTAAAAAAAAATTCCCAGCAAACACAACAGTCTTTTAAGTTAGGCCTACGCAAAATGTGCTTTGTATTCTTGGGAGCATTCATTTTGTAAACAAATTAACATTTCCTTGTGAAGATTTTAATTTTCAGATTTCATTATTGCTTTCATGGTTAAAAACAAACAAACACCTTATGATTTATTTATATTTCTTCATGGTAACAACATTTTCCTTTGAGTTTAGTAGGCATTTGTAGAAGAATTAACTTTAACAGGTACTGTGTTTCTATTAGATTACTCTGTACACCAGCCCAGTTCAGTCAGGAATCATCAGTTTAAACGCCCATGCCAAATTGAGTGAAAAGACAAGATCTGCTGTGGGTGCTTATGTTAATTCATGATAGCTCCAAGAGTCCAGGTTTTTAGGAAAATGGTGTTAAGTAATCTATCTTAAAACTCCATGGTGGAATCTCTCTATGCCACCAATCAGATGATCTCACAGGCCACCTCATGGGGGATAAGACAAAACTACCTACGTTAGAAAAAGGAAGTACATTTAGGATGGCCTTGTAATAGAAATGCTTTGACACTTGAGTGGTCCCCTAACCCTAGGTTATAATCAGATAGATACACATGCAGTATGGATTCCAGTGGTGTGAGCACGATTGGGTTACTTTTCCCCAACACCTAGTACAGCACTAAGAATTCAGAAAGTGTTCAATATTTACTCGGTGGATGAATAAAGGCCTGCCAAACCCTGGTGCCATCTGTGAGGCACCGCCATACGGTTGAAGTACTTTATGCCACTACAGTTCATCATGCTGATAAAGTGGATGGTCCCTGCTTATTTAATTACAAAAATATGAATTTATCTTCAATGCATAGTGCCATATTGCTTCCCAGCAGAGTGCTTTATTTGTATTAATAATTTAAGGGACTGATACATCCAAATGGTAATGGAGATTACTGTAAAAAAAAAAATCCCTTCTTACCCAACCATAAAAATACATAAAGATAAATGAGCATGAAAGTTATTCCCCACAAAATAAATTCCTGTCCAGGGAGACCTGGTAGACGTGGACAAATGGCAAATGGACAAGGAAGAAATCATGGCAATGGCATATAAGGTTGTTACCTTGGCAACCATTGGTTAGCCCAGGAAAACCCAACCTAAAAGTCACAAATAATTTTAGCCTTTGGAGGAGAGTTGTGGTTAGGGTTCAGAGAATTTGGGCAGAGGCCTTGGATGTGGTTAGGAGGTGGACATCCGTAGGCACTGCCCAAGAGGAGTCTGTTTCTGCGTTGAAGTTCATTGGCCTTAAAATTTACTCTCATATATGTACTTAGTGTATGCGAATATCTGAGCAGGGGAAAAACACATGCATAAATTATGGCAATTCCTAATTTTCACAGTATTGGTAAAAATAAATACAGAAATAAATAAATATCTAGGAAACCACATGGAAAGAAGCGAGTGAGCAAAATGTGGAAATATAGGTGAAATCAGCCTTCCTAGATTTTAGAGGAGTCCTGATTTTCTAAACCATGAAATTATACAGCTATGCCGAGTCATAGAAGAAAATGATGACATACTATACAATAAGAACAGGTTTTTTTTTTATCAAAGCATTTTAGGTTTAGTGGATTTCTTAAAGATATTTTAAGTTGGAAAAAAAGTGTTACCTCAAAACTTACCAGATTTACCTATTGCTATATTTTAAGTAAACATAAGTGCTTAATCATGCCATATGTAAATAACTATTTAAAAAGTGCACATATATTTCTACTTAACACTTTCTGATTATCCAAAAGATCTAAGGACCATGTTACAGGAAAAAAAAAATTGCAGAAGCTCATGTAAAACTGAACTACAGAAGACCCTGTGACCATGCTGAGTGGGGGGAGGGAAAGAGGGAGGGAGGGAGGAGGGAGGGAGGAAGGGTCCTGGGATCAAACCTGCAACCTGGTATGTGCCCTGACCTTTCTGGTACATGGGATGATGCTCTAACCAACTGAGCCATGAAGCCTGGCAAATTAGGCTTTTTATTTACTTAACACTTTTTATATTTTTGTTAGTTTTGACCCCAAACTAGTGATTGGTTTTAAATATTTTCCACAGTAATTATTTAATAATTGTTTTGTATTGGGAGCAACTCAAGAGACAGAAAATAGGAAAATGTTGTGCTTTGCAATTTTAGGCACACGTACTTACTACTTATTTTCACACTTTAACCCCAAAAGCTGCTCTTGAAATATGCAGAATGCTGGAAGATGAGTGACACAGAGAGACTGCAGAGTATTTATTACTAAAACTATAGGGAATAATTAAAATTTCTATGACAAGTTTAGACCATCAATCATGCCAAATCTTCACAGCGGCTTGTTTATTGCTGGTTTCGTGCTTGTATATGTCTCAAAATTTCTAAAACTGATGTCTGAATAAATGTACAGAACTGTTTCGTGAATGAGATTCCATCGTTTTTAAAATGGAGACTTTAATACTGTGGCTAAGTCCATACGACTGTTTGCTGAGTTGCAATAAAATGCTCATAAAGGTGACATATAACTGTGATGTGTCATCACACAGGTGGTGACAGAACCAATGTACAAAACGTAAAACCAATTTAAAACTCACACGTTTGTTAAGAATCTGAAGCTCAGTATTCTAAGACAACTAGTAAGTGGTGATTACACTGAAACATGAAACAGAGACTTAGGGAACATTTTTTTCACAGAATTCAATTATGTTAATATCATTAATCAGATGTGGGGGGGCTTTTTTTTTTTCTCTAACACCCATTTGGATATTTATAACATCATTTGCTTAATGGAAATTTAAGTTGCTATGAAAAAAGCATCTGCATTTATTGAATTTTGAGTCCTGCCTGCCGTGGCCTTGGTAGGGCCAAACCAAATGATTTCTCGGGCCTATGCAGCCAGGGGGCTGAGCACTCCCCACCCCTGATTTACATAGATGCTGATCTCATGCAAAAATTCACATTCACCTGACTTACTCCAACCAAAAAGGTGTTCATTTTATTATGACTGTGTCTATGGTTATCAAGTACAATCTTGTACTGTATTCCCTGGATGCATTTTTTTTTTTTTATGGAGTCCACCTGGAATAAAAATGCAGAGAGTAAAAAAAGAGTAGTATAGGTGACTGTCCTCAAAGTGACAAAGGGAAAACTGAGACGGTACATATCAATGGAGGCTTTAACAAGTCTAGAATAAAGTCATTTTTTAAAAAACAGAGATCAACAATTAGTTTTTAAGTCAGATGGAAAGATATCTTCAAAACATGCTACTTAACTTTTCCATTCTCGCTCCTGCTCTCTGCTCTTTTAAGGAAAGAAAAAGCAGAAAGTTCTCATTTTATATATTCTCTATTTTATAAATCCTAAAAGGATTGTATTTCAAGGCTTATAGCATATATAAGTTGAGTTGTAAACCATTATATTACTATCACCTGAGTACATTTTGATCCTTGAGAAATACAATTCGATTGGATATATACTATATTGATCTATACATTGCATCTTCTTTTTTGAGAATTAAAATGACTTTATTCTCAGAAATACATCAGTATCATATCATAAGCATCCCAAATATCTCCTGATTTACTTTTTTTTCCATTAGAAACAAGCTTTTTCCCCTTAGGCCCCTTGCTTCCAACACTGCTTATTCATTTTTTTAAATAGAAAGAAACAGAAATATTTGCTATTGGTGAAAGCTGGGATTGGTTTTAAGAGGAAAGAGAATGGCTTCATATTTCTAATATGCTAGTGTTCTAATATATGAGATAGATCTGAGCGTTGTCTTCAATGTCTGCTGGGCTGACACAATTTTATTATTGGAATAAAGATAGGAAGGAAAGAGATCACCATCACCACCGACAACCTTTTCAGGCTTTTCAGCATTTTAGAGATGATTCTATCTCTGAAGTTATTTTCAAAAGTGCAGCTCTTAAGTTCTCTTGTCAATTGTTTTAGAATTATAATAGCGTGGCCTTGTAATGAAAGTGAATCAGGTATCTAGCCAAAAGTTAGCCAATCACCGAACTTTAACCGCTATTTGAAATGAGTTTCTTTTTATGGTTTTCAGTAATGTGAAGCAGAGAAAATGCATATGACTTCCTGATACACTTTACTTCAATGTTATTCCAGCCTTTGAAATGATATTATTTATGTGGAGGAGGCATGGAGGGTGGGGTAGAGGACACAGAAAGATATGGAGGAAAACCTGGATATTCCCGACCCTGTTAGAAATCTTCACCCTTGTAGGCCCATTCTACAGAAGCCCAGAGAGAAAGGGACCACATTTATCTTTCACTGAAACTCAGTCGGACAAAGCAAGGTGTGGCCCGTGGTGTTCTTTTTCATAAAAGCAGGTGTGAAGTTCCCTCAAGTCAATATCACTGACTGCTAAACCCTCTTCTTTCTATACATAAAATTATATGTGTGTATTCAATCCTTTACCTTCTCCCTCTTTATTTAAATGTCCAAATGTGTTTATACAAATAGCAGAAAATCGAACATTTCTTTAAGCGAGCAAACTAAACCCAGGCACTGATTATCTGAATCTGATAACAACAAAGGAAAATGAGTTCTATTAACATAGTGTATCTAAGTTAAAACTGAAACCATTGGCACTTTAATCAATAATTGTAAAGGCTTTTAATCAACTGTAAAGGCTTTTCAGCATTTTGGAGAAGAAAGCCATATGTTTTCCCACCTCTCCTACTCAGTAAACTATCCCTATACACTTTGTTGAGAAAGTATACTTCTATCACCTCTATGTAAAGCTTTTTTTTGGGAGTTATCTTAAGTGCATTGAAATATATCTTCCAGCACATTTTAACGGCTGGTATTCAATATTGTGGAGACAAAGAATAAAAAGAGACTATGAAAAGTACAGTCATAGCTAGTTTGTATATTTAATTAATGTATGTTATTTATGTGGTGTTTGTCAATGGAAAAATAAAGTTGAATGATCTAAAATGTTCCTGTCTTTTTGTCCTGATGTCAAGTCATGTCAGGAATATTATAATTGCATTAACTATTTTGCCAAAATCCTATTTGACATGCTTTGTCAAAATAACAGCCCAAGGTAATGCAACAGTATCCTGCTATCTGGAACAATGAAATAATTTCATTTTATGTTCTATAATAACCAACAATACAAATGATCACTTATGTGCTATTAATCTGACAGGTGCTTTTTTCCCCATTTCAACATGATACTTACTCATGTTATTAATATAATGCCAGAATTTTTGTTGTTCATACAAAAGCACATTTATAAAACATAGTTCTTTCTCTTTCTTACGGATTCTAGTCTAATCTACTGGCAACCAACATCAGATTCATCCTTGGGTCCAGTCAGACCCTTTACCAGTCTGATACCTGGACATTGGTATGAGCTGATTATTAGGGGCGGCAAATGTTGGGCTGCCTCACTACCTAGTTATGTGCTCATTGAGGTCACCCTCCTCTTCCTTCTTCAGTGAAGGAAGTTCTGTATAATGTAGACTACAACGCCAAGCTTGCTAAAAGTAGCATGTTGCGCTTGCTTTCTATCCCCCTAAGAAAAGGAATTTAGGGTGAGCTCTGTCCTAGGTCCGCAAACAGATATTAGAGTCTCTACAGTCTGTGTCCTTCAGCATTTCAGGTCAACGGCATAGGCTATCTGTCAGTAGGCCAAAATGTGCCACCACAATGCTCATGAAAAAACATGCCATGACCTTAGCTGGTCTGACTCAGTGGATAGAGCATCGGCCTGTAGACTGAAGGGTCCTTGATTCGATTCTGGTCAAGGGCACATGCCTGGGTTGTGGGCTTGATCCCCAGTAGGGATCAGCAAATCAATGATTCTCTCTCATCATTGATGTTTTTATCTCTCACTCTCCCTTCTCTGAAATTAATAAAAATACACATATTTTTAAAAAGAAAATGGTACCTTTAAAAAAACACATACCATGAAATGAAACATTGTCCAATTTCATGTCCTTGGAGGACGTGGGACGAGATATCCTGAGGTATTCTTGGCGTCCTCTATGCTCACCTAAAACAGACTCAAGTAAATCCAGTTAGGAGGATGAGTACACAGAATCCAGGCCCATCCTTCAACCCAGGCTTGTTTTTTCCTTCAACATATGTTTGCAGTGTACCTACCTATATGTGCCACACATTCTGGTAGGTGCTAAGACATAAGGATTTTTTTTTAAAAAAAAAATGTTTTCAACAGATACAGAATGTAGTAGGGGAAAAAGAAATACTTTGATCAGAGCTGTGATTAAGCACATGGTACTATGTGAGACGAAACTATGGGGGAGGTGATGCTAAAATAGGAAAAGGTTTCTTGTAGGAAGTGATATTTGATCTGCCTGTTGGGGAAAGGAATGGGTGTTAACCAGGACAGCATTTTAGGGTACTTTTCCATTTTACTCTGCCAAAAGCATTACACTCTCCAAGACATTCCAACGGGCTACCTTCTCATGGCTGTTGTGAAAAGTGTGGGTCTATAACCTCCCAGAGTGGGCAGCAGTGGCAGGCCTCACAGTAGGGTTTCTCACTCTCAGCATTAGTACACATTGGGCCAGACCATTCTTGGTTATGGGGGACAATCCTATGCAATGTAGGCTGTTGAGCAGCATCTCTGGCACCTACCCTCCAGATGCCAGTAACACCTCCCTAGTTACGACAATAAAAAATATTGCCAAACATTGTCCAATGTACCATGGAGGACCTAATTGCTACCAGGGATGAACCTCTGCCTTAGGGCAAGGGCTGTGGCCTCCAAGAGGGTGCCATGCACCAGGACAGGGCCACCAGTGGGTCTGAGTTCTGACAGGCACCGTTCTGGCATCTCCCGAGGCAGCAGGCACTAGAATGCCCGTTTGTGTCTGACTGCACAAAAATGTGGCACTCCCACTGCAACAATGCCTGCGTCACCCCAGGCCCTGATCCACTTCTGTAATCACATAAACACCTATTCACAAATGAAGAGGAACAATTTTTTCAGAAAGGATCACCTTTCTATTGAAGCATCCAATCCCTGTTTTGTTCTTGATAAGAGGCCCTCGGCTTATATGTTAGGCTTTTAGATCTCTCAAAGGGAAAGCTAAAGAGAGCAAGCCAATTTATCTGAGGACCTTTAAAAATCTGTTATAATTCCTCTTAAGTTCACATTTCCAGACAGGTGCCTTAGTAGGTGAGAACTTACCAGACTCTGTCTTTGATGGGAGTTTTGCATATGTCATCTGTGTAACAGCTGTAGCAGCTTTATTTGATTGAAAGGGTTTTTAGCAAAGAGCAAATTTCAGGCAAATGTCTCTATTAGCCTGGGCTCTGGGCCTTTCTCAGTTCTTACCCACCTGTGGTATCTCAAGTATAGGGATATGGATATATATATATATATATATATATATATATATATATATATTTAGAGGAAAAGCAATTCTGTTTTGATGACAGAATTCAAGTCATGATCTCTATAATTATATGGGATGGAAAGTTAAAAGACTTAAACCCCAAATCTAACCAAAAAGTAAAATTAAAATGAGAGTGTTTGTTGGCCTATTTCTGAGGCAAGTAAGAAACATCTGTCTTTATGCCTAATTTCTTACACAATTGTTTTTAAAGAAGACTTTGAATATAATAGACAATGTTCCTTGAATCTGATTTTGAAAACAATATTGAAAGAAAATAATTCTGAAACCATTACCAGCAACTGAGGTCATTTATACCCAGCAGAACACTGGTTCTTAATCACTTTGAAGTCAGAGACCCCTCTAAGAATTTCCATACAGTGTCAGGGGTTGCACAGTCCCCCAGTCAAAGTCTGTCGGAGGAAGTCTTGGAAGTTCATAGACACAGGTTAAGAATTCTCAATGTGAGAGTCATTATGTTTCAGGAACCTCACAAGTTTCCATGTTTGGTTAGAAAGCTAAAATCTAAAACTGGAGCTAAGTCAACATAATTGCCTCCATGTGAATGCCAAAATTCCTTGACATCTCACTATATGCTGCAATAATAAATCAACATAATCAGGGGTGTAATTATTAAAAAAGAGCAACAATCACTTTTTTATATTACCATCCCATGGAAGAAGGAAACAACACAATCTCAACTAGAAGAGGAGCAAAACAGACTACTCACAAAACAGGTCCAAAGTGAAAGGACCATTAAAACATAAAATACAAGTTATCCAATGACGCATTTGCCTTACAACAAAGGAATTGTTTCAGTTTTGCCTTATGCTGACCTAATAAGAGAGATTTAAAATGAAGCTTTTCAAAAGTCAATAAAAAAAAAATCACCCTTCTGAAAAATGCAACGGACTATACACAAACCAGCTACATGGTTAGAATGTAACTGTTATTTCCTATTACATTTTGTTATGTACTTTATGTTGTTATCTATGTCTATGAAGATGCATACATATTTACACTTACGTATGCACTACATCTTTGCATTGCTATTAGGTCAAAAGCAGCAAGGATGACCCTATTGATTGATCCCTTCAGTGAAAATGCAAGGCATACATTTACAGAGCTTACAAATGTAAAATTAATGATGCTCTAAGCCAACACGTATCTGTAGAGAGATGTATTGATGTTTACTGTTTTTATTTTTCTAGAGGGAAAAATGTGGAGCAATTAATGACCTTTGTCTTTGCATTTTTCTTGCCTTATTGTGGAAGATGGAAATGAAGTCTTAGAGTACTGGGATGTTTGTGTACAGGAAACAACTCTTTGATACCACAGCATCCTCCATTCTGAATGAGTGTACATAAATTAGACAGCTGAGCAAATGTGAATGAAATTGTAACTTGATTTTCATGAAGCAGTAGTTTAGAGTCTTCTTAAAAGATCCACAAAAAGACAACATTTTTTTTTTTTAGAGGAAAAGCAATTGCACTTCATTATTTATTTTCAAAATTGTTTGACAATATTTATGTATGTATATGTATTAATTTATTTATTTATTGCCTAGCACGTTTATCTTAAGAATTCCAGTGACACATTTAATTTTTACTTGAAAATATTTGGAGAAATCATATTGATTGATTGCCAAACTCTGCTTTAAATGTTGTGTATCCTTCATTAGACCAGCAGTGCTCCGATCCTAATCCCAGGTTTTCTCCCAGGTTGGTCATCTTGAATATTCCTGCTACTATCCCTTCAGCAGAATGCTCATTGACAGCTGAATTGATTAATCTCAATAATTACTATTTTACCAATACTGAGAGATTATATATGTAATTTTGAATATTTTAAAGTATTTTTTAAAAACAAAGTCATTTCACCAAAATGCTCTCTAAAGTTTTGTGGGTCATAATGGAAGAGAAAAACTTCAACATTGAACAAGGAGTCAGAATACTTATGTCCAATTATCTGACTTTCTATTCACTGGTTATTTGCCCTTGACAATTCAGTAAACCCAGAGAATTTAAATTTTCTCATTAGCACAGGATTGTTGGGGTTACACAATGAAGATAAGAACACTTGAAAGGACTACACAAGTAGCCAATGGTTAACATTATTTTATTTTCCTCATTCCATTAATGGAACAACACTAAAAATTGATTATCATTTTTTTCACCTCAAACAACTATAGGATAGTCTTGCTAACTTAGTACTGGGCTTTCACCAGAACATGGGAGTGATATTAAAAGATTAGTTCTGGTTCCACATAGGGAGAGCTACCCAGCTTCCTTCAGGGCTGGTTGCCTCTTCTGTTCAATCAGGGGTGAGTCTGTCTGAGTTCTTCTAACTGCAAATACACTCTTCTCCCTTCTCTCTGGCCTCTTGTCAGCTAAGCACAGACAAGTTTTTTCTTCAGAATCTTGAAAACTGCTCCAAGGAAACCTCTAGGAGACAGCAAGGCACATAAAAGGTTTCTGTTCTTTTTTAAAAAAAAAAAATAATAAATCTTTATTGTTAAGATTATTACAATTGTTTCTCCTTTTTCCCCCCATAGCTCCCCTCCACCTGGTTCCCACCCCACCCTCTGCCGTTACCTCCTCCCTGCCATTGTCCTCAGCCATAGGTGTACGATTTTAATCCAGTCTCTTCCTATACCCCTGTTAACGAAAAAAACCATTGAAACCTGTAAAGAATTTTTTTAATGAGTTTATTTGAGCCAAAATTGTCGACAATTGCCGGGAAGCAAAACCTCAACGGATTGAGATAATGCTCCGAAGAATGGCGAGTTACATTTCTCTATTTATACACCGAAATCAAAGGAGGGACATAGGTGGGTTACATGAAATTCATTGGTGATGGAGTAAGGAGGCGGGAGAAAGCAAAGTGGTGGGAAACTCCTGGGATTGGATAAAAAGTAAAATGATGGACGTGTACTCAGGTGAGTGCAGGAACAATTAACATGATAAAGAAGGAATTTGAGGCATTTGTCCTGGCACCCACCACATTTGGTTGTTCCCCAGGGGCTCCGGAAAAAGGGAAGTTACAAGTTACCCAGACATCTCACAGATATGTTATCTTAGAGGCAAAAAGGCAAATGGGCTCAGTAAAAAGATCAAAGTTGATCTTTGTCTGGGAAAATATCTGGGACATGACTACCTACTATAACCTGTTAGATATTTTAATTTTCAAACCATCTTTTATGGTTATCTTAGGTCTCTGGGTTTGCAAGACTGCCACGCAGGCCTTCCCTGAGCTTGTCAGGTTAGCATGTGGCTTTTTTCTTTCACACCCCCCACACTTCTTTCCCCCTAATCCACTCCCATTCTTTGCTCCAGATTCTATTATATTCACCAGTTTATTCTGTTCCTTTTTTTCTTTTTTTTAAAATATATATTTTATTGATTTTTCACAGAGAGGAAGAGAGAGGGATAGAGAGTTAGAAACATCAATGAGAGAGAATCATTGATCAGCTGCCTCTTGCACACACCTTACTGGGGATGTGCCTGCAACCAAGGTACATGCCCTTGACCGGAATTGAACCAGGGACCCTTCAGTCCGCAGGCCGATGCTCTATCCACTAAGCCAAACCGATCCCGGCTCTGTTCCTTTTTTTCACTAAAAATAATTTTTAGGTTCCCATTCTCAGTTATGAGATTGTTCTCTTCTTTCAACCAAAATGCAAGACCCTTGAATCCAAAGGCCATGCCTTCCATTTAAGTTTTCCTGCTTTCATTTTCTCATCGAAACTACCAAATCCTATCACTTAAGTTAGATGATGGGTCTTATTTACTTATTTTTTGCTCAAGAAATTACATAAAATAGATTATACTGTAAAGATTTTCATACATGAACTTATCCATTTGTGTGATCTGTTATATCTTTAATGTGCATTTATTTTCTAAAATAAGCTTAATTTTTAATCACAATATTATGTGCTTTTAAAAAGTCCAACAGTGCAAAGGGCTAATCATGAAACCCAGACTCATTCTTAGCCTATACCCACCACTCTGCTCTATAGATTGTATTACTTTCAGCCTTTTCCCCCAAAAAAATTCTTTTAGTAATATGAAATGCCATCCTATCCTATATAATAAAGAGATAATGTACAAATTAACCTTCATGCCTCACAAGATGGCTACCTATGACCAGGGTAGTGAGGGATGACCAAACGACTGAACAGCAGGCTGCATGGGGCAACCAGGCCAGCAGGGGGGACATGAGGGGTGATCAGGCTGGCAGTGGGGGGCAGTTAGAGGCAACCAGGCTGGCAGAGGGTGAAGGGGGCAGCAGTTAGAGGCAACCAGGTCAGCAAGGGGTCCGTCGGGGATGATTAGTGAGGGGCAACAAGGCTGGCAGGGGGGTCAGTTGGAGGCAAACAGGCCAGCAGCGGGGGCAGTTAGGGATGATCAGGCCAGTGGGGTTGGGGTGAGCAGTTAGGGATGATCAGGCCGCACACAGAGGCAGTGTAGGTGTTATTGTGTTATCACATTGGGAAGACAGGTGAGAAGTCAGGCTCATAGAGGGTAAATCACTTGGAGGATAAACCACTAAGTGAGAAGTATAGCTGGGCTTTCGCCCCTGATTCTAGGTTAGATTATAATCATTGTGCAATCTCTGAGCAAAAAATTACTACTGGGATTATTTTCTAAAGCTTCAGATTAGTCTTTGAGGGCTGCTCTACGGCCCCCCTGAGAGAAAGGCTTTGGCTGAATGACATTTCCAAACAGCCAGAAACAAGCTGGAGCAGCTTTGCCAATAGTGCTGATTAGATCTGGCCAGCAAGTTTCTCAGCAAAGATGTGAAAGTTCCTATGTCCAACCTGGGTGTGTCAACTTGGTAGATGCAGGCCCGCTCTGCATTTAGTCACGATTTGGGTGTCTCTCTCTCTCTCTCTCTCTCTCTCTCTCTCTCTCTCTCTCTCTCTCTCTCTCTCTCTCTCTCTCTCTCTCTCTCTCTCTCTCTCTCTCTCTTTCTCTCTCTCTCTCTCTCTCTCTACCTTTTTTGCTCCCCTTCCACACTTCTTTTCCTGCTTGTGACTGGGGAGCAGGTTCACTGAGAAGCTGGAAAGGAAAAAAGTGGCTGCTTGTTTTCTGATGACAGAGAAACCCGTGGGAGAATTTGTAAAATATAGGACAGAAGAAAAGGAGAGAGAGAGAGAGAGAGAGAGAGAGAGAGAGAGAGAGAGAGAGAGAGAGAAGGCACTTTGTCAGCAGTGAAACCATTTTATTCATTGTCTCTTGCTGCTTAATTTTGAAATTTGCTCCAGCGTTTTCATGCAAAATACAAAGCAGTTTCAGAGTGAAGCATATTTGGTGTTTAAGAAAGAGAAAAACTCCTGTGTCCTGTTTTGGAGTTTTTTTCCCCTTGTTGCTAGCATGAAAAATTGATTTGGTGGATCTGATATTTTATTCTTTCACCAGTTTTCTCTTCAGCTGGTTGCTCTGGTTCCCACAGAACAGGTTAGGCTGAGAACATACAACACATTTCACTCAGAGGGATAAAATCTTGGCATCTCCAAAACTCAAATTCTATTCTTAACACTAAATTGAAATAATAACCCACCATATCCATATAACTTTAAAAATTGATGCATCTTGGAGTCTATCTTTAGTCTCATTTTGCACATTATCTTTTGACTATTTCAATAAAGATTTTAATAAAATAAGTCAGACTTAGAAAGGCAAATACTGTATAAATTCACTTTTATGTGGAATCTTTAAAAAGCAAACTCATAAAACAGAAAACAAACTGTTGGTTGTTGGAAGAGTTGTGGGAAGAGGGAAATAGGTGATGAAGGTGGTGAAAAGGTACAGACTTCTAGTTATAAAATAAATGAGTTCTGAGGGGGAGGTAATGTATAGCATGGTGACTATAGTATTTATACAGTCATGTACTGCTTAATGACAGGGATACATTTTGAGAAATGCCTCATTAGGTGCTTTCATCATTGTGAGAACACACACAAAGCTAGATGGTACAGCCTACTCCACACCTAGGCTATATGATATAGAGGTAGTCTACTGTTCCTTTTTTAAAATTAATTAATTAATTTTATTTAATAAATCTTTATTGTTCAGATTATTACAGGCGTTACTTTTTTTTTTTTCTCTTCCCCTAGCTCTCCTCCGGACATGGCCTGGAGCCTTCCAATGGTTCCTCCCTGGCCGGCCCATGTCTCCCAGTGCACCAGGCCTCTAGTATCTCAATAAGATGGGAAAATAAATAAATAAATAAATAAATAAATAAATAATGCCTCCTCTGTACTACTGGAATCATGGAGATATACAAGTCTCCTTCCAACTAAGGATCCTATGATTTTTGCATCAAACTAGTCAGGAAATAGCTACAGTATTTGACATGGGGTGAAAGAAACCAGTGTGTCTGAATTTAGTTGTGAGCTTAGGGCTCTGCAAATTTCTTTACACATGGTTTTGTCTTCCTTCTGTGACACAAACTGAATTGCTGTTGATCTTCATTTCAAGACCAGCCTTTCAAAGTCTCTATGTTCACCCATATCAGTTCACAACATTTTTTGAAAACTCTATTCAGAAAAACAGGGGGGGGGGGAAAGGTCATAACAAAGAGCAATAGCAATTATTTTCCAATACTTTATTTGGTGGCCATTATTACCAATGACTTCATTAGCTGGAGCAGCATATTGTCCTCATTGAATATGAAAAGTTGCCAAGAATATAAGTTTGATCAAACTCAGCTTATGATTATTTTTTACTATGTATAAAGCATATATTTTAGAGGAATAAACTCAGTGTGAATAATATGCATCAATCTTTGGACATTACCAATCCCATCTAGTGTTTTTTAAAGTTTTCTAATCAAGAGAAAAGAGAAATAGCCTTTAAAATATAGAAACAAATGATATGACAGATGTTTAGGGAAGCTTTTAAAATTTTAAATAAGTATAAGGAACCAATACCATTACATAAATAGGAAGCCTGTTTTTGGGGGGCTTTGTTTTTAATCAACAGAAGAATTAATCTTAAAGAAAGACATTATTTCATTTCAGAGACTGGGACAGAATAGGCTGTTTTTGGGTTTAGACAATCAAATCTAAAGGAAGTACACTACTTATTTATTGACCAATGTCCTTAACACGGTTAGAAATAGTCACCTCTTTTGGAACACAGAGTCTGATGCTGACATCTTTGTTGGAAGTGTTGAAATAATTGCTTCCTGAAGGCATTAAATTAGTGTTTCACTGCAACCTGGAAGGTTTATGACATTATCAGTAGGAAGGCAGTGAGTCACCCTATGGAAAATTTGGGGATTTAAAGACAGATTTGAAGCCTGGTTTTTGACGTGCTAGTAGTGTAACTGGGCAGTTTGCTAATCTCTTCCTGCCTCTGTTTACTCACCTATAAATTGGGGATAATGATACCTGTCTCACAGATGGTGAAAGGAAATGATATAGGTACAAGGCTCAGTAGGAAATCAATATTTATGGCCATTATTAATATTGAATAGCACTACTTGCCTTTACAAAATACATTTATGATACCATCAGGTGTAATATTAATTGTAATTGTGATACTATAAAATAATACTAATAATTAACACTTATAGAGTTCTTTTAAGATTTCTAAGGCATTTTAGCATCTATTTCATTTGATCAAACCTTTTAGGTAGGTAAGGAATAGTTATTATTTCCACTTTATAGATAAAAATTTAAGACCAAGAGCAGGTGGGTACAAACCTCCAGTTGTAAAATAAATAAGTCATGGAGATGCAACATACAGCATGGTGATTGTACTTAACAATATTGTAGTGTTTATTTGAAACTTGCTAAGAGAGTAGATCTTAAAAGTTCTTATTACAAGAAAAATTGTAAGTACGTATGTTGATGGATGTGTTAAAAACAAAATCAACTGAGTGAAGTTTAAAGATCTCATTGGCTTTATTTACTTGATAATTCATGAATCAGGCAGCATCCTACCTAGCAGATAGAAATGAGTTCCAAGGGGCTTGCAATGGAAGGATTTTATAAATGGGAAGGGGGCGACATGAGGAAGTTATGACCAAAGAGTGAACGGTTTCAGGCAAGGTCAACTTCCCTTAGGCCGGGAAGGCAAAAGTTCTATCAGGCAGACTGATAACTGCAGATTGACTGGTTAAAGTTACATTTCTGAGAGAAACTGAAACTGAAGTCTTTGCTGAGATGGGGTTTATAGCAAGCGACTCCATTTGGGGTGTGTGTGTGTGTGTGTGTGTGTGTGTATTTAACAGATGGTTACTAGGCTTATTGTGGTGATCACTTCTTGATAAATACAAAAGTTAAATTACTATGTTGAACACCTGAAGCAATATTTTATGTTAATTATATCTCAGAAAAAGAAAGACTAGGTGTGGTATTTGGGCTTCAGAGTAAACTTCAGCTCAGCTATCACATACACACTTGACCCCTTCTGAGCTTCAGTTTTCTCATTTGGAGAAAACCTTTTCTAGCAGTATCATGAAAACCCTCTGCATTTCCCCCGTGCCCACCGTACAAGCCTGCATGCATTCACTTATTCAAAGCTCTCAGTAAGCTGGTTTCGTCACGCCTTTCCAGGGTTATCTGAAAGCTGATGCCAGCCTTTTGGGAGTCCTTTCCCCAAACACATAATGTACTTTGATGATTCTGTTCCCATTGTCTTCTTTGCTTGAATCTTCTTAATTGGGAAAATTCTACGCATTCAACAAGGCCCCACTCAAATGGCACCTGCTTAAGAGTTCTCCCATGATGTCTGATTTGGAATTAACAGCTCTTCTCTAGTGCATCCAAACACCTATTTACACCTCTGGTTGCTTTCTCACTGCTGACTTGTGTTATAATCAGCTGTGCCTGCCTCTAGCTCCTCGGCTATACTGTGAGACCTTGAGCGAGAGACCACATCTTTTTAATCTCAGTGCCACAGACCCTCTCATTTCCTCTCTTCCCCAGACCCTGAGCCTCCAAGCCAGGGCAGTCTCTGAAGTGCAGATGCACAGTTTACATAGGAATAGCTTTGAAATTATTTTAATGGCCACAATATGAATAGTATGAATCACACAAGCAAGGATGTCCAAGAAGAGGTTTAAGTTGAAAATAATTAAGGCTTGAAGAATTTACCACAATGCTAAATATATAGTGCGTGTTTCAGTAGGTAGTGGTTAACTTCAAATAAGACGGAAATTAGAGATGACGATCTCCAAACTTTTGGCATAGGTGTTACTCAGAATACTTCTTATCCTTTCCCAGGTGCCATTTTTGGTAACATCATTAGCGGAATGGGAAATCAGATGGACTATTAGTCACAGTGAATGCAGCACTTCTTAGATATATGTTAAGTTTATCATGCAATATGAAGGGAAAACCTTGTCTGTGCTGATTTCTGTCTGTGGAACGACCTTAGCTAGGGAATGGGCAGGCTGGGAGCTGAGGTCCAGGCTGGCAGAGAGGAGGGCACTGTGGTTAGCAGGATCGTATGAGGAGTGTAGTCTGAGCTCTGATCCCATGGCCTTGCTCCTAGCCCTTTCAGCCACATAGTCAGGGAGTGAGAGGCTGATAAACAGTGAGAAAGACACTTCCTTTCCAAGAACTGAGAGAAAGCCTTTCAAGATAGACAAATTCAGACCACCTCCTTTTGACACGAAGGAAGCTGCACTGAGACATGTCAGCATGGCTCCAAGGCTTTGGTAGGTTAACACTTGGAAACAGTTTTCTGCTTCCTGTCAGGGGCTCATATCACTAGACTGCAGTTTCCCCATCAATTCTAGCTATCGTTTACACAGCTCATTTTCATTCACTTGCTCAGCCAGTTGTGTTCAGCTCCTCCTGTCTGCCTCTTACTGTGCTGGGCCTCAACAGGGGACAAGTTGCCCTTGAGGAGGGTACAACACACCTCAGACTCAAACACCCAAAATCACACCTGAGCGGCCTCCCTCTGTCACTCCTGAAAGACTCCACTGGGCTTTTCAGACAGAGACTTCAGACCTTGCTTTCCCAGATCCTCCTAAACCACACCCCAGGTTTATTAACACGCTGCAGAGGAAAGAAAATCTAAGACATGCTGGGTGTTTTTACCTAACTGCACAAAATGCGGTTTTCTGCCTAAGATCAGCTCACTTTTCAATATGTAGTGAATATCTGAGAAAGGGAGCCTAGCACCTGGAGGCTTCTGCCTCTGTCATAGGTCCCTTCACAGAGGTGAGCTCACCAGGGTCCCATCTGCAGGCAGGCACTTTATATAAAGCAAGCCAATGGCAGAGGGATCTTTCATGGTCTCTCTAGGATCTTGCCCTTTAACAGGGCACAGAATGAATCTCTACACAGTTCCCAAAAAGACTGGTGTCAGGGTCTCCATGTGCTCACTCCTGCATACTTGTCTCTCTTTTTCATCCCTAAATCCCCTACCATCTGGCAGACAACAAAAAATTCTCTGTATCTATGAGTCTGTTTCTGTTCTGATTGTTCATTTTGTTTGTAGATTCAATTATTGATAGATATGTATTTACTAGAGGCCCAGTGTGTGAAAATGCATGCACTGGAGTTGGGGGCAGGAGTCCCTCAGCCTGGCCTGCCCCCTCTCACAGTCCAGGAGCCCTCAGGGGTGGGAAGTGACCCAGATGATCAGGGGAAGGCGATGCCCTCATCACACCTCTACTGCTGCCACTGCCAGTAGCGCAAGTTTTAGCTGGCCCTGGTTACTTGAGCCTTGGGCCTTGGGCCGGTCCTGGGCAGTTGGGAAGCTGCCATCCGAGGCTTGACTGTGCCTTGGCTGGCCCTGCTTGCTGAGCCTCAGTCAGTGGGATATGCAGAAGGACCCAAGGCCTCCAGTGGGGCTAAGGGGACCCTGGCCACAGGCATGTGGATTGGTCAGTCCTGGTTGAGGAATGGAGAATACTCTCAACAACATAAATTATAACTTCCAATTTGTTGGACACCACAGTCAGGCTTCAGCTTCGGGGGGAGGGAGGAAGAGAGGGATAGCAGCTCATTGGAGGAGCCTGGGTGAGCTGTCTTTCAGTGGGGGGTGCAGGAGGACTCGAGGCCCCCTGCAGGGCTGAAGAAACTCTGGCGGCAGGTGTGTGGAGCAGCCGGCCCTGCCCCCCGCCCACACTGCCATCTTGTGATTGTGTGATAGTCAATTTGCATATTACCTTTTTATTATATAGGCTTGCCATTTTATTGTTCATAATTTTTTTATTTTTTTATTTTTTTTTTATTTTTACTGTTTATTCATCTAGTCACAGTGGAATATAAATTTAATGCTATTAATTATTAACCAACTACATACCAAAGCCAATAAAATCACAATGAGCAAAACCAATGAATACTTCAAGTGAGCTCATCTGTATCCCTAAGGTTATGTGAAATGTTTTCTTTTTTTTTTTTTTTTTTTTTTTTTTTAAATATATTTTATTGATATTTTTTGACCCCCTCCCTCCCTCCCACACATCCCCTCCCTCCCCAAAGTTTTGTGTCCATTGGTTGCACTTATATGCATGTATACAAGTCCTTCGTTGATGTATTTTCTCCCCCAGATCATCCTCCCCTCCCCGCTGAAATTTGACAGTCTACTTGTTGATATACTGTCACTATATCTATCTTATGGTTCATCAGTTTATAATGTTCTTTATTATCCACAAATGAGTGAGGTCATGTGGTGTTTCTCTTTCATTGATTGGCTTGTTTCACTCAGCATGATGTTCTCCAATTCCATCCAGTTTGCTGCAAATGATGAGAAATCCTTCTTTTTTATGGCAGCATAGTATTCCATTGTGTAGATGTACCAAAGTTTTTGGATCCAATCATCTGCTGACGGACACTTCGGTTGTTTCCAAATTCTGGCTATTGTAGATTGTGCTGCTATGAACATAGGGGTGCATATATCCTTTCTGATTGGTGTTTCTAGTTTCTTGGGATATATTCCTAGAAGTGGAATTACTGGGTCGAATGGGAGTTCCATTTTCAGTCTTTTGAGGAAACTCCACACTGTTCTCCACAGTGGTTGCACCAGTCTGCACTCCCACCAGCAGTGCACGAGGGTTCCTTTTTCTCCACAACCTCGCCAACACTTGTCGTTTGTTGATTTGTTGATGTTGGCCATTCTGACAGGTGTGAGATGGTACCGCATTGTTGTTTTGATTTGCATCTCTCGAATAATTAGTGACTTTGAGCATGTTTTCATGTGCCTTTTGGCCTTCCTTCTGTCTTCTTTTGAAAATATTCTATTTAGGTCCATTGCCCATTTTTTAATTGGATCATTCATCTTCCTTTTATTTAGTTGTATAAGCTGTTTGTAGATGTTGGAGATTAAACCTTTATCAGTGGTAACATTTGCAAATATGTTCTCCCACACAGTGGGCTTTCTTGTTGTTTTGTTGATGGTATCTTTTGCTGTAAAAAAGCTTTTTATTTTGATGTAGTCCCATTTGTTTATTTTCTCTTTAGCTTCCATTGCGCTAGGGGTAGTATCAGTGAAGAAGTTCTTTTGGCATACGTCTGAGATTTTGTTGCCTGTGGTTGCTTCTAGTATTTTTATGGTTTCCCGTCTGATGTTTAAGTCCTGTATCCATTTTGAGTTTATTTTTGTGTATGGTGTAAGTTGGTGACCTAGTTTCATTCTTTTGCATGTATCTGTCCAATTTTCCCAACACCATTTATTGAAGAGACTGTCTTGACTCCATTGTATATTTGTGCCTCCTTTGTCAAATATTAATTGAGCATAGTGATTTGGGTTGATATCTGGGTTCTCGATTCGATTCCATTGATCTATATGTCTGTTTTTGTGCCAGTACCAGGCTGTTTTGAGAACAGTGGCTTTGTAATACAGTTTGAAGTCTGGTATTGAGATACCTCCTACTTTACTCTTCTTTCTCAGGATTGCTGTGGCTATTCGGGGTCTTTTATTGTTCCAAATGAACTTTTGGAGAGTTCTTTCTAGGTCAGTGAAATATGCCGTTGGTATTTTAATGGGGAGTGCATTGAACCTATAGATTGCTTTAGGAAGTATGGACATTTTGATGATGTTGATTCTACCAATCCATGAACATGGTATGTTCTTCCATCTGTTTACATCTTCCTCTATTTCTTTTTTCAGTGTCGTGTAGTTTTCCGCGTATAGGTCCTTTACTTCCTTAGTTAAGTTTATTCCTAGGTATCTTAATTTTTTTGGTGCGATGGTAAATGGAATTGCTTTTTTAGTCTCTGTTTCTATAAACTCACTGTTGGTGTATAGAAATGCCATAGATTTCTTGGTGTTAATTTTGTATCCTGCTACATTGCCAAATTCATTTATTAAGCCAATTAGTTTTTTAATGGAGTCTTTTGGGTTTTTTATATACAATATCATGTCGTCTGCAAATAAGGATAACTTTACTTCTTCTTTTCCAATTTGGATGCCTTTTATTTCCTCCTCTTGTCTAATTGCAATGGCTAGTACTTCCAGTACTATGTCAAAGAGGAGTGGCGATAGTGGGCATCCCTGTCTTGTTCCTGTTCTTAGAGGGAATGGTTTTAGTTTTTGCCCATTGAGTATGATGTTGGCTGTGGGTTTATCATATATAGCTTTTATTACGTTGAGGTATGATCCTTGTACTCCCACCTTGTTAAGAGTTTTTATCAGGAAAGGGTGTTGGATTTTATCAAATGCTTTTTCTGCATCAATTGATATGACTATATGATTTTTATCTTTCAACTTGTTTATGTGATGTATCACGTTTATTGATTTGCGGATATTGTACCAACCTTGCATTCCTGGAATAAATCCTACTTGGTCATGGTGTATGATCTTTGTGATGCTCTGCTGGAGCCGATTTGCTAGAATTTTGTTGAGGATTTTGGCATCTATGTTCATGAGGGATATTGGTCTGTAATTCTCTTTCATTGAGTTGTCTTTATCAGGTTTTGGTATTAGGGTGATGCTGGCTTCATAGAAGGAGTTTGGAAGTGTTCCTTCCTCTTGAATTTTTTGGAATAGTCTGAGAAGGATAGGTTTTAGTTCTTCCTTGAATGTTTGGTAAAACTCTCCTGTGAAGCCATCTGGCCCTGGGCTTTTGTTTGCTGGAAGCTTTTTGATGACTGTTTCAATTTCTTCCCAAGTCACTGGTCTATTGAGATTTTTAGATTCTTCCTGATTGAGTTTTGGAAGTTTGTATTTTTCTAGGAATATGTCCATTTCCTCCAGGTTGTTCAGTTTGTTGGAATAGAGTTGTTCGTAGTATTTTGTAACAATCCGTTGTATTTCAGTGGGGTCTGTTGTTATTTCACCTCTTTCATTTCTGATTTTGTTTATTTGGGTCCTCTCTCTTTGTTTCTTGGTTAGCCTGGCTAGAGGTCCATCTATCTTGTTTATTCTTTCAAAGAACCAGCTCTTGGTTTTGTTGATCTTATGTATTGTTTTTTTGGTCTCTATGTCGTTTATCTGTGCTCTGATTTTTGTTATTTCCTTCCTTCTGCTTACACTGGGCTTTTCTTGTTGCTCCTTTTCTAACTCTTTGAGTTGTAGAGTTAGATCATCTGTTACTATTTTTTCTAGTTTTTTGCAATAGGCTTGTAAGGATATGAACTTCCCTCTCAAAACTGCTTTTGCTGTGTCCCATAGATTTTGGATTGTTGTGTTTTCATTGTCATTTGTTTCCAGGATGCTTTTAATTTCTTCCTTGATTTCTCTGGTAACCCAGCCCTTGTTTAATAGCAAGCTGTTTAGTCTCCATGTGTTTGATTTCTTTGGATTATTTTTATTGCAGTTAATTTCCAGTTTTATGCCATTGTGGTCTGAGAAGATACTTGATATGATTTCTATCTTCTTGAATTTGAAGAGACTTTGCCTATGTCCCAAAATGTGGTCTATCTTTGAGAATGTCCCATGTGCACTTGAGAAGAATGTATATTCTGTGGCTTTGGGGTGGAGTGTCCTGAAGATGTCAATTAATTCGAACTGGTCTAGTGAGTCATTTAGGATTGATATTTCTTTGCTGATTTTTTGTTTAGATGATTTGTCGAAGGGTGACAGTGGGGTATTAAAATCTCCTACTATGATTGTATTGCTATTAATCTCTCCCTTAATGTCCTCCAGCAGTTTTTTAATGTATTTGGTTGCTCCTGTATTGGGTGCATATATATTTACCAGGGTTATTTCTTCTTGTTGGATTGTTCCCTTTATTATTATGAAGTGGCCATCATTATCTCTTGTTATGTCCTTCACTCTGAGATCTAATTTGTCAGATATAAGTATTGCTACCCCAGCTTTTTTTTCATTTCCATTTGCCTGGAAAACTTTTTTCCATCCCTTCACCCTCAGTCTGTGTGCATCTCTTTTTCTGAGGTGAGTTTCTTGTAGACAACAGATGTATGGGTCTTGTTTTCTTATCCAATCTGTTACCCTATGTCTTTTGATTGGAGCATTTAATCCATTTACATTTAAGGTTATTATTGATAGGTACTCATTTGACGCCATTTTTATTCTATACCCATGTTCCTTCTTCACTTCTTATTTCTTTATTTTTACAGTAGACCCTTTAGCATTTCTTGCATTGCTGGTTTGGTGGAGATAAATTCCTTCAGTCTTTTTTTGTCTGTGAAGCTCCTGATTTCCCCTCCAATTTTGATTGATAGCCTTGCTGGGTACAGTATTCTTGGATTCAGACCCTTCCTTTGCATGACTTTGTATATTTCGTCCCATTCCCTTCTGGCCTGATAAGTTTCTGTTGAGAAATCAGTTGCTAGTCTGATGGGGGTTCCTTTGTATGTAACTTTCTGTCTCTCTCTGGCTGCTTTTAAGATTCTTACTTTGTCATTGTTGTTTGCCAATTTAATTATAATGTGCCTTGGAGTCTGTCTTCTGGGATTCATTTTGCTTGGGACTCTGCGGGCATCTTGGATTTGTGTGGTTTTTTTCTTTTCTATTTCAGGAAAGTTTTCTGTCATTATTTCTTGAAATACTTTTTCCATGTCTACCTCAGTTTCCTTTCCTTCCGGAACCCCTATTATTCGAATATTATTTTGTTTTGTTATGTCCCAAAGCTCCCGTAGGCTCTCCTCCTGCTTTTTAATCTTTTTTTCTAGAAGTTGCTCTACTTGGGTATTTTTTTCCATCTTATCTTCTAGCTCACTGATGCGGTCCTCTGCTTCATCTAGTCTACTCTTGATGCTTTCTATTGAGTTCTTCATGGTAGCGATGTCACTTTTCATTTCTTCTTGGTTCTTCTTCAGTTCCTCATGGCTCTTCTTCATTTCCTCATGGTTCTTCCTCATTTCTTCTTGGCTATTGTCAAATTTCTCTTCCATTCTTTTTAGCCATGCTATGATCATTACTCTGAATTCTTGCTCTGGTAGGCTGCTTACCTCTGACTCGTTTACTTCCTTTTCTGGTGATGCCTGCTTTTCTTTCACGTGCGGACTATGTTTTTGTCTCCCCATCTTTTCAGGAAGTCTGGTTATGCGGTATTCCTTCTCCTGCGTTGATTTTTGAGGTACAAAATACAACACTACCAGGTACAACACAAGAGGCACTTAACAGGAATGTATTTACAATATTAATAACCTCTAATAAAGGTGACTACTAGAGAAAGGCAACTTAGGGGATAGTTGAGAAGGAATAGGGGTAAAAATAAAATAAAGAAAAATTTTTTTAAAAAAAATTAAAATTAAAATTAAAATTAAAAAAAAAAATTAAGTAAATTAAAAAAAAAAGAGGGATAAAGAGATAGAAAAAGAAGAAGAGGAAAAAAAATAATGACAAAATGAAGTTGGAAAACAGGGAGAAAAAAAAAAAGAAGATGGAGAGAGAGAGAGAGAGAGAGAGAGAGAGAGAAAGAGAGAGAAGAAGCAAACTAAAAGAGAAATGTGAAACAAACTATATATATGTGGAGAAAATTGCCAAAGAACAACCTCTGGACCCCGCCAATGCCAGGAACAATATTTGGAGATTAATACAAACTACTATATCCACTATTATTAAGTAAGGCTATGATATACAGAAGTAAAAAAAACAAACAAAAACAGAGGATTTAAAAAAAAATACAAAGCAACAATAACAATACAGGAATAAGCATAACAATTTCACTAAAAAGCATAAAAATTCACAATAATCAACCTTCACACAAACAATGCGACAAGGATAGAGGGGAGAACAGATTTTTTTTTTTTTTTTTTAACTAGTTAATATAGTGCAGAGATTGGTATTTATACACTTGGATCAGGGGTTGGAACTTAGGTCTATAAGTATAGTGAGAGCTTTAGCAGGGGGTATACAGAGAGAATAGAGGAAAAACTAAAGCCAGAATGGGATAGGATAAACTGTAGACTAAAGGGTAAAGTTTAGTAAGAGAGTGATAGTGTAAAGGTTGAGTTGAGATAGGGTTGAATGATGCTATAGTAGAGATTAAAATAGAATGAAGGTTACTCCTAATGTAAAATAAAGAAAAAATAAAATGGTACTAGAGAGAGAGAGAAAAAAAAATAAATAAAATTTTTTAAAAAAAATTGCAAAATAGCAGTAGTAATAGTGATGATAGAGATTGAAAAATGTAATAATTGAAAAGGTAAAATCAAGTAAGGAAAAAAGAAAAAAAATTGTTTCTTAAGTAAAAGATATGAAAAATGAAAATTAAATAAAAGATGTAAAAAATGAAAATAAAATAAAGAATAGCAAAATTAGCATAAAAATGACCAGTAGTAGTCCCTTACTTCCTCAGTTAATGTATTTGGCACTTCTGATTCTCGGACCAGACAGTCTTGCAGTTCCCAGCTTTCCACTGCACCTCAGTTTTGTAAGGTAATCCTTAATTTTAAGTAGGCTATATCTTAGTTATTTGTGTCCATTTATTTTTGATTAATTAAAAGAAAAAAGAAAAGAAAAGAAAAGAAAAAAAAAAAAAAAAAAAAAAAAAAAAAGAAGGGCAGTTTGTAATTCAGCTCTTAGGTGTCAGTGTTTCTGGTTTGACCTCCCAGTCTTTTTGGTTGCTCTGGCCTTCTTTCTCTATGGCTCTAGCTGGCAGGGTGCTAGCTGGCTCCCAGACTATCTCTTCTGGCTCCGATCCCTTGTTTCCCGAAAGGGAATTTCTCCCTGCCAATTCCCCGGATATGCCCAACTAGGCAGGCCTTCCCTAGTATTCCGAAGCTAGGGGTTGAAGGGGATCAGGCGCTGAGGTGTCCAGACGTTCCGCCCTTGGCGGGACAGCCGCGATTCTTAACACTCTGTCCCCTGGCGTTTTTTTTTTTTTTTTTTTTTTTTAAATAAAATCAAAAATTCCCGCTTCTGGGGAAGCTTATGCCAAACCCAGCACTAGATGTCGCTGCAGCCTTCTTAGGGCTCAGCTTTGTGGGCGCTCCATGGAGGCGGGGCCGGAACTCTCCGGCTACCAAAGCTGGCCGTGCCGCAGGATCGCGATCTCTCAGGCTTTCCCCGCAAACTCTGACCTTTCCGTGGGTGACCGAAGAACTCCTTTGAATCCACACGCCTGCGCCAATTCCGGCGTCTCAGCTACTGGATGGACCTCTCCGCTGTGGGCTTTCCCGGCCTCAGAGAAGCCACTCCTTTCTCGCAGCGCCACCGCCGCCGCCGCTGCCGCGGGCCGCCGCCGCCGCCGTGGCCAGGAAATTCTGTCCAGAGGATCGCTCCCTAGCTTGCTAGAGACCTCGGCTGCCCCTCAGCTGCTAATAAACCCTCCCTGAGCGACTCAGATGCCACTTTTATCTGTTCTGGGACCAGAGTCAAAACAGGTCCGACTGTTCGGTCGCCATCTTCCGTGAAATGTTCCATAATTTTTCTTTTCTTCTTCTTAAATAAGACCCTTTAACATTTTGTTATATTATAGCATATAATACTGGTTTGGTGGTGATGAACTCGTTTAGCTTTTTCTTACCTGGGAAGTTCTTTATCTATCCTTCGATTTTTAAATGATAGCTTTTCTGGGTATAGTAATCGTGATTGTAGGTATTTGCTTTTTATCACTTTGAATATTTGTTGCCACTCCCTTCTGGCTTGAGAAGTCAGCTGACAGTCTTATGAAATGTCCCTTGTAGATAATGAATTGCTTTTTTATTTTTGCTTTTAAGATTCTCTGTCTTTAACCTTTAGTATTTTAATATGAGTTTTCAATTTCTTGCTCACTCTTCTCTTTCCAGCACCCCCATGATGTGAATGTTAGTATGTTTGAAGTTGTCCAAAGGCTCCTTTGGATTCTTTTTTCTTTTTGCTCTTCTGATTGGGTTTCTTTTGCTTTCTTTATTCCAAATCACTGATTTGATTTTCAGCTTTATCTATTCTACTGCTGATTCCCTGTAAATTACATTTTAGTTCAGTCAGTGTATCCTTCATTTCCAACTGGTTCTTTTTCATGCTGTTGAGGTCCTCACTACATTCCTTGAGCATCCTTATAACTAGTGTTTTTAACTCTGCAACTAGTAGATTGCTTATCTCCATTTTGTTTAGTTATTTTTATGGAGTTTTGTTCTGTTCTTCCATTTGGGCCATGTTTCTTTGTCTCCTCATTTTGGCTGCCCCCCTATATTAGGTAGAGCTACTACCTCTCCCAAGTTTGGTAGCATGGCCTAATGTAGTAAGTGTCCTATAGGGTCCAGTGGCACAGCTTTCCCAATCACCCCAGCTAGACATTCAAAGTGTGCCCTCTAGGTGGGCTTAACACCCTCCTGGTGTAATTGGGTCTTGGTTTCTGTTGTTATATCCATGGGAGGGGTTTACCCAGGCCAATCAGCAGCAAGGACTGTTGGAGAGGGTTCATCAAAGAAACATTGGCCTCTGCCAGCACTTCTGTCTGGGAGAAGGCTACCCCTCCAGATCTTAACCTGATTCACTTCATCCCTGATGTCTCTGGTGCCTTTTAAGCTGCTGCCCCAGCACTGATCTCAGAGTGAGTTCAAGTAAGTCTATGCTTAGGACTTTTATGAGGAACTGCCTGGGACTCCAGCAGCCTCCATATCATTCAGCCACAATCCCTGCTAATTTTTACAGCCAGAAGTTAAGGGGACTTCCATTCCTGGAGTTAGAACCCCGAGCTAGGGTTTCTGGTGTGGGCCTGAAACACCTTGCTCCTCAGAGGGGACCTCCACAGCCAAGGTATCCCTCCTGATTTTTATCTGTCATTCATGGGTGCGGGACCAGCCAGTTCAGAGACTCTACCTCTCCTACCTGTCTCAATGTAGCTTCTTTAATTTCATAGTTGTAGGACTACATTCAGCTCAATTTCAGGTGGTTCTGAATGATGGTTGTTCTATAATTTAGTTGTAATTTTGATGTGGTTGTGGGAGGAGGCAAGCACTATCTTGGCTGAAAATTCTCAATAATCTAGCGTTTTTATGGCTATTAACATCCCTATTAATAAGATTGTGGCATGGTACACTTTAGTTAATTAAATACTTTATTTTCATTGACTGGTAATCTTTCCTTGATAGTTTAGAATGTACTTCAAATTTTGTAGGTCCAAAGTCTTTTTAAGATCCTTGATAATTGTTCAATAGTGTGAAAATAATTTCTACTATGTGAAATTTCTGAATATTTATCACCCCCCAACCAGGTTAAAGGAAATTTGCTGTAGTTTAGATTTCAATGAATAGTTTAACTGTAAAATATTCTGTAATTACTAAGTTAATAAACTTATTTTTATTTTCAGTGTCTCTCTAAGTGCTTCTTACTTGCTGGTTTCAAAACAAACAGTTGTAAATTAGCCAATACTCATTCCCAATAATATTCTTTAATCTAAATACTTATGTACATGAAGCTCATAAAAACTCAGGCATCATATAAACAAAATTCTTTTCCTGGTCTTTGTGGCTCATTCGGTTGGGTATCATCCCATGCACCAAAAATTGCCAGTTTGATTTCTGATCAGGGTACATGCCTGGGTTGTGGGGTTGTCCTGGTATCATATTGATGTTTCTTTCTCTCTCTCTCTCTCTCTCTCTTTCTCTCTCCCCCCGCCTCCCCCCTGTCTCTCTAAAAACCAATCAAAATTCTTTTAAAAAATTCTTCTACAGAATCATAACAGTGGATTAGAGAAAGGAGGTTAATGTAGATAAAGAGTTGTTGTTTTTTAAGTTAATTGTCCCAGAAAGTTGAAATCAGAGTGCCTCTCCCAGTGAAATCTGAATGAACAACAAAATGATTTTAAGTAGCAATGATCACACTGTGACATACATTTATTTAATTTGATTGTCTCAAATTCCCTATGAGGAAAATGGGGCCAAAGTTATTAATGTCTTTATATCATAGATAGAGAAATGGAGACTTATAAAATTTGAGCAAGCTTGTCCAGGTTTAGAGTGAATTAGGATTTAAGCCCAGCTTTTATGATGTCAATTTCTGAGCTCATTTTAATGCCGCCATCTGGGTTTTAAATCCAGTATGGTGAGGGAGAAGATTTGTATTTCACAGTGGTATAATTATATGCTACTTTTCTTCTTTGAAAATGCAGAAATATTGTACACATATTGTGAAAACAACATGCTTATAATTTGAAGTCATTATTGAACATCTGGGGGCTCACAAAACAGTCTCCTATGTCAACTTCTGAAGTTTTGAGAACTGCACATTTTAGGTAATCAATTCATTTTAAGCAAGATATGATGGAAGCATTGTTATTTTCCTTTTATTTGTATGGCTTCTCTCTGTATTACTTTAGGTTTTCTCTTGACAACTGCCCAGAATTTTCTTTAACTGATGGGATAGTTTTATTAGTGTGTTAGGTTTTAGTTGACTGTAATAGAATCCAAAATAACAACGGCTAAATGAATATGGAAGCATATTTCTGTTCCACTTATATAAATTCTGTAGGTAGGTCATTGTTAGTTCATATAGACCCAGGGAAAAGCCCTAAGACTATAAATATGCCTTTATAAGCAGAGAGCAGGGAATAATAGAAGAAAAAGGCTGGCCACTATGTCTGGTAATTAATAGAATTTATTAAGGAAAGCTTACATAGAAGAATGATTTAGGCAGTTCCAAGACAAAATGGATCCATGCACTACTTGGCAGGCACCAGAGAATTATATTATATAGGGTAACAGGGTGGGAATAGTAGTGGGTACTAGGTACAGGATATTACATGGCTGACCAGATCAGGACAACAACCTATTTCAGACCAGCATCAACAGGAGACAAGGGAGGGGTGCTGATTTATGTCAGAATGAACATCAACTATGGGGAGTCGGCAGAAAGCAACCTCCATTCTGGCCTGGGTCCAACTTGTGGGACAGAGAGTGGTCACATCATGGAATAGTCTATCTTCCATACTCCACCCTTTATGGGCAACTCTTACAATCTAACATGCCCCCCTCTTCTGCGAGGTGTCTTAAATGGTAAGTGAGGGGCTACAGTAGCAAGGCAGAAGCTCACTTAGCTGCCAATTGACCGCATTGGAGACACAGTCTATAGCAATAGTACAACACACACACACATACACACACACACACACACACACACACACACACACACACACACACAGAAACAAATTAAAAGAAGCAGTCTAAATATTAGTGATAACTTTTTTTCATGCTATCCTCCAACCCCAGAATCAACCAGTGAGCTAGAAGGTCACCTAGGCTTGGGGTTGGATTGTTGAAAGCATTTACTTGAGTTCTCATATGTTAACATAAAAGAAATCTTAGCAGATTAATCTGGTATAAAAACACATTTAGTTTGGATAATGGCATAGGTGCCAGCCTATACCCCATTCCCCAGGGTAACTGGATGCCTCAGCAACAGCAGAATAATAAGATTAGAAAGACAAATATTGAGCAGGAACTTGAGTTGAGAGATCTCCGTCTATGAGAATTAAACTTGTAGCCTAATCTTTAGATGATAATGTGGCCACATTAACCTGGACAGACTGTATAAACCTAGTATGTTGGCTGGGAGTAAATGGTGTTTTCTGGTGTAAAGAAGTGAGTAGGATGAGGACTATGTCAGACTAGGATGTCTACCATCTTCCCTCTTTCAATGGTACATGTACAGGTCCACATAAAGCATAGATCCTGATTCCATTTGATGATGGGATCCTGACTGATACTGAGCAGTTCTTCTCCACACAGGGGCATGAGGTAACTGACCCATCCCCAATGCAATGTCCCATTGTACATTTCAGTAAGTTGTCCCTGTTCTAATAAGGCATGGTGCTGTCATCATCATAGTTTGTTGGCCAACATCAGGATTATTATTGTGTAATTTGTTTTCCACACTTTTACCATATGGGATGCCTCAGCCTAAGTTCCCAGCCTGGCATATGGACCAATAGGCCTCATGGGTTGGTCAATAAATGACCAACTTTCTCTGTTAAGGACACCATTTTTTTTTCATTTCACAGACAAGCCTGTGTGTTATATGGGAGATAGAACCTCCCAATAATCACATTGGTCAGTCTGCCTCCTTAGCTATGCACCTCTGTGTGTGTACTTAATCAACAGTGTCTACTGATGAGTCAGTTGCTAAAGTGTGCATTTTTACCAAGGCACTTGCTTCCTGGTTATCTAGAGATGTAGACGCCTTATGGGCAGGGACATGGAAGACAATATGGTCTGCCTCAGGCTCTTGTAAGTGAGCCCAGATATTTTTCCATATCTCTTGTCCCTATAAAGTTTTGCTCATAATCATCCACCCCTCCTTTTCCATTGTCCAAGTCATAATGTCAATTCCTTTAAAAGGGCCCAACTACTAGTATACAAGATCAGTGATCAAGGATTCTGTGTGATTAACAACCAGCCAGCTCTTCGTTCAGCCCTATGACTACTGTGCTTTGTTCTTGTTTCATCCGCATAGTGTCAGTGGATGGATGGATGGCACTGCCATCCAGGTAGATGGATTTCCTGGGCTAGGACTGTTCAGGATACCAAGCTCTAGCCAGAACTGCCACCATTCTGTCTTTTCAACTTAGAGGGGCTGATACAGAGATAGGAGCAGGAGCACTTGGAGGGTTTACATATTCAACAGAGCCCAATAATGATTGCATCTCTAAAAACAAAAGCCCTATTTGACAGTGTGCTCTTCTGCTTAGATAGGCATGCCATTTAGTCCGCGTAGAAGTCTGAGCCTTGGCAGAGGCAGATAGACATGTGGAACATGTGTCTATCCACCCATTGATGTATAGGGAAGTTCTCACTGTGAATGGATGGTCTTTGGTAGGAGGCTCCACCTGCAGGAGCACTGCATACACTGCCAATCATTGCTGTTCTGTTGGGGTGTGTCTGAGCTCTGCCCTTTTCTACAATTGGAACCAAACTCCCAAGGGCACTCTCTCCTTTTTCTGTTTTTCACTATAATGCGCAGTTCAGGAGTTACTGAAACATCTAATTCCAGTGGCAGCCCCACCTTGGAAAGTTCAAGGGCTTTCATCTGTTTGTTCCATAATTTTGCTTTCTCAAAGGCACCCTGTTGTTCAGCTCCCCAGTCCCATAAAATGGCCCTTTTTAACTAGGCATGATAATTTGCTAAATGAGTATAAATGTTCACCTAATTCCCACAAAAGCCTGTACCCTTTTCACGTTTTTTGGTAATGGGGTAGGCTTGTCTTTGTCTTTGTCTTATGCAACCATAACTCCCAATAGCTTTACTGTGGTGCCTGGTCCTTGAATTTTGTGTGGATTCACTGCCCATCTTCTCTGTTGTAGATGGCTCAGCAAGGCCTGCAAGGTTTTCTGCAGTGGAAGCAAATCTTCACATTGTATGTCATCAATACATTGAGTTTCACAGAGGCTGGGAAGAAAAACAGTGACAGGTGCTGTGCCACTGTCCCATGGAGCATGGTGGGGCCATGGAAGTAGCCTTGAGGGAGCACTTAGAAACTATACTCCAAGTAGGAAACATGTTTTCTAACAGTTTCTTTGTCTCTGTGAGAGTGTCAGCCTTGCAGCAGGGGAAGACTTCAACCCACTTAGAAAACATACACACAACAACAGCTCACACTAAGTGGCAGTGCAATGAGGCCCAGCTTTAATGCACTATGATGCGTGAAAGAATGCAAAAACTGAAAATTGGGGTTTGCCTGGGAGTCTGGAACAACCAAACGGCCATCTTGGGCTTCCCATAGCCCTGACTATTTGTTTCATTTAAACCATTGTTTTCCCATCTTAATTTCCCTGATTCAGGAGCAAACTGTTGCCTTGTTATAAGGACATCAGGATGGCAACAGTCTGGCAATGAGGGGCCACTTTTGCAGAAGTAGAATGGGCTTTATTCGTATGTACCACAGTCTATAGATTTTGTTGGTGGTGACTTTTTATGAAAGTCAGTTAAGGCATTTCAAATATGAAACTTTAGCTTTTATTATTGAGAAGATTCATTTTTTTAAGTAATTAAAGACCTGATGGAGACAACTTAACATGCAGAAAATTATTTGATGAAACATAGAATCTTGGCTTTCTAAGAAGAAAACTTATCACAATATTTTATCAGGAAAAGAACTATAGTCCAAGATAACTTTGTCATTTGAACAGAGAAAAAGAGAACCAAACTCTAATTTTACATCAGCTTACTTTTTATATTTAAATCCACTTAATAAATCTATTCTAATTGTACATAGGCAATTCGGCCATACATCAAAAATCCTCTCCCCCCCCCACCTCCAAGATTCCTTTTTCATAAACCTCTACAATTACTGTTAAAGGTTTTATCTAAAACCTCTTATTCTACTTAAATCTATTTAATTTATTAGTTCTTAATTACATTTATATTACCCAAAAAAAATTTATGACATTTTAGACAAAATCAGCCATCATTCTAAGTTATTATTTTTGCTGATAAAATTTTAAGCCTAGGTAAAATGAAGGTATTAGCTCTACTTCTGATAACTCTAAAGACATGTCTATTTTAATTAAGCCAACAAACTTAAACTAACTTTAATATCAAATATTTCCAAGATCACTTGATCCTGAAAAGCATTTGGGTTAGTTTCCATTGGTGTGAGAGTTTTAGAGTACCCCATCTTTAATTTATATAAGCACTCAATTCCTTTAAACATAGCTCATTTACAACTTAACAATACCATTTGATGGTAGAAAATACCGCATAAATACAACACATATATAGAGACACATGTACATACAGATGCAAACAGAGATCTCATGTCATCCATAAAAGCAGTGGGATCTATTCAAAGGACCTTTCTCTCCCCTACCCCTACTCCCCACCAACCTTTATCATCCAGTTTTGATGCTAACAGAGTTGTAGACATTCTAATACAGTTTTTTAATGTCAGTTATTCCTCTAATTTTCTGACCCTGGCTTCTGCTTCTTGCTGGGTGTCAGTGGTCAGCAAAATTTCCCCTATGAGTGGCTAGCCCACAGCTGTGGCCGTAACTTTTCCTTCCTTGCCACAATGTGTAATACATAGTTTCTCAAAAAATACATAAAAAGAAATTGACATATTCAGGAGATTCCCATACTCATGTAATAGTCCACATACATCTGTCATACAGGCCACCCCTTCCCACATGAAGGTTGATGGCCAACCAGGGATTTCCCCCATGGATGTCTTTCTTCAGTATATTGGCTGGTTCACCACATATTAGTGGATAAAGCTCCAAGACAGAAAATCTACCTCTGTAAGTGCAGGGCAGGGCACAACCAAGGAAGAGGCTGATCTCTCAGTCTGGTAATTAAATAGAGCAGTGTTTTTCAACCTTTTTTGGGCAAAGGCACACTTGTTTCATGAAAAAAATCACGAGGCACACCACCATTAGAAAATGTTAAAAAATTTAACTCTGTGCCTATATTGACTATATATAAAGTAATTCTCTTGAATAGGAATCAAATAAACACAAAGAAAGTATTTTATAATTACTTTATTATGAAATATTAAGTAAACAAAATAGTGAAAAATTATAAAATTCTTGTCTTGTCTGCACCTACGGCACACCAGGAAACATCTCGTGGCACACTAGTATGCCGCGGAACAGCGGTTGAAAAACGCTGAAATAGAGTTTATTAAAGGGTACTTAACCTATGAGGCATATCTTGGGCAACTGCAAGACAAAAATCCCCATGCTGGCTGGCAGGTGCCAAGGAATTAAATTGGTTAAAAAGGGGGACAGGAACTAACTAGAACATGAGGCTACCAGGTATGGAAAATTACTTTACAGTTGGACCAGAAAGCAGCACACAATAGAAGCCTAGAGAGGGGTGCTACTTTATGTCAATATGAACAACAATTATGATCATATATTCTCTAAGAGGGTATGGAGGAAAGTTGTAGAAAGCAACCTCCATTCTGGCCCAGGTCCAGCTGGTGGGACAAGCAGTGGTCTCACTATGGAAGTGTCTTCTCCATAGCAGTTCATTGCTGATCTGGCCATAGCATCAGACATTGATGCTATGTCATTCTTAGGAGTATTGCCTCATGGTCCAATACGAGTGCTTGAGCTCCAGCCATTAATCTGCCTCTTGTGAGCAGCAAAGAGAAAGGAATTCTTGTCACGTGGCCATATCTAACTTGGGAATATTGGAAATGTAGGGTTTTAATTGATGCCTCACTGATAATCATGATTCTGTTGTAAGAAAGGGGAGAATAGATACTACCGTGTTTCCCTGAAAATAAGACATCCTCTGAAAATAAGACCTACTTACAGGTTTCCTTCTGAGTGAAATATAAGGCATCGCCCAGAAAATAAGGCCCCCCCTAGGCTAAACATGAGAGATTTGGTCCACTGATTCTGAAAGAAATGGAATCACAAGAAATTCACCAGGAAATTCAGGAACTGGATTGTTATGATGATGTTCCAGAAGATGATGACATGATTGTCATTGAATAAATGAGTAAATTCTTGATACTGTAGGATTCACAGTTTGTCTGGTTTGTGTTGACAACTACCCTACTACCATACCGTATACAGGTAATAAATTTCCTTTATTTTCATTTAACAATAAATGTGTACTGTCTTCTTCTTCATGGAAAAATAAGACACCCCCTGAAAATAAGACCTAGCGCATCTTTGGGAGCAAAAATTAATATAAGACACTGTCTTATTTTCAGGGAAATAGGGTAGGAAGCAACTGGCAATCTCTGCCACAGTTAAAGATGGTTAATTATTTTATGTACCCATATTGCATGGCTTTTAAAATGTTTTTATTGTGGAAAAACTTTTTATGTCCTAGAATTTATTAAGTTTCTGCCTAAAGAACATAGTTGCTATATTACTAAGAATAAGAAAAGCTGAATAATAAATAATTTGCTATACTACTTTGCATTTACATTAAGCAACTGGTTTTTCAACTACTTTTATATGATTTAGATTTCAAATGGCCAAACTGTGACTAATGGAACTTTAGTCATTTTTCTTTGCTCTCATCACTTAGAGAAATGGGAATGCATTCAGGATTTAGAGTTATCATAAGCATTAAATATGTACAATTTATACTACATAATGATTACTATTTAATGATATACAGTTTATAACACTTCATTGGTGATGAATCAAGATTTTCTTTCAATGCCTAAAAGTGTCTTCCACATAATAGATATGTAATTTATAATCTGTTTTTTGAAGTTTTCATTTGTGCTAAATTGAATTGACCTTCACTACTCTGTTGAATTTATTTGCCTTATAGATAAAAAGATAGATTCTGCTAATATTCAATCATGAGTCTCCTGACAGTGTTACACAGACTCTGATTTAATTTGATTATATTGGATAGTTGTGGGTTATTGCAATGCATAGAAGAGACCACAGGGAATCAGGTTACTTCCTGGGTATGTAAATGTTGCCTCTGACAGTGACCACACCTGCAGCCTCTGGGACTAGGAAAGCCTTCAGAATAATGAAGTGCACTGAGGTCAATCAAATCGGTTCTCACCTGGAGAATAAGGACCATCACAAAATTCATTACTGATTGCAATGACCACATTTAAGATAGTCTTTAATCTTACTTAATCCTTCTCAAATATCGGCTTGGTATACTATAAGAGCACACTTGATCGTTTTCTTTGTATCTGAGCTCCAAGTCTTGTAATGACACCATTGTAATGCATAAGACCCTTTAGCGACTGTTTCTGATTACAAGCTAGACAACAGAGCAAACTTTCACCTATCATCAGATTTAATTTATCTTTAGAAATATACTCCTAGCTTTGGCATTAGGATTGTTTTATTAGTCATCCTGGGCACTCTTTCAGTTTTCTTTCTGATCACCTTCATAATGCATTAAACTGAGGGGGAGAAGGGAGCAGTTCATATTCACAGATTTATAAAGGGGAGGGAGGATCACCATATTTATTTAGCACCATTGGCATTTCTTTGGCTCCTAGAGCCTATAATTTTGCTAATGGGTAGGGTGAAAATTGTACAGTAAACACTTTGGAATTTTAAAAATGTCTTTTAAAGTTTTTCTATACAGAACAAAACTCCCTCACAAATCCAAGCTCTCTGCTGACTGGGTCAGGGGCTTGGAGGGGGGACAGTAGAGGATAGGTCTTTAGACTTGAGTTGAAGGTATTTTGTCTTCCTGTTTGTTTTTGCAGTTGCATTAACAATCTTTTTGAGGGAAATATTCTTTCTTTATGGGTTTTCTCAGCTGCACCTTCTCTTAGCCAAGATGATAATGGGGGGAGGTAAGGAGAGGCAGCTGTCCACATACAGACCCTGGTCCTGCCTATTGGGCCCTCTCCTCCCTCCCTTGAGTTCACTTAGGGCTTCCTGTTTGTTGAGCAGCTTCTGGCATCCAACATTGAATAGGGAAACCTGTGAACTATTCTTTTGTAGCACGTTTTGAGCCCTGTGGTTTCCCTTTGCTGACTTGACCCACTGTTTTCTCCCTGGCACAGTACACCTTCAAGGCTCTGCCACTTCCTTCCTTTAGTGCCCCGCCTTTAGCTCACCACTCCATGGGAACCGTTGTCTCCACCAGCGTGTCTCCGGGCCCTAAACACAGAAGCTCTATGTCGGTGTCTCTGGTGTTCAGCTTGTCTCCCTCTTCCATGGACTTCAGGAAGACCCTGGTGTTGGGGAGGGTGCTTCTCCACCTGGGGAGGCTGGCAGGCACTTGGGGGATGATCCTGGCCCTCTCTCTGCCATTCCTCTTTTCCAGAAGTGCCCATGCATGTGTTGCCAGAACCCCCTGTGAGGCTGTCTCCTCAGTGGCTTATAGCCATTCTTTCTATTCAGGGTTAATATTTGTTCTCCACTCTCTCATGTGTGAGGTTTGATGCTGAGGCAGCTGTGGAGAAGTGAGGACATTGTCTCCTGCTTCTCTTCCTAGGCTGCCCCTCCGAGCACCAGAAGAGCTTTGTTTTCAAGGCTCCTCCTTGTTGTTTTCTCCCCCTCTGGTTGGCTTTTGCTCCCCCAGTTCCCAAGGAAAGATTGCCTTGGGAGTGGGGAGAGAACTGGACACACCATTGTTACCAACCCAAGAAAATACTTAAGAGGTATTTAAAGATTTAAAGAATATTATTACTGTGTCGTTAAAATACATTCCCTATTTTTTTTTTTCCTGAAAAACACAATTTCATTCTTTCTCATAAGTAGGATATGAGTTTCCAGGCTACTCTTATTCTTTTTTTAGTAGGGTAATTTTGAACAGTTGAAATGATTTTGTTCTTTTAATCAGTTTAAATAATGTTATTTTAGTTCAATTACCAATACAACAGAAAGCTGCCATCGCTAAGCCATACAGTCCTGTACGTCTCATAACAACAAGCTTTAGGAGCTCAACCTAAAATTTATGGGCATAAATAGGCCCCTTATCAGTTCTAGTTCCACATGACAATAAGTCGGGCAGTCCAGGATCTTTTAGAAACCGGGCCCTGGTTAAAGTTTACATCCAGGGCTAGGGTTTCATCTTCCTGGTTCTCAGAGCCAGGAAACTGCAGATGTGGAATAAGCCAACCAAATTTTAAAAAAATATATTTTATTAATTTTTTACAGAGAGTAAGGGAGAGGGGTCTAGAATTAGAAACATCGATCAGCTGCCTCCTGCACATCCCCTACTAGGGATGTGCCCACAACCGATTCCTTGACTGGAATCGAACCTGAGCCGATGCTCCATCCACTGTGCCAAATGGGTTAGGGCCAAGCCAACAAATTTAATGAGTCGGAGACCTAATGGCAAGGATGGCGCAGGGCAGTGTTAGTCTCTAGTGCACTGTCTTGCTGATACCAATGAATTGTTCTTCCTCTTGCAAGGTTTACCTTGAGGGAGCACATGAAAGATAAGGCAGCATGTGAATTTGACCAGGTGTGAATCGTTATCAGCAAGCCTAAAGAAAGAAAAAAAAATCTCCCTTCCATATATACGGTGGCAACCCAGCCAGCAAATACTGAGTACCACTCTATGCCAGACATGCTGGGCTCTTAGAGGACATTGACAACTGATTTAAAAGAGCTAGTGTCTTGTTGAAAAGATGATTCACTCGTTCATTCATTCATTCATTCAAAAATATTCATTGATTTCATCCATTGTGCCAGACACTGTGACATGTGGGCATAGAACAGAAACAAGACAGATATAAGCTCTGCTTCTGTGGAGCTTATAATCAGGGGGATTGATATTCAGTAAGTGAGTCTGTATCTAAATATTCATTAAAGGTGTCTGCAGGGCCACTGTTTAGTTATTTAGGTTCTTTGGCATGTAACGTATGTAACATCACTGAGGTTAGTGCAAGAGAAGGGAGGTTTACTCTAATGAATTATTATGGCCTGGAGTGTGTTCAGCTGGAGTTAGAATGTAGATCAAGATGCAGAGAATCAACATTTGGAATAAATGGAAAATCATGCTAGTTCTCCACCATCATTGGCCCTAGCTATTTTCCACCTGTTTAATTGTGTTTCTCTTACCAACTGCTAATTCTTTATCTCTACTGTCAATATATGTCTTGTATCATAATGTTTACTTCTTACAGTATCTGCTTCTTCATGACCTGGGCCTGTTTAAGTTCCTCATTTTCTCAATATTTTCAAATTTAGATTTTCAAGAGAGGAAATCTCTGACTTGTCAGTTCATTGTTCCTTTGCAAGACAGGTCATATATCATTGGCTAGCCTATGGCTTAAGTTTACATAACTTGTCCAGTTGGGTATACCTGGGATGTACCGAATCCTGTACAAAATATGGTGGCCTATGGATACCCCTTTAGCAGGGGTTGAGTGTAGGGCAATAAATGAGCCTGGCATAATGAATGACAATGTCCAATGTAGCTGAAATAGTAATAATTTAATACCTCCCAAGAGCCTACTTTGTGTCACTGTGCCAGGCTTTAGTCTAAGAACTTAATATATTTTAATCCTATCAAAAACTCTATTGGATAGTTATTGCCATTGTCCCATTTTCTTCTTTTTTTATTTTAATTTTAATTTTTATTGTTTGAAGCATTACAAATAATAGTACATATGTCTCCTTCCCCCCCCTTGACCTCTCCCCAGCCTCCCTTCCCTCTTCTTCCCCCCCCCCCCCGCATATGTCTTCACCTTCCCCTATCCCCAACCCCACCCCCGTGTCTTGTATCCACTGGTTATGTTTATATGCATGCATACAAGTCCTTTGGTTGATCTCTTATAACCCCCACCCCCCAACCTCCCTTGCCTTCCGTTATAGTTTGACAGTCTGTTCAATGGTTCTTTATCTCTATAACTATTTCCCCCCAATTCTTTTCTTTGAAAAATCTTGCAACTGCAGACTAGAAATAAACATATAATAACAAAAAACATTTGTGTCCCAATTTCAAACCCCATTTTCTTCTTAACTGAGGAGGAAACTGAGACCTAAAAAGTTCAAGTACCATATTTTCCGGCGTATAAGACGACTTTTGAAACGAAAAAAAGTCAACCAAAAATCGGGGGTCGTCTTATACGCCGAGTATATCCCGAAAAAACGTCTCGAATTTTCCAACTTGATCCCGAAAATTGTCTGGATATGCCACTAAACGAATTTTCCAACTTGATCCCGAAAATTGTCTGGATATGCCACTAAACGAATTTTCCAACTCGATCCTGCACCAATCACTGCAAGCCTGCTAGGACCGCCTCTCTAACTCAGCCAATCCAAGCAGGCTTTTTATGCATGCAAATTATACATGTTCTGTACCCGAAGCTACACTGTGTTCTAATAAAAAGCCTGCTCAGATTGGCCAGAGTCAGAGAGGCGGTCTATTATAACCTTTGAACCTTTGCTTGTGATTGGTACATACAGTGGTACATACAATGATTGGTACATACAGTGGTACATACAGTGATTGGTACATACAGTGGTACATACAGTTGCAGCACAGGAACGTTCTGTGTAGCCAAAGCTGCTGTATCAGGACACATACAGTGAGTTAAAATGTACCATAATAGAACATTCTATGTGTAGCTGAAGCTACAGTACTGTATAACCCCAGCCTAAAAGATTAGTGGGTGTACAACAAATGGCTGGTAGAAAAGAACCCATCATGGCTCCAGCAAGAAGAAGAAAATTTGAAGCCAGTTTCAAACTGAAAGTTGTAAACTTTGCCAAGGAACACAATAACTGTGCTGCGGCAAGACAATATGGAGTAACAGAAAAGATGGTCCGAGACTGGAAAGCAAATGAAGATGCATTAAAGAGTATGCCACAGAGTAAGTGTGCATTAAGAAGAGGCACCCCTTATTGGCCAGAACTCGAAAAGCATGTAGCAGACATGGTTCTTGAGCATCGTCAAAATGGTTATGTAGTGACACGAAACAAAATACGTATGTTTGCACTTCAGTGGGCCAAATCTAACCCAGATAACAGCAAAGGATTTAAGGCTACTGTATCTTGGAGTACTAAGTTCTTGGAAAGGCACAATCTGGTACTGAGGCAAAAGACCAAAATTGCACAAAAATTACCTGCAGATCTTGACAGCAAAGTAAGTCTTTTCCATCAATATGTAATACAACAGTGCAAGAAACATGGCTATGCATTAAGTCAGATCGGAAATATGGATGAAACTCCTATGAATTTCGATATGGTTGGAAATAAAACTGTTAATCCAAAAGGTGCAAAAACAGTGTAATTAAAACAACAGGACATGAGAAGTCCAGTTTTACAGTGGTACTAGCATGTATAGCTGATGGTGCCAAACTAAGACCAATGATTATTTTTAAAAGAAAAACAATGCTGAAAATCAAGTTCCCTGTTGGAGTTTTTGTACATGTGAATGAAAAACGATGGATGGATGAAGAAGGGGTAAAGCTATGGCTTGATAATGTATGGAGTAGGCGACCAGGTAGACTTCGTCAAGAACATAACCTACTGGTGTGGAATATGTTCAGGGCTCATTTAACTACCAGCACAAAGAACAGGCTGGCAAGAATAAACACAGATTCGGCAGTTATTCCTGGAGGATTGACATCATTGGTACAGCCACTGGATGTGTGCCTAAACAAGCCATTTAAAGATCGCATTAGAGAACAGTGGAATGAGTGGATGGTTAGTGGCGAAAAGTTATTCACAAAAGGAGGAAACATGCGTGCGCCACAATTGGATGTTTTGTGTAACTTTTTCATAAAAGCCTGGAATGATATTACTGAAGAAACAGTAATCAGGTCTTTCAAGAAGTGTGGCATATCAAATTCTTTGGACAGTATGGAGGATGACTTCTTGTGGCAAGATGAAGGGGAAGCCGAAGCTGAAGCCACACCATCTGATTCAGAATTTGATCCATATGATGACTGTCTTACAAATGTACCACAAGAGGTCATTGATGAACTTATGATGTCAGAAGAAGAACTTGATGAGGATTTTGAAGGATTTTAAGCTCACAATGCTCCTCTGACTAGAAAAACCTCTTATCATCCCAGTCAGTCACAAACAAGCGTTTTCTGCAAGTTCTTCATGCAATTTTCTTTCCAGATGATGCCATCATTGTTAATGTTCTCTTTTGGATTTCTTGTTTCTCGGCCAAGTTCATGGCATTGCCATTTGTGAAGAGACCTTCCATTTATCGTATCAATGTACGGTATATTACGGTATGTTCGGAAAATGTCATTCATTAAAAATTTAATTAAAAAAAGAACTGGTGTTGCCTTGGAAGTGGGGGTAGTCTTATACAGCGAATATAGGCCTAAACCTATGTTTTAACTGTAAAATTAGGGGGTCGTCTTATATGCCAGAAAATACGGTAATTTGCTCTCAAGGCCACAGAGCTAATAACTAGCGGAACCAGGATTCTTCCAGGGGGTATGTTGTAGATCCCACTGTTTACTAAGCCATGTGGCTCAAAGGGGGGTTTTTAACTCTGCAAGTTACCAGTGGATTGCCCTGGGCAAGTTACTTAACCTCTCTGTGCCTCAGTTTTCCCATCTGTTCAGAGGAGATGATCATAGTACCAACTTAAAAGAATAAAAGAAATTACTATTTGTTAAGTGGTTAGAACAGTGCCTGGCAAAAAGGAAGTGCTTTATACTTTGGATTATTATTTAGGAGGGAGTTGAGGGGGTCAGGAAACAGGAAGAGCAGATGCGTCACATATAGAAGCTGGTAGAAAAGGAAGGCGAGGTTTTGAGCTACACTTGCGCAAAGGGGAAGAAGCAAGCAGTCAAGCACAGGTGTTTCTGTGTATTTCATTTCCCAAGATAAGGAGGCGTGTGACCATTTGAAGGTGAATGGAACTGAGCCAGCTAACAGGAAGGCAGGAGAGGGAGGGGATAGCTGTGGGGGTAGGATGATCTGTAATAAGGGCACTGGTAATTCGAGGTGTTAGGAGGTAAGTAATTATTGAATACTAAGCTTTCTCTGTATTCTTCAGGAATCCAGCAAGCCTTTATAATATGTTACAAATTTGGCATTGAAATTCAGACTATACTACTATACCCTCAGCTGTTCAGTAGATGGGGAGAAATTAGTGAGCTGATGTGGGGTGAGCAGAAGGAACTCTGCTAGTGAGTAGCTACAATCTGTGGTGCACCTGGGTCATCCTGGAAGAAACCTCACAGCTAAACCAACAATGATCACCAGACAGGGGTGGAGTGGCTTTGGGAACACAGGCATCAGATGTGCTCAGCCAAACCACAGACAGCCCCGCAGCCACCAAGCAATGGCAGTAGACCAAACAACTGGGCTGTGTTCAGACGCGGCAGTGTGACCGCTCACATTTCAATCCTTTCCCCACAATTGCCACAGGAAAAGAATTCGGTCCAAGAGTCAAATTAAAAAAGACAAAAGCTTCAATTTTCATAGGAACATACGTTTATTTCGATAGAAACATGCTGATTACAAAGGGCTGAAATAAATGAGTCATTAACATAAAATAATAGAACATTTAATAAAAATTAGTATTTTTTCTTGAACATTAACTTACCAGACACTGAATAACTGCACAAATTAATAAGCATAATGCAAATAGACCTAGATTTCTTGTTCTCCACAAGCAAAATATTCCCTGTTGTGCACACCAAACAAGTCAGTCCAAGACTAATGACATGGCAGTCGGTTGCTAAAATATTCGCTGCTGGTATTAGTGGAGAGAAATGGTGCGCCTGGGCATAAGGTGTGTAAGGGAAATGAATGCAACGCGATTATAGTAATCAGTCATTAACGAACATTGTAGTCCATTATTGATAATTATGTATAACAGGATATTGTAAAAATTAAGTTACAACATTTTCTTAAAACGTTTCTTACGTTTCTTACATACCGTTACATTGACCGGCGGCAAAAATATTCGCTGTGGGCTGCATGCGGCCTGAGGGCTGCAAGCTTGACATGCTTGCTCTACAGGAATTGGGTGTTAAAGAGTGTTGGCGGGTCTCTAGGAGAGTGAGTAGGTTAGTGAATCACAGCAGAGTTTACATGAAGAGGAGAAGCAGGAGATCTACCTAGAGGTCTAGGTTAGAGCCACTCAATCGTGGGACTCAAGATACTTTTGAACTTTATTCTCTAGTTAATGGGGAAGCTACAAAGACATTTAGGATTTGTCAAGGTTTGCCTAAGAAGCAGTATGAAGGATGTGTTCGAGAGAAGAGAGACTTAGGTCAGAAACACTAATTAGTTAGAAGGCTGTCATTAGGTTAAATCATATATACTTTCCAATATCCAACCATTTTGATTGAACAAAAATGACAATTTAATGCAGTTCAACTAATACACTAGCCAAGAAGAATGAGGCACAAAGACTGGAGACAAAGGGTAAAATAAAAGAGACACATAGAGCCCTGGCCAGTGTGGCTCAGTTGGTTGAGCATTGTTGCATGCAACAACAGATTGCCAGTTTGATTCTGGGTCAGGACACATGCCTGGGTTTCAGGCTTGATTTCCAGTAGGGGGCGTGCAAGAGACAGCCCATTGATATTTCTCTCCCTTTCCATTCCTCTCTCTCTCTAAAAAAAATTATTTTTTAAAAAGACACATAGGAAATAAAATTGGAATAAAATGAATGGTCCATGGGATTCAGGGGCAGAGTAAGTTGAGGAAATTAGGTGTGACAGTGAAGCAAAGTTTTTTCATGAGAATGTTGTAGTCACTCAAAGAGAGTAGCCAAAAAGAAAACAGGGCTCACCAGAGAAGGAATGGGGAATGAGCCACACTTCAGAACTCCTGGCTCCTCACATATAACCTTGTGGTTCCTCATTTGTTCTTTTTCTGCTACTTGACAATGTACAGACACATGATATTCAAATTCCTGTAGTTGTATCTGCTCCTAAAATTGAGTCAATAATGCAATCCCAAGTGCATTTACTTAGTTAAAGCAGGCCTCTAAATAAGAACCAAGGCAGCATAATATCAGGAAGAGAAGCTACTAGTATAGGAACTGGATCTAGCTAGATCATTTTTTTTTTAACTTGAGAAGTGTCCATCTTCACATATAAGGGCATGCAGGGGATGCTAAGAGTCTCAGAGAATAAATAAGAAAACATCTTTGTTTTTTTTCCACCTGTCCTCAACTCTTCCAGAGCCACATTATTTTTATAAAAGTGCCACTGAAATATTTCTGTTTTCTCTGAAATGGATATTGGCTAAAGTGTAATTTTTGTTGCAAAGAAGAAATATCATTTTATTTTCATTTTTTCATTTAATAATTCTGCCTTTTTAAAACAGAAATTATCTATTTGCTTAACACAGTCAAGAATGGGAGAACTACTGTATATATTTATCTGGATATCTTATGTAATGTCATACCACTTAGGATGGGGCTGCTGTTTAAAATTACGTTAACTCAATTTTTTTGAGGGGGTGGAGTCAGGGGGGAGAGTGACTCTAGAAATCCAATAAAAGAGATTGACAAAGGAAACACTGAATTTTATTTATTTCTGCTTTTTCTTGTAGCATTTTTTTTTTTGGTAAAATTTTAATTTCATTGTAAGAGAATTACTGAGAATTGTATAAAAGGAAATATTTTTCATGTATTTTTCTTAATATTTTATTGCATCTGAATAATTTAAGCCAATATTTGGAGAATACTGTTGAGGGAATGGTTTCAGGGTCATTTATGCCACAAATACATATTGACCATGACCCCTGTGCCAGACACTATGGTAGCCACTGAAGACACAGTGGTAAATAAAACCAGGCATGGTTCCTCCTCTCATGAAACTTGTAGCTTGAAGTTAATGACAAACATGAAAAAAATAATCACAAAAATTACTGTGAATTCCTAACTGCCATGCGTTTCCGAAGAGAAAATAGTGGATATTACATGGTGGGTGATAAATCCTAGTCAACAGGATATTCTCTAAGAAAGTGAATTTTCAAAGTTGAGCTCTGAAGAACGAGCGAAAGTCAGCGATGTGATGAGGGCATAGAGGAGCACTCTAGGCAGAGGAACTTCAAGTGCAAAGCCTGAGGAAGGAAAGAGGATGACACTGATCATGAAGTTTATGAAAGTCTAAACACACAAGAGCAAAGGACAAAAGGTTCAAACAAAGCTGGAGTTGTAGCCAGAGGCCAGATGAAACAGCACCTGTGAGGTCATGTTAAAAATTTGGTCTTGCCGAAACCGGTTTGGCTCAATGGATAGAGCATCGGCTTGGGGACTGAAGGGTCCCGAGTTCGATTCCGGTCAAGGGCATGTACCTTGGTTGTGGGCATATCCCCAGTAGGGGGTGTGCAAGAGGCAGCTGATTGATGACTCTCTCTCATCGATGTTTCTAACTCTCTATCTCTCTCCCTTCCTCTCTGTACAAAATCAATAAAATATATATATATATTTTAAAATTGATCTTTATCCCAGAAGCAACAGGAAGCACTGAAAACTGGAGAGTGGTAGGCTTAGATTTACCTTCACCATCTTCTGAAGTTAGTGAGTTTTTATTCAGCATTTAAAAAGTGCTCTTCTAACTGCTTCAGATAGTTAAAACTCATGGTCTCTGCTCTCAAGTAATATCTGGTGTGGAAGTTTGGTAAGAACTAGAGTGTGGGTTAAAGCATGGAGGGAGAAATGAATAGTCTTGCCCAACCAGTTCTGCTCAGTGGTTGAACATCACCAATGAATCAGGAGGTCACTGTTCGATTCCTGGTCTGGACACATGCCTGGGTTGTGGGCTGGATCCCCAGTAGGGGGTGTGCAGGAGTTAGCCATGTTTCTATCTCTCTCTCTCCTTCTCCCCTCCTCTCTAAAATCAATAAAAAATATTTTTAAAAGCAATTTATATATATATATATATTTTTTTAAATGAAGTAGTATTGGGAAGATAATAGCTAAAGCATCTTTATTTACTGAATCATAACCAATGTGAGCTGATATACAAAGTTTGGTTTTGCTTTCCTATGAAAATGGTCAAGGCAGTGTCATCTGACAAAAGGAGACATACTTAAGAATTCTGGCCAAAGCTGGTTTGGCTCAGTGGATAGAGCATTGGCCTGTGGACTAGAAGGTCCTGGGATCAATTCTGGTCAGAAGCATGTGCATTGGCAGCTGGTCAATGCTTCTCTCTCATTGATGTTTCTAGCTCTCTGTCCCTCTCCCTTCCTCTCTGTAAAAAATCAATAAAATACATATATATTTTTAAAATTAAAATTAAAATAAATTTAAAAAAAAGAATTCTGTCCACTGATGTCTCTGTCTGTTTACAGATCAGGAACCACAAAAACAAGTATGCATCCAGCTCCACCTCCTTACCTCACCAGTGCTCCTCAACATCGATGTGCACTGACCATTTGGAAAGGTGAGATTCAGAAACCGCCTGGATGTACAGCATAGACTTCGCCCATCTCCTTGTTCTGACCCGAGTTTGTGTTACCAAGGCAGACTATCTCTAAGAAAAAAAATGGAAGTTAAGCACACTTATCTGATTAAGGAGGACTAGATTTCTTAGAGTAGCTGTTTTTTTTATATAACTTCACTTAGATTTCCTCCAACTGGGAATTTTCTGAAACTGGGTCCAGTCTGATCATGTGACTGATCAATTTTCATGCCCTGAAAGAGCCTGCATGTCATTGATGTTTCATAGTAAAAATAGTTTTGGAGAGTATTCTAACTTTTAGCTATCCCTGTTTTAATTAGAGGAGGATCAATGTGTTCTCCATGTGGTTAGTACACTCTTGCTTGCCCTTCTGATTAGATCTGTTTTGTATAAAGCATGTAATTCAATAAACCCCCTGGAAAACAGAACATAATGCCTAACATGATACACAGATGTTAATTTTAAATTCTGAGAACTTGACTTTTCTCCCTCAAACACCTCTTTTCAATATCTCTGTTGTTAACTGTAGGGTTAATTGCATGAATAGCCTTCTGGCATTGTGAGGTTGTTTTTATTTTAATGAGATAATGTGAAAAGTTCCATACTTGACTTTTTGCATAAATTGAATTCTTCATTTTAATGAAAAGTTAGCATGTTCATTTTATTAATTTCCTGTCTAAGGCTGGGTACCATAACTCCTCTACTCAGTATAAGTTGTTATGGATGTGGACATTCAAGTAGCTCAGCTTCTTTGGCCATTAGTTCTCCCATAGTTGAGGTAGTTGAAAGACAATCACTTTTGTTCTTCAGGGGGAGATCTAAATGTGTTTTTCAATAGAGATATAGTGTATAACAATGCCTGAAGGATAAGAATAAGATGATTAATCCTGAAACATAGTTTATAAATCACAAGGCCAATAACATTTTTCTCAACTCATCTTTATGGCCCTACATCCTTTCCCTAAATGTGTACATATAATACACATAACGTAGGCACCATTTTGCTCTAAACATAGATTCCCCTGGAAAACAAAAGAAGGGGAAAGAAAGGAGATATCCAGCCTGGCTGGTGTAGCTTAGTGATTGACCATTGACCTATGAGGTCATAGTTTGATTCCCTGTCAGAGCATATGCCTCGATTGAAGCCTCGATTCCCAGCATGGGGCATGCAAGAGGCAATCAACCAATGTTGCCAAATGAATATATATATATATATATATATATATATATATATATATATATATATAATTTTAAAGAATGGAGATATCCAGCTCCCATCTTTTTATTGATAGATGTACTCTAACTTCGTTTTTTTATTTTTTAGCGTAAATCTTAATATACTTTCTCCTCATCATAAAAAATAAACTGGGCTATTCACAGAAACTTTGGAAATTAAAGAACATTAGAAAGAAAAGGCAGGTTATTAAGCTTTACTTCTACTACTCAAGAAAACTCCACCATCATTTTAGTATATCTTTCTCTTACTTTTCCTCTGCCCTTTTCTTGATTTTGTTTTACATACTTATGATAAAATTACATATACATTACTGCATCCTATTGTATTTTGTTTAACATAAAATAAGCACTCCCTAGCTTATTTACAAATTATTTTAAAGTAATTTTAATATTCATGTAATAGTCTATTAAAAGGATACACTATAGCTTACTTACCCATAATCTGTGTTCAAATTAGCACCATATTAAATAGACCATCATAACCCAAAATTTAAATGCAGAGGTTTTTAAAAATATATTTGGTTGTTGTTTATTTTTTTTTTACCATAAGTTTACTTTAAAGAATAAATGATATGCAAAATTGTAATAGTCTTTAAAGATGAATATAGTCTGACTTCTTTCTAATAAAAGAATTTTAGAGATTTAAAATTTCTTCAGCAATGAATGAGAGTTTCTGCTTTGCTTCACTTTCACCAGCTCTGTATATCTTAACACACACACACACACACACACACACACACAAACACACACACACTACTTTGTGGGTTTGACAGGACAAAAATTGCAGATGATGTCTATTTCAATTGGCATTCCTCCTTATGCCTTTTTAGGGTATAGTTATATCTTGGTTAGGATTGTTTGTATGGCAAGATTATTTGACCATTCGATGTGTCTACAATTGATATATTCATGATTTAATTATTCTTCTGGATTACTTGGAAACCAGAAAAATTACTCAGAAAAAGCATATACTGAGCAAAATTAAATGATCCAGAGGCTTAAGTGATTCAAAATCTAGAGTTATTTAAATATCATATTTCAAAAATACACATGTAATTATTTCAAACCAGATTATTTAAAATGTCTTTATTGACCGAAGCCTGTTTGGCTCAGTGGTAGAGCGTCGGTCTGCAGACTGAAAGGTCCCAGGTTTGATTCTGGTCAAGGGCATGTACCTTGGTTGCGAGCACATCCCCAGTGGGGGGTGTGCAAGAGGCAGCTGGTCGATGTTTCTCTCTCATCGACGTTTCTAGCTCTCTATCTCTCTCCCTTTCTCTCTGTTAAAAATCAATAAATATATATATTTTAAAAAAATGTCTTTATTGATTAAGATGTTATATATGTGTCCTCATTACCCCCACTAACTACCTCACCCCCTGTTGTCTGTGTCCTTTACAAACCAGAATGTTTTAATGTCTAAGACATTTATGTTGATTATTCATATCTTACTTCTCCCAGGGGTGGGGAACATCTGGCCTGGGGGCCATATAAGACCTGTGAAGTCACTTGGTCTGGCCCTGCCAAGGCATTAGTGAGTTAATTAAATGTTTGACTAAATAGAGCAGTCTAATTTTTAAGTTGATAATTTTGTATGGCCCATGAATGATGTTATTCATTCATGTAAATATCTAAATGGCCCTCATAGAAAAAGATTCCCCATCCCTGTCTCACACCATAAAAAAAAAATAAAAAAATAAAAAAATAAACTGTTTATGCTTATTATATCTTTCTCTCTCTATTCTAACAGATCATGAAAGAACAAAGATGGACTTTTTCTTACAATACCTGCTTCCTCGAATTTGTGTTTTTCTTCCCACCTGAGAAGGAGAATTTTATATTTTGATTTGAATTATTTCTTAGTTTTCATCTTATTTTACTTTAATTTTTTTTCTTGTCAATAATACCCACTGAGAATAAGTTTATTCCTGCCTCTGAGGGCTAAATTGATTTCTTGAGCTGGATTTTGACTGTGTATTTAGGAAGTTGGGCAGGATTACAGAGATGGTGAATGCTGAAAAAGTGAAAAAAAGAAAAAAACCCATCTTCCAGGAGTTTGACCCTAATTTCAAACCTTTACCTGAATTTTAACCCATGTAAACACCTTTACATTTTGTGGTTGTTTTGATTTTACAATATGAGTTTGAAAAATCAGTGTACACTTTTGACAATGTAAAATCAACATATTGAGGGCAAAATTCAATTAGTAGGTCATAAATTTAATGAGATAGAAAATTATGTTAATTGAAGGCAGGACTATATTATGACCAACATTATTTATACAAAATGTGATTAATGTTTTGGAGTTGTATCAAAGTCTCTATGTCAATATTCTGGTTATCTGCCACTTAGTAACTCTGGAATCAATTTAATTCTCATTTCTCTGACTTTGAAGACTGAAAGGTGTGATGAAGGGCTCTCTTGAAGTGTCATAGAAAATAATAATGAGGTTGGGTGATGAGCCATTGAGTAAAAGCAATAAAGATCCAAGTACAGCCTCTGGTTCACCACTATTAATTCAGGATTTCTTAAAATTTATTCTCAGGTAGTATAAAAAGGCAATATTAATAAGTAACATAGTTATCACATATCAAAGTTTATAAATTTTTTATGAAGGGAAGAAACCCATTTTGTCTTAATTGTAGAATTTTTAAAAATACTTTGTATCAAATATGATTTTACTTTCCTGTAATAGGTTCAACCAGTCTGTTTTTCTCTTATCTTCCCTCCTCTCTCTTTCTCCTTTCCTTTCCTCTTCTCTTTTATTTAACACATATTTATTGTGGCTGTTCTTTAGAAACTGTGCTAAGTAAGGGTCATGCTGTCACATACAAGAACATTTGGGGAAGAGATGATAATATAGTATCAGGAGTCATGGGGGCCTATACTATGACTCCATTGTCATTTCTGCCAGCTAAATTAAGTCAAAATAGTTGAGTCATTTTTTCTTAAATAGTAGAACCAGTTGTGAATTAGTTATAAACTGCAATTATTTTCATTCAAACCTGCATTTGAAATGGCTTTATATAACTATCACAAATCAGATGGTGTACACAATTCCTTGATTCAGATTTTAGCTCAACACATTTTGTTGATCAAGTGGAATTATTCAATAACTAGAAGTCCAGTGCATAAAATTTGTGCATGGGGTAGGGGGTGTCCCTCTCCAATCTGGGGCCCCTTGAGCAATGTCCAACTGCTCATTCAGGCCAGATCTTGTCGGGCCTGAATGGGCAGTTGGACATTCCTCTCACAATCCAGGACTGCTGGCTCCCAACTGCTCACTTGCCTCTGCCTGATTTCCCCTAACTGCTTCTGCCTGCAAGCCTAATCACCCCCTAACTACTCCACTGCCAGTCTGATCGATGCCTAACTGCTCCCCAGCTGGCACAATTGCCCCTAACTGCCCTCCCCTGCTGGCCTGGTCAACCCTAACTGTCACCCCTGCCCTCTTCTTGCAGGCCTGGTCCCCACTAATTGTTCCCCCCAACTGTCCTCTATTGCAAGCCTGGTCCCCCCACAACTGCCCTCCCCTGCTGGCCTGGTCTCCCCTAACTGACCACCCCTGCAGACCTGCTCCCCCCCCACCACCAACTTCCTTCCCCTGCAGACCTGGGTCTCCCTTCCAACTGTCCTCCCCTACAGGCCTGGCCCCCCATAATTGCCCTTCCCTTCAGGCCTGGTCACCCCCAACTGCCCTCCTCTGCTGGTCCTGTCACCCCTAACTGCCCTCCCTGCTGACCTGATCACCCAAAAATGCCATCTCCTGCAGACCTGGTCCCCTTCAACTGCCCTCCCTTGCAGGACTGGTTCCCCCCAACTGCCCTCACTTGCAGGTCTGGTTCCCCCAACTGCACTCCCTTGATGGCCTGATCACCCCCAACTACCCACACCTGCCCTCCCTTGCCAGCCATCTTGTCCACATGGGGACAGCCATCTTTGGCCACATGGGGGTGGCCATCTTGCGTCTTGGAGTGATGGTTAATTTGCATATTACTCTTTTATTAGATAGTATAATGTCTATGCTTCTGTTATATCTATCTGTCCATCACTCATCTTTGTGGCTGTCTAGCTGTCATCTATTTATTATTTTACTTTTACTAAAGAAAGTAAAGTTTACAGAAGTCTTGTCAATGTTTCATGACTATTATAGGAAACCAAATCCAAATTCAAATATTTTGATTCCAGGTTGTCCCAATAGTCCAGCAGGATGTGAAATTTGCTACAATGACATTCCATTTGTAAAACAATGTGATGGAGTAATACGTATAAGCATGGGTTTTTAGAATCAAACTTGGATTTAAATCTAGCTGTTCCACTCACAACTCTGTGACCTTGAGAAAGTAAATTAACCTCATGTAGTCTCAGTGACTTAATCTATAAACCAAAGCTAACACACTTACCTGTGAGGTTACTGTGATAATGTATGTAAAGTGAGTGTAACACAAAAGGTACTCTGTAACTGCTAACTCTGATTAATTCTTTATCTCCAACTATCTGATATGAGTTCTCAGTTTCAACTATAAACTGGCTTCTTTACTGGGTTTAAATGTCATGAACAGAATAAACTTCAGATCTGTGGCTCTTATTCTTATTTATAATACTTCATGATTATTTTTACCCATGCAAAACCTATTCATCTCTCACATGTTTAAATCTCACCTTGTCCTTCAATCTTTAATAATTTGAGTATCTTTTTTCTTCACTTATCTCTATCCACAACTCTGAAGTCATATAGTGCTCATTTTGAAGAGTATTATTTTATTCCCTAAATATTTTCACCATGTATGTCTTTTTCCTATGGCAAAATTGTATTTACTGATGGTCAGGACCCTTTCTCAGATTTTTCTTTATTTTATTATTATTATTTTTTTTTTATATTTTATTGATTTTGTACAGAGAGGAAGGGAGAGAGATAGAAAGCTAGAAACATCGAAGAGAGAGAGTCATTGATCAGCTGCCTCTTGCACACCCCCTACTGGGGATATGCCCGCCACCAAGGTACATGCCCTTGACCGGAATCGAACCCGGGTCCCTTCAGTCCCCAAGCCGACGCTCTATCCATTGAGCCAAACGGGTCTCGGCAGATTTTTCTTTATAGCTTTCTTAGAACTAGTGCAATACTTGACACCAAGAAAGATGCTATTTATTTGGTAAATTCTAAAAAAAAAAAAAAAAAGAACAACATATATAAAAGATCCACTGTTGAAAATTTCATAAAATGTGATATAAAGCCCTTTGTTTCCATGTTTCCAACCTGGGAATTTCCATATGAAACTTTACTACATCCAGGCAGAATAATCACAGGCAGTTTGATATAATAACGTTTATTGAGGCTCTATATGTGAAACTCATAAAAAACAACAACAAAATGATTGGAAAGATTTGAAAAAGAGTGACTCTTTGGTAAAGATATTTCTGAATTAGGAATGATCTTTGTCCAATAAGTTTGAAACCTGATATAGAAACAGCATATGTCTGTATATAATAGTTTCAATACTTCTTAAACCACAGAAAAATATCCATTTTATACTAATCCACCCAAAATAATAAGCTCTATAACATCAAATATTCTGAATCATGATTCAGTAACACACTTACTTTTATTCTTAACAAATGTTTTCATCTTTGTTTTCTTTATTGTCTTCAGTAAACATAGATCCTCATAACTATGTAATGACGTTATAGTGAAGATAGAATTAAACCTCAAAATGAAATACATTTCTTAGGAACTCTTTAAAAATTACATGTGAGAAATGGTGCTTGATCTAAGTTTTATTGTAGTTCTAGTAATTATTGTAAAGCTCTATGGGATCCATAAGTAAAACAAATATGTTGTATTGAGATGCTTTATAAGTGGATTGTACGGACCTGGCTCTTGACTACATATAATATAGAGGTGTAATGTTGACCTATGATTTCTACATCGGGAGAAATGAACTCCTCTCTACTCCCACTCCCACCTTATTGCAGAATCAGTGCTTTTATTTAGCACCACGGCAACCCAGTGTGAAACAAAACAAACCAATCCCAGCTGTGCTGCTCCCAAGAGGGGTTTGGCCAGAGTAATGTGAAGAGGCATGCCAAGCCATGCCGAGATCTTAGAGCCAGAGAGAGATCAAACAAACAAACAAACAAAAACAGGAAAAGTTAGGGTTAAAAGTCTGAGCTTCCATCAGAAGCTATATTCTCTCAAAGATGGAAGAGAAAAATCAGTCATTATCTTTTATATGTAAACGAGAGGCCCAATGCATGAAATTCATGCAATGAGCTCGGCCCTTGCAGCTCCAGGTGCCCCCACCCTCTGTGGGGCAATCAACCCCAGATCCCTCCCACCCTTCCACCCCCACCCCGCATCGATTGCCCTGCAGAGGGTGGTAGCAGCCCCTACTGCCTCAAGGGCCCCATAACCCTGCTCCTCGCCCATTGGTCGTTCTGGAAATTCATTCCAGAAGGTTGTTCCACCATCTGTTCTAATTAGCATGTTAGCTCTTTATTATATAGAATATGTATGTGTGTCTTATAAATGGACTTTGGTCCATGAAATATATAAAAATTTAGACAAAGTTGAATGTATCCATAGTTTTACTGTCTGTAAGAATGACTTTTAAAAATTAAATAAGTGGCCGGGACCAGTTTGGCTCAGTGGATAGAGCATCAGCCTGCGGACTGAAAGGTCCCGGGTTCGATTCCGGTCAAGGGCATGTACCTTGGTTGCGGGCACATCCCTAGTAGGGAGTGTGCAAGAGGCAGCTGATCGATGATTCTCTCTCATCGATGTTTCTAACTCTCTATCCCTCTCTTTTCTTCTCTGTAAAAAATCAATAAAAAATATTTTTTAAAAATTAAACAAGTGATGAAATCCAGGTTATAAACAACATATGTACTACTTAGGGGAACAAAATGTATCAACATCCTCAGTAGTTGAAAGACATTCTAAAGGAATCTATTATTAAGATGATTGTAATTATCGAGGTACCTTAAAGATCTGTAAAAAATATACCGTATTTTCCGGCGTATAAGACGACACTGTGTTCTAGTAAAAAGCCTGCTCAGATTGGCCAGTCAGAGAGGCGGTCTATTAAAAAAAGAACTGGTGTTGCCTCGGAAGTAGGGGGTAGTCTTATACAGCGAATATAGGCCTAAACCTATGTTTTAACTGTAAAATTAGGGGGTTGTCTTATACGCCGGAAAATACGGTACCTTGATTGCTATACTTTCAGGTACTATGATTGCTAAAATGTTTAATTGCTCTGTTTAAAACATTTGTGCTTATATTTTCCATTAATCCAGGCTTATTAATAAATTATTTTGTTAATTCAAAATATCTCTAGGCTCATCCCATGGATAAAACTGTTTTCCATTTCATTTTTGTCCTAAGGCTTTTTTTATTTTATTATTATCTGAAATGCTTTTTTATATAAAAATGATTGTACAATATGTATTTTAAGAGCTTTGTCATTGTTTTTTAAATACTTAACCATATTGTAAGCTCCTTGTGGGCAGGACCCATGCTTTGTATATACCTTGTACCTGTAGAGTCCAGCACAGTGCTAAGCACATAGAACGTGCTCAATAAAAACTTGATAGAAAGTGTAAGTGACCTGTCTACAGTCTCTGTGGGTGATGTGTAAGTTGATTAGGTGGATACACTATGGGTAAGGGTTAAGAGTTGATTTTCTATTTATTTCTCCTCTTTGATGTTGTGCCATTTTGGTTAGCCTTTAAATTTGAGTATATAAGAGAGTCTTCTTAGATTTCATGAAGAAAATAACTGTAAATATTTGTTGATTATGGGATGATTTCTCTTAGAAAAAAATAAAAGAGATAAATATATGCTTGTGTATAAAATAACCTGTCTTTTAGTCAGCAATGTCATTTCTTATCTTGGCATGGGAGCTGAATTTCAACCTTACACCCACAGGTATAGGTAGCAGACAAAACTGAGAAAGAGTGTCACAGGCTACTGAGAGTAACCTTGAAAATTTCTATATTTAATCTCACTTAGCTTCAGGGTCCTTATTTAAAAAAGAGGGTGAAGCCTACTTTGTAGATTTGCTGCAAAGGATAAAGATGATATGTACGATGCTATTATTTTAAAACCACTATAAATTCCCTGAGGTAAAATATGATGCCAAAAAAGTCATTTACAGAAAGCCTCAATTTTGAGTAAGTGGTTGGAATTTGGATCTGAGAGACAGGAATTATGCATATGCCAAAGCAGCACATGGGTATAATAGAGCCCCAAGCAGTTTTACTACAAGTTCTTTGCAAATCTCCAACTATCCTAGAGGGTTAACTTGCATTTCTGTCAGCCAGAGGCTGAACCAATGGGATTTCCTCTGCAGGTGCAGCAAGACCATTTCTGCCAAAATATGAGAAGGTGATTTTGAAATAAAATTTCCTAGAGCATAACCTACATGCAAAAGCTTGCAAAGTTAGAGGGAAAAGCCTGAGGCTGGAGACTCCATTAATATTCAAAGCAGGAAGTGGGCTATGAGATAAGAAAAAGCTGAAAAGAAGAAGGAGAGTTGCCAGTAAAGGCTATGTCAGCTGAGCCTGTTTCAGGATGGTCTCTGGACTGAGTTGGACTACTGGGACCAGTTGGTATTAAGACCATCTCCCAGGAACCTGTTCATGAAATGAAGACTGGGATTTTTTTGTTCGGTATAGAGCCAGTATATTAGAGTTACAGAACCCAGGGTTTGTGCTGCTGTTAACTTATCACACAACTATACCATATTGCAAAATCTACCCATTGGTAGATGGGAAAATAACAGATGCTAAAATGAAACTCATGGAAATTTGATGTATCATTTCCCAAATTTGCCTAATCACATTAATCACACAAAGTTTGTTAAAATAGAAAATCCTGTTCTTTTCCCTGGATGTCACGAGCCAGAAAAAATCTGGCAGGGAACCTGGGATTTTGTATCTCTTAAAAACAGGTTCCTTCCAGGTGATTTGTTTCATCAGGGAGGCTTGACAACATTTATGTAGTCTAGTGGTTCTCAAAGTACCATGCCTGGACTGGCAACATTAGCATCACTTAGGAATAATTTTCTTTTCTTTTTCTTTTTTTTTTTTTTTTAAATATGTTTTATTGATTTTTTACAGAGAGGAAAGGAGAGAGATAGAGAGCTAGAAACGTCGATGAGAGAGAAACATCGACCAGCTGCCTCTTGCACACCCCCTACTGGGGATGTGCCCACAACCAAGGTATAATACATGCCCTTGACCGGAATCGAACCTGGGACCTTTTAGTCCGCAGACCCACGCTCTACCACTGAGCCAAACCGGTTTCGGCAGGAATAATTTTCAATAGGCAGAAATGCAAACTCTTTGGTCCCACTCTGGACCTTACTGGAACTAGAGCCCAGAAATCTGTGTCTTAGATATTCTCCTGATAATTTCACACTAAATCTTGAGAACTACATCTGTTAACTGCAGCCCAGAGAATTGGAAGTTGGGAGTGTAGCTGCAGTTTAGGAAGTTCACCTAGTTCCTATTTTCCTAGGACTAGAAAAGACATCACTCAGTACAGTAGCTAACTGCTGTTCTTCCCCTGACATCACTACCTCCATTTCTATTTTCTAAGGAGTAGCTTGAGTTTGTGGATCCCATTTTGTTTCCCTATTTAGCAGAATCATACCGTAAGAGCATTTTTCCTTCCTAAGAGCAAAGATACTGTTATTAATTTTCCTACTTGAAATCCTCTTGTTCCTTAGATCCCACTCTAAGGATATCAATGGGATGTCCAGCTGGTTCTAGTTAAGATTGAGGCTCACATTTATGTCAAAATATATATTTTTATTTTTTGTTTAATATTTGCATGTATCAATTAAGTTGCTACAATGTACTTTTTAAAGGGAGAGGTAAGCAAATGATAAATGATCTCATTCTTCTTACCAAGTCTCATCTTTTCAAGGTCAGAATCAATGCTTAAAGATATTGTTCTTTTTTTTTTTTTTTTTTTTTTTTTTATGACCATCATGTTGAAGGCTAACTCTTGGGATAGCTGCTAAGATGCAAATATCCTCATTTAATGAAAAAAAAAAAGCAGAGATAAAAAGAGAATCATTAATCAGCTAATGAGACTATTTGCAGGCACAGCAGTAAATAAGTATTAGTGAGCTAGATAAAGTGCCATAATAAAGTACCACAGACAGAGTGGCTTAAACAATGGAAATTTATTTTTTCACAGTTCTGGAGGTTGGAAGTCCAAGGTCAAGATGTTGGCAGTGTGAGGTCCTTCCAGTGGTTCTCCTGGGCTGTGAGGGAGACAGCGACTCTCCTAGTTTCTAGAAGCTCACAATCTTTGGCATTCATTGGCTTGTAGGCAAGTCACATCATCCCATATAGCATTCTCTCCTGTCCAAATGTTCCCTTTTTATAAGAATACCAGTCATGATGGTTTAGGGACCCACTCAACTCTAGTATGACCTCATCTTAATACATTGCATCTGCAAAGACTCTGTTTTCAAATAAAGTTACAATGTGTGGTCCTGGGAGTTAGGAATTCAACATATAAATTTGGTTTGGGCTGAGAAACACAATTCAATTAATTACAGAAAGGTTGGTTGATCTAGGGAGGAAGCCAAATCTAAACTCCTAAATTGTAAGATCTAACATGATATAGTTTCTGGAATTTAATTCAGTTTATGGATGGAATAAAAAATCTCAATGATGCACACAACCCTTGGCTTCAGTTAAGAAAGTGGTTAGCTTTCTAATGCTGAAATAGATGGCAGTTTTTTCCTACAAATAAATAAGCAAAGAGTTCACATTTCATAAAGCAAGTGGTGGAAAGATAATCAAATTTGACTAAAATCAAATTGCTCTATTTATGTTGGACAAGAGGTTTTAGGAATTCTTACACTTCCATTATGAGCACAGGTTGATTTCACTGCTTTGAACACTCAGATTTCTTTTCTGGTAGTTTTTAAATCCCAGCAATAAACTCATCTAATGGTTGAAATTTGAAGGGACCCAGATGCTACTCATTTGACAAAGGATGATTAAGGATTTTTAAAGTTATTTGAACAAGAGGGCATTCACACAGGTATGTGATGGATGTTATTCTGAACACAGATGGTAGTGGTGGTCCAGCTATTGCCTTCTTGAGTCAGACTTGTTTAATTGGGACTTTTAATTACAACTAGAGGCCCTGTGCACGAAATTTGTGCACAGGAGGGAGGTTCCCTCAGCCCAGCCTGCACCCTCTCCAATCTGGGACCCTTCAGACATCCCCTTCACAATCTGGGACTGCTGGCTCCCAACTGCCCCCTCTGCCAACCTGGTCACCCCTAACTGCCTTCCTCTGCTTGCCTGGGTGTCCCTAACTGTCCCCCCTGCCATTCTGGTTGCCCCCACCTGCCCCCTGCCAGACTGGTCACCTCACACAGCCTGCTATTCATTCATCCCTCACTAACCCTTCACTGACCTGGTTGCCACTTGCAGCCTATTGTTCAGTCACTTGGTCATTCCTCACTAAACTCCCTGCCAGCCTCATTGCCACACACAGCGGCCCCTGGATTTTTATATTTTAGGATGCTGTGCCCTTATGAAGACAAATTTACAAAATAGCACAAGAATAAGTTGGGAAACCAAATATACAAAAGGGCATAAGAATCTGCTTTATCTGCTAATAAAAGTATCATCTTGGATTTCAGGTCAACTGCCTTCTATAGTTCCTTTGATGCCCAGTCCAACTCAGTTAACACCAATTCCTATTTGTGCTTTGGTGGCTTCCAAGGGCTCACACAGAACATTGTTCAGTGTTTGTTTCTATTGCATATATTGTTGATCTGATTCTGACTTCTAGCTTGTGCCAGTAAAATTCCATTGACTACTTTTTCATTTCATCACTGTGTTTAAAGACTCCTCCCATACTTTATATAAAAGAAACACACACACAATGGTTGAAAAGCCATGTACTTATGTTTCTAGGAAGTGATGCAATTGTTTTGGGAAAATAATGAATGTTTCAACATATTTCTAAAGTTATTTTTGAATCAACACTCTTGCTGCATTTTCACAGTCACAGTGGGAGATTTTGCCAGCACCCAGTTATTTATTACTCATCTGGTACACAGTTGAACAAATCAATGTCTAGAAATTGTTTCTCAATGAAGCCTAATTGTAAATGCCTATAATTACTTAGGGTATATCTCTATATACTAATAATTGTAGGAATTAGAGGGACTGCATTGATATAATCCACTGAATAACACTATGTACTTAATAATTTTACATTCTAGACTCTGTAACTGTATAACAAAATAAACCTTTCTCATGATAGAGATAGCTGCCCAAACTAGTAGATGTTCTACTAGTCTCAAATGAGGATGAAAATAGCTACTTGACTGTATTACAAAGTCACTGTTCTCAAAACAGCCTAGAACTTGCACAAGAACAGACATATAGATCAATGAAATAGAATAGAGAATCCAGAAATCTACTCAAACCACTATCCTTAATTAATATTTAACAAAGGAGGTATGAACATACAATGGAGTCAAGACAGTCTCTTCAATAAATGGTGTTAGGAAAATTAGACAGATACATGCAAAAAAATGAAACTAGATCACCAACATGCACTATACACAAAAATAAACTCAAAATGGATAAAGGACTTAAATATAAGACAGGAAACCATAAAAATACTAGAGGAATCCACAGACAGCAAAATCTCAGACATATGCCAAAAGAACTTCTTCACTGATACTGCCCCTAGGGCAATGGAAGCTAAAGAGAAAATAAACAAATTGATCTACATCAAAATCAAAAGCTTTTGCACAGCAAAAGAAATCAACAAAACAACAAGAAAGCCCACTGCATAGGAGAACATATTTGCCAATGTTATCACCAATAAGGGTTTAATCTCCAACATTTACAGAGAACTCATATAACTTAACAAAAGGAAGATAAACAACCCAATAAAAAAAAATGGGCAACAGACATAAATAGATACTTTTCGAAAGAAGACAAAAGGAAAGCCAAGAAACACATGAAAACATGCTCAAAGTCACTAATCAACCAAGAGATGCAAATCAAAATGACAATGAGGTACCATCTCACACCTGTCAGAATGGCTATCATCAACAAATCAACAAATGACAAGTGCTGGTGAGGATGCAGAGAAAAAGGAACCTTCGTGCACTGCTTGTGGGAATGCAAACTGGTACAGGCCCTATGGAGAACAGCATAGAGTTTCCTCAAAAAACTAAAAATGGGATTCCCATTTGACCCAGTGATTCCACTTCTAGAAATATATCCCAAGAAACTAGAAGCACCAATCAGAAAGGATATATGCACCCCTATGTTCATAGCAGCAAAATTCACCATAGCTAAGATTTGGAAACAGCCTAAGTGCCCATCAGCAGATGAGTGGATTAAAAAACATCTAAACAATGGAATACTATGCTGCAGTAAAAAAGAAGGAGTTCTTACCATTTGCAACAGCATGGATGGAACTGGAGAGCATTATGCTAAGTGAAATAAGGCAGGTAGTGAAAGAAAAATACCACATGATTTCACTCATTTATGAATAATAAAGAACATTATAACCTGATGAATAAAAATAGATCCAAAAATAGAGAAACATCTATCAAACCATCAAACCTCAGAGGAAGGTAAGGGAGGGTTGGAGTAAGGGGGAGAAATCAACCAAAGGACTTGTATGCATGCATATAAGCCTAACCAATGGACACAGACAACAGGGGGGTGAGGGCATGAGTAGGGGGTTGGCGGGGTAAATGGGGGATAAGAACACATATGTAATACTGTAATCAATAAAGAAATTTAAAAAAAAATAGCTACTTGACATGGCATAAGCAGCAAAAGTTCAGCTAAGTCCAATCCTAGACTGAGTATGAGGAAATTCTTTTGTCCCTTTGGTTTACATTAAATATATAGTTAGTTGTTCAAAGAACAAATGTACAATTCCATTAGTGATGAAATTAGTGGTCCTATAATATGTTTCTGTAATAATTCTACCCATGAATAAATGACAAAATCAAATAGGGCTAAAAGTCTTTTAAACAGGAGGTTCTGCTTTGGGAATAAATTACCAATTTCTAGTGATGCTATAAGAAGTGTTATAAAATTTTTTTTCCATCTCTTCTATACAAGCTGGGCAAAAGTAGATTTGCAGTTGTTCATATGGAAAATCCTACCTAATGAAAGAGTAATATGCAAATTAACCATCACTCTGATACACTCATGAGCCACACCCACCAGCCACACCCACCAACCAATCATAGAGAGTATGCAAATAAACCCAACCAAGATGACTACAGCCACAGAGAGCAGGAGGGAGGCTTGGGTTTCCTAGGCAACAGAAGAAGCCAAGCTTTCCACCTTCCCTTGCTGGCCTAAGCCTCCATTCAAGACTAGAAAGTTTTAATTATAGAAGGTAAACAAATCCAAACAGAAATGGCTGCCACCACGGAGCAAGCAGAAGGCTTGGCTCCACTCCAGGCTACAAAGTTTCAATTGTAGAAGGTAAATAATTTCCATATACCAGGGCCTCCACTTTGGTCACCATAGGGCGTGGCTGGCCTGCAAACCACCACAGATCCCTCGCTCAGGCCGCCACACACCCCAAGGAAACCCCCACCTTGATCTAAGATACCCTTCAGGGCAAAACAGCCAGCCCCCACCCGTGCACCAGACCTCTATCCTATCTAATAAAAGAGTAAAATGCAGATTGACCATCACTCCAACACACAATAGCTGCCCCCATATGGTCAAATATGGCTGCCCTCCTGTGAACAAAAGATGGCCACCACAAGATGGCCAGTAGAGGAGGGCAGTTGAGGGCGATCAAGCCTGCAGGGAGGGCAGTTAGGGGTGACCAGGCCATCAGAGGAGCAAAGTTGGGGGCAAACAGGCTGGCAGGGGAGCAGTTAGACATCAATTAGGCTGGCATGGGAGTGGTTAGGGGGTGATCAAGCTGGTAGGCATAAATGGTTAGGGTAATCAGGAAGGCAGGCAGGCAAGCAGTTGGGAGCCAGCAGTCCTGGATTATGACAGGGATCGGGCCTAAACTGGCAGTCGGACATCCCTCGAGGGGTCCCAGATTCGAGAGGGTGCAGGCTGGGCTGAGGGACACACCCTTGCACAAATTTTGTGCACCAGGCCTCTAATAATAAATAAATAGCAATACAAGAATAAACTCTTGTTCTGTAAATTCACAACTGTAAGCCTACTTTTGCCCCACCTTGTACTTAAGGATAGAATAACTCCAAGTCCTTCCAATCTCTGCTGCTAGAACAGTATCAGGTCATTCAGAGAAGGAAAAGTATCTCTACCTGATTTTAGAATTGTTTTTATTAATAGAAATTTTTCTTTCCCTTCCTTTCTTCCTTCTTTCCCTCCCTGCCTCCCTCTCTCCTTTCTTCTCTATTTCTCTTTCCTCCTATACTTATTCAGTGAATGAAATCTTCTTGATTGTGTGTTACTTGGGTGCAGGAATCAGAGGAAAAAAAAATGTGAATATATATGGTGCAAAGGGGAAAGAGAAGTAACATTCTAGACTTTTAGTATATTTATCATTATCCATCACAAAACCACCTGTTTTCATTGAACATCATCTATCATTTGGCATTCTGCTCAGCAGTTGACATACTACATTGTTATATCAAACTCTGCTATTGTCTCTTTCACAGCTGGACAAAAGCAGGCTGAGAGAGCCAGTAAGGTGTGAAGAATGATTAAAACCAGGCCCACTTGTATCACACCTCCTCCCTCTCTGATGATAGACTGTCATGCTTCTCTAGTTTGGAAATTTGTATTTTCCTTCATATCAAGGCTGGGAAGAAACCTGTCCCAGTTAAGGCCATGTTGTTCAGTAGTTGGGGGAGGGTGTCCAGCAGCTCCTAAATACTTCTAGAACAAGTGGTGTGCCGTGCCAATTGTAGAGCGCAAGGAAGTGCAATCCTGCCATGAGCCGAGAAAAAGGAGAAATGGGAGCCCTGGTGAGCATCACTAGCATACACCCCAGAGTCTCAATAGTAGACAGAATGAAAAGGAAGAAAAGAATTACAGAATTCTGAGTTTGAAAAGGACAGGGTAATTTCCAGCTCAGCTTTTACTCCAACCCTGCTTATTTTGAGCCTTTTCCTTGTTGGTTTACTTGGTGAGGGGCCACTTTAAAGATGGGCAGGTTCAGGTATAATTTTAGCAAAGCTGACAAAGCAGGCTGGTCACTCAAGTAACCCAGTTGAGATTCATGGAAAGAATGGCGTATGGTTCAAAGTTACTACAGATTCCTGCCTTAGCCAATGCAAACTTTTTCATTGCTGGTGATAACACAGCATTTTTCTGGAAGAAATGCTAAAGCAGGTTGACATTTTGGACAGAAGAAATGTATCTGGAGAGCTTTCAGGATTGAGTGTCTCTTTCAGATGGAATAAAGTTAGGAATTTACAAAATGAAAATCGATACGCTGTCCTGGTTAATAAAGCAAATTATAATTCAAAATCATTAGACTGCCAAGGCTTTCACTTTTAGAACTCTATAAAACCAACATTGATTTTGAATTAATATAGCCAGGGAGTGTGATGCAGTGGACAGGGATTGAGGAAGGCAGCATTCAGAACCCATCAGGAAGTTACTTACGGTAATAGTATTGGTTTATTTCCCAACTTTTAGGCTGTTTCTCAACAGTTATGTGGGCGATATTAATAAGTATATGGACAAGTACCACCAGGAAATATATCTCTAACTCCAATGTATATTCAATAATAGTGTTCACTTCTTATCTCTAATACTCCTATTCTCATTCTAGTAAATCTCATCTCTCAGCTACACCAACAGCCCCCTAAAGACCTTTCCACTTTTACTCTAGCCCTTAACCCATTCATCACTCACTAGACATAGTGGCTTTCTCAGCCCAGGGCCTTTGCATGTGCCATTCTGCTCTTTTTCTGTTTCCTACATGGACAGCTCTATTTATTTCTTTGGTTGTCTTCCTTAGGTTACTTTCTCAAACATAGTCTTTCTTGATCTTCCTATAGGAAGTAGTTTCCTCTTATTATTTGCTACCTCAGCTCACTTGTTTCCTCCAGGGTCCCTATCCTAATTTGTAACTTGTTTTTGTTTGTCTATTTACTTGGTTTGTGTGTTGTTTATACTAGAGATGAATTTCACAAGGGTGGAAACTGGCTTGGTCTTGTCCAGCCTTGTCTCTACCAAGCACAGCTCCTAGCACATTGAAGGTGCGTAAGGAATATTTCTGTGATGAGTGAAGGGGCTGCTGTGAGGAATAAGTGAGGCAATTAGGTGCCTCTTTGAGTGTCAGGTGGTGTTCAGTAACCCTTGTATTCTTCGCTGTTCCTTTACCAGTGCTGCCCTCTCTTAACCTATACATCCCCTACTGAAGGTCCACTGGCTTGTCCCCCTGAAACCAAAATATGGGCATTTGAGTCCAAGTTCTGTGTATCTCAAAATCAAAGAATGAATTCACAGACAAAAACGGTTAGCGGAGCCAATGTTTATTGAGACCATCCACGAGAATTAAAGTTTATTAGTCCATGTGTAGAGTCCCACATGGCCATAAGCCACATGGGCGCAGGGATGTGCTGCCCTGAGACAGAAACCTCAGGAACCCATTGCATGCCGGGAGAAGAGAGAGCTGAAGAGGAAGTGTGCACTTTTTAATTTAGGGGGTGGATACAGTAGTGCTAGCTCCTGGTTGGTCTTTTTAAAGAATTCTGCCTTAGCAACATCCTTGGGGTTGGTTTATAAGCCCTTCTGCCTTGTGATTGGTTGTCTGCACGCTGCCTGCCTTAGCAATAGCTATCCATTTTAAAGTTCATGCCCCTCATGTGTACCTTCCTTCCCGCCCAGTTGAGGTGCCTTAGTAACTCCACCTAGATGTGTTCCCCGGTTTTATTTCTTTCCTCTCCCATGGTCCCAATTCCTGAATACTTAGCTGCCCTCTGTCCCTTAATTCCTGCCACATACAAATATCTTAGAAATCTAAACTAAAATATATTGAAGTACAGAGAACAGAAAAGGTTGCTGGTGACTCCGATATATTGTTTTTTAACACCCCTGTGCTTTTGTATACCATGCACTGACACCCTATCACGACCTTTCCTAGACCAAATTTAGAGAGTTGTATTCAACTGCCAAACACTTGTTTCCTACTATCTCTTCTTATAGGTCATGCAGTATTTCTAAATTTATCCTGAGCAGTGGTGTTATAAAATTATTTGAATATTTTTACCACTTTCTCTTATTATTTAAAAATAAGTGAAAAATAAAAATATAAAATACATAAACCAGTGATTAAAAGTCAGTATAAGAAACATTATAATTAGGGCAAAGGTGAAAGTAAGCATGCAATAGATGGTTAACATTTAGTTTGATGGTTATATTTAAAAGAATACATTTAAAAACAGCATGAAATGCTGGAATTTATCATCAGGTGTTATGTCTAAAAGTGATATGATTAAGAAGTTTATATCAGTTTTAGCTCTCTGTGAAACAGAATTCCACTCTAAAATATACCTCTACCAGATTTGACTTTGTAATGTGTTTTTATCTGATTTTGTCTGATAGAGCATGCTCCTTTTTCCTCTTGAAATTTTAGCAAACCCACTTCCATAGTTTGTTTATGAGGAACTTATGACTCAATAAGGAGAAGAAATTGATTCTACAGGCCTGCCTCAATTCTTCCTGATCAGTTGCTTGAAATATTTCTGAGTATAGGTCTACAGGCAAAAACACCAGTATTTATCTAAAAGGAACCCTTCATAGAAATGCAAATTAAAACCACAATTGAAGATATCACCTCACACCCATCAAAATGGCTTTTATCAATAAATCCACAAACAGCTGTTGGCAAGGATATGGAGAAAAAGGAACCCTTTTCTCCATATGCACTATTGGGAATGCAGATTGGTGCAGCCATTATGGAAAACACTATGGAGGATCCTAAAAAAATTAAAAAGGGAACTGCCTTATGACCCAGCAATTACACCTCTGAGTATATAGCTGAAGAAACCCAGAACACTAATTTGAAAGAATATATGCACTCCTATGTTTATTGCAGTGTTATTTACAATAGCCAAGCTATGGAAGCAACCCAAGTGCCCATCAATAGACAAGGTAATTTAAAAAGCCATGGTACATGTACATAATGAAATATTATCAATACTAGGCCTTAAAAAATAAAAATTTTATCACTTGCCACTGCACAGATGGATTTAGAGGGTATCATGTTAAGTGAAATAAGCTACGTAGTCAGAAAAAGATAAATACCATATTATTTCACTTATATGTTGAATATATATATATATATATATATATATATATATATATATATATAACAGAAACTCATAATACAGAAAACAGACTAATGGATGCCAGAGGGCAGGGTAGTTGGGAGACTGGGTGAAAAAGGTGAAGGGGTTGAGAAGTAGTTACAAAATAGTCATAGGGATGTAAAGTGCAGCATTGGAAATATAATCAATAATAGTGTAATACCTATGTAGGTTGTCAGGTGGATATTGGAAATATCAAGGAAACACTTTGTAGAGTACATTGTCTTTTAACTACTATGCTGAAAATAATATTGAATGTAAATTGTAATAATATATATATTTAACCCCCTTATAGTTCTAGACTAATATCTATATGAATAAGAGGATAATATGCTAATTAGACCAGAAGACCTTCCGAATATACTTCCCGACAAAGCCATAGTGGCAAGGCAGAGGCAGAGGTGGTTAAGGGTGATCAGGCCAGGAAGGGAGGTCAGTTGGGGATGATCAGGCCAGCAAGGGGGGGGGGGCAGTTGGGGGCAAGAAGGCCTGTGGGGAGATAGTTGGGGGCAAGCAGGCTGGCAGGCAGAGTGGTTAGGGACAATCAAGCAGGCAGGCAGGTGAGCAGTTAGAAGCAAGTAGTCCCCGATTGCAAGAGAGATGTCCAACTGCCACAGGATGGGGCCTAAACCAGCAGTTGGACATCCCCCGAGGGGTCCCAGATTGGAGAGGGTGCAGGGCTGAGGGACACCCCTCCCCAGTGCACAAATTTTATGCACTGGGCCACTAGTTCATTTATAAATGGTGCTCATTTTGGGGTGGGAAATATTTACCAGTGGACAGCCAGGAGTTCTAAATGCACAAGAAGAAAGACACTCAAGGTATCTTCTAGTTTGTTTTCCTCTTGGTTAGTACATTCCTCTATATGTAAAAGGGTCTTTACTTAAGTCTGTTTCTCCTTTAAGGTAAATAAAGATAAAACTATAAGAGTACAACTTGTGATTCTAAAACAATTCTGCTTTAATGAATCAGTTCCAAAAGAGTTTCTCTGACTCTTCTACAAGCCTGCCCTGCTTCTTAACCCTTGCCAGATTGTGCTGAAATATGCCTCTGAACTTTGACACATTTACTTTGTAGATTTGGTGTGTCCTGTGGCCACTGGACTTCTTAATATTGCTCTGGATTTGCACAATGGATTTGGGAGTTCTGCCATATTTCCTAGCACTTAATCCCCAGCACAGCTATCTCTGTTTTCCTTCACTATCCACTGCTCTTAAGGCAATTACCATTCTTTGCAGGAACCTTATTTCAAGTCCCCAGTAGCCATGTGATGGATGGTTACTGACAGTACAGAAGTGTGCAAACAGCACTGCTGTGGAGTGTCCAGATCTTCATTACCTATGTCACCAGCCTCTCTCTCAACAAATGACCACCTGACCAAAACAGCCCAGATTGGAATGCATCAATGACTACACAACACTTGACATTTTTTTCAGTTAATGATGCATTTCATTGCTTTCCAGACTCTTTTGCAAGGCTTACAGAAATGACCTTTAGTGTACCATTTGTCTAACGTTAGCATTCCTCTTTACCTTAAACTGTACATTTTTTATCTGCTTTACTTTCTTGACTCCATTTTAAAACTTGCTATTCCTTTTGTCTGCAACATTCTTCCCTTCCCAATCAGCATCTTGAGAATGCTCTGCGTTGTGGGGCACTTAGAGAAGGTGCTCAATCCCTTCGGACAATTTAGAGATGTGGGTTAACTGAATGTTGCTTGACTCTTCATATCATTCAATATTGGAAAGCAATGTAGGGCACAGGGAGAATGTGAAACTGTATTTTGTACATAGAAAATGATGAAATACCAAACTTAAGGGAAGAGACATTAACCCGGGGGACTTAAAGTGTCCAAGTGTTTTGTAAGAAACCATTTATATCTTTATCGGTAGGCATGCATCCGTGCGTCCGTGTATGTGTGAATGTGTGTGTGTGTGTCTGTGTGTGTGTGTGTGTGTGTGTGACTTCCTCCCCGTCACTAATAACTTGTCTCGATGGCTTTACCCCAAAGAAGAGACAATGTAAGAGCTCTGTGGACAAGCTACAAACTATATTTGATTGTATTCAAATACTTAATTCTAATAAAGTATTTTAATACTAGCAGAGCCTTTAAGAGACATCCTCTAATTGATTGTTTCTTTTTCTTTATAATCATCTAGAAGAAACAGTAGGAAGGAGAACCACCCACAACAAGATCAGGACTGTCAGAAGCAGCCCAGCTTCCATCCAGGCTCTGGTCCTTCCTTTAATTTACACCTGGCTCCAATTTGCTTAGGAGCCCTTAAAGACAAAGCTGAATTGTAGCAAAGAATGCCAGAGACTTGAGGTACCCTCAAAGAAGATAATTCCTAGTACTAAAATATGTTAGTACTAATATATTTGAATGGATATCACATAATGAGCTTCATTATCTTTCTCTGGTCTTTCTGTCTCCCTGTTTGAGTCCAAAGACTGAAAAAAATCTCTGCAGGAAATGTCTTTATGATAAAAATACAAGGACCCCTTCTGATACTTTTACTCAAGACTTGAAATTGAACCTGATGCACATGTTTCAAATTGGTATGGAAATGGACAGAAAACTTTTTTTAAAAATACATTTTATTGAGTTTTTACAGAGAGGAAGAAAGAGGGATAGAGAGTTAGAAACATCAACATCGATCAGCTGCCTCCTGCACACCCCTTACTGGGGATGTGCCCACAACCAAGGTACATGCCCTTAACTGGAATTGAATCTGGGACCTTTCAGTCCGCAGGCCAATGCTCTATCTACTGAGCCAAACCAGTTTTGGCCAGAAAAAATTTTAATACAATACCTATAGTTGCAATATCACCCTGAAAATGCAGTAACTATAACAAAGATTTCATAAATTCCATTCAATAGATCCTAATGTGACCAAGATCAGACTATTCCCCTCAGTTTTTTGGCACTTGAACCAAGAACTCACAATCTTAGTTATAAAAGAATGTAGACCAACTTGAGGAATTACTGTATTTGCAATTCAGATTAAATGCCACTGATCATTTTTCCTTCTCAGTTCATGCAAGGCCTGCTTCAATAAAGCATGTTTATCTGTTTCTGCATAATTAAGAAATATCTTGTACAAAGAACCAAGTACATAAAGAATAATCAAACACACTCACTAAACCAATTGCACATGGAGTTATGCCAGTCTCCAGTCTCAGTGATTAGATTGTCTCTCCACTTTCTTTAAATATCACCAAAAAATGGCTGTAAATTAGTAAGTAGCTATTTTCAGATTAATGGCAACATGTATAGCTCAGAGGTTCCTGCTCAGTTTTGCAGGGAGTGTTGCTTTTGCATTACCGCAGTTACTGAACGCCCCATCCCCTGCCCCCTGCCAGCAGTGAATTGTGACCCCGGCTCTTTCTCAGGCGTCACAGGAAAACCCTACATTCCATTACTTTCACCATGTTCTCAGCCCTGATGAAACCCATGATTGTGTTCTGTGGCATTTAAGCTACGTTTTGTTTACTTGGACTCCTTTTGAACAACTTGTTTCTTAGAATTCCCAAGCACAGACAACTGGGCATCTTATCAAAACAAAACCAACAATAGCATTGCAAGTATAAACATTGAGAGCACATATACATAGATAAATGAACAAACATATGGAGTATAATGGTTTCTAAACATTATCATGCTGCTTATGTTAGTTGCAAGTACTCAAAAGTGATGTAAACCCTGCAGGATCCCATCAGCTTTGGTGAGTCCCAGCATTGCTCAGCAATCCCATTCCGTAGCAGTATGAGAACCTGAGTGTGTTCTCAGACGCTAAGATTAACTTGAGTTGTTTTTCCAGATTCGAGTTCCTTTTTACTTTTAGAAGGAGAGAGAGAAAAAATTTGTTGATCACAGTGCTAGATATAGCCACCATCCACATACAATATCATGTTTAATTCCTAGTAATTACCCCTGAGAATAGAAATTCTTATTCCTGTTATTACCAATGAGAAAACCAAGTCCCAAAGCAGGTAACTGGCTTTCCTAAGAACAAACACACTGCTGAGGCTGAGACTCAAACCTAGGTCTGGGACTCTTGATTTTATTTCTTTTCTAATTTACAGGGCTACTTCAGGACACCGAAAACCTTCCTATGTAGTTACACCTGGAGTAATATAAACCTGCTCAAGGACATGCAGGGATAAATCAACAAGTGAAAGTGAAGTGTAGCTAAACCTGGAACATCAGACCTGTGACCATGCACACCTGGTTCCAGGGACAAAAACAGTCTGAAGCCCAGCCAAAGGCACTGGAGGTCAGGTCTGGGTCACTGTCCTATTGGAAACAGAAATGTCAAGTGGGAAAACTAAAGCAGAAGTCCACGGCCAGCCGGATGGGCTGTTTGGAAAAGCTCGGCAGCACCAGGCCCTAGCAGACATGTAGCTTTACCTCAACAGACTAATTCCAGACCCCACACACAGACTGTGGCTATGTGCTTATAATTGTAGGATGTTTTGTGCGCATCAGCACAATTAAGCCTCCCGCAGCCATGAAAAATGGCTGTGTGCCACAGTTTCACATGGTGATAAAGGGCTTGGACTCCAGACCAAACTGTCTGGGCCAACTGCAGGCTCCCATTAGCCCTGTTACCCTATATCTCGGGGAATTTACTTTCTCTAAGACCAAGTTGATTTGTAAACTGGGAATGATAACAATTGTTGGGGGCTGTTATAAGAGTATGAAGAGTTTCAAGCAGTGCCCGGGTCAGGGTATTTGCTAGGCAAGTGTTTGGTAAATACAGGAGACTGAGCAACTTGCATGAACTCATTAAAGAGATACACGAAGCTGAGACTGAAGCAACAGATGGCATGAGCCCAGAGGCCACACTCACAGCCCACCTTAGAGGGTGTTTGGATTGGTACCATCAGACAGAGGTGTCTGATTCTGCACCTGACAGACCTCAGAAACTTCATCTGCAGGGGGACCAGAAAAAGCAGCTATCAACATGATCCCAGGATTCGTTTTTATTTTTCTCTCATCCTATCTTGGCTACTATCTTGATAGAAATCATGACATATTTGAAACTCATTTCAGTATCTCCTTTGCCCAAGACCCTTTCCAGTGTCCACTGGGCACTTGTAATCTTTGAATTTATATCCACTTCTGAATTCATCTCCATCAAAGTTCAATAATACTAGTACTTAGCACTCTCTGCTTCTGAGGAATCAATAATGGCAGACTCTAGCCAGAGTTTTTAAGGCATAATATAAAGACTCCTGTTGACTTTGTCTGCACCAGCCAATCCCTTCTCCACGATAAGAAACATGCCTTACTCTCACATCATGAAATGAGATTTTCAAAGAGCCATTACAGGTTTTCTCCTTGCACTTCCAAAAATCAGGTATTTTAAGAGATAAAGATAGCTTTTTCTGTGAAGAAGGAATTGTTGCTTTGTGAGTTTTTTTCTTCTTAACTGGGCATGAAGCAAATAATGGCAATACATAGCTAGATCTGCTCAGTTTCACCAATATATGAGAATGTAAAAAACAAAACATTTTAGCGATGCCAAATCAAATCAAATTAGGCTGTCTAAGATGTGTTGTCCCATGACTTTGAGTCCTTGGAAAGCATCCCAATTCAGTCCATTAGAGTAACCTTCTCTGGATTTCATATGCACAGACACATGCCTGGTGGGCAGAGACATGGTCTGAATTTGAGAGCAGGCATTTTGTGGTAAAGGCCACATCCCAAAGTTTTGAGAACAAACTTCCTCAAGTGTTACTTTTCACAAAACTGCCAACCTGTGAGGAAAACAGCATGTGAAATATCTGCAACAGGGTGTTGGGGCATTTTCTTTAATCAGCTTTTATGACTCACTGTTACCAATTTCTCCAAGTTAAAAGGGTCAGATTTAGTATATTTTACTTTTTAAAGTAAAAGATTAAATTAGATAAAGCACCACGTATAAATTTAGAACTGTTAATATTACTGTGCTATTTTCACAGATGTGGAGATTTTAGTTTTAATCAATTTTTGGGTAACGATCACAACCAGAAACCATGACTAGATAGATGTTGCTTATTACATCGTGTTAAATGGGTTGGAGAAGATTCTGGAGACATGGAGATCCATCAGGAGGCTATTACACTGATTCAGAAGGGGCGTCCTCATTAAGATGGTGCCAGGGAGATGGAGAAAGAAACACTACTTAGGATTTGGCATTTGGAGGACAAATGCTGTAACTGATTGACTATGGCAGTAAGAAATATCAAGAACTTAAATAAAACCCTTTTCATCTAATCCCTCTGACTGAAATCCACTGATGATGGGACACTGACAGGGCAGACTATTCTAATGAAGAGGTGTAAGACTGTAAAAAGACATGTCCAAGAATGACGTGCTGGCCAGTGTTTGTCTTCATTCAGCATCAGCCGATATTCCTTGAGCATCTACTAGATTGCATAGAGTATTGGGCATTTGATGCTATGTATACATAATAAAACGTCACCAATTCAAAGGTAGACAGAGAAATAAAATCCATGCTTATCTGAATATCCTGGTTATTAATAACAAAAAGCTCACTTCAAGATAGCTTTTTAAAAAAGGACTTTTATTGATGAATTAATTAATTGATGAGCTTTAGAAACATGGATCTTGGTGATCAAGTGATGTATGAAGAATGTATGTTTGTTTTTTTCTGCCTTTTGTTCTGCTGTCTGTATTGGTTTAATTCTCGGGAAGGTTTTCTGTTTCTGGTTGCAAGATGACCAGTAGCTGCTCCAGGCTGTTATCCTTACTAGTTAAGCAATCTCAGTGTCTGTGTGTGTGTGTGTGTGTGTGTGTGTGTGTGTGTGTGTGTGTAGCAAGGAGGCGCGGGGGGGGGGGGGAGATGCTTCAACTTCTCACAACCTCTCAATAGTTCTAGCAAATATTGCTGATGGAGTTTGGATCATATTTCCCTTCTTCTCCTAATTACTATGGCTTAGGGTTGGCCCTGATTAACTTTATGGGCTAGGATAAAGGCAAGTGGCTGCAAAAAAAAAAGAAAGAAAGAAAAATGATTGAAGTGGTATTGCTAGAATCATGGGAGAATGAATTGAGTGACCAAAAATTAAAGGTGACAATGATACTATCAAAATGACTCAAGCAAGGCTCCTTTTGTTGCAAATAACAGAAATTCATTTCTATACCAATATGAAATGTATTATAAGAATCTCATACAACCCAAGAGGAGGGAGTGCAGTAGGATCTCATCAGGAATTGAAATGAGGAAATGAAAATGAATGGGCCTTAGGCACTGGAAGCATATGCTTGTGGTGACATTGCTCCACTGTACAGCCTTCCCTGGAGACTCCAGGGACACACTAAGGTCTGTTGGTCTCTGGCTTGCTTCTGGCATCTCCAGCTTTAAGTTCATTCAATCTTCAGAACTTTCTCCATTGATCCCACACCCCAGCCATTTGTACTTTATAAGATTTCAAGGAACTGGGCAGCAAGCAAAGAAACAGACAATTTGAGAACAGGGTCTACGTGATCCCTCCTTATCATCTCAAAGAATCTACTCCTTTTGACATACTTCCAGGAGGCTCTGAGGCCACACACTTTCTTGGTGACTGTATGAAGAACCAGAGGTTGAGCAGAGAGTAGGAATCATGGAGTCCTTCAGCTCAAAGAGTCTGGCACTGCAAGCAGAGAAGCTACCGAGTAAGATAGCAGGTCGGTCTGTGGCTCATCTTTTCATGAAGGAGACAAGCAGTGAGCTGCTAAAGCTCTACCATGTGTCCAAAGAGTGAGCACAAAGCCGGCTTCAGGCCCAGCCGGTCATCAAGGACCTCATCAAGGTGGCTGTCAGGTGCCTGTGCTGCGCTGCAGTGGGTACCTGGGCCCCAGTGAGCTGGCCCTGGCTGCCAAGCCGTGACTGTGCTCAGCTTTGGTGAGGTGGACCTCCCTTTTGAGGATGCGGTGCTGGCTGGCTTGCTCATCGATGCTGGGACATACTGCTGGTGCTGGTCAGCACCACCTCACGCCCAAGTCACACAGTCACAGCTGCTGTGTGTTCTATCACTTCTCTGGCCCAGGCCTCCTCACAGCCTGCTCTGGGCTTGACTTCACTCAGCACTTTTGGAAAGATCTGTGATGGGCTCCAGAAGTTGCTGGATGAGAGAAAGCTCTGAGAGCCCTGAACCCAGCACATCTCACTTTGATCTTGACTAAACGGCCCAGAACACAGCAGACAAGGAGTGAATGGGCTCTCTAACTCTTCTTCCTCTCTCTCTCTCTCTCTCTCTCTCTCTCTCTCTCTCTCTCTCTCTCTCTCTCTCTCTCTCTCTCTCTCTTTCTTTCTCCCTGTCAGTCCTTGTTTTTCTCAGCACATATTCTGTATGTTGGCTATACCTTGCTCTTTAGTCCAATGTCTCTATTTCTCAACACACATGACTCTCCCACAATTCTGGAGTTTATATTTCCTCAGTTTCAACCAATCAAAAGAGACCAAGATTAGTTTCTCTTAATTCAAAATTTATGAAACAGAATCTTATTAGTAAAATTTGGATCTAGTGTCCACCCCAGTCCAACCAAGTGTGACATACATACAGACTGGATTAAACCTGGCTATATAAGAACCTTGGCCCTTCCACCTTTAAAGTAAGCTAGTCTCTGGAAATGGCTCCTGTAGAACAGAGTGGTGGGAGGAGTGTTGAGGTGAATGAAGGGGACAGGGTAGGGGAAAGGCTCAGTTTGAAACAGACCTTCCTGTCATTATATCCACATACCAATTCTGCCTCTTTAATGTCCTTGAATCTAGTTGCCTCTTTCCTCATTGCAACTAAATTAGTCCAAGCTGCTCTATTGAACAGCTTATTCTAATGCTTTCCTGTTGCCCCCAGATTCCCCCACCAGAATCTATTCACTGTGCTGCCAAAGTAACCTCTCCTCCACACCAGTTCTCCACAGTGCAGCCAGAGATATTTCTAAAGCACACACATAATCTCGGCACATTGTTGATTGGAAGTTTTAGGAGTTTCTCATTTGTCCCAGAATAAATTCCAAATTTGTAAGCACCACATATATTTCCCTTAATAATCACAGCCCCTTTATCCCTCTATTTTATTCTTTGTTCAGTTCCGTAAATATACCCTCCATAGCAGCGTCCACAGGCATGAGGTTAGACTTCAGTGAAAAAAGACGCAAGCCTCAATGCATTCGTTTTTATTGCTGTGTAAGAAATTATCGCAACTTCAGGAGCTTCAAGCAACAACCATTTGGTTTCTCACATTTCTGTAGGTTGAAAGTCTAGGATAGCGTGGCTAGAATTTTTGCTCAGGTTCTTACAAGGCAAAAATCAAGAATCGGTTGACAACATTCTCATTTTGTGTTCAAGTTCCTTTCCCATGTTTGTTTCTGTTATTGGCAGAATTCAGTTTCTTGTTATTGTGGGGATGAGGTCCTGCTTCTCAGCCGGGGCCTCTTTCAGCACCTTATGACCACCTGCCTTCCTTCTCACATGACCCCCTCCATCTTCAAACCTATCATAGCATGTTGAATCCTTTTCCTACTTCACATCTCTCTGATTTCTTCTGCCACCAGTTAGAAAAAGTTCTTGCCCTAGCCAGTTTGGCTCAGTGGATGGAACATAGGCCTATGGACTGAAGGATCCCTGGTTTGATTCTGGGCAAAGAAGGCACATGCCTGGATTGTGGGCTCAATCCCCAGTAGGGGGCATGTAGGAGGCAACCAATCAAGAATTCTCTCTCATTGTTGATGCTTCTCTCTCTTCCTCTCTGAGAAATAAAAATATGCCTTTAAGCATTTTTTAAGAAGTTCTTTGCTTTAAATACTGTTATTAGATAAGACCCACCTAGATATGATTTACTATGCCACGGGCCTCCCTGTCTTATGATTTACTGTGCCATATGGCAACATAATCATGGGATCTCTATATTCTCAGGGGATTAAGGCAGAGCATCATTGGAGCAGTAACATTTTAGAAATTTTGCCTCGTATAATCAGTATCTTGGAGTGGGTGGCCTAGAGATGACTTTTGTGAATGAAATTTAACAGGCACATGAAAGAGCATGAGAGATTGTAAATTTCTGGCCATCTACTCTTGGGTAAAGACATGATAGTCTTTAATTAGATTGGGATGCAAGTCATTTTTCTTATGATTATAGCAGAATGTCAATTCCCAACTGACTGGCCTTTAACTGGTTTAATAAATCTCTTCCTAGTTAACATCCTTGAAGGTATACATTTTAGGAAGTGTCTAGAGAGCACACTGTTGATATGACTGTTACTTCTTAATTAGAAAAAAGGATGTGCCATGCTATCTAATAAAGAGGAAATATGCAAATTGACCATCACACCATCACAAAGATGATAGCATCCATAGCCACAAGGTGATGGCTCCCAGTCCTCTCAGCCCTGCCGGAGTCCCCCAGTCCTTTCAGCCCCCCCCCCGAGGGAAGGAGGGGAGCAGGGAGGGGGGGCAGGTTCATGGTGTAGCCCTCAGCCCCCCAGCTAGTCCAGGGACAGCCAAGGCACAGGCAAGCCTCGGATGGTGGCTACCCAGCCACCCAGGGTTATCCAAGGCTCAGGTAACCAGGGCTGGCTGAGACTTAAGCTGCCAGGAGTGGCAGCAGCGGAGGTGTGATGGGGACATCGCCTTCCCCTGATCGCTGAGTCAACTCCTGCCCCTGAGGGCTCATGGACTGTGAGAGGAGGCAGGCTGGGCTGAAGGACCCCCTCCCCCGACAGTGCATGAATTTTCATGCAACAGGACTCTAGTGATGAGTAATAAGCAAAAGAGACACATGAAATATATGCTCTGACTAATAAAATTTCCCAAACTTATTTTTCCTAGACCACATTCCCATGTAAAGCATCTCTTCATCTATCAAGGAGGGATGGCCAAGAAGACTTGCTCATGAACACGAGTTGATCAGTTAAAGATCTTAGTGGTAGCCATGAACCTGTGGGAAAGAGTGTTCTGAAAACTGTTGATAATTTGCAACCCAGTCAAGTGTTTACTAGTGTGAGAGAAAGGGCAAGGATAGAAGGGAAGAGAGGCTAATAAAGTTCTTGAGAGGAGTGTTAACAATGTCCAGGAGGCCTGGGAAATATTCTTCATAGAAGTTAGTGCCAGAAAATTCTTCTGTTCTGAAAAATAGGTTTGCTTTTTATTATCAAATATGGAGAGCTATGTAATTATTCATGTTTTTGTTTTGCCTTGGCTGCCAAAATCTCAGAACTAATAGCTGGGTATCTCCTCCTTGATCCTGGGAGGTTTTCCTCTTTTTTTCTGTACCTGGTTGTTTATATCATTTATTCTTTATTTTGGCTATTTGTATATATGGCATACAATTCTTCATGCACATCATTTAAAAGTTTTGTAGAAGTAAAAAAGTATGTTTTATAAATATAGAAACTATAATATGTTAGGTATGTAGCAAAAATGTGAAAAATGAGGAATTTAATATCTTAACTGCAACTGACAAAGAGGTATATGTAAAAATATATAGCACTAAGAAAAAGATAATGAAAACACCTGGAAAAGCCCATGAGTGGAATAGCACTGGGATAAAAGAAACCTAGTTTAAGAAAAGAAGGAAACACTATTAATATAATAACAAAAATAACACTTTTTAACTTGGAAGGCAATGTTTACCTTTTTACTTAAAAAAAATTACAATATGTCTTTTTTCAATTACACTTTATATTTACTATTTGTATTAGTTTCAAATGTACAACATAGTGATGAGACAATCATATACTTTACAAAGTATTTCCCCCAATATTTCCAGTACCCAAATGACCCATACACATAGTTAGCACAATAGTGTTAACTGCATTTCATGCACTGTATTTTACATCCCATGACTATTTTGTAACCACCAGAGACTATGTTCATGTTAACATTACTGTAAGCTCATAGCCCTTCATTATTTTTTGGTGGGCAGCACAGGTGCTCATTGACCTCTTTGAGAATATTGATGGCAATTATGGGCTCTATTCTTACAAAAATTCTATATAATAAAAGGTTAATATGCAAAGTGACCGAATGGCAGAACTACTGGTCTCTATGATGTGCACTGACCATGAGAGGGCAGCCGCTCAAAGCAGGAGTTTCCCCTGGTGGTCAGTGTGCTTCCTCAGGGGGAGCGCCACTCAGCCAGAAGTTGGCTCATGGCTGGCAAGCACAGTGGCAGTGGTGAAAGCCTCTCCCATCTCTGCAGCAGTACTAAGATGTCCAACTGACAGCTTAGGCAGGGAGTGGGCCAAATCAGTCAGTCAGATAGCTCCCAGATTGCAAAAGGGCAAAGGCCAGGCTGAGGGACCCCTCACACACACACACCTTCAGTGCACAAATTTTGTGTGCTGGGCCTTTAGTTTAAATATAAACATACACACAAAATAACTTATTAAAAGGATTCTCAAATCTCCTACTGTTAATACAACATGGAGCCCTAATTTATATAGAACCAAGCCCCTGTATATTAATGCACTTCAGTTAATAAAAATAAAGTTTAACACCAGTAAAATAAAAATAAACTGTATGTTTGCTTTACAGCATAGTAATTCAGAGAAAAATCTTCTTTGGAAATATCATTTCTATGGCATTTCTATCTTAGTTATCTTAACTGCCATGTTTATACCACAAATATAAATGTAAGGATTGGTAAATATTACCAACTTTCTCAAGCACAAATAGAGTTAATGTGAACTATGGACTTAGAGGATATAGAAGATTAAAACAACTACAGCTTTGCCAAACTAAGTTTTCTTGGTATATGTAGTTGAATTCTTGAAGTGAAGCCAGTCTCTTGAGATATGAGTTTTATTTATGATGCAACATCTTCACAGTGAAGTATATTACTCATGTGTATTCTCAGAGACACATGACTATGAAAGAAAAAAAGGAATAGAACTCAAAAGGCCTATTTTGGCCGAAACCAGTTTGGCTCAGTGGTAGAGCATCGGTCTGCGGACTAAAAGGTCCTGGGTTCAATTCCGGTCAAGGGCATGTACTTTGGTTGCAGGCACATCCCCAGTAGGGGGTGTGCAAGAGGCAGCTGGTCGATATTTCTTTCTCATCGATGTTTCTAGCTCTCCATCTCTCTCCCTTCCTCTCTGAAAAAATCAATAAAATATATATATTTTTAAAAACACACAAAAAAAAGGCCTATTTTGTTGGTTAACTTTGGTAAATGTATTGGGTGAAGTTGTTGGTTGAGATTATTTTGCCTGGTGGATAGTTTAATGTGAGGTCAATGTGTCCCCCTTTCCTGGTAAATAAGAATTACATTTCCTAAGACTTAGAAAGTGAGAGCTTGGAGTAGGAACAAACATGTGAATTATGATTTAGACATTCAGGAGAAGAAGCTAAAACTCAGGAAAGAACAAGATCATAAAAGGTTTTTACTAAACAACAGGAAGTCACTGAAGTGGCTTAAGTTAGCCAAGTAGCTGAGCCTACCATGAGTGAAACTGGGTCATCATAGTGTAGTCTGGTTCATCTATGCCCTGCCTTCAGCTACCCCTCATTCCCACTCCCAGCTAGCTATCGTGCAAATATGTGCCCTCAGTTTCATGAGGCCTATATCTATTGATATTGCTTGAAGTATATTGGTAACATAACCTTTTACTTAGTTTAGAACTATTATATTAGCTTCATCTTTGGATATATTTCAATATATGCTATAATTTAGGTCTGAAAATCAAGAGACATAAAATAAGGCTCTAGATGGTGAAAGTATTTTCTAACCTAGTAAGAGGATTTACATTTTTTGAGTAATAGTTCAGTAATGGTTTCCTCCATCTTGAGTTGTTTAGAATAATTCATTTTCTTTTTTGTCGTTGTTTTGTTTTGTTTGTTTGCTTTTTCATTAGTCCTCAGCCGGCAATATTTTCCCATTGATTTTTAGAAAGAGTGGAAGGGAGAGGGAGAGACAGAGAGAGCAAAGCATCGATGTGAGAGAGACACATTGATTTGGCTGCCTTCACATGCACCCCAACCAGGGCAGGAGATCAAGACTGCAACTATGGTATGTGCCCTTGACAGGAATCGAACCTGAACCCTTCAGTCCAAGGGCCAATGAGTCTAACTGGCTAGCACTAGAATAGTTAATTTTTTTTTGTTCTTAGAATATTAGAATATTTTCCCATATTTTATTTACTTATTTAATTCACTGACATTCTCCAATGGTAGAGAAGTATTATTGCAAATATTTTTTATTCTTCTCTTTCTACCAGATATTTTTGAAATCAAATAAAGCATTGGAGATAAAAGAACAAGTTGAAGGTTATTTCTCCATTGAGTTGCCAGTAATTTAAGGAGTAGCTGAGAAAAGAGCCCTTCCTTGTGAACTTCCGGGAATTTGGGAAAGTACATATTGTTGTTCCACTCATTTCCCAGTCCTCTGATATAAACACTGCTTGGAGAAACCTGGATGAGGGTGAAAGCAATGTCATTTTGAACAGAGTGATGTGTGTCACAAAGTGTTTGATTAACCAGGGTAGCCAAAAACGAAGTTAATTATTTGGTTAATATTTTACTAGGTTTTTCTGTTATTACCCATTTTATTGTTAATTACTTTATTTTCCTAGTCTTTCCATCTACACATTTGATGTTTTACAATAATGTGCTTCAACTGTAAGATCAGTTTGCAAAAGGTAGCCCAAAGATTAAATCATATTTTTTTTTATCAGAAACTTGTACCTAGCCTCATTCAGTTAAGCATGTTGATTACACTTAAAAAACAAACAAACAAACAAACAAAACACACACACACACAACAGGCTTTTAGAACCACTAATTTGACATTAAAAAAAAAAAACTTGCCAAATTTCTTTCCAATTTCTTCTTTTTTTTTTTTTAAATAAACCTATATTGAGATGTAACAGCAGGATGATAGATGAGAACTACACAGCTTTTACAGTTTAAAAGTATATGGGGGAAATGCCCCCTGAGAGTGGATTTCATGTGAAACGTGCAAAATCAAAGCACAGCTGCATCTATTAGTCTTTATAGCTACTTTATTTCATAACTTTGGTTTAGTCATTAAAGATGCCAAAGGGTCATATGTTTTCTACATCTGAACAGAAAAATTATATAAAAGGCCAATTTACAAAGCTCTCCTTGGCAGGACTCCCGGGGAATGAGAGACTGCAAAATTTGTGATCTGGGCTTTCTCAAAGCAACTAGCAGAAATTTTGCTAAAATCTAATTTTAGACATGGGCTCCCTAACTCATTGGTTTTCACTATATGTGTTTAAAAAAAATACTGTATTTGTAAATTCTTGGCATAAAATACCAGGCCAGTGAAACAATCTGAATTTCAAAATTTTTCTACTGAGTAGTGTTTTTAACTTATAACTGATACTAGTGCATTCAGTTGTTGTAAGCCAAATAATCTAGAAGCATGTGAAGAAAAATATTATAGTTTTTCCTAGTTCCAAGTCCTTCCTTTCTAAGAACAGCAAAGTATCCCTCCACATCTTTTAAAATACATATTACTACATTAGTAATCAAAGTTAGATGTTTTTCCAATAGCCAACATGATTTCTAATCTGAAATTTCTATATCATGTAGTAGTTTTTAACCATTTTATAGGAGAATACTTCTTTTATGTTTTTACAATTTAAATTTCTTATGAAAATTATAGCACTTAAAGACTGTTCTCAACTTGAATGTAACTTCCTCTGGAAGTGATTTTTATTTCATAAACTAGACTTAGAATTAATTCCTGAGGGATTTTTTTGGGTTAAATGTTGTAAGTTCCTTATGGCAAAGAGAGTTACTATCATTCTATTATCAATAGTCTCTGGCCCAGTGCTAATCCTATTAATCCATCTACACTAATAAAAGAGAAACATACAAATCGACTATCCTTTCACTATGCCCACCAGCCAATCAGGAGCGAGTATGCAACAGCATAGAAGGAAGCCAAGTGCTGCAGAAGGAAGTGAAGCGGCAGAGAAGGAAAGGAGTGAGGCAGCTTCAATCCCTTCTCTGCTTTGCTCCAGTTGCTGGAAGCACTATTCTTGCAGGAATCTTCCTGAAACAGGCCTCTAGCATATATATAATATATCCATTATATATATATATACATATATATACATATATATATATATATATATATAATGAATTGGTCACTTCATTCACAGATATTTCATAACTAATTTTTGGGACTATAAACTAGTCCATAAGCACTAAAAGAGCATACCCTTAGAATAGTACCTGGCAGCTAAGTTATTTCATATTTGTGGAATGAAGAGTAATATACTTCCAATCATTCCAAGGAGCTCTAGCATTCCTGGTACACAAGTTGAAAACCAGAAGTTTGTGGACAGGGCACCCACAAAGGTGCTAAGCCATCTGACTTACAGGTTTGAGTTTCACAAAGCTCTGTTTCGGTCATAATCCCTATTTCACTTGATTTATCAGGACCATTTGACATCACTTGGCTTTCCCATTCTTTCCTGGTTCTCTTCTATATCCCTAAGAGTTTCTCTTCAGCCTCCTTCATGGGGACTACTTCTGGGAACCCTGAATAGCTTTCTGTTTATTTTATTTTCTTTTAAATGCTCTTTTTTTTTTTATGATCTTATCTGCTTTGTGGTTTTGGTTGCTGGTATGTTGGTGACATCTGCATCCTTATTTCCAGAGTCCACCATGCTCCTGATTCCAGGAAGTATTTCTATCTGTTGCCAGAAAACTTCATTTTTATGTTATTTAAATGCTTCAAACTCTCCGATACAGAACATCCTCTCTTATACTCCCTAATGGTGCTTCTTTTACTGTACTCTCTAACTTGGTTAATGGCATTGGTAGTTGCATCTAAAAACTAATGTTCATTTTAAATATTTGTCTTCTTCTTTACATATCACCGATGCCTGTTAGTTCCACCTCTTAAATAGTTCTCAAACTCACTCCATATAATTTGTTCCCAAAGTCACTGTGTTGGGTCTCTCACATTGATTTTCTATCTTCTGCAATGTTCATTAAAATATATTCTTTTTAAAGCAGGAATATGAGCATTTCATTCCCCTACTGGAGAAATATCAGCCACTCCATTGCCTCATTTAGTAGCACTCAGGGAATACGTTAAGGCAGGAGGAAAATGTTGGCACTTCTAAATATATTTACTCTGGTTTTATTAAGCATATTTGGTATTTACTAAAGAATGTGACATACGTACAACTGATAAAGTATAATAATACAATAAATCCTGTGAACTCACTACTGACGTGCATCCTAGAATATGTCCAGAACTCCCATGTGCCTTGACTTTCACCTCTCTCCTCCCCCTGCTTCCACTAACTCACTCCCACCCAAGTTAAATTTTATTTTTTATAATTCCCTATATGTTCATTACTTTCTGGCATATATGTTTATTTGGAAATAGTTTATTAGCTTGTTTATTCTTGAGCTTTTAAAAGGTGGTATCACACTGTGATTTGTCTTTATAACTTGCTTTTTACTCAGAATTACATTTTAAAGATTCATTTATAGTGCTTCATAAAGCTGTAGCTCATTAATTTTTACTGATGCAAAATATTCCACTGTACAAATACATAAAAAGTTATTTATGCACTCTCTTGTGATAGATATTTGGATTCTTTCCAACTTTAGCTAGTATAGACAATTCACTATAGATAATTCTATATAATTGGAGCCATATTATGAAGGACTTTGGAGTTTGGATTATTTGACTGGGCTAATGGCTACATAGAAACATTTTAACTTGAAAAAACTATGATGTTGACAATAAGAATTATAATAATGATAAATATTTTATAATAATAATAATGAATAATCTATAATAAAAGGGTAATATGCTAATTAGACAGGACATTCTTCCTAATGGCCTTCCTCTGGACAAAGCCACAGTGGGTGGGGGCCATGGCAGAGGTGGCAGAGGCTCCTGGAAATGGTGGTGGCAGCGGGCAGGGACTAGGGCCAAACGCCTTGCATGAATTTCATGCATCAGGCCTCTAGAATTTACATAATACTTAATATGTATTAATAACTACATTTACACATAACTGATCTAGTTAATTTTTGAAGTGACCACATGATATAGACACTGTGTTTTCTCCATACACTATGTTCTTTGCCACAGTCCCACACTGTCAAAACAGTGGTGACTTTAGGATGTCAGTGCAGTAGTAGATTAGGTCAGACAATCCTACTGGTAGGGGTGAGGGGCTAGAAGATTAACTGAATTTTTTTTGGTTTTGTTTCTGAATTTGTATTTACAAAGAAAATATTTTTCTTTTTAGTTTATTTGTGATGGTTTGAGAGGACTCCGGTAAAGGTAGGGAGTTAAAGCCTTCCCTTCAAAAGCCAACTGCCAGGCGATATGGAAGAAGAGGGCAGATTCCCAGGGCACCATCACTAATTGTTGGTACCTGCAGCACTGCAGCGAGCTCATGGAGGACACCGATGGCATTGAGGTGGTAGAGAGATCACAGCAAGCTTTAGAGCCTGGACAAGCTTATTTAGACATGGGCTCATGTGTCTTGAAATCACTGTTTTTGCATGACCACTGACACAAGATGCAACCCATCGTGCATGTCCCACAGACAGGAAGTCAGTAGATAGTTTTCAGCTCCAGTCACTTTACTGCTACCTCAAAGTGAACTAAACCTTATGGGCAAAAGAAGCCCTTGTTCCAAGGAGAAAAATATTTTGCTGCTGAGAACTATTCATTACATATGCACTTCAGGGAAGCTGGTGTGAGCTTGTCATGTGGAAATGTCTAGCCTCACAGCTCCTTTTCTTTCCCCACACTTGGAAATAAGGTGTGCTGGGGCCCATCTGTAAAGAATGTTCTTTTTGGCAGGCATGGAGATATTCATCAGAGACCCAGAAACTACATCCAGGGATATATTTCTCAGTCCATATTTTCATTGCTGGGGGAGAAAATTCAAAAATTTGGACAATAACTTGGACTTAGGCAGTTGATTAAACAAAATATTAAAGTTGATTAAACAACATATGAAGACCTAGAATGCTACCCAACTCATTCTATGAAGCTGATGTTACTGTGATACAGAACTCAGAAAAAGACATAAGAATTTAAATTACAGAGCAGTATCTCTCATTAACATTGATATAAAAATTATTTTAAAAGTGCTAGTCAGTCAACTCCAAAAAGCATAATACATTATACCAAATGGAATTGTCCTAGAAAAACAATGTGGGTAAACATTTTCAAAAATTAATCAGTGTAATTCATCACATTAACAGACTAAGAAGAAAAACCATGTAATTAACACAATACATGCAGAAAAAAAACTGTGACCTAGAAGTTAAAGAGAACTTCCTTAATCTAATAGATGGCATCAATGAAACTTGGTAGTTTAAGATCATACTTAGTGGTTAAAAACTGAAAACTTTTCACCTAAGATCAAGAATGAGTCAAAGATGTCTGTTCGGTATTTCACACTGTACTGAGATCATGGCTGGGGAATTAAGGCAATAAGAAATACAATTTACTTCATTCATAGATAATGAACTATGTATGTATAAAATCTTAAGGCATTTTAAAAGCTATTGAAACTAACTAGTCATTTAAGGAAAGCTGCAAGATACAAGGTTAAATTTTAAAAATTAACTATATATTTGCATTTTAGAAATGAACAAATGAAAATTAAAAAGCAATACCACCTATAATATCAAAAAAAATGTGAAGTAGAAATAAGTTTAATCCAAGTTGCACAAAATGAGTACACTGAAAATTTCAAAAACACTACTGAGAGAAATTAAATAAAAACTAAACAAGTGAAGATATACACTGTTCACAGAATGGAAGATTAAGTAGTATTAAGACGTAATTCCTATCCAAATTTAACTATGAGTTTATGGCGATTGCAATAAAAATTTCAGCAGATATTTTTTTAATAAAATAATAAGCTATTATAATAAAATGTATAAGAAAGTGTCAAGAACCTAGAATTGTCAAAATGGCTTTGAAAATGAGCAAAACTGAAAGATTTATATTATTTTATTTCAAAAGCTAAAGATATCAAGACAGTATATTGAAATGATAAACATTTAGGTCAATAAAACAGAATAGAAATTTAGAAATAGTCCCACAATAGTCAACTAATTTTCAAGAAAGGTGCCAAAGAAATTCAGTGGTGAAAGATTAATTTTCTAACAATGATGTTGAAACAAATAGCCATATGCAAAACTATAAAATAAAATAAAAACTACTCATAGCTCATGCCACATGCAAAAAGTAACTGAAAATGGATCACAGACAAATACATATTTAAGAGTTAAAACTATAAAACTCCAGGGGAAATACAGTATAAGACCTTGGTCACCTTGTGTTTGGCAAAAGTGTCTTTAAAAGGACACAGAGGTACATGCTATTAAAAAATTTAAATTCATTACATTTAATGAATTGGACCTCATCAAAATTAAAATGTGTTTCTTTTCCAAAGACACCGTTAAATGAAAAGGTAGATACAGCATGGGAACAAAGGTGTGTAAACATATACCTGACAAAGGATTCTGTCTAGGACATACAAAATCTCTTATAACTCAATAAAAAAAAAAGAATGACATTCTAATAAACAATGGACAAAAGATTTAATAACCACTAAAAAGTTATATGGATGAGAAGCACCTTAAAAGATACACAACTCCATTAGTCATTGGGGAAATGTAAGTAACTACACACCCCTAGAATGACTAAAAACAAAGACTAGTTGTACCACATGTTGCTGAGGATGTAGAACAGCTGGAACTCTCCATCACTGCTGATGGAAATGTAAAATAGGACCACCACTTTGGAAAACAGCTTGCCAATAAAAGGTAAAAGTAAAATACACTTACCAGATCACCAGCCATTCTAATTCTCGTTATTTACCCAAGAGAAATTAAAACCTGTCTTGACCCAACAACTGGTACACAAATATTCTTAGCAGCTTTGTTTGTAATAGTCAAAGACTGGAAATAACTCTAAAGTCCCTAATAAATAAGCAAATTGTGGCATATTCATACAATGGAATATTACTGAGTAATAAAAAAGAACAAACTATTGATATACACAAAAGTATGGATAAGCCTCAAAATCATTATATATTAAATACCCAGGCAAGAAAAAAAAAAAAAAAAAGTGCATACTCCTTTGTATAAAATTCTATACAATGTCTACAATGACAGAAACAAATCTCTCTGGTTGACTGGGGAAGGTGGTGATCACAAAGGGGCACAAGGAAACTATTGTACGGAAGTATATGTTCTACTTCCTGATCATATGGCTTCATGGATGTGTGTGTGTGTGTGTGTGTGTGTGTGTGTGTCAAAACTTATTAGACTGTATCCATCAATTTGTGCAGTTTATTGTGTGCTGATGATACCTCAATGAAACTATAAATTTTTAAAATAAAAACAGAAAGAAGATAAAATGGAAAGGTTTTTTTCTCACACATTTTAGATTGAATGTAAATATTGTAGGGCTGATATGGTAGGTCTGTGGTGTCCAGGACTCAGACTCTTACTATCATCTTCTTGCTCAGAAATTCTCTACATGCAGCTTTTATCTTGTAATGTGACATAGCTATTCCAGCCACTTCCATTATGTCCATGATAGCTGGTGGGAAAGAGAAGTGAAAGTCAAAGTCTTTCTTTTAAGGCTATAAACTGGACTTTGACCGCGTCACTTGCCTCAGTCTTTGACGGTAAGGGTTCAGGAATCACACTAGACAAGAAATATAAATTTAGAAATTATGGGGGAATCCAGACAGAAACCCTTCTCTAGTGGAAAGGCTTTGCTGAATCTCCAAACCCATGGCTGTTTATTCACTAGAATATACATTTTGCCCTTTAGCAAAGCAAACAGACATCAATGGTAAGGTTTGGTAAATAATAAAGATTATCAGGCTAGGGGAATTGCCTTCAGCCATTCAGCCAGCAGCAGGTAATAATATGCAGATTTTCAGCCTTGCTGAATTTCAAAGTCCATCAGCCTTCTGAGGACTTCTCACATTTATTATGCTAATTACTGTCAGTCTTTGCCTCCAGCATCACTTCTGCTGACATCCTATTGAACTGCGCTACTTGAGCACAATTTACCAAAGGAGGCCAGGAGATCCAGTCTTTGAACTATGCTCTCAGTACCCAGCTAAAACTTAGTGTTCCATCACTAAGGAATGAAGAGTCTAAAGTCTCTACCTCCCAAAATATAAACATATTCTACAAAATTTTATTTAAAGCAACCCAATAAATAAGCTCTTGATTATGTTACAGTTTTTAAGGATCATAGATTAGAGACATTTTCTATTGTGTGTTCTTTCATAAGATGGAAAGAGCTAGGTGTTACACTGAAGAAGGAAGGGTCTCCTGGGTCCTTAATCAGAGTTCAAAGCTGTGTAGATGTTGAGAAAATATGAAATTGGCCCGTGGTTTTATAACATCTGGTAATTATGTTTTCTCAAGATAAATATCCCAAATTACCAAAAACTTTTGAGTTTTTGATCCATGGTTAATATTTCTTTGAGTCTGTACAATGTGTTCAGATCTCAAAGAAACATTAGATCAATTTTTTATGTTACTACAATCTCTCTCTTAAGGGATGCATTCTTCTCTGATAATGATTATGAATATTTAGGATCATGAAAGTATTAATAAATTTTATAGCTCTGCTACAAAGCATAGAGAGTCTAACTCTCTTTCCCCTGAAGGTTCCTTAACAAAAGATGAAGGCAATCTGTTGAAACATGTGCTTTATGGAGAGTGAAATTTCTTGGGTGTATATGACTGGGTATGAGAGAAAAGTCAGAAGATGGGTATTAAAAAATAAGTACAGTGATTTCTAAAGTCTAAAATATTAGATATAGCCCTAGTCAGTTTGGCTAAGTGGATAGAGCATTGGACTGCAGACCAAAGGGTCCCAGGTTTGATTCCAGTCAAGGGCATGCACCTTGGTTCCCAGCTCCTCCCCAGCCCAGGCCCTGGTCAGGCCTCATACAAGAGATGACCAATCGATGTGTTTCTCTCACATTGATGTTTCTCTGTCTTTCCCTCTCTCTTCCACTCTCCCTAAAAATCAAGGAAAAAAATAATAATAATAAATCCTCAGGTGATGATTAACAACAACAAAAAACACAAAAAAAATATTAGGTACAAGTGCCTATAATTTATCTTGTTTTATTTTCTCTCTATAATTCTACCAATCTAAAATTTGTTTAGTTTAAGCACAGTTGGGCTGCAATTTAGAAGCATTAATATTACATTTTTGACATCCTTTTTGGTGGCTTTTATGATAGCCAATTAGTATCCCACCGCCAATATGCTGTTTATGACTTTTTTTTAAAACCAGTGCTTGTTTTATTAGTTTCTTCTGTTTTGTAAATGTCACCTCTTTATGAGCATTCTCAGCAGAAAAGATGGGTGAAATACTCTTTTAAAGACATAATTAAGTCTAATGTATTTTATATCCTTGTATTTCCCTGGACAAATTTATGTTCTGAATCTTTAAGGCCATGGTGGGCAAACTGCGGCTCACGAGCCACATGCAGCTCTTTGGCCCCTTGAGTGTGGCTCTTCCACAAAATAAGAAGGCCTGGGAAAGTCTATTTTGAAGAAGTGGCATTAGAAGAAGTTTAAGTTTAAAAAATTTGTCTCTCAAAAGAAATTTCAATTGTTGTACTGTTGATATTTGATTCTGTTGACTAATAAGTTTGCCAACCACTGCTTTAAGGTATTTATTCAAAACCACAGTTAAACACTTCCAGCCATCAATCAGTATCTTGGAAGCAGCTGGTGGGACATAGCATGTGTTGAAGATGAGCTGATAGATTCCAGTCATACATGTGGCTTAAGGGAGCAGAAAAACAAATGAGAGAAATTTGAGTGGAATATACTTTTGGATTAAAACTGCAGAACTTCATTTCCCTAGAGAAGTGCTTCCATGTTGATGTTTTCAGTTCCTTACAATATCATTAAGATTATGTTCAAGTTGAAATTGTTATTTATTAGCACTTACTGATGATGATAATAGGTAATAATTATTGATGCCTGCTAAAATGCCAGGCAATATACTAATTGTTTTACATGAATTATCTCAAATGATCACCACATTAATTCTATGAAGCTGAACTATTGATATTTTTAATGTGTATACAGATGAAGATATTGAACTCACAGTTGGTAAGTGGTGAAGTGGAGACTTCAATTCAGTCCTCTGAATCATTTTTATTTTTCAATTATAATTTACATTTAATACCATTATGTACAAGTTTCAGATGCCTGGCAAAGTGGTCAGAAAATCACACACTTTATAGAGTGATCCCCTCTCTGGTTCAAGTAACCACCTGGCCCCACACATATTCATCATGACGTTAACCATATCCACATCTCTGTGACTATTCTGTAACTACCAATTTGTACTGTTTAATCCCTCCATGTTTTTCACCCAGTCCTCCAACCCCTCCCCTCTGACAGCTGTCAGTCTGTTCTTTGTACCTAAAGGTCTGTTTCTATTTTGTTTGTTTATTTTGTTCATTAGATCCCACATACAAATGAAATCATGTGGTATCTGTCTTTCTCTGTCTGACTTATTTCATTTAACATAATAACCTCTAGGTCTATTCATGCTGTAAAAAAAGATATAAGATTTCATTATTTTTTATGGCTGAATCCTCTGATTCTTAATGGATCTATTTTCTTGCCAAACCTCTGCATCAAGAGAGAATAAAGAAGATTAATAATCTTTATGGAAGCCTTCCTTAACTTGATATCTTTTTTTTTTCCTTCCTTGTAATAAATTACGTGTCACACAGGACATTAAAAGCTATTTTTAAAAGCCTACAACAAACCATCTTTGTCAAGTGGCTGTTGATGAGCCAGAATATTTTATTTCACATGTGAATTAATGTATTTACAGACCATCAGATATCGACTTTTCCCCAGCTTCATTTCCTGCCAATTATACACATTTAACTGTGTACAGTTCCTGACATCCTGTGAGCTCTCACACCTCTGGACCGTCAAACATGCTCTGTCAGCAGCCTTCTTCCATATCTACTCATGTGTGAGCAACTGTTATGGGGCCTTCTGAGACTCTTTCAGGCAGAATGAATTGCTCTTCCTCTCCTATCCCATGTCAGTTCATATATATTTTGATTCCACAGTATCTTTAGTATTGTGTAATCAATACTGAAGAATTAAAACAGTAAGAAACTGGTTTATAGTGTAAAGTAAACCTCTCATGTTTGATGCACAGGCCTTTCCTAAGTCAATTCCTATTTCCATGATAGCTAACACAGAGAGAAACATATACATGTAGCTGTTCAAGTTTTGCAAGTTTGGAAGCCTAACGTCACAGTATTCTGCATCTTGCTTTTTTTTTTTTTTTAATCTAAAATATTTGGACTTTTTTCTATATTAGTATATAAACCTTATTATTCTTAATAGCTCTAAATATTTTAATATGACATACCATACTTTACTTAACTGTCCTCCTATGATGGACATTTGAATGGTTTCTAGGTGTTCCAGGCAATGTGCAATAAGTATTCTTGTTTGTATGTTTATATAGAGCAGTTAAAAGAATAGTAAAGTCATATTTCCTGGGTTTGAACCCTGGCTCTGTACTATTATACTAGCTCTTAATATTTTTAATCAAGTTACTTAACCTCTGTATGCCCCAGTTTCTCTGTATGCAAAACGGGAATTTGATAATTTCCTAGGGTTTTTCTGAGGATTGAATTACTGCATGGAAAGAGCTTTAATGCCTAGTATATAGTAAGCACTCAATGGTGTTTACTATTATTATTATAAAGACTAGAGGCCTGGTGCACAAAATTCGTGCACTGGGGGAGGGGGTTCCCCTCAGCCCAGCCTCACCCTCTTCAATCTGGGAACACTCGAGGGATGTACCTCTCACAATCCAGGACTGCTGGCTCCCAATGGCTTGCCTGCCTGCCTGCCTGATTGCTCCTAACCTTTTCTGCCTGCCAGCCTGATTACCCCCTAATCACTCCCCTACCAGCCTGATCAATGCCTAACTGCTCCCCTGCTGGTCTGATCACCCCAACTTTCCTACCCTGCTGGCCTGATCACCCACAACTGCCCTCCCTTACTGGCCATCTTGTGGTGGCCATCTTTGACCACATGGGGGAAGCCATCTTGTGCAATGAAGTGAGGGTCAACTTGCATATTACCTCTTTATTATATAAGATCATATATCTCCGGGCACATATTTGAGTAGATCAATTCCTGGGTGTAATTCTTAGGGCAAAGGGTATGTGCATTGACAATTTTTACAGATACCCATGCTAATTGAGTATCTGTAAAAATAGATTCTGAGACAAGGACCCAAATACAAATTGTTTACTTAGGTGGTGAAGGAAAACCAAATAAGGGACTGGGAGTATGAGTCAGGGAAGGAAAGGTAGCCAATAATTGGTGGACTATCAAGTCCATCACCACTTCTGGTGCTTGAAGCTCCATCCTGCAGAACCTCTAGGAAACTCTAGGAGCCAGTATTGACATAATCCCTCCTACTCAGTGGGTGAGGGAGCTGCTATTGGCATATTGACTCTAGCCTTGACAGGTTAATCATAGTCTGAGAGCCACTGTACAATCCTGAGTAGTGGCATCGAAGAGCGGAGCAGTGGGTAGGTGGGAAGAGATCAACCAAAGAACTTGTATGCATATATGCATAACCCATGGACTCAGACAATAGGGTGGGAAGGTCTGGGGTGGGGTTGGGGGTTGGCTAGAGGAGGTCAATGGAAGGGAAAGAAGAGACATATGGAATACTTTCAACAATAAAAATTTTTTAAAATATATTTTATTGATTTTTTACAGAGAGGAAAGGAGAGAGATAGAGAGCTAGAAACGTCGATGAGAGAGAAACATCGACCAGCTGGCTCCTGCACACCCGCCACCGGGGATGTGCCCGCAACCAACGTACATGCCCCTGACCGGAATCGAACCTGGGACCTTTCAGTCCGCAGACCAATGCTCTACCACTGAGCCAAACCGGTTTCGGCTCAACAATAAAATTTTTAAAAATAAATAAATTCCGGGCCAGTTTGGCTCAATGGTTGAGCCCAGGAGGTCATGGTTTGATTCCCAGTCAGGTACATGCCCGGGATGCAGGTTTGATCCCTTTTAGGAGGCAGCTGATCAATGATTCTCTCTCACTGATGTAGCTCGCTCTCTCTCTCTCTCTCTCTCACTCACGCACGTGCTCCCTCTCTCCCCCCACCCCACTTCACCTCTGAAATCAATAAAAACAAATTTTAAAATAATAAACATATAAATAAATAAATAAATAAATAAATAGCAACAAAATTGACTAAAAGCCATTCTGATTTTATCATCATGATGTTTTGGGAATTCTCTATACCCTTGGTTATAAAGAATATAACCAAGGGTATAACCTTCTCTCCTCAGGGTCACTCCTTGATTCCTGGGAAGTATTAATTCCCCAACATTTTTGTCCTAGTCACTGGCAGGCACAGCAGGTTTTATTGGCCAGAGAAGGAAAGAAATGCAGGTTCTTCCAGTCATTGGAAGCCTGGCAAGCAAGTACTAATGGGCAAGGGAGAGAGGATATGGTCAGAGTACCAACAGCATCTGTTACAGGTGAACCTGCTCCATGGAGAGGCAATAGTAGTGAGAATTTCTCCTCACTACTGCCTTTCCTGACCACCCTGGAGTGGAGCTGTGTTTCAAGCAGTCTATTTTCAGCTCACATGATTCATTGAGCCAACCCATCTATAAATCAGACCTTGATTTTATTGTTTTCTGACAACTGGTCAGGGAAACTCTGTGAAGTCATAGGTACAGCCTGAGGAAAATACATTGGCTTAACAAGTTAGGTAATATGGAGGACTGGGTTGTCAGTTCATGTAATTTAGTTCATTTTTCTCTCCAGACATGTTCATGCCTGATCACACGTGTCCCATTCATTGTATTGTGGGTTCATGCTGTGCCCATCCCACCTAAAGTCTTGGAGGACCTGCCAATAACCAGATCATGCTAAGTAGCTCTGGTAACATTGTCACTTGATGTCCCATGATCAGGTTCAGTTTCTAGTAGGTTCAGTAGCAAACCAAGAGCTGTTTTTGAATGACAAACAGTTCTTTGAAACTTGAGCCTGTCATTTTTCTCTCTCAGTATACTTATGACACTAACAGCAGCTAGCCAACTCCACTCTCCTTGTAATTCCCATTATCCCTGTTGTTCCTGCTCAGTCCAGCCCCCTGCACCTGTCGCCTCTCAGTAGGGCTACCACGGAGGCAGGAGAGGCTTGCATCGCCCAGCTGCATTCACCAGCCATGAACCTATGGCACTCCCACTGTGAGAGGCATCTCTTGTTTTGAGTGTCTACTCCCTGGTGGTCAGTGCATGTCATAGCAACCAGTTGACTGGTTGTAACAGTCACTTGGGCATATATATATATATATATATATATATATATATATATATATATATATATATATATTAGACACCTATTGCAGGAATATTCCTGCAAGACTTCCGGTGGGCTTCCCTCCCACCATGTCCACCTCTCCTGCCACCCCACCTTCCCACTGTGAGAGAGGATCTGCCAATAACCAGTTGTTAAAAAACAATAAAACCAAGGTCTGATTCACCCCAACTCTCCCCGACTGTCTCACCTGCCCTGCCACAACCACAGCCACTACCGCCACTGTCTCTGTGGCCGCATGTGCTGCCACCAACACTGTGTGCCCCGCCTTGACCACCTGACCCATCGCTCCTGCTGTCCCCACTGCCCCCCACCCCCTCCCACCCACCACTGCACACATCACCCTGCCCCACCACTGCACACATCACCCTGCCCCGCCCCGCACACGCTACCAGTGCTTTCCCTCCAGCAGCTGCAGCTGCCTTGCTTTCCACTTTCCCTCCCTCTTCCATCTATGCTGTCTCCAGTCTTCACTCCTCCCTCCCTCGGTGTATGCAAATTAATGGCCATTTTTGTTGGGTTAATTTGCATACTTGCTCTGATTGGCTCGTAGGTGTAGTTTGTGTAGCAGAGTGATGATTAATTTGCTTTATTACTCTATTATTTGGTTAGATAGATGTTATTATCTCTCTTTCTAGATGCTAGCATCCTGAAAGCAAATTTCCAGAATATAGAAAACATTAAATTAGTGACAGCTTCCTCCCTTCCTCATCCTCTTCTTTGCTTTCTATCTTATATATCTTTCTAACCACAACACCTACCAAGGTACCTGGTATATATAGTAGGTGCTTAATTCTTGCTTACTGTAAGAATGAACAAATTACATGAACTTATCTATATTATTAAATAAATTTCATTTTAAAGAACATTTTTAGAGTTGCAGAAATATTGTGAATATAGTACAGAGAGTTTTTATACATTGCACCAAGTTTCTCCTGTAACTAATAGCTTTAAATGAGTATGGCACATTTATTACAATTAATAAACCCATATTTATATATTATAATTAACTAAAGTGCATACTTTATTCACATTTGCTTTGTTTTTACCTAATCCCTTGTTTTTATTTGGGAGTCCCATCTAAGATATCACATTATATTTAGCCATCATATCATTGAAAAAACAGTTTTTCAAAATGTTTGTTGCTTCTAACAATGCTGACATTTTTTAGGAGTACTGGTCCTCCATTTTTCAGAATTTTCCTCTGTTAGGAATTATCTGATGTTTTATTCATGATTGAATTGGGACAATGGCTTTCTAGGAGAAAGACCATAGAAATAAAGTGCCATTTTCATAAAATCATGTTGAGAGCACATTCTATCAACATGGTTTATCACTCTTAATCAGTTACTAAGGTAGCATTTATAACTGAAAAGCTACTCTTTGTGATGGTTACTTTAATGATCGACTTGACTGGGCTAATGGACTCCCAGATAGTAGGTAAAACATTGTTTCTGGTTGTGTCTGTGAGGTTGTTTCCAGAAGAGATTAGCATTTCAATCATTAGACTGAGTAAGAAAGATCTGCCCTCACATATGTGGTTGGGCATCATCCAACCCATTGAGAAGAAAAAAGAAAAAATATGGAAAATTCTTTCTCTCTTTTGAACTGGGACATCTGTCTTCTTCTGCACTTGGACATCAGACCTCCTGATTCTTGGACCTTTGGACTCTGAGATTACACCAGCAGGGCTCCAGTTCTCAGGCCTTTGGCCTCAGACTAGGAGTTACATCGTTGGCTCCCCTGGTTCTCATGCATTCAACCTTGGTCTGAATTACACCACTGGCTTTCCTGGTTCTCCAGCTTGCAGATGGCAGATTTCAGTACCTTCTTGCCTCCATAACCATGTGAGCCAATTCCTATAATCAATATCCTCCTATATACAGATATCAATATCTATATATATATATATATATTTTTTTTAATATATTTTATTGATTTTTTACAGAGAGGAAGGGAGAGAGATAGAGAGCTAGAAATGCCAATGAGAGAGAAACATCGACCAGCTGCCTCTTGCACACCCCCTACTGGGGATGTGCCCGCAACCAATGTATCAATACATGCCCTTGACCGGAATCGAACCAGGGACCTTTCAGTCTGCAGACCAACGCTCTACCACTGAGCCAAACCTGCTTCGGCTATCAATATTTATATTTATCTGTCTATTCTACTGGTTCTTTTTCTCTGGATAACTCTAAATACACTCTTTTTTCTCCTTTCCTTATTAGACTGTTTGAGATAAAGTCACTATACACAACCCACACTCAAGGAATGGGACTTATGCTCTATCTCCTTGAGGTTGGTAGGTCTATGTATTTGGAATTCTTCTGCATGCAAGATTTGTCTGTTCTTCTCCACTTATTTATTCAATCATTCATTAAATCAATCTAGACTTATGGATATTTGTCTTATACTTTGGGTTATAATATAATATTACTTTATTTATTTTGTTGCTCAAAATATTCCTTCTTTGGCCGTTGGGAGCTCTTTAAGTTGACTGCTGTGTCCCATAAACATCTCCCATGATTGTGTGCTTTGTATAATTTTTTATTTTTCTGACTTTCAGTCATTCTAAGATATTCTAAACTCATTTTGCATATTTCCTTCCCCAGTCCTAAAATCAGCCTTTTCTCTGAGGACTCCTGGTTCCTTTTTTTTTTTTTTTTTTTTAAGAAGGAATGTCTGGGCTCTAGATATGCCTCTTTCTACCAGGGTTGGACTTATTATTTAAGCAGGTAGCTGAAACCAATACAATATTGTTTACTTAATAAATAAGTTTCCAATGTAATTCAGTGTGATAACTTGTGCTTGGATTATGAGTTTAGTGTGACAGAAATAACCTCTGGCAATCCATTTTTTTTTGAATGGGTTTTTACAGAAACTCAAGCATTCTCTTCTTAGCTACAATTATAAATTAAAAGTATGCATTCCCAAGGATTTTACACTATGTCTAATTATAGTGTAGAGCTTTTTAGAGCATTATTAGCATGTGCTTAGAAACTGACATTTCGAAGAGAAAGGAGCACCTTCTTGAGATTCAGTATCTCTGATTCTTTTAGACTTAGAGAATAAAGATTAAAAATGCTAGCTTAGACTCTGAAATGCCTTGCAATGTAAGGATTTTCTATAACTAAATAAAAATAACCATAAAAGCTTTGACGATCACCTCATCTTGTTACCAATTTTTTTTTTTTTTTTTTAACATTTCCACTATTGGTGAGCAGAGTGGCATTTACTCAGCACAGGTGACTAAACATTCAATGACCATAAATGTCCTTGACAATGAAAATGCTGTCTTGTGACTCTAATCTATTCTGACTTGCTAAGCACAGGAAACATTTGGCACTTTCCTAGGGCATTGATTAATGAGGAAGCACATGGTTTCACAGTTAATGTGAATTATTATAACCTCTGGGAACCTATTAGTTTTATAAGATACTAGTTCTGAATAATGATTGCATTTATTGGTGTCTGCATCTCTATGACTTCAATTTTAGAAGCACGACTTGGAGGTAAGTTTTGAAAATGAACATCATGTACTAAATGCAACTCTCTCCTCCCCTCTGTCCTTTTGGCTTTCCACTAACTTTATTGAAGTAAAAGGGACAGGGGAAGTCAAACTAACATGAATTGACTAACCAATTTGTACATACATTTAATTCAATTCTTATAATAGCTAAGCAATAAGAGCAAAGCATTACTATGCCTATTTTAAAGCTAAGGAAACAGCTTTGAAGACTTGAAGTAACTTGCTCAAGATCACACAAATTATAAAGTAGCAACTATAAAGTTATACAAAATTTATGCCCAGATAATTTGACCCCAGATCTCACCTTTTCTTCCTCAGAGCTGGCAGCATGTATAAGAATAATTTAAGATGACTTTTTATAATATTGATGCCCAAGGCTCACTCTGAGAGATTACGGTTTAATAATTCCAGAGATGAATCCAGGTCTCCGCACACTTTAAAAGTTCCCCAGCTGATACTAATGTGTGATTAGGTCTTCATTTAACCAGTCTGCCTTCACTCTCATAATTATACCTGGCATGTAAGCAGTGTCCTTACAGCTTTCAAAGCTGTTGTGTTTTAAATACATAATTCATCTAATATTTAAACCAGTCCAATTAGGGATTATGATACCCTTTTGATAGAATAGGTTACAGAGACACAAGGAATTTAAAAATTTGAGTTGATATTACAGTCAGTCGCTGAAACCCAAGAAAATGTGAAGAGGGTCACCCTACTGTGTTTTATCATTTAGAATTTCCTAATCTTGGTTCCTTTGGATTCCTTCTTTTCATCCTCCTCCTTTGTCCTTTAGTTACCTACATGCCCTCAAGCTATCAGCTCTGTGTGGATGGACAGGAGTGGTGTCTGTGATTCATTTCTAAAACAACACAGGTTAGCAGTAAAAACAGAGTTGGAATAGAAGTTAACACCTTAAGAGAGTGATTTTGTTTATTTGAATGTCAGGTTCAACATTAAAATGAGGAAAATAATAGTACTATCTTACTGTTTTACCAGGAAAAGAAGATAAGATGATGTGTACAAAAGGGATTTGTAAATTAAAAGACTTCATACTTTATGCCAGTCATTGCTATTTATTTGTAATGATTAATTTTGAAGTGTTGTATTGTTTCCCACAGCTTCTATAACAAATGATCACAGCCTTAGTGATTTCAAGCTACAGAAAATTATTCTCTCCCAGTTCTGATCAACTTGGCTGGGCTAACGGACATCCAGATAGTTGGTAAAACATCTGGAGGTTTGAAGTCTGAAATGAAGGTGCCAGCCCTCCTCTGAAGGTTCTAAGAGAGAATCCTGTTCCAGCTTCTGATAGCTGTTGGCATTCTTTTGGGTTCCTAAGCTTGTAGCCACATCACTGTAATCCCTGTCTGTCCCATCACCTTACCTTCTGTGTCTATCTTAAATATCCCTCTACCTTTCTCTAGGAAGGATATTTTCATTGAATTTAAACCTACCTGGATAATTCAGCATACTTTTCTCATCTCAAAATCCTTAACTTAATGACATCTGAAAGAAAAAACAAACAAACAAAAAAAAACACCTATTCCCAAATAAGGTAATTCATAGGTTTCAGGAATTGGGTCATGGTCATATCTATTGTGGAGGCCACAATTCACCCACTGCAGATATTACAAGTATTTCTCTTTTTTTAAACTCTATGCCACACTATGATTAACTGTCTCTTGCCAAGAAATTTAAGTGCCAAATCCTTTTATATGGTAAATAAGGTCTGCAGTCCACAAGTCAGTTCTGCTCATCCCCCCAAAAAAAACTACACAGAATTTTCTACCATTTCCTGCATAATCCCCACATTTTTCAACCCCTGGTTCTTTATGTATGCCATTATTGTTGTTTTTCTTCCCTCTCTTTCTGGACTCATCATTGGTTTCCATCCTCTTCTGTGAAGTATTTACTGAACATCAAAAAATTAATCTTATACAATAAAAGCCTAATATGCTAAGTGTCTGGTCATCTGGTCATCCATTCAACCAATTAAAACATAATAGGCTAATGATATGCTAAGTCCACTCAACTGCTCACTATGATGTGCACTGACAACCAGGGGGCAATAGGTTAGCTTGCTGCTGGGGTCTGGCCAATTGGAACTGAGCAAGCAGGTTAGACATGCCCTGGAGCCTTCCCACAATCCCTGGCTGGCCAACCTTTGACATCCCTCCCTGACCCCAATCATGCACCAGAATGGCCCCTTGGCCTGGCCTACCCTCTCTCACAATCCAGGATCCCCCAGCAATGTCAGAGAGCTGGTCTTGGCCTGATCCCACTCAATGCAGGAGCTGCCCCCTAGTGGTCAGTGTGCTCCCACAGAGGGGAGCTCCACTCAGCCAGAGGCAGGGCTCATGGCTGGCAAGTGCAGTGGCAGCAGAAACCTCTCCCACCCCCTCATCAGCACTAAGGATGTCTGACTGCAGGTTTAGGCCCACTCCCCCAACCTAAGCTGTCATTGGACATCCCCCGGGGGCTCCTGGACTGTGAGAAGGCACAGGCCGGCTTAGGGCCCTGTACTCTCCCCCTTCTCCCCAGTGCATGAACCAGGACTCTAGTAATAATAATAAGACTGCTTCTTCTTTTCTTTCCAAGTCTTCTAGATTTCTTGGCCCTCTTCCTTTGATTCTAACAATTACCCACAGGCTTAACTTTACCATTATAGCTGTGTACTTATTTGCTTTCCCACTAGACTTAGCTTTGTTTTGGTTATGTCTTCAGGATTCAGATGGTGTCGTTCAGTTTTGTACTGCCCATTGTATGCGGCTCAGCACCAGACACATGGAAGGTTCTCAAAAAAGCTTAGTGAATACAGGGAATGATTGAGCACTGCCCTCAGTATACTGCTGTATTGGGCAGCTAAGTAAGGGCCCTGGAAGCTTATTCTTCTTTCAGTGATGCAAATTCTGCTGAGCTGATTCGTTTGTCTTGTTCTCTTTATTTGGGCATGTTGTTGTTATATTATTATTATTATTATTTAAAAAGTTTGATTTATGGGCCTCTTTTTTTCCTTTTCTCACTTGGTCTTTTTTGTGGTGTTTCACTTATGTATGTTATAGAATTTTATTCTATGAAAGTACTTTTTCTTAGATGGAGAGCATTTTACTTGATGAGTCTTTAGATTTACTATTGATGATAGCTGATATTTCTTACATCATCTTACTTTACTTAACATTTCATGTAAGGGAAGTGAAGGCATAGAGAGTCTGTGTGGGTCTCCGTTCTCTCCTCAGATCTCAGCTCTGTGCCTTGATTTAGGTTTCACCTTTTCAAAGTTACATATATTTGTTTTTCTCTTTACTCCCCCATCTCCTTTGTGGCTAAATCCCTTTCAGTCCAGTCTTAGATTCAAAATTAGCTTTGGAAAGAGTCAACAGTAGATTGAATAGTGTCCCATTTCCTAAATGTTACATTCTGTATATGGTAGATATACATTGTCTTCACAATTTTTAAAAAAAGATTTTCCTTTTGAAGTGAACACTTTCTTAGGTTCTCCTAGATTGAATAGATATACACACATACTTCCTACATAATAAGTTATTTTATGGTAAAAACTGCCTGTTGCCCATCTCTGTGATAACAGTGCCAGGCACATAATAGGAGTCGGAAAAGTTGATAAATGAATGTAAATATCCAATTTAAGAGCTGGCAAAACATGAATACACAATTTACTGACTCAATTTCACAATGACATTTGAAATAATTTGTCTCCCCCCCGCCCCCAACAAAATACCTAGACATGCTCAAAGAAACTCTTGGTTGAAACCAACACATTTCACAGTTCCTGCTCTCAATGAGATAACTTCATCTGATAGCAATACTGAAAGGGACTATTACCCTAAGACTTTAGGGATTTAAAATCCATTCAGATCTATGGGTATTTGAATAACATGACAAAGGGCCACCACACTCCAAACGCAGTCTTCTCCAGAAAGCAGCATCTGCCAGAGTCCTGAGTTTCAGCTGTAGCACTTAAGCCTCTAAGCTCAGGGTAAGATCATTGAGGATATACCAGAAAAGATGTATAAAACTCTTCCCAGGGGTTTGGGTACTATTGTTATCCCATAAGTCACTCTTTTCTCCCAAGAAGAATCCATTCAAGATTCACAAAATTATAATTCCTGGTGTACAACTTTACAGTGTGTCTACATATTCCTGTTTCCTCCCACTGGCCCAACATGTATACTTGAGATAAATAGTCAAATGTCAAAACAATCAAGTCCAAATCACCACACTTTGTCACTTGAGATTGGGGAAGTTTATCCAAGATAAATTTGGTTATGTAATTATTATTACTTCCTAGAACAAGCCTGACATTCTTCATGGAGTGCATAGAGTTCCACATGGCAATGGTCTTCTGAAGGATTTGCTTGCATTTCTCACTCCTCAGTTGCCTTAAAATAGAAACACAGAGCTGAAAGGTAGTTCCCATATTAATGTATGCACTGAGCCACTTACATTTCATGTCTCGCCTTGGACAGAAAGAAACAGGATTTTAAAAGAAATGGTTAACACATTGTATTCAGTCTCTTTCCTCCTTCAATTCATCTCTTACACACAATTGCAATATAAAATTGTCCATAAAAAGGATATGAAAGCACTTTTAAGTAGCCTCTGGTGGTTCAATTTACATTTTCCGTCACTCAGTTAAAGCTGTGAACACTCAGTCATTGGCTCCTGCACAATAAAAGAGGCTGACAGTTAGGATAATACAAAGAAGCCATCCTTCAAGGTCCAGCCATGTTGTACATATAGTAGGGACATCCTTTCCCCCACTCAGTGCCAGCAGCCTGCCCACCCACAAATAAGGAAATACTTATTAGCCATGATAGGAGTTTGAGTTTTGGCAGTGACCCAGCAGAGAAATAGAGCTAGAGGTCTGTAAGATAAGAAATAAAATTAAAGGTAATCTGAAATGGGTTTTGTATCTAAAGAAACATGCTAAAGAAAATTAGGGAGAAAATTGGTAGCTTTAGGTTATTTTTGCAACCCAAGGCTACAGCTCCATGCGAGATGTGGTTGCCACAAAGTCCTTACTAATCAAAGACCACTTCAGATGTGCTCAAAATTCTACCATTAGTCACTGCATCTAGAAAGTTTGTTGAAATGTTAAAAAAAAAATATCACAGAACAGTGTAATAAAATTACACCCCCAAAACAATTGGTATGAACTGTATATATTTTCTTTTAGGTTATTTTTTCAACTTTGCTTTTTCTCTACAGTCTTTCATCTGTATCCCTTAGTTGAGACCCTTAGAAATTTTTCACGGGGGCTTACAGCAATAACCTTATAAACTGATTTTTGTTCCTATCATAGTCCTCTGCAACGTATCCTTTATAGTACCACTTTGGCCCTGTTAATTTCCTGCCTAAAACTCTTACACTCCTCATTGTCTATAGGGTAACATCCAAGTAGAATCATAAAGTTCTTTATAATCTGGCCTGATTATATTATATTATATATTTATTTCCTTCTACTCCTCCACCCCTCAGAACTTCTTGCACTGGCTCAAAAGCACAGCAGTGCTTCGGGCTTCTGCCTTCTCTCATGTGATTATCTTTCAGCCTGGGAGACTCTTCTCTTTCAAGGCTGATCATTTTCCATTCAACCTTTGAGACTCAGCATGGGTGCCATTTTCTTCAGGAGACCTTCTCCTACTTTAACTATTTACATGCACGGTGGGTTACCATAGCATCTACTTGCCTCCCTTTATCACAATGAATCACATCGCATCCCAATTGTGGGTATAATTGTCTGTGTCATCCACTAACCAGTAAACAATGTGAAGGCAAAGACTGTATTCCCGGTATTCACTGCCACATGCTAGGTACAGAGCAGGTGTACAGTAAATATGTTTTAATTGAATCCACATGCCCTTACTGGACCATATTCTTCCTTGAGCATTTTCACATGTATTACAATTTTAATATTTTTAGCAACAAATCCAACCACGTCTTTTTATTCAGTTTATGGTCCAATTCTTGGAGCAGTCTTCAAGTATCTGATAATTACATCTGATAATTCAAGGAAAGAGAGAATGATGAGATGGAGAGATAATTAAGAAACAGAAAGAAAGGAAGACTTTAAGACATTTATAGCAATGTTATAATAAAATAGTTCTCTACTTATTTGAAATTCTATATGGGAAATGGAACTATATTACTCTATAGTGTTAATTATATAGTATGTTCACTATTCTATGAGTTTTCACTCACTAACTCACATAATCCTCAAACACACTCAAGGAATAAGAACTATTGTTATCCTCATTTGACAGATGAGAAAACTAAGGCATAGAGAAGTAATTGTCCAAGGCACATAGCTAGTAAGTGACCAAGTCAAAACCAAGACACTAGGTTCAAAACCACACCACTGTACTCTTTCTTTGAGCATGATGCTGTAGAGGGCAAGTGTTTGAACAAGTCACAGCCATTTCACAGACTCTGTTGGCCATGAAAGGCTTCCCTTGGGATATGAGGAAAGAACAAGTGCTAGAGGAGTAGGAATTGACCAAGGAAGACTTTAAGACATTTATAGCAATGTTATAATAAAATTGGGCAGGAAGTGTGAAAGCATTTTAGAAAGAAGGAATGGTGTCTATAAAGATGAGACGATGTGGAGAAAACTCTACCATCTTGCTCTGGAATTGTACTTATAGCTGTTTGTCAGTAAAAAGGAAAAAGAGAGAAATAGGAGGACCAAGATGGGTGGCAGTGTGGGTTGTCTGAGTCTATTCTCAGCAGTGTTGGCCTAGGCTGCCCAGCAGGGATGTGGGTGGAGATGGGGGAGAGTTTGCTTTGATAAAACCAGAATATTCCTCACCTGAGTTAGCCTGACCACAGACCTCTACTGGGCACTTCCAAGAGCCCAGGACTGGAGGCTTGGGAGACACTAAGTATAAGCATCAGGGTAAGAAATGTCTGTGGACAGCATCTTACTACCACCCTCTTTTCAGATCAATGAGGACATGGAGGTTCAAGCAGAGTCTAGTTACTAGACTAAGTGATAGAATCAAGATTATACCGCTCCTTAGCAGCAGGGTAGCACTAGGCTAGGAGAGGCAGTATTTTCCTTTGAGGAGCTGATGATCTTTCAGGAAGGTAACAACCAAATACAGAAACACACTGCTATCAAAAACAGGAATCAAAAAAGAAATTAAAAAAAAAACAACAGGACAGTATTTCAATAAATGCAAAACAAGTCAACAGAAGCTGCATAATTTAAAACCCAAGTGCTAAAGGGTTGGCTGAGTAAAGATGGAAACCAGGAAGTCTGAAAGTCTTCCTGGAGCAAGTTAGTTTTTAACCAGGTTTTTGTGAAGTGAGGGACTTCAGCTGGAGGCCAGGAGGGGCTGGGAGAAAAGCGCTCCTGAATGAGGGGCATGTCTTATGATACCTACTGTGGTTTGTACCAGTTAGGTGGGTTTTATGGGCAGTTGATATAGTGAAGGGAGCAGAGTATAGAAGTTATTGAGGACTGAGGTCAAGCTGCTGGATTCATCAGCTATTGGGACTATGGAGAAGTTCAATTATTTGTGTCCAAATGTTCTCATCTATAAAATAATTAAGTGTTTCTTGTTATTATAATTATAGTTAATTTGTGAAAACCTAATACAAAGCAGGGACTGATATCCCTGGGTCTCCTCTTTCTTTACTATTTATTGAGTAAATGTATAAATGAACAAATGAGTGGGTGAATGCCCAGTTATATTTCTTTCAAACCCATCTCAGCAAGGGATATGTGGCACTTACCAGTGGATCCAAGTACAATCTGATAAAGCATCCCTTACTGTCCTTAATCTCCTCTTGTGTAACTTGCTAAAGAGGAAAAGGAAAAGAAGGAAGAGTTCCCAGGACCAACAAGGGTGAGGGTTGTTTGATGAGCCAATTTAAAAAAAGGAAGAGATGTTCCACAAACTTTAGGCCCCTATTTCTAACCTTCTGAGAAACACGCACCCTCCTTAGGTCCATGGGCAGAGAAGTGTTTGATCCTGATATTCTATATCAAGAATGCCTGGAGTTTTACTTCTATTCAACCGCAGGGGAGGAAATTCAACATCAATGTTTAGGGTTTCCAGCCATGCAGGGAGCTAGATGGATTCTCATGTTTGGCTCTAAAACACCTAACTGTTACTCCTGTTTATATTCTGTCAACTTAAAGAGAATTGGGAAGCCTCTAACCTGCAGGCACCCTGATGACTGATCAGAAAACTTGAGAAGGAGGTTCCACAGTGTAAAATAAAATTTCAGGGTTGGATGGAATCTTAAAATAGTTCAGTTTAATGGTTCCTAGGCTTTGGATTTTAAGAACCTGTAAAATTTCAGAAAGCAAAACAAAATTAAAAAAATTAAAAAAAAAAAAAACAACAACGGATTGACTTAGGTTGGCCCTGTTAGTTTCCTAGGGATGACATTACAAATAACTACAAACTAGAAGGCTTAACCAACAGAGATTTATTGTCTCACAATTCTGGAGGCTAGAAGTCTGATGTAAAGGTGTAGGCACTTTATTTTTTCTCAGGCCCATGGGAGAGAATGTCTCATACTTCTCTCCTAGCTTCTGGTGGTTTGCTCTCATTCTTTGGCATCCTTCATTTGTAGATGGCATTTTCCCGATGTCTACCCCATACTCCCTTTGTTCAAATTTCCCTCTGTCCAAATTTTCTCCTTTATAAAGAAACAGTCATGTTGGACCAGGACCCACCCAAATGCACTTACCTTAACTAGATCCCCTGAAAAAACATTATTTCCAAATAGTCACATTCACAGAAATTGGGATTAGGACTTCAACATTTTTTGGCAAGTTAAATTCAACCCCTAACAATGGCCAACTCATAATATAGTTAAGAAAGAACATTAAAAAAAAAAAACAAAAAACCCAGCAGCCTACTATCTTCATCATTTCAAAGAGAAGGTATTTTAGCATAAAGAATGTTAGGGATGTTATAGGTTATCATCTCACTGCAAAGGGCAGCCTTTCCCAAAAAGAGCAGTTGCAGCCTTGAACTGAACCACATAAGAACAGGCCCTCCGTGTTTTCACGTCTTAATCTTATTTGGGTGAAGCAGGATTTTGTCACAGACCAGTGGGAATCTATGGAAAATGTTTCCTTTGGTGCATTTGATCTAGTACAACTGTTTGACCACTGCTGAAACCCTCTCTATATGCAACAAAACAAAACAAAACAAAACAAAACAAACAAACAAACAAAAAAACCCCACCAGACTATCAAGAGATTACACTGTTCACTTAACAGCATACTTCTGTATCCGAAACTATGTGCGACCTGGTTACTTTCTTATCCTCTGTATTTTCTTGCTTGAGTGTGCTAAGAGGGCTATTTCTATAAAACTTGTTTTTGTGAAATCTCATTCCAGGGATTGAGCAGAGCAGAGCATTCTAAAACATGTTTGTAGCCTCTGAAATCTATATTTCGGAGCTTTGTGTCTCCCAACCTGGTTATTAAAACAATGCTGATTTAATTGGCCTTACATTGGATTTTGTGCACATGATTTTGAGGAATAGAATGAGGAGCAGCCACTTTTCAAAGGCAATGATTATCAGCAACCAGTTGAATTCAAGGGCCACTTTCTTTTATTTGGAGACAGAGATAAGTTTGCTTGAACCTTCAGAATGCGAACTGCTTTGACCTTGGATTCTTAGAGTTGCTATTCATGTCCAGCAATGGACTTGCCCAGAAAGCCTTATACACACAGAGGGTGGATTATCAACTGTAAAGTAATTTTGGGAAAATAAAAGGAGGGTGGGTAAAGATTGTGGCGTACATGTTATTGGGTCTCCCTACTCCCCCTCCCCCCCCCCCAAAAAAAATAAAAAATTCTATCCTCTCACTACTGGTGCTGTGAAAGTAGTCAGAATTGAAATATCAAGAGAAAACCTTTAAGGGGACAAAAATAAGGGACTATACTGTAGGTGAAAAGATTGGTGAGGTGCTTTGACCCCTGCCTCTGCCACGTAATAGTTGCATGATTTAGGGCATAATATTTACACTTCTTGAGTTTTGGTTTCATCATTTATAAAATGGAATGAATAACATCTACTCCATAGACAGTCTCAAAGATTAGCACATCTCTGTTGGGGAGAGGGGTTGTGTTCAGGGAAGACTTTCAAAAAGCAAAGAGTAAACTTAATGTGTTTTTGCCTAAAGGTGAGACTTAGTCCAAATGCCACTGGAAATGCGGTTCACACTAGCTCCTAATTTTTAAAAAATTGAATTTTCTTCCCTGAGTTGAGCAATTATAAAGTACATTATTTGAAAGAAATGATGAGTTCGCCTTCAACAAGAGTAGACTATAATGCTTCACTATCAGACAACCAGAAGGATATTGAATGAGTCAAGCTGTTCAAGGTCTCCTAAGAAACTGGTAATTGAATGTACTTTTCTGGCAGACTTTCAGACTTAAATTGCCATTTGGTATTGAACAGAGTTAAACTGATGATAATCACAAATGTACATAAGAAATCAAATTTACCACGCCCTTCAAAAAGTTACTTTCCATTCTGACTAGAAGCAAAATGTTCTCCTTGGCACCAGTAATTTTATTTTGAATAAGGCAAGAGATGTGCATCTATTATTCTGTTAGATGTGGCTTAAAAAATTGTATTTGAAGAATGAAATTGCTGGATTAAAAAAATGATTAACAGAATTTGGTGAGTAGTGAGGATATAAATTTTAGAGAAGCTATGAACAAATGAATTTTCTCTGTTGCTTTTAATTCTAACAGCAAATGTTTCTTCCTTTAATGCTTTTATTGATTTTTATAGAGAGAGAAACATCGATGTAAGAACAGAGAAACATTGACCAGTTGCCTTCTGCACACGTCCCAACTACGCATCTAAACTGCAACCTAAGCATATGCCCTGACCAGGAATATAAACCAAAACCTTTTGGTGTACAGGACAACACACCAATCAACTAAGTCACACCAGCCAGGGTACAAATGTGCTTATAAAATAAGTATTTATTTAACTGTTTTTCATATTTAATTTATAGGGATGACATTGGTTAATAAACTTATATATGTTTCATGTGTACAATTCTATGATATATCATACTGTATATTCACCACGTCAAGTCTCCTTCTATCACCATTTTCCCCCCCTTTACCCTCTCCAACCTCCTCCAAAACCCCTCTTCCCTCTAGTAATCACCATCCCATTGTCTGTGTTTATGAGTTTTGGTTTTTGTTTTTCTTTGCTTAATCCCTTCACCTTTTTCACCCAGAGCAAATGTGTTTTTGACTGAGACATTTGGAGAATTTCATTCTGGAAGCAGTTATCTAAAAAAAAATTTTTTTTCATGACTTATTTGAATATCTTATCTAATAAAATTATATCCATTCACTGAAAAGTCCTGGCTACAGAGTTTTAGTCATGTAGAAGGCATTTCACATTCCTGCATGAGCACTGACATATGAACTCAGGGAGCAGGATTCTAATTAAAATAATGGTTGCTGCCTATGATCTTGTCCTCTAACAGGATAAGGCAGATGTTGGAAAGAGTTGTGGTGAGATAGATAGCCTCATCAGGAAATGACAATGTCACAAGGAAAGATGCGTGCTTAAGAGAGGAACCAAGAGCCTCTGCTCTCTACACTCCCAGCAGGTTGGCCTTTTGCCCACATCTTTCTTCACGCTTCTGACCCACAGCTGGAACAAGGGACTCCATGCTGTGGGAGAAGGCATCAGGCTGTTCCAGATCTAAATCTCAATGCTGCCACTTACTTAGCTGCATAATTAGACAAGAGTCTTAGTTTCTCTGAGCCTCAACTCCCTCTGTACCCAGAGACAACCAGTATCTATCAGATGTGGATTTTTGTGGAAGTCAAGTTTGGTAATACAAGGTGTCTTGTACATAATGAGTACCTACCCTCACACTATAATACATGAAGAGGATAATGATCTGGGAAACTTTGAATTTGGAACTAATAAACTAGATCCAAGTTGAGCTGTTTTGTTTTTCTTAGTTTAGCTCTAGTTTGTACTCAGGAGTAACTGAGCATAAATAAAACAGTGAACCTCCTGTCTGCTGGCCAAAAGCCAATCACCTAACCAGAGAAAGAACATAGATAAAATATTATTTAATATATATTTCAAGATTGTCAGTGGGTATGGTATTATGTTATTTGCTAGATAAGTCAGGGATGACTTGCAAAAAGCAAAGAATGATGCAAAGGAAAATTTTTAAAAATGTTCCTACACTATGGAGGTTACCATTAGCAGGGGTAGAAAGGCTGAGAGTAGGACTATGTCTATCCTTAGAGGGCCTGATATAACTTATGCAAATGCATGAACACTGCAGACACACTTTCACTCCTAACAGTTTTTTCTCTATGCACTTCTCCTCAGAGGTTGATTGCACTTGGGGTCAGCCCTATTAAATTAGTGGCAGCAGGTGGCAGCAGGTGGCAGGCCCTGTGCTGAGCACTTTGAATGCACGATCTTGCTTACACCCCAGAACAAACCTATGAGGTGTATTATCAGCGTTTTACAGATGAAGAAACAGACTTAGAGTAGTTCAGGAATATGCATGAAAGTGACATTGGTACTGAAAGGCCGATCTGTCTGCCTCCCATCATTTCTCCCCTGTGATTCCATGCTTTACTCCCCTCACCTCCGTGATTTCATGCTGAAGGTCATACAGTAGGTGCTCCAAAATCCTATTGATAGAATAAATTGCCTATGTAGAGGAAACCCTTTTAAAATGTACTCAGATCTATTTTGAATTTGCCCATCCTAGGTGAGTGATATTTTATAGCAAAAGCTAGAGGCCCAGTGCACAAAATTTGTGCACTGGGGAGCAGGGTGTCCCTCAGCCCAACCTGCACTCTCTCCAATCTGGGACCTCTTGGGGGATGTCTGACTGCTATTTTGGGGCTCGGCAATTGGACATCCCTCTCACAATTAGGGATTACTGGCTTCTAACCACTCACCTGCCTGCCTGCCTAATTGCCTCTAACCCACTTCTGCCTGCCAGCCTGATCACCCCCTAACTGCTCCCCTGCCAGCCCATTTGCCCCAACTGCCCTCCCCTCCAGGCCTGGTTGCCCCCAACTGCCCTCTTCTGCAGGCCTGATCCCCCCCAACTGCTTTCACCTGCCGGCCATCTTGTGATGATGTGGAGGCAGCCATCTTGTGGCAGCCATCTTGTGATGATGTGGGGGTGGCCATCTTGTAAGGGTGTAAGGGCTAATTTGCATATTATTTCTTTATTACATAAGATTGTGTTAATATTTTTGCATTCCCACTTTTCAGTGCAATCTCAAATGTCTTTTACTAAGACTCATAGCACACATCTCTCTTTTACTTGGTTCTTCACACTTGCTAAGCATTGTTAGGACCTTGTGGGGTCTCAGTTGATTATCTCCCATTGGCATCATTTTGTAATCTTCCTTTCCTTAGGCTATGAATAAGGTCAGAAAAAATACCATGCTATTTTTATGATTGTTGTTTTTAGAGAAAAAGAATGCTCTACAAGTCTACAAGTTCTAAAATAAGCAGAATGGACCAAGAACACAGTTCTAGCCCTGAGGGGCATCTTATCTAAAATCACATGGAATATGTGGGTGAATGTATTTTGGCACTGATGTTGTTTCCATACCCTCAAGCAATTGCAGACATCATTAGATGTATTCATATTTTAAAACTGGAGGAGCTTTTGCTTGTTTGTTTTTTTCTTAAGATCCACTGTTTAGCCCTATCTGGTTTGGCTCAGTGGATAGAGCATCAACCTGCAGACTGAAGAGTCCCAGGTTCAATTCCGGTCAAGGGCATGTACCTTGATTGCGGGCACATCCTCAATAGGGGGTGTGCAGGAGGCAGTTGATTGATGTTTCCCTCTCATTGATGTTTCTAACTCTCTATCCCTCTACCTTCCTCTCTCTAAAAAATAATAAAAAATATATTTTTAAAAAATCCACTTTCTATCAGTTAGAGTAGGGGTGTCGAACTCAATCAGAGAAGGGACCAAAATCTAAAATCCAGCCTAAATCGCGGGCCGAATGGTTTACTGAACAGTCATAAACTGACAATGTCATAAACTGACAGCGGAGTGCAGTGATGACAGCGCGGTGCAGGGCACATTGCAAGGCCTGGCGGGCTGGATTTGGCCCGCGGGCCTTGTGTTTGACACATGTGAGTTAGAGAGACAGAGAGAACCTCTACAAAGGGCAGCAAGGAATGGGGGAGTGAGAAGTGTTAGAAGTGTTAAAGCCTTTAAAAGTCATTGACGTGTTTCTGACTGCTTTATCAATATCTAACGGTAAGTCTGAGGATGATGTCTCCGGTTATGGATGAGTATGTTTATATCAAGTGAGAATTACAGGAAATGCATTCCAAAATCAGATATAAATAAATCCTGGATTATAGTTTCTTCATTCTTTCAGTAAGCAATCATTAATTGAGTGCCCATGTGATGAATAATAGTCGTGCCGGCAAGAAGCTCAATGTCTAGGGTCATAAGCAGACAAAGATGGAGGGGGGTTAGTTTTATGGCAGTGGGTTGCTGGTTGTATGTTAAATCCAAAGGAGTGCCACTTAGTCCGACCAGGTAGAGACTGTGTCAGGAAAGCCCAGCCTGGAGAAGGTAGAGATGAGTAGAAGTCACTGTGGCAAAGAAGTAGGTTCCAGAGGGAGTAGCATGCAAGTAGGTATGAAGAAAGTAAGAGGGCTTGTAATTAGGTAATGGAGAATCAGAGCAAGACAAAAACTCCTTTGGATGAATAATTGGGTGCCCCTGCAAAGCTGCAGAAGTAAAACTAGAGAGAAAAACATGAGGCAGATTTTGAAGGGCTCTTTAGGCCAGACTAAGGAATTTGGGTTTTGTCCTAAGAAGAGTGACTGAAAGATTATTAACAGGAACATGATAAAAATCAATATTCTCTCACAGCTACAAGAGAAGAACAGGCTGTTACATCAAGAAAACATAGTGTCTGTGCAGATAAGTATTTAAGTGCTGTCACTGGTAAGATAGAAAAATTGACTAGGAAAAGACATGTGGATGCTGGCTGCTAGATAGATCATAGTACCATTTACCAGGATAATATATGCAAGAGGGAAGTGGAAGGAGTGGCACTCAAAATGGATGGTAGCATTGATTAATGGGGCAATATTTTGTGTTCCAGTTGTTTTCATGTTTAAGTCTCTTATTCTCCACTCTTTGTAGAGGTTAGAATAATGATTTGTGGGGTCATTTTAAATATCAAATTTACTACCTATTGTCTTTCTGACCTTAAAAAGACCACTTACTCTCTATAAGCCTCAGTGTTCTCATTGGTAACATGATGATAAGAATACTTATGTCACAGGGTTGTCAAAAGTGAAGGTTAAAAGGGAAAATTCACAGAATGCCTGACACAAGGTGAACGTTGAGTAAATGCCACTTACTGTTACTGTTGTAGTTGTTGTCTATAGAATATTCACTAAGTACAAGGTCTACATTTCATTCACCTTTGTGTCCCCCATGCACAGTGGCTGGTGGTCTGTGCATAGTCTGTCAAGAGATAGTTGTTGCATTGAGCTGAATTGAAATGGTAGAACAAATCAAATGAAGTTTCTGAAAAAGATTCATACATGTGTAATGTATAATTTCAGGTAAGTCACACAGTAAAAGTCAGGAGTCATATATGACAATGAAGGACAAGGAAAGAGCAATGGTATTAAGTAAAATGGATATAACTCTTAACGGTGAAGAAAGCAAACTGATGCAAGCAAAGGAACCTAAATAGTGTTGCTCACAGACTCATGGGACTTTCAAGTTAGTGGTATTTTTATATAATAAAAAATACTGATATTTTTCCTTTTTAGCTCAAGATTTTACCAAGACATCACCATAGAAACCATGGAACAGATGATCACTCCAAGAAGAAAACTGTTATGTGGTAGCCTAGAATAGGAACCTACTCTGAACACTGATAGATTGTTCTGCTGGCATCATGATTCTTGTTTTATTTTTCTTAGTCATTTAATTTGTTTGAATGTGAGCCATGTTAATCTTTATATATAAATACAAAATTAAAATAATTGCTTTCGCATATTCAACCTAAACTTTTCCAACAGAGAAATACAATAATTATATTTATTATTAACAAAACATAAAGTATAAACCAACAAGATGGAGCACAGTCTCAAGTGGAAATTATTTTGTTGTATTGGTGTTAAATGTTAGAAATTAATCTGTGCATTCCCTAAGGAGCAATTTAGCATATATCTGGCTTTAGTAGGTCAACGGCATCTAAATCTAAGCCAAGGTGGCACGAAAAGGGGAGAAAACACTTCCTTAACACCAGATCCACTCAGTGGCTCGCAAGCATTTTTATTTTCTAGCAAACCTGCCAAACCTGCAATGCACTGTGGCCCACTCCATCCCAGGGTGGCAGCAGGTCCAAAGCACTCTGCCCAGAGCAGCGCCAGGATGCCAGGCAGAGGAGAGGGCAGGGGTCCCTAAGGAAGAAGGATCTTTGTCCATTTGCACGAATGTATGGGTAAGCAACAGCACTGCTATATTCTAGGCCCCACAATTGTCTTACTACCAGGGGAAAAAAATCCCCCAATACACAAATCAAGCCCTCGTTTCTTCAAGTAGAATAGCATACGTCGCTTTCCCAGGATGTCCGATAAATTTCAAAGTCTGGGTGGTTTTGACTGGAACATGAGAATCAACATAGATACATGTTGATGTTTCTGAACTTCCTGACCCCTCTCTGTGGTTCTTCTCTAGGCGTCTGTTGGATGTCCTTTAAATGATATTTTTTTCAGAGGCTTTGGATGTGCCTGAGAGCCTAAGAGCCTATCTCCTTGGTGCCCTTCTTGCCTGAAAGACGACTTCTGAAACACAAGCAGGCCTGCTTCTGTTTTCTGCTCAGTCAGGGGCTTGCTGGGGCTGTTCTCCGCCTTCCAGAAACGCAGCTTGGAGAAAAGCCAGGGCACTGCTTGCCGGCATACACGGTACAGTTCTCCTGATTTTAGAAGAGTCAACACCCACAGCTTTGCATGCTTTGATTACTGCCCAAACGAAGGCGAGATAGGAACAATGTTGTTTCTTCATTGCTTTCCAGGCGGATTAAGCCAATTTGAAGCTGCCCTTTTCCACCCTGATTTTGCATTACTCAGAGAGTTCTGAGTCCAATCTTATATCCAAATATAATGGAAGAAAATATTTATTTGTTCTTGTTTATGTACTGGTCGATAGTTTGTGTTTAAATATGAGTTTTAGCATATTATGAAACCTACCATAACCACCCAGCTAGAAAATGATTGCTAATATAAATCAGGCAGCTCATATGTAAAACAGATTTTTTTTAAAGTTGATTTATACTCTTTAATGTATCACAGAGAAAATATTAAGAATTTGGAAATGTAAAAACAGAGAAAAATCAATTAGGGACTTTATTGTAAAATAAGTATCAAGAATGATGAACAAAATCTATCATATAGAGAACCTAGAATTAAACTGCAAGGAACCCAACTTCAGTTATATTCCTGGCTATAAGAAATATCAGGAAGTATGGATTTAGAAACCTGAGACCCCACCATCAAACAGGGATAACATTATATATATATATATATATATATATATATATATATATATATATATATATATATTCAGGCAAAAAACTAGTTATAATTATTATGACCAACTACATGCAGAATGATCAACAAAAGATCTTGGAAAACAAAACCAACCATAACCTGAAGCTTTAGCATCTAAAAGTCTACCAAGTCCTATGTGAAATGTGCCAGGTGCCAGGAGGGAATATATTTACTGAGTTCTACGCTTGGTCCCTTATAGGTTGCAGGGTCCTGCAGAACTCTAATGGAAATGAGAAGGGATTTGAAGTGTCATTAGAGTCTACATAAATGCCCTTTCTCCATTTCTCAAGCACTCCTTCACCATTAACATTGAGAGAGGCTCTTAACACCATGCTGCAAGCCTTCTGTTCATGCTCACAATGAAAATTGTAAACTACTTTTCCAAGACTTCCGAAGTCTTTATTATCTGTCCCACTGTCTTCCTAGTTTCATCTTCAGCACCTTCATTCTCACATACCCTAAGCTCCAACTTTCCACATTGTTATCTTCTTCCTCCTCCCCCTCAATACTAAAGTATTTAAAACCTTGGACTCCGGAGTTAGACAAATTTGGTCCCAAGGACCAGCTCTGGGTATGATCATTGGCAAGTCATTTCATTCATAATGAGTTCATGGATTCAACATCATGTATTGAGACTCTAGCAGGTGCCAGGCTTTGTGCAGTGCATTGGGCTTAGACTAAAAAGCACTACAAAGTTCCTGTCCTCATGAGACCTTTATTTTAGTTTGAGGAGACAGAAAATACCTGACAAACAGGGTAGGGTTGCAGAAGAGGGATGTGGGAGTAGGGAGGAGAGAGGGCTGTGCTTGCCACAGGCTGACCCAAGACAGCTTTTCTGATAAGATGCATTTTTTTTTTTTTGGTTGGTTTTCTGTTTTTGTTTTTTTTGCTATTTTTTGTTTGTTTGTTTGAAGCATTACAAATAGTAGTACGTATGTCTCCTTTTCCACCCCTTGACCTCCCCCCAGCCTTCCTTACCCGCCCCCCCCCCCCCCCCCCGCATATGCCTTCACCTGCTACCCTCCCCTTCCACAGTCTTGTATCCTTGTATCTATTGGTTATGTTTATATGCATCTGATAAGATGCATTTGATCAGAGACCTAAAGGAATGAGGAAGTGAAGCTGTCAATATCTGGGAAACCCAGTTCCTGGCAGGGGGGCAGGGGATGGGTTCAGGAGAGAGTGGTAAGGAATGCTGTCACCGAGAAGTTAACAGCAAAATCGTGTAGGATCTTAAAAGCCATGCTAAGAGCCTTGGGCTAGCCTGTAAGTGAAATGGGAAGTTGTTGGAAAATTTGCTCAGAGCCCTGACATTATCTGATTTGTGTTTTTAAAAGATTGCAAAGAAACCTGCTGTGAGGCAATGGCAGAAACAGAGATGAGTTCAAGATCTTCTGCAAAAGTCTAAGAGAGAGATGAGAATGACTTGATTGGAGTAGTGGGGAAGGGGGTGATGAGATGTGGTAAAATGACCTCAGTGTCCTCTTGGGTGGTGGGGAGATTACTTCCCACTGTGAGGATTATATGGGGTTCCTTAGTGTAAAGTGCTTAGGGCAATTCTCAGGACATAGGAAATGGTTAACAAAAACCAGTGTTATTTTCACTCTCAAGCTCAGCAAACATCTGTGAACTTCCATTTATGTCTACCCATCCTCCTCGCCAGCATACTTCCTCTCTCCACGCGGTTTGCACTGCATGTTGTACATACCATTATAGCAGCATTTATTTGAGTGTTCCTCATACTTTTCTTATGGTTTTGTTTTCTCAGCTAGAATGTGAGCTTAGTGAGCTCACTATGACTTATTCTTTGGCTCTCAGAGCTAAACACAGAGCCTGATACATCAAAGTTTCTAAATACATATTTGTTGAATGAATAAATGAATGAATAAGTTTAAATCCTACTTGCTTTGTGAAATTTTTTAAAATTTAACCCTCATCTGTACCAGTCATATCACTTAAAATGTATCTCTTAACTTCTATTATTTTCTATACAAATTATTAAATTTTTTTCATTTATAGCTTATTTCAACTAGGTCATAAAGTCTTACAGAAAGGGAATTGTATCTTTCATTTTTTGTATGTCTCATAGTATATATACTGTACCTCTAGTGTGTGTGTATATATATATATATATATATATATATATATATATATACACACACACTAGAGGTACAGTGCATGAAATTTGTACAAGGGGTGGGTGGGTGGGTGGTGAGGAGTGTTCCCTCAGCCCAACCTGCATCCTCTCACAATCTGGGACCCTCAGGGGATGTTGGGCCTAAACAGGCAATAGGACATCCCTCTCAAAATCTGGGACGCTGCATGCACCAGTGACTATACTTTTCATACAGATGAAAAGCATCTTGATGTTGAATGGGCAGCTACATTTTTTCCCCCTGATTATAAAAAATAGTACATAATAGGATCCTTCTGAGGCAATAGTACCATTTCCCCATCTTGTGGGTGGAAAACTGAACCAGAAAGAAGTTAATTGGCTTTGTCACACAGTTATAGTGTCAGGATCAGGGCTGACCACAAAATGTGCAAGCCAGAGTCCATGTATGTCATCACTGCATCATCCTGTGTGTGTGTGTGTGTGTTTTTTTTTTTTTTTTCAGTGATAAAGTAGCCTTGCCAGGCTTTAGTTTTTAAATCTAAGAAACTGTTCCCAATATATAGGGTAGGGTCCCTAGGCCTGGCCAGTGATCTGTGGAGTGACTGGTGGGTGGGGTGATTGAGGGGTCCTGCCTGGCACAACCTGCTGGCCAGCCCCACTTCTGCCTGCACCAGTGCCTCCCTCCACCAGGGGGTAGTGCGTGTCATAGCGACTGGACGTTCCATCAGTCATTCCACTGTTTGGTCGATTTGCATATTAGGGTTTTATTATATAGGATATACATGAATCAATCATCAGTATACTATTAAAAACAGCTTAATAAATAAATGTATAAGCATACTTAAAATCATTTGATAGGAAGTATATTACACATTTTTGAAGGACTGAGTGATGATGTTAGAATAAAATTATTATTGCTTTAGAAAAGTCAGAAAGTACCTCAAAAGCATAAGTCAGCGAAATTTTAGAATGTTCAGAATAACATGGGAAATTGAATTCCAACATCATTCTGCACTCAAGACTTTTCATAAAAACATAGCTTATCCCTGGTTACTAAAAGGAGGAATAGAAAGTCTGACTATAGAATCAGACAGATTTGGACTCTAGTGTTTTCAGAAAAATGTCATTGGAATCATTAGACAAAATAATGAAAGACATACAGAATTCAAGGGGATGTCTTTCTAATATCTAGGAGAGTTGTTGCCCAAATATAGGAAGAATATAACAGGAAGGAGCTCCTTCAAGTTCCTATTTATAAGAACTTGAAAACCTGCAGAATTCCTCTATTTGGGAAGACATTTAAATATCTCAACCAGCAAATGATGCAAAACTTTATTGAGGAATGTAGTACCTTGAGGGATTTCAGGTCTCCTGTGAGGGACAGAAGAATTAGGAATGTATAAATTGAATTTGAATGACACAGGTGACAAAACTATTGGAGAGGCTTATTAGTGTTTTATTGCTTTCTCCCAAATCACCAGAAACTTTGCCACTTAAAGCAATACAAATTTATTACCGCATAGTTCCTGTGGGGAAGTCTGGATTAGTTGGATCCTCTGCTCAAGGTCTCATCAGACTGAAAACAAAGTGTCATCCAGAACTGTGATCTCATTTGAAGCTTGAAGGTCCTCTTTCAACACCAGCAGAAGGATGCTGAAACTGATTCTTATCTCTCTCTCTTTTTTTAATCCTCACTTGAGGATATTTTTCATTTATTTTTAGAGAGAATGTGAGAGTCAAAGACAGAGAGAAATATAGATGTGAGAGAAACATATTGATTGCTTGCCTCCTGCATGAGCCTCAACCAGGGCCTGGGCCATGGAAGAGCCTGCAACCAAGATACATACTCTTGAATGAAATCAAACTGGGGACCTTTTGGTTCTCAGGCCAACACTCTATCCACTGAGCCAACCAGGTAGGGCTATTTCTTGTCAATTTGAAGGCTCACCTGAGTAGGCCAAGCCTAACCAAGATATTGTTACCCATTTGATTAACTCAAATTCATTATAACCTGATAGCTATTACATTTGGAAAATCCTTTTTTGCTATATCTTAATAATCACAGGAGGAATAACCCATTATGTTCACAACTTTTATCCACACTCAAGGAGCGATGATTATACAGGTTGTGTATACCAGGTAACAGAAATCTTGGAAGTCACCTTAGATCTACCACAGCCCTAGAAGGTTTTGTTCAGTGGATAGAGCATCAGCCCACAGACTTAAGGGTCTCAGTTTGCAGGCTCGATCTGGTTGAGGCATGTGCAGAAGACAACCAATCACTGTGTCTCTCTCACATCAATGTTTCTCTCTCTCTCTCTCTCTCTCTCTCTCTCTCTCTCTCTCTCTCTCTCTCTCTCTCTCTCTCCATCCCTTCCACTCTCTATAAATCAATGGAAAAATATCCTTGGATTAGGATTAACACCACCACAAAAAAAAAAATAAAAAAAAAAAATGCTGTCTTCAACAGAGAACAATGACTTAGGAAAAAAGGGCTCAGTGTGTCCTAATAGCACTGTAGATAGGGTGCAGTCATGTCTGGTTGGTAATTTTGTTTGTTGTTTGTTTGTTTTTATTTTGCAAGAGAAAATAACCAAATTTAATACATACATATATATGGAAACCTCACATACATGAGAGTAGTTCTAGTTGTCAAAAAACTTCAGCAAACTGAGAAGGCAACCCTCAAAATTACTTAGAAAGTAACAAAATTTGGGGAGATGAACTTCCTTTTGCCCCAGTGATCTCACCTCCAGGAATATATACTAAGAAACCTGAACATCAGAGAGGATAAATGCATCCCTTTGTTCATAGCAGCACTATTTACAATAGCTAAGATTTGGAAACAGCCTAATTGCCCGTGAGCAGATGAGTAGATAAAAAAAAATTATGGTACATCTACACAATGAATACTAAGCAGCAACAAAAAAGAAAGAACTCTTACCATTTGCAACAACATGGATGGAACCAGAGAATATTATGCTAAGTGAAATAAGCCAGTCATAGAAATATAAGTATCACATGATCTCACTCATTTGTGGAATCTAATGAACAAAATAAACTGATGATCAAAAATAGACTCAGAGACATAGAAGCATGAACAGACTGTTGAAACTCAGAGGGAACGCTGGGGAAGGTGAGTGGGAAGAGATTAACCAATGAACTTATATGCATATATGCATAACCTGTGGACATAGACAATGGGGTGATGAGGGCCTGTGGAGGACTGGGGGTAAGAGGGACAGAAGCCAGCTAGAAGAGGTTAATGGGAGGACCTATGTAATACTTTCAACAACAAAGATTTTAAAAAAATTATTGGTGATGAAATATTATATCCTTATCTTTTAAAGATGGGAAAATTTAGTATTATATAAGAAAATTCAAAATAGAAAGGTCACAGTGCTAAAATATTTGTATTCAGAAATATGAGCTTATTATTTAATGTTTAAAAAATTAGGCCTATTAAAACAACATGTAATTCCAAGTTAAAATGAATAAATAATTGAGTCATTACTTTAGACTTGTAATTTCATGTTGAAAACTTACTTGGAACACTTCAAAGAATCTAAAGTTCACCATATTTATAAATTTAATTTATTAAATTGAAAACTGCTTAAGTTCTCAGGAACTTTAAATCACTTGATTGGTGTACTTTAAAAGAAAATAAAAATATATTATATTAATAAATGTGGCTAAATATTCATGGAATTTAAGTTGTAAAATTTTTCTTAAAAGTAATGATAAGATTTGCAAGATTAATTGATAAAAGTTATAAACTAATGTGCAAGCTTAAGAAAAACAAGGATTTCAAATGAATTGAACACAAATTTTCCAGCCAAATAACCTTTTTTAGGTATTAAAATTGCCCTCAAGAACATAAAAGCATTGATAAATAACAAGTTTCCACTCTGCTATTTTGTATGACCTTTGTCAAGTCATTTAACTTCTCTTAGTCTTAGTTCATCATCTGCAATATGGAGGTCATCATATTAAGTTGCAGGATTGCTCTAAGGAGTAAACGAGATGTTTTGCATAAAGTGTTCATTACGTTTGTCTGTCAATACTGAGAACCTAAATAGAAAAAAAATCTCTTTCTTCTCCTAAACAAAAGAGCAGAGGCTTTGCATGCAGTCCATCCATGCCAGAGACACTTTAAATTTCTTCCTCCATATACCCTCTTATATGACAACTAGAGGCCTGGTGCATGAAAATTCATGCACTGGAAGGGGTGAGTCCCTCGGCCTGGCCTTCCCTCTCACACAGTCCAGGAGCCCACACAGTCCAGGCGATGCCCCCATCATACCTCTGCTGCTGCCACTGCCTTGACTGGCCCTAGTTACCTGAGCCTCAGGTGGCCCTGGGAGGCTAGGCAGACACCATCCGAGGCTTGCCTGTGCCTCAGGCCAGCCCTGAGAAGCTGGGGGGCTTAGAGAACTGGGAGACTCTGAAGGCAGGCATGTGACAAGGCCGGGACCAGGTGGGACCGGCCTTGCCATGCACCTGCTGTCCCAGAGGGGCTGAGGGGACTGGTTGCCACCATCTTGTGGCTGTGGGCACTGCCATCTTTAAGGGTGTGGCATCAATTATCATATTGCCCCCTTATTGGCTATGGGTGCCACCATCTTTGCAACTGCATGAGGGTCAATTAGCATATTCCCTCTATATTAAATAGGACTGGTTCACTACCTTTCCAGGTACAAATGCTATTTAGAGGATTAATATTAATGTTCAAAGCAGTATGATGACCAGTTCAAACCCAAGAAGCAGCTGACCACACCCTTTAGATCTCACCAGAAAGTGAAGCAAGGGAAAGCAGTAGTAAACCAATGTCTTATTTCAGTCCTTAAAATTTGGGACACAGAAGATAAGAAATGTCAGGCTCCAAGGACTTTGTGCAACCAAACCAGTGTTTCTGTGCCAATATCTGGGGCCAAATGACTGTAATGGGATTCAAAATACTAGGGGAAGGGACAGTTTGGTATTCCCTCCAGGCTAATAGTCTCCTGGTGAAATGTCAGATTGGTGTCAGAGGAATGCAACCCTGTCTGGACAGAGTGCAAGCAGAGAACCCAGAAGAGGGTTCACTCTATATGACTTGCAGCGGTTTGTGGTTAATATAGACAAACCTACTTGATCCTCAAGTTCCTTTATTGGGGGACTAAAAGTGCTGTGTATTCTGAGCAATTATAAAAATCTTCAAATGTGTTTAATTTCTTTAAAAACTACATTGATTTCTTTAAAAACTACATCGATTTTATTCATGGAGGGAAACAAACACAAATATAGAAAAGTGTGTGTGTGTGAGAGAGAGAGAGAGAGAGAGAGAGAGAGAGAGAGAGAGAGAAGAAGATAACACAGAGCAACATTCAATTTAGTAAATATGTATTGAGTGCCCTGGGGAACATAGCAAGCTACTAGAGCTTAAGTAGAAAGAAATTCAATTCTCCCCAGTTCGGAAGGGTGGAGAAGTTCAAGACTGTGGAGCTGCCTCAGGGCTCAGGAGGTGGAGTACATGCAGATCCACACTGTGCTCCGCTGCCAGCACGTGGCTGTAATTCCCTGCCTCCTTGGGCTGACCTGCAACTCTCTTCCCCCAGCCCCACGGTGGAAAAATAAATGTTTAAGGAGAAACAAAGTTATATCACTACATCTTTATATCTATATCTTACAAGTGTTACTTAATAGTTACACCACCTTTCTTAATTGAATGTAAAAATCTATAATCTAGATAGTTAAAAAAAGAGAGAAATGTTTAAAGAGGCATAAAAGACTGAATCAGAGCTCACTTTCATTAGGTTTTTTTCCCCTCCCCCATGCCCTGACTCATTTGATAATGTGCAGTGTTTTTTAAACAAATCTTATTATTTAAAAATCTCAGCATAGAAAACATTTCTTTGGAATATCAGAGTACACAGACATGAATCTAACCAAAATGTGCCCAAAAAACCTGCAGAAAGAGAAATGTAGTTTGTTCTATGACTCACGGTGTCCGTAAGTTAAAAATAAACCAGAGATTTAGAAGCACAACTCTTCCTGGTACTCGGTTCTATAAAATAGATTTGCAAGGAAAGGACATAATCATTAAAACTCATCACATCCCATCAGTGAACTTACACCCATTCAGACCAACCAATCTGATGAAACTAAAAAGAGACACAAGGCAGAATAAGTTCTGAGAACACTAGTTTACCTTCATTCTTCTTATATTTCTTCACCGCGGAGCCGGAACTTAAGTACGGGCTGGTCTCGGGGACTTTGATAGGGTGGGAAACTGAAGATGCTTAAAGCAAAGGGTTTTTGTGTCTAGTAAAGTGAGAAGTTCTTGAAGAAACTATGCCACTATTTTCATGAAGATGGGGGTAGAAAAAGCAACTTTGAGAAACCTGGAAATAGGAGCTGTTTCCCAGAGCCCCCAGAAATAGTCAAAGACAGCGTCCATGCATCACTCAGTAATAAAAATAACACTTCGGAGAGATTGTGCAGGACAGTGAGAATGTCTCTATGATGTGCTAGGACAGTGGCACCCTAGCTACTAGAGTTCCTATCTTTACCAGAGGTCCAATGCCTCCAATGTAAGATGGAGCAGGAGAGCAGCCAGGTCAGAGGATTGGATCACGTGCTCTGGAACAGTGAGACTCTCCACTGGACCAATGACCACGGCTCTGATGATGTGGCACTACTGGCAACTAACCGGGGACCTCAGCACAACTCCATGGTGTGGTACCAAGGTTGACCGTGATTGACTTTTCTGCCACCCCAGCAAAAAGGCCTAGAGAATAATTTTATAACATAAATAAAGATTTTAATATGTACCTAGGTTTGTGGTCTGGATGTCATATCCACCACACAAACTTGGACAGCACATAAAATTAGGGCCGAGTAACACTTGGGTGCCTTTCTTAATGTCTCTCAGTCTCAGTTATTTCAACTCTAAAAATGAGATAAAAATAGAACTTAATTCATGAGTTGCTCTAAGTGGTGATGATTATGGGGATGCTATGATTCCATGCCCAGAACATAACAAATGTTCATTAATGGTAGCTACTTTTCTTTAGTTGGAAAAATGAATCTACTACAAGTAGGACAAAGTTTTGACAGAAAGCTTTCAGCCATTGCACAAACACAACCACTGCAAAGAGGGAAACACCATCAGTTCTGGACACTGTTTACAAGATAAAAATGAATCATTAGCCATTTTCCAAGAGAAATATCACTATCCCATGCAGGAAGAACAATACGAGAATGTGGCCAAGAAAAACAGCAACTGTCTCCCACAACTTTACCAACATGCCGCCATCCCCATTCAGATCAGCAGCAAATCTAACAAACCTCAAACTTATGGGAAGAACAACAGAAGCAACTCAAGTACTTAATATGGCCAATGGCTTTGAAAGTCAACTGCCAGCCTGCCACCCTTCTCCTCCCTTCCTCCAACATGACTACATCTGAGGGTAAAGATATTTATAATTCTCTGGGTGACTAACTATAACAAACTTGACAAGCAGGCTGATAAACTTGATAAAAGTATCTTAATATGACAGATATACTTCTCAAATGGAATGTGGGAGGGGAGAACATACTTTAATTTTTGATAAGCTAAACTAGCATCTTTAAAATGAAATGTCCACCACATAAGGGTTTACCATTAGAGTCAACTTCAGGCCGGATAAGCCTCCAGTGATTAGGTAGGAAATCAGGTTTGCATTCAGGTTAGAAATCTTAGTGTGACCCCAGGGTCTCCTCATTTTCGCCTTCCTCTAACCTGCCCAGTTCATTTGGAACCAATCACTGGTCTCAGGTCTATTTCCCAATGTTAGAAAAATCATGATTTAGCAATTCAACAAACGTTCCTTGAGCCTTTGCTATGAACCCAGTACAAAGAACACATAGACGGACATAATCCCTGTAGTCAACCTCATCTCAAAACCCTGGCTCAGCCTTCCCCAGCTTCTAACAGCTACACCCATTCAGTTCTGACTATCATCTGAGCTGCTTCCTGTGTTTGCAAACACCCCAAGTAAGGCTTAATAATTTTGCCCTTCTGTGAAGCTATAGCACAGCTATGACTCAAGATTTCTGAGTTCTTGAGGTTTAGCCTCTTTCTGGGAACTCAAGCACAAATTTCCTCCAAAGATTCTATTTTGTAAGTTAAGGCTTCCACTTTGGCTTCCATTTGAGTTCTTGTCCTAGAGTCTTTACAGTTCTCCAGACCTATCCTAGGAGGGATTTGGACAGCCCTGCCTCACTGGAGATGAAAGTTATCATTCAGAGCATAGCCTTGGTAGCTGTGATCCTGTCCCCTGCAGACTGGCTTCCTAATTGACAACCTCTGGGACTTCTACATTTCGGTTCTTTATTACCTTGGGCCTACCTCCAGGAAACTCAGCTACGAAAAAAAGTTAAGCCACCCAAACTCCAAGGATGGAGACTTTAGCAATTAATATTTGCTGAAGGAGGGAATAAAACATGCAGTCATGCCCTAACCAGTTTGGCTCAGTGGATAGAGCGTCGGCCTGTGGACTAAGGGTCCCGGGTTCGATTCTGGTCAAGGGCATGTACCTTGGTTGCCCAGTAGGGGGGTGTGCAGGAGGCAGCTGACCAATGTTTCTCTCTCATCCATGTTTCTAACTCTATCCCTCTCCCTTCCTCTCTGTAAAAAAAAAATCAATAAAATAAATAAAAATATGCATTCATTCATATTTTTAAAAGTGCTTGCTGTGTCAGACACTGGATGAAATGCTGGAGTTGTGGAGATAGGAAAATATAGACTCTATCATCAAGGAGTTCATAGTCTCAAGGGGAAAACACAGAGGAATCAAACAATTATAAGTGATATAATGAAAACATTCAAAAACACAATGGAAACAAGGAGAGGGAGAGCCAAATTTTTATTATGAAAGTTAGGGTGGGTGTCCTAGAGGAGGTAAGGTTGGAGTGGAGTTGTAAAGGGGAAATAGGAGTATATTGGAGAGACAAAATGGCCAATAGATGAAGTGCAGGTGAGTGAAGGACATAGATTTCAGGCAGAAGGAACACCATACACAAAGGCCTCGCATATACACCATAGTACATCTAAGGTATGATTTGTGCTTTGCTTGGGTGTTTGACTTTTCTCTTCTAGGCCCCAAATGGCAAATGCAATTAATCTAAAGGGCCTACTGGATCCTGCTTGTCATGATATTTAGTAAAGTCTATTACAGACAAGAAATAGAGGACTGTGATACAAATTCTGTCTATTTGCAGCCTAAACATTGACGATCTTAAACCACTCAGCATTTTGTTAATGTGCAGGAAAATGTACCTAGAAGTTTCTATCTTGCCACCCAAGTTGGGAGAGCTTCTTCCAGGGTTAGCCTGGCTTTGTGGGAATATCTATAACAATGAAATGTCCTCTATCTTCCCAGCTATGTTTAATTACAAGTAAACAGCCCATATCCCTTGCCAGTATGGCTCACTGGATAGAGCACCGGCCTGCAGACTGAAGGGTCCTAGATTCTATTCTGATCAAGGGCACATGCCCAGGTTGCAGGCTCAGTCCCCAGTAGGGGATGTGCAGGAGGTAGCTGATGAATGATTCTCTCTCATCATTGATGTTTCTATCTCTCCCTCTTCCTTACTCTCTGAAATCAATAAAAATATATTTTTCAAAATAAACAGCCTATAGATTCTGAAATGTGATTCCTGCCCTTGAGAAGAAAATATAAAACTGGAGGAGAGGAATAAGCAAACAGGCAAATATAATGTACTAAATTAAAGGTACATTCTTAAAATGTACAGAAGACAAAACAGCAAAATCTGCCTGGATGACTGGAAAATTCTTTATCAAGTATAGCTTAAAAGACTATTGTATGACAAGCGGGAGTCTGAGAGGGACAGAGGGTATTCTTGGATGAGGAAACAGCATGAGCTAAAAGCATGTGCTGTGTGAGAGTAAGCAGTCTATTCAGCAAACAGCAGAAGTGATTGGTACTGCCAGGGTGTTGGAGGACCAGGACCAGTGGCAGACCTACAATTTCAGAGTCAGGTTGGGATTTGCACAGGGCCTTGTACAGCAGGCTAAGAAGAGGCGACTTGAGTAGAGCTGCTTCTTAGACACACCTGATGAAGTAAGAAGAATATGTTGTAAGTTAGAGACCACGGAGGCAGAGAAAGTAGTTACAAATCTGCAAAGGCATTCAGCGCAGAGAAACTGAGCCAGAAATAAGAGCATCCACCCTCTGTCCTGCTGTCTGGGTGAAATACAGAAGCCCAGGTTTCAGTTCTGGTGCCTTTACCAACAGCCCTGATTCTGTTAGGCTGAGGGAACACCTCAAGTCTAACAGAGCTGCTAGTGCCCTCTAGTGGTGGCCTGCTTGATGGCTAGAAGACAGGAACCATCCAATCCCTCATGTGCTGGCTCCTGTGATAGCTGCTGGGCCCTCCCCTCACCCCTAACACACACACACACACACACACACACACACACACACACACACACGAGCACACATGCGCGCGCGCGCACACACACACACACACACACACACACACACACAGATGTTCAAGACATTAATTTTTCAATCAAGAAGCTCACAGTTTAGGGTGTGAGGCACAGATATGAAAACATCAGATAATAGTATGTGGTCAGTGCACCTCCCCCACAAAGTGTGCATAAGATAGAGTTCATATAGAAGAGGAATGATGAACTTTGATAGTGGTTTGATGTCTGGGTTCGCAATATAAAACACTTTTTAGATTATTAGATTGGGCTCTGAAAGAAGAATAAGGCAAAGCAATTAGCAGATGATGAGCTTTCCAGGAACAGAGATCCAAAGGGGTTATTTGGAGAACTGCATGTAACTGTGCATTCTAGGAGCATCCGAGAGGAACCGAATAAAGTAGATTTTGTGGTGGCCCTTTCTGGGGAAGTCTAAATGATACCCTGTGCTTCCCAAAGTGTTCCATTCAGTAAACATTTACTAACATCTTCTAGAGGCAATGTGATATGAGATTAAATATTGTTCTACCCCTCAAAGTGCTTACAAGTGAATGGCGTTAAGACAGATGTTCAGACAGATGCTTATGAAGGGATACCTTCTATAAATTGCAAGTTACACACAAGTAGCAGTTGGCAGCAAAGGAAAAGAGGCATTTACATGGAAAGGAGCAGTTAGGGAAGCTTTTGCAAATTAGGAAGCACTGGGCTTGAACACTGAAAAGCAAATGAGTAGGATATGCCTGAGGCACCACCCGTGCAGGTGGAGGGTGGGGAGGAAGGATCTGCAGCCACTGTTTCTGTGATGTTGGTGCTCTGGCCAATGTCTTCCTGCGACTCTGTTCATGCTTTTACTTTCTCCTCTGACTCTTCTTATCACTGCTGCTGTGACCAATCCTCCCTAGGGACTATACTTAGCCCTCTGTTTTTGCTTTGTTCCTTCTCAGGGACTTCATTCACACCCATGGACTTGGAAGCTTCAAATGTTTTACTTAGTGGAGACTCCACATTATCAAGTACATCACTCTTTACCCAGAAAGTCAGACTATCCCTAGTGAATCATGGAACCCACCACCTTGGTCCTCTCCTCCCTTGGTTGGTTGTCCCACCCACCCATTAGTGACCTGATTTTATGACAAGAGCCTTAAAAGGACCCTAGCTTACTCCTTTTCTTTCCCCAACATCCAGTGCCTCTCCACATTCTGTAGCATCCATAAATCCTTTTCTTTCTGTGTTTACTGCTTTAATTTGGTCCTTCATAATCTCTTACCTGGCTGATTGCAGTGGCCTCCTAATCTGTCTCTCAGCTTCTAGCTCACCTCCTCAGTCTGATTTGTTTCCTGACTGTTAGTAAGGTGCTATTTCTAATAAGCAAGTTTGATCATATGCCACCCATCCCACCCCTCCTTAAAATGCTTCCATGTACCCTACAACCTTCAGAATCAGGACTCAGCTTTTTATAGATGGTAGACAAACCTCTCCTGGTAATCTCTTTAGCCTTATTTGTTTTCCACTGCTTCCAGAATTCTCCAGAAATTCTAAACTGATTATAGATCTCCCTAAACATCTTGCTGTTTCATATTTTCTTGTCTTGAAATGATGTCACCTAGAATACTCTCCCTATGTGGAAACTTCCAACTTATTCCTCAAAACTCAGTTTCAACTCACTTCCTCCCAGGGAGCCTTTCTTGACCCTCCTTCTTGGATAGAGAACCACTTTCTTCTGGGCCACAGATGTGTATTTATTGTTAGGTCATTTTGTGATGATCTACTTATCTGCCAGTGTCCCTTGCTCCAGGTTGGAGTAGCCATTTTGCAGAATAATTGAGAAAGTGGAACCAAATCCCATCTCTGCCAATTACCAGAGTGAACTTGGGAAGTTATTTATCTCTCTAGTCTTAGTTTTCTCATCTATAAAATGGGGAAGTCATTGCCAGGTTAATGTATACCTACTGGAAGCCAGTTCCAGGATGTCATAATTGCAAGAGTTTCATCAAAAGGTTGATGGAACTTGGGGATTCAACAAGGGCTGAGTCACATGTGTTATCACCTGTTGGAGTGGCTAAAGGCATTTCCCCAAACCTGAAAAAGATTTGAATAGATGATTGTTTTGCTGCCAGACGTCTCAGGACATTTTAATCTACATGTTATTGCCTTTTACTGGCCAAACACCTGAATAGCTGTAGGCTATTCCCCAATCTGGCAATGCTTCTGTACAAAACTCTACCCTTTGAATTTTATATCTCCACCTTGCCTTAGGACAATTTGTATTAATAAAAAGCAAAGGGTCCCAAGACAAGGAGAATTTAGCTCCCAATGCCTTTCAAAATTATCTTTTGTCACTGACTCCTATTTTAATCTATGCACAGACCCTTCTCCAAATTGCTGAACCCTTCTAGATGCCTGATTAAGACTCACCAGAGTTAAATCACTTCCAATGTCTGGTATATACCAAGTGCTTTGAAGAGTACCTGGCATATAGTAAGTATTCCATAAGAATTTGCTCTAATTTTCAACTATGGGCATCTTGATGTTAATAAATTATGTCTCATTCATTTCCTTTTTGCCAGGGTCCAATGCTTGACACAAAGAGTATGAAGAACAAATGTTTATTGAAAGGAGGAAAAACTGAGCATTTGGCTCCTCTTCCCCCCCCCCCCTAATATCTAATAAATCCCTAAGTCCTGCCAGATTTCCCTTTTCAATGTCCCCCGAATTTAGTTTTCTTTCTGTCATCACTCCTTCATTTATTCAACACAAATGTATTCATGATCAACAGTGTACAAGGCACCATTCTGCTGAGAGTTCTACTTTGAACAAGACAAATTTCATCTTCTATGGACCCTATATTCTAGCAGATGACACAGACACTAAATAATAGCACATTAGTTATTTAATTATTAGTGTGGTATACAGTATATAAGATGATAAATTTAAACTAGTCCTTTTTTATTTTAAAGAAATTTTTATTGTTCAGATTATTATAGGTGTTTCTCTTTTATCCCCCCCATTAGCTCCCCTCCCTCCCCTTACCTCCCGCCACTGTCTTCATCCATAGGTGTAAGATTTTTGTCCAATCTCTTCCTGCACTCCTCACACAACCTTCCCCCCTGAGAATTGTCAGTCCACTCCCTTTTTATGTCCCTGATTCTATTATATTCATCAGTCCATTCTATTCATCAGATTTTTTTATTCACTTGATTTTTAGATTCACTTGTTGGTAGGTATATATTTTTTGTCATTTTGTTGTTCATAATTTTTTATCTTTACCTTTTTCTTCTTCTTACTCTTCTTAAAGAATACCTTTCAGCATTTCATATAATCCTGGTTTGGTGGTGATGAACTCCTTTAGCTTTTTCTTCTCTGTGAAGCTCTTTATCTGACCTTCAATTCTAAATGATAGCTTTGCTGGGTAGAGTAATCTTGGTTGTAGTGTAGGTTCTTGCTGTTCATCACTTTGAATATTTCTTGTCACTCCCTTCTGGCCTGCATAGTTTCTGTTGAGAAATCAGCTGACAATTGTATGGGCACTCCCTTATAGGTAAGGAACTGTTTTTCTCTTGCCTCTTTTAAGATTCTCTCTTTGTCTTTTGCCCTTGGCATTTTAATTATGATGTATCTTGGTCTGGTCCTCTTTCGATTCCTCTTGTTTGGGGTTCTCTGCACTTCCTGGACTTGTAAGTCTATTTCTTTCACCAAGTAGGGAAAGTTTTCTGTCATTATTTCTTCTAATAGGTTTTCAATATTTTGCTCTCTCTCTTCTTCTGGCACCCCAAAAATTTGAATGTTGGTACACTTCAAGCCGTCCCAGAGGCTCCTTACACTATCTTCATATTTTTGGATTCTTTTTTCTTTTTGTTTTTCTGGTTGGGTGTTTTTTGTTTCCTCGTATTTCAGATCTTTGGTTTGATTCTTGGGGTCCTTTGATCTACAGTTGAATTTCTGTATATTCTTTATTTCAGACAGTGTATGCTTAATTTCTGGCTGGTCCTTTTCCATTTTTTTGGCATTCTCAGTAAGGTCCTTGAAGGTTTCACTAAGCTCCTCGGAGGTCTCATCAAGTTTCTCGGTGGTTTTTAGAAGATTCTTGAGTAACCTTATAAATGTGGTTTTGAACTCTAGGTCCAGTAGTTTGATTTCCCCCATTTCTTTCATTCATGACATGTTTCTTTGTCTCTACATTTTGCTGCTTCCCTGTGTTGATGGAGTAGTCTTCTGTGGTAGGCGACCTATAGGGCCCAGTGGTTCAGCCTCCTCTATCATCTGAGTTGGACACTCTCGGCATATCCCTTTGTGGGCTGAGTGCAAAGTCTTGGTGTAGTTAAGCCTTGATTGCCGTTGGTACACTGGGAAGAATTGATCTCTAGGCCAATTGGATGTGAGGACCCACTGTGTCTATAATGGAAGAATTGCTGTGCTGGAGACACACTTATGGTGCAGGACTTGTTTCAGTGGGGCTTTGTTTCTCACTGAGTCTGCCTCTTGAATGTGTCACTTATGGATGTGAGGAGCTGAAATCAGGTGTCATCTTACACTGACCACTAGGTACACTGGCTTCTGGATATCCAATGGGGTACAGGTCAGCTACTGTCTAAGGCCACCCAGCAGGAACTACAGTGATAACTACAGTTTTTTCCTATTTGCTTGGGGTTTGGAGGTTTTGGAGCTGTCTGACCAGAGCTGCAGTTTGTTAGGTTAAGCTGTGATAGGGCAGGCCATTTATATGCAAAAGCCGCTGCGTGGAGCTTGGGTGAGTTTGTAGATTGTGCAGGGCAGGGTCTCAGGGAGTCACTAGGCTAGGGAGTGGCAAACAGCCATGGCTGCCAGTCAGTCATCTCTGTGTCCTCACATTTCCCCATCCCTGTGTCTCATGCCCCAGTGCAATAAACAATGATTGTTGCATGCACCTCCTCAAGAAAGCCACCTTCACTTTCCAACCCAATGGCAGAAATTCCAGCTTCTCCCTGTAGGAGTTTGGGTCCCCAGCATCTTCCCAGAAACTGGAGTTCAGAGTAATCGGGAGCTTGTCTCAATTTGGGTTGAAAAAAGCAGGGCATCCAATCACCCACTGCCAGCCCAATTCGCATGCCTCCGTACCTCAGCTTTTCAGCGGTTGTGCATGTCTCAATGCTCTTTTCTCTTTCCTTCTAGTTGTAAAACTTCCACTCAGCCAGCTTTTCCATGGTTCTGGGTGATAGACCTTTTTTCTTTTAGTTGTAGTTTTGAAATTGTTGTGCGAGGCAGCAGTTTAGGTGTTTACCTATGCTGCCCTCTTGGTTTGTCTAAACTAGTCTTGAAGGTTGGGAAATTTTCTTCAGAAAGAAAAGACTTGAAACAAATAATTAAAATAAGATGGTAGAAGTTGTGATAGACAGCACTCAGGCATAGGAAACAACATATGCAAAGCCCAGAGTCAGGAAGATATTTGGCACACTCAGATTTTGAGTTCCTTGTGTTTGAAGTATTGCTACCTATACTACCTAATCTCTGTACAGAATGACCCTTATTAGACCTCTATAATCTCAGTACAGAATTACCCTTCTTAGACCTCTAGGATTAAACTTCCCTTCTCAGAAACTTTTCATGGTTCTCTAGAGCAGCGTTTTTCAACCGCTGTTCCGCAGCACACTAGTGTGCCGCGAGATGTTGCCTGGTGTGCCGTAGGTGCAGACAAGACAAGAATTTTATAATTTTTCACTATTTTGTTTACTTAATATTTCATAATAAAGTAATTATAAAATACTTTCTTTGTGTTTATTTGATTCCTATTCAAGAGAATTACTTTATATATAGTCAATATAGGCACAGAGTTAAATTTTTTAACATTTTCTAATGGTGGTGTGCCTCGTGATTTTTTTCATGAAACAAGTGTGCCTTTGCCCAAAAAAGGTTGAAAAACACTGCTCTAGAGCCTCCTCAATAACATACTAATGCCTTAGTTGTTTTTCATAACCCAATATAATTTGGGCTTCTATAGTGTCCAGTTTTATCTCCTATAAATCACCTTCTTCTAGACTCATCAATAACTATTACAAACTACTTATCTCTTATTTTTTCTTACTTTCCCACATTCACTCAGATAGTTACTGTCACCAAATGCCTTTCTTCTCTACTCCCATCCATATTGTTGTTCCTCAAAATAACTTTTACTTATTCTTTGTACGATGTTCTTTGATATTTTATTTTTAGTCTATTCTACTTTATTTTCATCTATTTCCATTTTTAAAACAAGCAAGTTGTAGCATCAAAGTGGTTTCACAACCCACAGTGAATCTTGACCCGTAGTTGAAGATATTGCCCCAAATGGCCTTAGTGATTTTTTCTAGGTTATATGATTCTTGAACAAGGTTGAATGTGGTAGACTCTAAGTTTTCTTCCATCAGTAGAATCCTCTAACTCAGTTACATCTTGATTACTGGGCATCTGTATTCTCTGAAGACATGATCAGTGATGGAGCTAATCATACAGAGCCAAGGCATCCTGAGGATACTTGGCAATGCATCTTCATTTGTAGATGTCATACTTTGCTATTTCAATCCCATCAATGTTCTGAACTAAAGTCCCTAATTGTATTGAGCTGTTGCAGATCACATATTGGACAGATGAACATAGGAGACTATTCATTTCAGCTATAACTGAGAAAACTAAAACAACAAGAACTTTTATTAGCAAATAAATCCATGATAATTAGATGTATCTGTAACTCACATTATGTAATAAGTGTACCTTTGCAGAAAGATTTGCTTTATAATTTCTGAGAGATACACTTGAGTCTTTTATATTAACCACTCCTCATAAGATCTATTTTTCAAAATTATTTTTATATCTTGGGTTAACTTTCAGTGAAGAATTTTAGTATTTCACTATTTCTTCCATTTTAGATTTTGCAGGGCACCGTCTTGTTTATGTTCTTCAAATCTTTATCTCCATCCAGATTGCATTCCTGTTTCATTTTCTGTATTTCCTACTGCCAGTTGGACATGGTTAAAACAATGACTTCAGGTATCCTAAACTTGTCAATCTAAATGTGAATTCATTATCATCACCCTAAGTCAGCTCCCTGTCCTCTCTTAGTGCCATGTAGCTCATCATTATGTTATAATGAAATCAACTATTGATTTCAGTCTGGTAATGTGAGCACAGGAATTATTCAACACTATTGCTTTGCACATAATAGGTATATAATTAATATTTCTAGAATGAATAAATAATATTTGATTTACTTTCTGCAACATGGTAAGGGGACTCTCCTATGAAAGTGCCCTGTAGGACGCAGAGATAAGTCTATCCAACAGTGAAGTACTGGAAAATGGTTTTGACTGTAGATTTAAGTCTTGGTCACCAAATAGTTTATCAATAATGAAACTTACTTTAAAAAAAAATCTCCATGTGTTTTAATTGTCTTACTTCCCAAACTCAGGAGGTGGAAAAAAAGAGGGGGTTATTTTTGGATCCTTAAAATCCTAACATTTAAAGTCATCTCTTTTCTTACACAAGTACATTTTACTTCTTACCAGACTTCCCCTGGCCAATATCAAGATGCTCAGAGCAGTGGAGCTTACTCTCATTCATCTATTTCTCACTTATTACACATCTATCAAGTGTCAGATACTAGTTCACATTGAGTCAGTACTATTTGAGTTAGTTATCCTTTTACTGAATTCTACTCATAACTGAAAAACGAATAGTCTTGCAAAATCTAAAAATTTCTTTGAAGACATGTAGGCAAAATATAACCAAAGTGATGAAAGTCTGTGATTAGTCACAGGCAGTCAACACTTTTAGCTTGTGACAATGACAAAAATGTGAATATCAATGGTCAGCCTGCTAATGCTAATACCAGGAAAGTAGAAATGTTTTCTTATGAATTTTTTACTTGGGCAAAATTTGAAATAAGCAAAACTTTTCTGAACAGAATAATTCTGCAATTTTCATAAGCCAAGAACTCTTTAAAATATATTTCTGGGGCTCTTGCATAAATAATTAGAGACTCGTTTAATATTATCTTGATGTTCCCTTAACACATTTGCTGTATGATACCTTATACCTTTCCTGTTCCTTTTGATTGAAATAGCCTCCAGCTTCTCAGGCACCTGTTAAGCTCAAATATCATCTCTTCTATGAAGCACCACAACAGGATCAACTGAATTCTCTGAGGCAGAATGAACTCCTCAGCACTCTGAGTGCCCGCAGCATTTTGTGATTTGCCTTTCTAATTGCACATATTACGTGTTGGTGGAGGTATCTCTGTTCCCTACTGGAGTGTGAGCTATTCATTAACTTTGCATCTGTAGGACCTATCAGTGCCTGCTTCACAGTAAATCTTCCATATAAACAGGTTTAATGGTTGAATCATTCTTTTTTTTCCCCCCTCCATCTTTCTGTGTCACTGTCGTGCTGAATTCATGTTTTCCAGTTTTGGCTGACTTCATGGATAACATTATTATTATTGGTGTTGTTTTTTTTAAATATATTTTATTGATTTTCCACGGAGAGGAAGAGAGAGGGACAGAGAGTCAGAAACATCGATGAGAGAGAATCATCGATCAGCTGCCTCTTGCACACCCCCCCACTGGGGATGTGCCCACAACCAAGGTACATGCCCTTGACTGGAATTGAACATGGGACCTTTCAGTCTGCAGGCCGACGCTCTATCCACTGAGCCAAACCGGTTTCGGCATGGATAACATTATTAAAAAGTTCTAGTCTCACAATGCTATATAATAAAAGGGTAATATGCAAATCGACCGAGCAGTGGAATGACTGATCACTATAACAGGCACTGACCACCAGAGGACAGACACTCAATGCTGAAGCTGCCACCTGGTGGTCAATGCACTCCCACAGGGGAGGTGCTGCTCAGCCACAAACCAAGCTGATGGCTGGCAAGCTCAGCAGTGGTGACAGGAGCCTCAACTGCCTCCATGGCAGTGCTAAGGATGTCCATCAGTTGGACATCCCCTTGGGACTCTCAGACTGCTAAAGGGCACAGGTGGGGCTGAGGAGCACCCCCACCCCTACCCCCTTCACGCCACCCCCAAGTGCACAATGTCATGCACCACACCTCTAGTTAGAATATAAAATGTCTTTAATTAGTCACAAATTCATCTTGGAAAAAGCAAGGGGTTGTAGTTTTAAGACCCATCTTTACCACTAAGAGATTATGCGGTTTGGGGCACTCTATTTACCTGCCTTAGCTCCAGGTTTTTTCATCTATAAAAATGATGACAATTAGTAAATTATTTCACATCCCACATCCTCTCTAATTCTAGGAACCAGTATTCTTTCCTGGATTTATTCAAAATTCATGGTCCACATCATATCATTGTGTTTAATTAACACTTTTCATCAGTCTTGACTTGGGTCCTATTCCTTTGCTTTGCCTTTTCTTAAAAGCGCAATTGAAGTTTTTTTGTTTTGTTTTATAGTTTTCTGTGTCTTTAGAGCTCTGAAAGTTACAGATAAAAGTTCAATCCTCGCTCCTGCTTAGAAAACTAAACTTATAATATTGGCAACTTCAATATGGCTAAGCTCCAGTTTCCTTTTGCATGAAATGAAATGAATAATAATAGTGCTTGTTTCATAGGGTTATAGGTATTCTTCTTCAGTATTTCTTGTAACTCCCTGCAGTTGCAGGCTATAGGTAGTAACGCAAACCTACTAATTTCAAAATTTTAGTAGAACTGTAATTAACATTAATTTTATTTATTTCTACAGCATTTTGCAATAATTAAAGGTAATTTCATTATTGTTTTGTTCTAATACTAACTCTGTGATGTAGCTAAAGCAGGCGTTTCTCTTTTACTGTTAAAAAAGCAAAAGTTGGCCAAGTCTATTTAGGTCTATTCAGGCAGAAATAGGACACAGGCTCCCTGAGACCAGATCATCATGATAAGGATGTTTCGTGTCTCTTCTCTATCACCAATAATACTTTACATTTTAATTCTAATTCTCATTACATTCTCTTTAGGAGAGATTTTGTTGCCTTCAATTTACAGATGTGAAATCTAAGGTTTGAAGAGATTAAGTAAACTCCTCACCCCTTTCACTATGTCCCCTCCCCCCTTTCTCTATTGAACTTTAGTGTATAATGTATTTATTAATAATTGAAGAACTACACCTACAGAGAAGAAGCTTTAGAGTAGAATAGAATTTTATAAATTTAGTCTTAGTAAAAAGTGGTTATTTTCAACATTTTAAGTTTACATATATTTTAATTATAATTACCGATAAATATAAGAAATGTTTAAAAACAATGCATTTGTTTTATCCTTATTCCCTTTTTCTATATGCTTTCTGGAGGTGATACAAAAGAGCAATGAAATGAGTGAAATCCATGTTGCACACTAAAAAAAAAAAAAAAAAAAAATGGAAGATAGAGAAGCTGTAATTTGTACAAATCCTTAAACTCCATAAGTCACTGCCTCTGTCACCCTATTTTAATTATTGAGATGAAACTATGAAGGGATCCAGGGAACTTCTAGAGTCACAGTGTTCAAAGTCTGCTGAGAAAACATACCAACTATTCTTGTGCTATTCGTTGTTTTTGAGGTCAATCTTTAACCCAAGCATATTGCAGTAAAATATATATATATGGGAATAAAGAGAATACAACAGCTGGAGTTATCACCAATAAACTCTGGATTGAATTTACGTGTTGCAAGTGACCATTTACTTCTAATACTTATAACGGCTCCAGTAATGGATTATTTGTGAAGAATTTTTATATGGTGTTATAAGCTACATAAATAAAACAAAAACCATGAATACAGATGTATTAATACATATATTATATTAAAATTGCAGCAAAATTACTATGTTTCAGGACCAAAAGTCTCCAATTAGAAGATGAAGCACTTGTTCATTTAAATTGTAAAGCTATGGGTATCTTTCTATTGTAGAATTGCCGAATTGCCATCTAAACTAAAAATAGCAGCAATGAAACAAGTTTTGTGTTCTCCCTTTATTTCACACATTCCTATTAATGTTAGCAAATGTAAGAAGCAATTTAAAAATGCATAAACCTTTCTATAAGTGGCCTCAAGAAAGAAAGCTGTTCCCAGAAAAGAAGAAGCCTTTAGGATTATTCCAAATCAAATAAACTCTCAATATATTTTCATATTTTGACTATAAACACCTACTTTGTCAGTCCATATGCTGTCACAGCAATATCACAGTACATTATTAAATGTCCTATAATATCTCTCAACCCTATCTGGATCTCAGATTCACTGATTCTGTCTTTTCACTATGCCTCCTTCCATCACCCCCACAGGTCCTTACTCCCCTCCTTTCCTCACTGAAATTCTCTGGGCAACCATTCTACCCACCTCATGAACCTACCTTTGACTTTTTTTCCTGATTGTTCTTTTCTTTTCCTCATGCCTAGCATAACTAGAGGAGTTGCAGGTTACACAGGTGTATGCACTTGTCAAAACATCACATTGTACACTCAAGAGTTATGCATTGCATTGCATGCCTAAAACAGTATTTTATAAAAAACTTTTTAATAACATATTTAACTCCAGGTAATAGGTTTGTGTTTCACAATGACATTGGTTAGCAATTTTAAAACTTGCTTAAACAAATGAATAAATATATTGAAGGTAATGGGAGTAGAGAGAGAGACAGACGTTGATGTGAGAGGGACACTTAGACTGCATGCATCCTGACTCAAATGGAGCCAGGACCGAACCTGCAACCCAAGTACATAGCCTTACTCAGGAATCAAACTTGAGACCTTTTGGTGCATGGGACAATGCTCTAAACACTGAGAAACACCAGCCAGGGTGAGAATACCCTTGTTTTTAGAAAATATTCACTGGACCATTTAATGGTACAGATCACAAATGTCTTCAATTTATTGTCAAATAGTCCAAAAAAAAATCATGAGAATACACTAATCAAAACTCATAAGACACCAGTGAGAAAGACAACTCAAAGAGTTATAGCCTGGCTGGTATGGCTCAGTGGTTAAGTGTCACCTATGAACCAGGAGGTCAGGCTTTGATTCCTGGTCAGGCACAAGCCAGGGTTGCAGGCTCAATCCCTAGTGTGAGGCATGCAAGAAGCAGCCAATCAATGTGTCTCTTTCATTATTAACATTTCTATTTCTCTCTCCCTCTCCCTTCCTCTCTGAAATCAATCCTATATAATAGAAGGCAAATATGCAAATCTACTGAGTGGTGGAACAACCAGTCACTATGCACACTGACCATCGGGGGCAGATGCTAAACACAGGAGCTGCCCCCTGGTGGTCAGTGCCCTCCCTCAAGGAGAGGGCCACACAGCCAGAAGTCAGACTCATGCTGGTGAGTGCTAAGGACCCCGAGGGGGGTGTCCAACTGGAAGAGGGCACAGCCAAGCTGAGGGAAACCCCCTCCTCCACACACACACACACACACACACATAATGCATGAATGTTGTGCACTGGGACTCTAGTCAATATATAAAAAATTATAGTGAAAATAGAAATGTATGCCAATACACATTAAAGTAAAACTTTAGAAAAATATAAACATTTCATGTTACAAACTGCATGAGGGATTAAAGTACAATGTTATTGTAGGAAGATCTCAACCTTTGGAACCAGAGGAGACTGCTGGCAGGGGTTTTGTTATTGGGTGTCCCAGCTGACTGCTCCCAGAATACTCCAGCAGTTACATGCTGGAAAGAGGAAGCAGGTGTTATCAGGTGACTGCTCAGAAATGTGACCTAAAGGGGACACATTCAAAGAAAAAATCTTGAAAGCAGTACAACTTTAATGAAAATGGAGTTCTCATTAGAAATCATGGAAGTCAGAAAGAAATGGTGCATAATTCAAGTACTGAAAGAAAAACTATCAACCACAAAATTCTCCAACTTGCCTCCAGAAATAAATTCTCCAGAAATGTAGAAGGAAAAGAAATTTTCAGATGAATTAAAACAGATTTTATCAACCATAGAACCTAAACTAAAATAATAGCTAAGGTAAATCCTTGAATTAAAGAAAGGAAATGATTAAAGAAAGAATTGTAGCAAATTAAGAATGAAGAAAGAGAATGAAGAAAGAAAAACTATGAGTAAATGCAAAATACTTTTCTTCTTCTCTTGATTGTTCTAAATTTTAATAGTTGAAACAAAAGTATGGTATTCTCTGATGTGGATGAGGAAATGTATGTAGAAGAAATATTTAAGGTAATTATAGATGAAGGGAAGTAAAAGGGTTTAAAGAGAGGCAAGTTTTTTACATTTGATTTTGACACCTGACTGGGAATCGAACTGTGATCTTCTGATTCATAGGTCAACACTCAACCATGGGCCATACTAACTGGGCTGTAATTTTTTGGAAGGCCTAATTAGAGTTGGATTCATATTTCCTTTGTTTGTAATACTGTGCTAAAACTGACCAGAAGGTGGCCTAATTTTTTCCAGATTATACAGGCTTTTTCACCCCCTTTCCATAGCAGCATAAATTTAAGGTAAGAAGTTAACTGTGTTGGCTCAAGGATATGCTTACCACTGCTTTCCTCAATACTCATCCAGTGGGTTCAACTTTAGTCTTGTTGCATTACATTTTACACAGACATTTTACACATCCTATGTGAACCAAGATAGAGCATGACTGAGTAAGTGTATTGTATATGCAGCCAACTGTAATCTCAAATTTTCTATTACTATTCCATATAAGAGAGTCAAGTACAGTAATAAAAAAAAACTTATCGGAAAGCAGATGTCTTCTTCAGGGAAGGAAGGATTACAAATCTTAGACTGGTCAGAAATAAATATTTATAGCATAAATATCCACATTTCATGTTACTAACTGCATGAGGGATTAAAGTACAGTGTTATTGTAGGAAGATCTCAACCTTTCGAATCAGAGGAGACTGCTGGCAGGGGTTTTGTTATTGGGTGTCCCAGCTGACTGCTTCCAGAATACTCCAGCAGGCAGGTGTTATCAGGTGACTGCTCAGGAATGTGACCTAAAGGCGACACTAACACATACACAGAGACTGGTCATAGGTTCTCTTTGGTGGGTTGTTTTAAATAGTTGTCTGCAACTCTTAATGTCTATGATCCATACCTAGGTCACCTTCAACAATTTCTCTTCCTGTATACAGGGAAAGCAGTGCTGGGAAACAGGCAAGGGAGAGTAAACAAGTCTGAGGCATAATCACTTCTGGTCCTGTTAGCCAGTATGACACTACAAGCTAGTCCCAGAGTCAAGTTTAGTAATCCTTAGATATTCCTGGCTGCTTTGTTTACAAATTGAACCTTGAAGTAATGAATACTAGCAAGGTCTGAATGGTATTAGCTGAAAGAGTTCAGGATTTGAAGGGATCAAGTTTTAGTCCCATTACTTAATAGCTTTGTAGCCTTGGTCTTATAACCTATCTAGATGTTATTACTTCAATTTGTAAAATGGTGATTATAATAGTGACCCCTACAGATTAATGTAAAGAAATAAAAAATATAAGGTGTGGGAAAATGCTAGAGGATGAATATTTATTGGTTCCTTTTTCATCAACCATCCAAAGTTTTGGTTGGGTGTTAGAAGACATTCATATTCAAATTGGAAATTCACCTTATTCATGCTAACCACCCTTGTTATTGCTCAAACGTAGCAGACATTTTTCTGCCTTAACACAATGAATCTGGCTATTCCCTTTGCCTGAATGTTCTCTCAATTATGCACAAGGGCTGACTTTTTTACCTTCTTTAACACTTTGCTCAAATATATCCTCATTCTGACTTATACCAACCACCTCACTTAAAATTGCAATCTACATGTCTTTCTCTCATTACTGTACTACTGATTCTTATCACCATACTCCTTTTCTTCTTAAATACAATTTCACCTTCTGAACTCTATAAGATTTATTTGTTTATTCTCTGCCTTTCTTCACTAGAATGTATAATCCATACAGCTAAACTCTTTATTTAATTCACAACTATTTCCTGGTATGTCATTGGGGCACAATAAATACAGGGTGGGACAAAAGTAGATTCACAGTTCTTTGTATGGAAATAATACAATAATTTTCCCACCCTGTATTTTTTTTAATGAATGCACACAGGCATTTCAGACTAAATCAGACTATAGAACTTACTCAGGAATGGACTGTGTCCTGAATAAACTACTATACTTTTTTCCTTGTTGTTGTTTTTTTTTTTTTTTACCTTCATATCCACAAAACCTGGAGGGTAGGAAGTATAACACGTATAATGGAATGGATGGGGAGAAAAAGGTTCATGTACAATGCTGAGGATTACCCAGGTTCAGGCAAAGAGCCATATCATTATTCTCTTCTTTCTGAATTTAACAACCAAATATGGTTTAGGAATTTTTCCATTTTTAACTAATGTTATGCATCTAAAAGGTCAAGAAAATGTGAAAATGTTAATTATGGCCTAAGAACTTTGATGTAATCATGGTGAATATTTATGCTCACTGAGTCATTTAAAGTTTGAATGTTGATATTTAAATTGACAATAAAATTGTGTTCATCATTTTTGTTATAAAAGAGCAATAAAATGAAATTGCACCTCATTGCTAGATAATCCCACCTTGCTACCGCATGTCATTTTGAGTTTGGCTGAGTAGGATGTTGGTTGTCATATGCTCCCATGGAGTGACCCTATGTACCCCCACCCAAGTGAAGAGACACAACTAATTAAGCCCCTTCTGAGAAGCTAATTTTTTGTTCTTAGAATATTCTGCTCTATATAATACTCTATATAATAAAGGGCTAATATGCAAATCGATCAAATGACAGAACGACTGGTCGCTATAATGTGCACTGACCACCAGGGGTCTGATGCTCAATGTAGGAGCTGCCCCCTGGTAGTTAATGTGCTCCCATAGGGGTAGCACCGATCAGCCAGAAGACGGGCTCACAGATGATAAGTGCAGTGGCCGTGGTTGGAGCCTCTCCCATCTCCACAGCAGTTGGATATCCCCTGAGGGCTCCTGAATTGCAAGAGGGTGCAGGCCAGGCTAAGAGACCTCCCCAAGTGCACAAATTTTGTGCACTTGGCCTCTAGTAAAGAAATAATCTTAATAGAATACAAAAACCCTATTAATACTAAGAGATGATACCATGGTCAGAGAATTTTTAGAGTTAAATACAAAATAAAGAATAACTTCATGGTTGCGTTATTTGGAGGAATGCATACTGTGAGACATGGGACAAAGAGAAATGAATGCATGTTATACATATAGGAAAGAAAGTTTACCGAAATAATGGTAAGTTTTTGTCAAGACTGCTAGAATTCAGTTATGCTTTATTATCACCTGACCACTCTCCCTCGACTTCTAGCAGTTAAAATGATGGCCTTCCCCATGAGATCTATCTATAATGAAAACTTTAGGACAAGTTAACCTGATTTCACACAACTGCTGTGCTCAGTCATCTATACTCAATCTCATCAAACAACCAGGCATCATGCAAAGGCTTTATATGATGCTAGCATCTGATCTTGTATTATAACAATGCATTTATCAACTAAGTGGCCTTTGTCTTGTCTTCAGGTATCAACACAATTCGGGATTTCACAGGTTTCACTGAATAAATATGATCTAGAAAAGCACTGAAATTGTCTATATTCTACCTCATCACTAACACATTCACTTACTGAACATACAGGGTAAAGGAAACATGCAATAATTTTCTGAAACAACGTGAGGACAGACAATTATGTTCATCATTGAAGTAAATAATTTATTCCCTCAAAAATATGTTCTAATGTGTGCAACAGTCTTAATGTGCTTCACTATAAAGACAGAGCTCCCAGGTGGCAGACAAAACCACCAGCTTGTTCATGATTCATTCTAACTTCTTTACATCAAACTGCAATGGGAGACACAGAGAAGGAACAAGCAAGTTGATCCAGACTCTACTATTAGAGATGACTGAGCTGAAATTATGACATCTGGAGGTCTGGAAGGAGAAATCAGAATATAAGACCATAACCCAGCAGTATACTATTAAAGTATAAATGAGCAAAGATGGGCGCCCCTACATAGAAATTCTATATCAAGTGGAAAAAATGAAAATACACTTGCTCCCAATACTCTGACCACAAGTATCAGTCATGTCCCTGTGGTTAATTGTAAGATAGCAATAATGGTAGAATTAGAAACATATCAAATGGTTAGTGATAAAAGTAAATTTGAGAACAACTAACCCAACCCCCCATAATTTTATAAAGGATGTAAATTGGTTTTTAATTGAAGTCAGATAACGTGTTCTTAATTCACAGTTGGTTGATACCAGAGAATATACCAAATAATAATAATAATAATAATAATAATAATAATATACCATCTTTGCCATTAAGTTGTATTTGTCTTATTAGGTTCATCTAACATATAAGAGCATCAAGTTATATGATACCAAATAATTGAACTGGCCATGTGGTTCACTTAGTATTCAAATTTATGGATGAATTTTTATTTTATTTTGTCTTTGCCTTTGGTATTAGTTATAATGTTCTTTTTTATTTCAATGAAAATATTATTTTCAGGTATCTTTTTTTTCATCTAGACACAGGTCGTTTGTATAAACAGGAGTACCTAGGGTCTGTTCCTGGTCAGCCACCCTAATTTTTACCCGCAATTAACCACAAGGACGTGAATGCACAGCACTGAGAAGAGAGTCAACCAGAGGGCCTGCCATCGGGTGATTTTTAGACATTGAACATTGGCACAGCAATTAAATTCAACCAGTTGGGGAAGCAATAAAATATAAAATGCAGATTACTATTTCAGATGCATGTCTCTGGTTACACAATGAAAATCCAGAAGCCACGGATCACAGCAGAGGTTGCTATAGTCAATTTAGTTACCAACTCACAGACTCATAGCTGAGAGTCATTTAGTAGTCAGCTCTTGCCCAAGGTTACAGAAGTCATTAATGTCTGACTCAGAACAAACACCAAGGATTCCTCACATGAGTCCAGGATTCTCTCCCACTAATTTTTTCCCCATCACCATTTATCCACCTTTACTCTCTTTCACCTCCACCCCTGACCCCAAAATCACCACAATGGTGTCTGTGTCCTTGAGCTCTTGCTCTCTCTTCTTCCTAACTAATTTTTAACAGTGAGAATAATGTAGCTCTGCAAGAGATTTGTGCATATTTCTCTGAATTCTATGGCATATTTAATTTCAAATGAATCCTACTTGAAGTTTGAAGGCTCTTTGGTTCATTTTGAAACTGCAAGTTATTTACAAATCTTAAAAGTACTAAGGTAGACTAACTTTAGTTTGTATATTTAAAAAAAGGAAGGACAGATTGCCCCAAACCCCAAGCTGTTGATGCCGATGAATTAGATATGAGAAACATATCAGATGCCCACAAATGCAGTCAGTCACGAATTGTATGTGCTGGTGTGTTGGAAAGGTTTAAATCTAAGTGTAAGATGAGAAAGAAGATAAGGAAGAAGGAAAAGTAAAAAGGTACATTTTTCTCATAAAACTGTAAATTACCCTATTTAATGACTGGTTTCACCCAATTCAGTAAGCCAGGTTGACTAAATTATTTTCTCAAAAAGTTGTGAATGTACCCATATGCTGTTTTCTGCCTCCAAAAGGGGAATCTATAGCACTTCAGAGCACTAGAGAATTAATGGCTGAGCAATCCCCTTCAGAGTGCTGCTCACTTCACTTGTTAAGGGATCCAACCTTGGGATACAAAGAAATTGAATTTATCATGAATATAGAAGTAAAATAAAACTTCTGGTTTGCTGTTACCATTTTTCAGTATTAATTTTATGTCACAAAATGTTTCACCTTAAAGTCTTCATCTGAATTCCTGGAGGAAATTGACAGGATCCACCTGTCAATTACATTATGCTGTAAAATGAGTGGATTGTAAGCATTCATAATGTGAAGTTACTGGAATTTGGAGCTGTTTGTTACAGCCCCTAATGTTACTAACCCTGACTTATGCACAAAAGAACACATCTTTTTTTTCAAACAGGTTGTTTTGTTGTTGTTTTTCTATGAGGTAGACAGTATATATAATTTTTCACCAATAATTCTTCTTCCTCACTTCTGTATACCCAAAGAATGTGATTATTAGCTTACTCAAAGTTGAGTAAAACATTTGTGACTAGTTCTGGCCCATAAATTGCAAGTGAAAGTTATGTGTGGCCGAGGCTGTGGAAATGTGTTTAATTACCCATGCTCTCTTTTCCCATGCTGAGTGACTGAGAGAACATGTGTTCTAGATGGTGCAGCCACAACACAGTGCAGCACCCACTGGCCTGGTTCCTGAGTGACTGTGGAGTTGCGCTCCATGTCACCCAGAAAAACATATATAAATTTAGCAGGAAATATATTTTTATTAGATTAAGACAGATTTTGAGGTTATTTGTTATTGCAGTGCAACCTGCCCTATTCTAATATATGACAGACAGGCTAGAATATGTGTTTGTGTGTATATATATGTGTATGTATGTATATATGTATATATATACACACACTGAGTAGCCAGATTATTATGATCTCTGAATGCATAATAATCTGGCCACTCAGTGTATATCCTATTTAATAAAAGGCTAATATACAAATTGTCCCCTCAACCAGGAGTTCAACCAGCAGGCAGGCCGGCCAAATGCCCATGTCCCCTCCCCCTGGACCCCCATCCATGTACAAATTCATGCACTGGGCTAGATCATAATAATCTGGCCACTCAGTGTATATCATCATGTATATATACACATGTATGTGTAGACTTTATGTACCTATATAGATATATACACAGATAAACTCATATGCATGTATTAGTCAAAATATGTATATATGTACACATATACCAGTATACCCATATGATTACTAACTTGTTGCATGAGGAATTTTGATGATATAAGAATGCTTTATTTAATGTCTTCAAAATAAAATAATTTTTAGCAATTTAGTCATTTTTATAACTCCATACCAATTACAAACCATACACTATATGACTTCTGTTGGAGGTTCTGCAAAGTGATAATTACACCCCTTGTCCTCTCTGCATTCTAAACAATATAAAAAATAACTTCAGGAAGTAAGTGAACTTGTAGATATCAACATAATATCTTTTTACGCTAATACATGGTCAAAATGGATTTTTCTACTCTCTACCACCTAATGTGAACTAACTCATCCATCTTCTTGCAGGCAGAGCAACTGGAGGGCCTGGGCTTTCCCCTAGATATGAGAAGCCCTGCTCCAAAGAGCTTAGTTAGTGTATGAGGCAGTTAGCAAAGAGGAGAGCATTTATCCTTCCTATACCTTCTTGAAGACATGCTGCAGAGGGAACAAGACACTATTGTCTTGCACAACAATGACATTCACCTCAATCTTACCCTCAGAGAAGTCAATAATGAGGCAGTTGGGAAGAGAGACTCATGATGGTCTTGTAATATTGTTTCCTCAGAGAGAGGCACAAAGGTTCCTTTTGTCAATGGAATTTTGAGAAGTTGATTAGTAACCTTTCCCTTCCCCTTACATAACCTTTTCTGACACTTCTGCAGCTTTGCAGTTATCACTAGTAACTGTCTCCCCATATTAAGGAGACATGATGACTGAGTACAATGTGATATGCTGGCTTGGATCCTGGAAGAGAAAAAAAAGGTTCTGAGTTAGAAAAAATGGTGAAATCCGAACAAAGTCTGGAATTTAGTTGATAGTGATGTACCAATGGTCATTCCTTTGTTATAATAAATTTACCATAGTTGTATAAAATGTTAATGTTAAGGATGCTGGAATACAGGGTCTGTGAGAACACTCTATGCTAACCTTGCAACTCTTCTGCAAATGTAAACTTATTTTAAAATAAAAAGATATAAAGAGAAATATCTATCTTCTATAAGTTATGGAGCACAATCATTAGAAATCTAATTATATGAATAAGTTTATAGCAAAGCCTGCTTAAAGGATTAATGAATTAGGCAAAGAGAGGTTGAGGAGATATTTTAGTGTTCCCCTTAATATCCCTTTTTATTGAATTTATTGGAGTGATATTGGTTAATGAAATTATATCAATTTCAGGTATACAATTCTATAATATATCTGCATATTGTATTGTGTACTCCAAGTCAAGTCTCCTTCCATCACCATTTATCCCTCCTATACCCTCTTCTAGCTTCCTCCACCACCTTTCCCTTTTGTAATCACCATACTATTCCAATGTAAGCTTAATAGTAGTACTCTTCTGCCAAAACCGGTTTGGCTCAGTGGTAGAGCGTCGGTCTGCGGACTGAAAGGTCCCAGGTTCGATTCCAGTCAAGGGCATGTACATTGGTTGCGGGCACATCCCCGGTAGGGGGTGTGCAAGAGGCAGCTGGTCGATGTTTCTCTCTCATCGACGTTTCTAACTCTCAATCTCCCTTCCTCTCTGTAAAAAATCAATAAAATATTTTTTTTAAAAAAATAGTAGTACTCTTCTTATACTACCCTGGAACAAAGCTTTGAAAAGATGGGCATATATAAGTAAATCTGCACTGAAGGCAAGTAAATTAAAAAGAAAAAAAACATTTCAGAAAGCTGATCTATGATATGTATAGCCGAATTATCATAATTTTGTGAATCCTAAAAGGCATTCTCCATTACATTGCTCTCAGCTTCCTTTCACCTGGGGAATTTCTTTTTAAATATCCACTGTTCAAGAATGATACCTATCCTTCTCAACTTCTAAAGCAAAAAATACAGTGTTAAAATTTTATCCTCACAGCTCTTTGAGGGGTCCTACAGAAATCCTTGCTGGACGCAACATGCACATCTCTACATTACAAATAAGCTCCATGACAAAAAGGAGGATCATTTTATGTAAACAACCTCTGAGAGTCAGCACAGTAGAAAAGAAATGGGTAATAGCTTTGGAACCAGAAAGAACCGGTTTAAACACCAGACATGCCACTCTCTGTCCAGCTTCACTTAAGCAAAATTTCTATTTAAGTCCCAGTTTGCTTAATCTGTAAAACTGTGATGATAGAGCCTACTTACAAGGTTGTTGTGAGATTTAAATGACACATCATACTCAGAATAGTTCCTGTGATGCCCTGGGGGAATTTCTACATATAGATCCTACACTCTCTCAAAAAGAAAAAGCAGGATTAATTTTTTTTTTTTTTTTTTTTTAAATAGGATAGCTTTAAACTATGACCTCCAAGATGGAGGTAGAACAGAGTTTCAGTGTGAGAAGTAAAGGTGTGCGGCTGCCAGGTGGCTTTGCTGAGAGATGCATACTTTCTTCACAGTTGTACCCATGCCAGATGGCGGCAACAAGTACAGTTTCAGAAGGCCTTTCAATCAGCATATGTCCACTTTTATGTCTCTGCTCATGACTCCATAAAAGAGTCACAAGACACACTCCCTGCCAATGTCAAGACTCATTGGAAAGCATAGCTCAACAGACTGTAAATGACAACTTATTTTTCTGTTAATTGAATAATCACAGAAAACGCAGTCAAAATGAGTTTGCTGGTTGTTGCTCTCACTGAAAACAGAACAAATGTAAGACTAGAACTGTTACAAATGGTGGTCATCTAACTTGGTTGAAGAGGAGGCAGCCTTCATCCACCCAAATCAATCCACATTTATGTATTTTGAGTTTAAATTCCAGGTAATTGGTGAAAATATACATAACCTGAAAACTCAGTCACCAGAAACAATTCTAGGAGCACTGATCATTGTGGTGATAAATACAAGGGCTCTTAGAAAGAGGTTCCAGACCCTTACAAAACCAACTAATGGTGTAATGATATTTTGTTCTGTTTAATTACCAGTCATAATGCAATGTAATTAAACCCAGTGGCAGAAGGATAACAGTACCAAGATACAGACCTATTAAGTTAACCACAACACATGTAAGATATATTTATGCACCGCGTAAATCTTCTCTCAGGAAGAATCTAAATCTACCTTAATTTAAATAGGCATTTTTTCTGGCATTTGCACATAATAAAAAATACTCATTTTTCATATTCAAGCAGCAGGATAAATTGTCAATAATAGTGTTTCTAAGAATTGGATACTAAAATTAGCTGACTTTTAAAGAATTGGATTTCAGAGTCTAAGGATTATTTCTTCTAGTTCAAATACTTAGAGAAGCTCTGGGTAACAAAAAATAATATTAAAGAGTAAACATAACCATTTCTTTCATAAACTTATTTGCAATTCATCATATATTCTGGGAAATAATCATATGTTGTGTATATAGTGTAACTGTCTACTCTCATATCTGCAGCTTTTCTTTTACCTTTTTTAATACTATTTGACATATGAATTTTTAAATTTTTATTTTAACACATTTATCAATTTTCTCATATGGCTTATGTTTTTGTATAATACCTAAGAAAAATGATTTTTCATGTAGAATCTAAGAATAATTTCACTACCATTTGGCAATGTATATTTTTCCTTTTTTTTTTTCTTCTAATAAAGATTTTCTTTTTCATATTTAAGGTTTTAATTTCTCTGAAATTTATTTTTGGGTAAAGTTAAAACCTCATTTCACTTTTTCTAAGGAAATCCACTAACCAAGACCATATTTTTAATAAACTACCCTTTTCTTACTGTTTTATAACACAGTATCTATAATTTATAAATCTATATATGTATACAGCATTTATATTTAAATTATATAGATTAAATATTATATTATACTAGAGGCCTGGTGCACAACATTCATGCATTGAGGGAGGAGAATCCCCTCAGCTCAGCCTGTGTCCTTTCACAGTCTTGATCGCTCAGGTGACGGGAGGGGGCCTAAGCTGGCAGGCATACATCCCCCAAGGAGGCATTAGCACTGCTCTGGAGGCAGGAATGACTTCCGCCACCGCTGTTGCACTTGCCAGCCTTGAGCCCAGCTTCTGTTTGAGCGGCAGTCCCCTTTGGGAGCGAACTGACCACTAGGGGAACTGCCCTCTGGTGGTCAGTGCACATCATAGCGTCCAGTCCTTCTGCCATTTGGTCAATTTGCATATTAGGATTTCATTATATAGGGTTACGTATACTAGAGGCCTGGTGCATGAAATTCGTGCATGGGGGGAGGAAGGAAGCCTCAGTTCAAACTGCACTCTCTCCAATCTGGGATCCCTCTCACAATTCTGGACCACTGGCTCCTAATCACTTACCTGTCTGCCTGCCTGGTAGCCCCTAACTGCTACTCATGCTTGATTGCCCCTAACTTACCCCTCTGCTGGCCTGGTCTTCCTCAACTGCCCTTTCCCTGCCAGCCTGGTCACTCCCAACTGCCCCTTCAGTCAGCCTACTCACCCCTCACTGACCCCCCTGCCAGCCTAATGGCCCCCAACTGCCCTGCAGCTGGCCTGGTTATCCCTAACAGCCCCCCTGTCAGCCTGGTCACCCAATGCAGCCTGCTGTTCGGTCATTTGCTTGTCCCTCACTAACCCCCCTGCCAGCCTGGTCGCCTCATGCAACCTACTTGTTCAGTCATTTGGCCAACCCTCAGGCTGCTGCCATTTGAGGCTTGCCTGTGCCTCAGACCAACCCTGGGCGGCTGGGGGCTTAGGGCACTTGGCACTGCCATCTTGTGGTTGTGGATGCTGCCATCTTTGAGGGCATGGCAGTCAATTAGCCAATTCCCTTCTTATTGGTTGTGGGCACCACCATCTTTGCTATGGCATGAGGATCAATTAGAATATTTCCTCTTTACTAGATAGGATTATTATATTAATTATATTATATTATATTATATTATATTATATTATATTATATTATATTATACTAGAGGCCAGGTGCATGAAATTTGTACATGGGTGGGGGTCCCTCGCCCTAACCAGCAATGGGGGCCAATTGGGGCTGGCCAGCCAGGGGGGGAAGAGGGGGAACCATGGGAGGTTGGTGGTGGAGCACACTGAACACTAGGGGGCAGCTCCTGTGTTGAGCATCTGCCCCCTGGTGGTCAGTGTGTGGCCAGTCATCCAGTCCTAATGGTTGCTTAGGCTTTTTATGAAAGTTTCTAGGCTCTCTCTTCTGAATGTTGGTCAAATTCCTACTCTTAATCAACCACTGCATTATCTTGATATATTTCTGCTCTATTGGTATAGTCTATTTTAGTATTTGGTTATTAACTGAATTAATATGCAATGTTTAGATGAAAAGTATTCTTTGGAGTATGGCCTTTCTGTCTTTGCTCCTGTAGTTCTTAGATTCGTCATTGCCTCCTCTACGTAGACTTCTTTAAGTCCCTCTTTTCCTCCTCCTGAGTTTAGTTAGGTGCCTTTCTTCTTTGGTGCTTCTTTATGTTTTTATAATGTCCCATTCATTATCTTTGTTATGGTATATATCTCATTGCATTTGGAGGGTTGAAATTTTGACTATTTATACCACTGGACTATGGTAAAGTCTTTGAGGACAGAGACCATGTTCTGTATCCATGATGCCTCAAATTATTTCTAGCCAGATTAGTAGCTCAATAAATTTTCCTTGAACAAATGAATAGATGGTATCAATTGAACTTTTCTCTTATGTGGATAATGAGGAGAATATCTAGTTTACAATTCAAGCATTGTTGCCCTAACTGTTTGGCTCAGTGGATAGAGTGTTGACCTGCACAATGAAGGGTCCCAGGCTTGATTCTGGTCAAGGTCACATGCCCAGGTTGAGGGCTTGATCCCCAGTTAGGGGCATGCAGGAGGGAGCCAAACAATGATTCTCTCACATTATTGATGTTTCTATCTCTCTCTCTCTTTACCTTCTTCTCTGAAATCAATTTTTTTAAAAATCAGGAATTGTTTTCATTAGTCTAGGACTCACTACAAATAGATGCACTCTAGTAATTTTAAATTCAAACATTTAAGTATGGTTCAGTAATGTCTTGATTTACAATTTCCTCATTTGATTTAACAGAAAGTTTGACTCTCATCACTGGATATTTAAAAACTGTGGTTTGTATGCAGTCCCCAGGCACTTGCTGTTAAAATGCCCCTTGCAGTTAATCTCTTTTGCCACTATTTGCTTTTTAAATCAAACCAATTTAAATCAAGTGTCTACAGAATATCTGCTAATCCCAGCAGGAATTAAAAGTCTCAATACTCATTACGAACTTGGAGAAATGGCTTTCTGTTGCACGCATCTGGCCTCAGCTGCCACAAAAGAAGCTATGCTCATTGGATGCACATTCACATCCCTGACAGACCTTATAGGGCTATGAGTTTCTAATCAGAGACTCCTTAAGATTGTAACTTATATTCCAACATTTAGCTAACAAAAGAGACAGTCAGTTCCCTTGATAATAGTTGTAGATTTTTGCATTTCGAATCAGACTTGCATCTCATCACATGTAACCAGCTTATTTAATAAGCCATACCTTTTACAAGAATTAAACATGTTTTAAAAACATCAGAAGGAAATATTTACATTCTTCAAGTGAAAATATTGACAATTTTTAAATAGTCTTTAATCATCCAAAAGTGATTATAAAATCTAGCATTTAATCTAATCCACTTATTAAACAGTGTCAAAATCATTTTTTGAATAAGCCAAGGTATAAATAAACATATAAATACATACACTATAAAAAGACAGATAATTGTGGTAAAGCGGAAACAATTGGCTAAACTGCCATGAATAAGAAATGCAAGCTGATAGCCTAGAGTGGCGCTAAAATAACTATTGATATAAGAGCTTAGCTGCAAACTACACAAACACAAAGATAATCATTTAAAAGAGACTCAGATTTGCTAAGCCAATTGAAGTGGAACACTTATGAATCTTTTATTAATCCAGTCTAAGACAACATGCATAATATTGACAAATGCTTCTGCATTCCACGTTAATTTAATGAGCTCAGTAATTTTGAAGATTCAACATTGACTACTTAGAGTCCTTGAGGCTTTCTTTAAACTTTTGATCCTCAGAAATGTGGCTTTTGCATCATCTACTTATGGTTAGATGTGATATTACAAGATTTGAAACTTGTCTTTCTCCTTAAGGAGCAAATGGAAGTCACAATGAGCATAAGCTCTCCCCTCACTCACCAGCTACATGAGAGCTCTGGAGCAAAGGAAAAAGAATATTGAAGTGGAGAAAGCAATTGCTTTGTCCAGAGGATCTGACTGCAAGTTAAAGCATAGCTCAGAAATAAAAATAAAAAGATATTCTGCTTTTATATATAACTAGAGGCCCAGAGCATGGATTTATGCACCGGTGGGGTCCCTCAGCCTGACCTGAGCCCTCTCACAATCCGAGACCCTCAGGGGATGTCAGATGGCCAAAGCCAGCAGTCTGACATCCCCTGAGGGATGTAGTAGTGCTCGAAGTGGCCAGCAGCCAGGGAGGAGCCTGAATTCAGGGCTGGATGCTGCCCCGCTGTGCCTGCCACTACCACCACACAGTAGCACACTGCCATGGATGTGGGAGAGGCTCACGCCACTGCAACTGCACTCGTCAGCTGTGAGCCCAGCATCTGGCATCCACTTGAGTTGTGCTCCCCCTATGGGAGTGCACTGACCACCAGGGGACAGCTCCTGCATTGAGTGTCTTCCCCCTGGTGGTCAGTTGTGTGTCATAGCAACCGGTCAACAGTTATTTAGTAGCTTAGGCTTTTACATATGTAGATGTAGTCAAGTCCTGAGGATTAAAATTCATATTTATTCTCACTTTCCTAGCAGGATTTCAAATTTTGATCCCAATTAAAGAGAAATATTATAAATGTTTATTCTGTTGATGAATAAAGAATGATTATGTTCCATCTAATATTAAATCATAAAGTTTTAACATGTCAATATTGGCACCAAAATGCATGACAGAATCAGCACTTTACCTTCAACTGATCTGATTTTTATTGGGCATAAATAATCTTGCCCCATCCCTACATTTCCCTACAGCAAAAGAAATTCCCCTTAAAGGGACTGAAATCCTCACCTATAGAGAAGTCACTCTTTATGAAGTAACTATTGATATACCCCATTAACACTTCAGTGTAGATGAGTTTATTGGTGTCTTTTTGCTTCAGGGAAACTGGAAAAGAATAATTGTGAGGTTGTGGACAGCCTGGGCAGTTAGGGTTTCACCAAATAACTAATGTCAACTTAGAATGCTGGGAGCATTGCAAAGGAAGTGGGAATCACTGGAGATATATTTTGATTGGATTAAAAAGAGAGATTTTATTTTTGCATATATGAAATAAAATTAATTCTTTATCTTTTTAATATCAATTTCCCAACTGGACTATAAGCATCATCACAGCAGGGCCATGACTTACCATTTTTTCCCAGCCCTTACCACACTATAAACACTCAAACAAAATCTGTGGGCTGATTGACTGTTTGGTGCAGTGTGCATATATGCAGCAAATGATTTTTGAAGGAGAGTGTTATAGCAGCAGGTTCTCCAGGGCAAGAGGGTGGTGACAGTATAGGCCTGAGAAGTTCATGGACAGGGATGAATGAAAAAATGGAGGAAGAAGTCGATCTTTTCAATTTCACAATCTGGCCAACCTTCAGACTTGATGCTTCTATTGGCACTTACTTTTCCTGTTTTCTGCAGCCTTCTCTTTGAGGATTTTGGTAGGAACAACCATAAAACAGTAGTGTTGGTCATGTGCAAGGCACTGTTCTAAACACAAAGTCACTGGTTTGATCATCACATAACCCTATGAGAGAAATACTTTTATTATTTATTGTAGGTTAGGAAACTAAAGCATTGAGAGATCGATTAAGTAATTTCCTCTATTCTCACAGATAGGATGCTCACTTCAGAATGCCTGCTCTTAATTGTGAGTCCAGAAGACATCCTTTCTTAATTAGCATTTATTGCTAATTTCCTCTTTTCTTGCCCCACCTCCTTTTTAGGACAGTTTAAATTTTCTTGCTTTTCCTATCTACTTTGCAGCTTGGGGTGACTCTACAAGCCAATTCTGATAAATGAGGCATAAGTAGGTATCTTCTGGAAAGAGAAGGCTTCTGGGAAAGCAATTATTTTTCTGAAAACACAAGGAGATAACTGTACCCATGAGGAAAAAGTCAAAGGACCATAGAGGAGACCACCAAGGTCTTTACACTATTGAGGCAATGAACCAACGTCAGCATCTGACCATATCCATTCTCCTTGTTATGTGGTAAAAACACACCACAATTTGTTTGCCCACTGTTGGTAATGTTTTCTGTTACTCACAGCTAAAAACAAGCCTAAATGATACAAGTAAGCAAAAACATTACAAAAAATGGGCAAACAAATTAACAATTAATTTATGTTATTTTACCACATAAGAAAAAAAGGGTCAGTTAGGGCCGTGGAAAAGAACATCCAGTGTCATGAAGATTAGTGTTTAGATCTCTTCCATGGAGGAATGTGATGGTGACTGCACTTGCCATATCATTATTTTTATTATTACTACTATTATTATTATTTTAAAAAATATATATTTTATTGATATTTTACAGATAGGAAGGGAGAGAGATAGAGAGCTAAAAATGTCGATGAGAGAGAAACATCAAGCAGCTGCCTCCTGCAAACCCCCTACCAGGGATGTACCCGCAACCAATGTACATGCCCTTGACCTGCATCGAACCTGGGACCTTTCAGTCCGCAGACCGACGCTCTACCACTGAGCCAAACCGGTTTTGGCTACTATTATTATTATTATATTTATTGGGATGACATTGGTTAATAATATTGTGTAGTTTTCAAGTGTACATTTCTATTACACATGGCCTGTATAGTGCACTATGTGCCCACTACCCAAAGTCAAATCATTTTCCATCACAATATATTTGGTTCCCTTGACTCTTTACTACTCCCCACCCTCCATTCCCTCTGGTAGCCACCATTCTGTTGTATAAGTCTATGAGTTTCAGTTTTACATCCTATTCATGAGTGAAATCATATGGTTCTTAGATTTTTCTGACTGACATACTTCACTTAGCATAATATTCTCAAAGTCCATCCATGTTGTCACAAATGGCATTATTTTGTCTTTTCTTATGACTTAATAGTATTCCATAGTATATATGTATCACATCTTTATCCAATTCTCTATACACTTTGGTTGTCTCTATGTGTATATAAAGAAGATAATAGATCAACAGAAGGACTTGTATACATGCATATAAGTACAACCAATGGACATAAAACTCTGGGGAGGGAGGGTATGTTTGGGAGGGAGGGGGACAAAAAAATCAATAAAATATATTTTTTAAAAAGAATAAATGAGAAAACACATGTAAAAAAAAAAAAGAAGAAGAAGAAGTCACACAACCCACCAAACAAACAAACAAGTTTAATTAAAAAATAGGCAGAGCCCTAACCGTTTTTTTAGGACACTTTGGTTGTCTCCATGTCTTAGCCAGTAGGAATAATGCTGCAATGAACATAATGGTGCATATAACTTTGCAAATAAATGTTTTCAAGTGTTTTGGGTATATAACCAGGAGAGGGATTGCTGGGGCCTATGGTAGTTCTCTTCTTAATTTTTTGAGGATTCTCCATGCTGTTTTCCATAGTGTACAAGTTTACATTCCCACCAGCAGTGAGGATTCCTTTTTCTTCACAACCTCTCCAACACTTGTTTTTACAGGTCTTGTTGATAATAGCCATTCTAGCAGGTGTGATGTGGAATCTCATTGTAGTTTTGATTTACATTCCCCTAATAGCTAGTAAAGTTGAGCCTCTTTTCATGTATCTATTGGTCATTTGTCTATCTTCTTGGGAGAAGTGTCTGTTCATGTTCTGTGCCTGTTTTTGTTGGTTTTTTAAAATATATTTCATTAATTTTTTTTTACAGAGAGGAGGGGAGAAGGATAGAGAGTTAGGAACATCAATGTGAGAGAAACATTGGTCACTCCTACTGGTGATGTACCCGCAACCAAGGTACATGCCTTTGACCAGAATTGAACCTGGGACCCTTCAGTCCATAGGCCGATGATCTATTCACTGAGCCAAACCAGTTAGGGCTCTGCCTGTTTTTTAATTCAATTGTTTGTTTGTTTGATGTTGGGCTGTGTGACTTCTTTATATATTTTTATATTAACCCTTTGTCAGAGCTATTGTTTGCAAATATGTTCTTTCATTTGGTTGGTTGCCTTTTTGTTTTTTGTTGTTTTTTTTGTTTTGTTTTGTTTTGGTAGTTTTTTTTGCTGTGCAGAAGCTTTTTTGTTTGATTTAGTTCAATTCATTTATTTTTGCCATTACTTCCCTTGCCCTTGTGGTCAAATTCATAGAATGTTCTCTAAGATCAAGGTTCATAAGTTTAGTTTAATGCCTATGTTTTCTCTGAAATAATTTATTGTTTTGATCTTATATTTAGGTCTTTGATCCATTTTTAATTAATGGGGATAAACTGTACATGGGGATAAACTGTAGTCTGGGATCATCCTTTTGTGGGTGGCTTTCCAATATTCCCAGCATCATTTATTGAGGAGGTTTTCTTTTCTCCATTGTATGTTTTGGCTTTTATGTCAAAAATTATTTGCCCACATACATGTGATTTTATATCTTGGATCTCAATTTTGTTCCACTGGTCTGTTTTTCTCTCAATAAATGCTATTTCAATCATCGTTGCTCTGCATTATAATTTGAAGTCATGTAGGGTGATACTTCCAGATTTGTTCTTTTTTCTCAGAATTACTTTGTTATTTGCAGTCTTTTGTGGTTCCATATAAAACTGATTATTTTTGTTCCATTTCTTTAAAAAATGTCATTGGGATTTTGATGAGGATTGCAGTAATTCTGTATATTGCTTTGGGTAATAAGGACATTTTAACTATATTGATTTTTTCAATTTATTAGCATGAAATATATTTCCATCTCATTGTGTCTTTTTAAGTATCTTTTAATATGCTTTGTAGTTTTCAGTGTATAGATCCTTCACATTTTTTTTTAAGTTTTTACTTTCTGTTGCAGTTGCAAAAGAAATTGTGTGTGTTTTTTATATTTTTCTGAAATTTTATTGTTAGTATATAGAAATGCAGTGGATTTTTGTACATGGATTTTGTATTCTGCAACTTCATTGTATTTATTAATTGCTTCTAATAGTGAAGTCTTTAGGATTGTCTATAAAAAGACTCATTATCTGCAAAATAACTTTTACTATTGTTCTCAAACTTTTCCAAAAAATTGAAAAGGAGGAAATACTTCCTAACACATTTTATGGGGTCAACATAACCCTGACGTCAAAACCTGGCAATGATAACACAAAAACAAAAAATATAGAACAATATCTCTGATGAGTAAATATGCAAAAATCATAAACAAAATACTAGGAAATTGAATACAACAATACATTATAAATAATATACCATGATCAAATGGGGTTCATTCAAGAGGCACAAGAAGGATTTAACATGCACAAATTGATCAATGTAATATACCACATTAACAAAATAAAGGATAAAAATCAGATAATTTTATCAATAGATGCAGAAAAAACATTTGGTAAGATACAACATCTATTTATGATTACCAGACCATTCTTGTGTCATTAACCTTTGTGGACTCCCTTAATTCTTAGTAATCCTAGTTCTTCAGGCTTTTTATGTTTCTGTGAGCTATGAATTCTTTTAGCCTAAATTACCCAGATCTAGTTATAGATTTTAGCAACCAAGAACCCAGACTAATACAACAGTGCTATGCTTTTATTTCCCCCGACCTTTACCCTCTAGGAGCTAAGTTCCACAATGCTTTAAGATAAAATATGAGATTCAAATGAGACTATGCATGGGGAGCTCAGTAAACATTCATGGGATCTGTCTTCCCAGTATTCCTTTTCCTCTGAGAGAACTTATGTATACTCTCGTTCTGTCAGGGAGACAGACATATCTCCTAAACTGGGCCAAGCATAATAATTCACCATCACCTCATGTTCAGTGATGGAAAGAAAGGATGGACATGTGACCCCAGTCTTGTCAATCAGACTTGAGTCTGAGACTTTTAGAAAAATGTTGAGAGAGTTGTGGGGGGAAGAGCCTGGGAATTTACATTTCCCTGGGAACAGGCCTTAACTAATGACTAGTAGGTCCCTGATTACTGGAACAATGCTGAGGAGAAATCTACTCTCTCCAGAGTACCCCTGAAATGGGGACCCTGCTTAGTTTCCTTCCCTCTCCTGGCTTCAGTCTCTATTCCCTTGTCAGATTTTCCCAGGAATACTTTCTATTAAATCACTGTCAGGGTCTGCTTTTGGAGAATCTAATCTAAGACACCAGAGAAGTCAGCAGTTCTCTCTCATTCCTTGTGGATCACAGTGCTTGAGAGATAAAGTTAACAAGCAGGAAGGTAAATCAAATATATTGCCTGTCATTCTAATTTATCCACCAGAAGAACTGATAAATTCCCATTCCTGCCTAAGCTAGGCTGAGTTTGATTTCTATCACTACAGCTAAGAAACACAATTCAACAGGGTGAGAGAGACTGACTTCGTTCCTTGCTTCATTTACCAAGAGATCTTGTAGACAAGTGAGGGATGTCCATGATATCACATCTTTTCTATAAGATCTGTGCTTTGAGTGCCAAGTACCAGATTTATGATTTATATATCTTAGTGATTTATATAACCTTAGTGGTTTCCAGACTTTTCCAAAATATAAACACCTGAAAAAGTTCAATCTATCTTAATGCATTGCATAATACAAATATACATGTTAAAAAAAGAAAAAGAACACAGCTGGTGTGGCTCAGTGGTTGAGCATCAACCTATGAACCAGGAGGTCTCAGTTCAAATCCCATTAAGGGCACATGCCTGAGTTGCCAGTATGATCCCCAGTTGGGGGCAATGCAGAAGGGGCAGCCACGCAATGATTCTCTCTCATCATTGATGTTTATATTTTTCTCCATCTACCTTCGTCTCTGGAGTCAATAAAAATATATGTTTTTAAAAAGAAATAAGAAGAAAAGAGAGCAAAATCTTTCTAAAATATAAGTCTGTCCTCGCTGTTTTGGTTCAATGGATAGAGTATCAACCTGCGGACTAAAGAGTCCCAGATTCAATTTCAGTCAAGGGCACATGCCCGGGTTGCAGACTCAATTCCCAGCAAGGGGGGGGGGGGAGTGCAGGAGGCAGCCGATCAATGATTCTCTCTCATCATTGATGTTTTATCTCTCTTCCCCACTCCTTTCCTCTGTAAAATAAATAAAAATATAGTATTTTTAATATAATGTACATTTGAGGATATCAGAGCATGTTTAAAGCTCTTCTAATCTAATCTCCTTCTTCTCAAGATTCTTTAAAATGCTCTCAAACTGCTTTATTATGTAATGTCAAGTGCAATCTCCAATCACATTCTTCCCACTCCACTTCCATATTCAGCTCTTTGAGACATGTTCTTTCTTAGCCTTGGACTTTTGTCCCTTCTCGTTCTCCACTGTTCATATGTCAGTTTCTCTCTTCACCTGGATTATTCCTTTTTAGGTTTTATGACTCATCTAAGATGTCACTTCTTCCAGAAAGTCATTTTTGATGTCCACCTTCTACCTCTCCTAGGTATTCCCATTGTTCCCTTTACTTCCCTATAATTTCACATCTCTAGTGTGATTAAATGTGTTGGTTTGAAATCAGAATATAATACCCTTGTGGTAAAATTATGTCTGTTTGCTCAATGTTATATTTCTGGAGTCTTACAAATTGGCTGGCTCATAATAGGTTCATACTCTCTTTGAACAAATAAATGAATAAAAGGAAAAGAGAGATTCAGACAGAGAGGACAAATAATGTCTTTTTGAACACTAGTATATATGATACACTAAGTTCCAGTCTGGAACTATCTCCTTAGGAGATATGTCTTAATGCAAAAGAAGATGTACATATATATTCACATCAGCATGTCTCCCTGAGCATCAGCACTTTATGATGGCTAAGGTTAATACCCACAAAATGCATAGTCAGCACCAAGGTAACTCATGTAATTTAACAACAGGATCAAGAGTCATTTGGCTGTGGTACCTGGCTTCCCTCCCAGAACAAGATACCCAAGTTCTCTTGGAGAAAAAGACAGCTGAGATGAGTATACTACTAGTGAGAGATTTGGGTCAATCACTTAACCTCTTTATTGTTATACTCAGTCGTGGATTAATGTTTATGAGCAACAAGCTGTTGAGACTCCTCGTTAAAACAATTTAATTTCCAAACTTGGATCATTTAGTAGCCAGATAGATTAAGTAATAAGGAGACACTGACTTCAAGGACAAAGTGCAAGACTGAAAGTTCACACACTATAAAAGCAGAAATAGAAAGCACTAATCTACGTACGTCTTCTCTTATACAGTGCAGTGACAAAATTACCCTTCTCTCAGCATAGTTTATTAGTTTTAAATTGCCAAGTTTTACTCTGCTCAGTATCATTATGCTGGGGGTTATGCCCTTGAAAATAGACTAACCATTTTCCAAAATGGAAGCTATGATCATGATATGCCCCTCCTCCATGCAGCCTCCTTGACTGGCCTCGCTAAGTCATTAAGACGTTCTCTTCCAGGAGACAGACTCATCCTCACATGCATTCCTCCAGCAGTCACTACTGTCCACTTAAACTTGCCATGGAAGGTGAAACTATTGTGTCACTCTGATTTTTCTGCTCAATCAGAGATTTCAAACAATAATTTCTCTCCCATTACTGACCTCACTATGTCAATATTTACAGAACTACTTACAATATGCCAAGCCACTGCTCTTAGAGCAGACAGGGTGACATTTATGGACCTAATGAAAATAGCTGCTCACCCACATTGATTTTAAGCAGCATTTACTTCTTGGGAATTACTTTTGTCACCTTTGCTATAACATTATAGACAGTTCTCCATGCTCACAGGTAGCAATGGTGCCTGAAAGTGTGTCTGTCTCATGGCCAACCGGATCCAGTCCATTTCTATAGAAAAGGGGGTTGGCCATCTACCCAGGCAAGAGTATCTCAATCCTACCACACGTTTCTTTCATTTTTAGATATCTTGATCAAAGCACAATTGACAAAGAATGCTTAAAAATATGACTTTTGTCCTTAAACTATTTGTTTTCCATCTCAGCATCAATCTTATCAGGACAGAAAAAAATCCCTTTTGTCTTCCATATTTCCTATCTTATGTTATAATTCATCCTAGAGTTTTCTAAAAGTTAATCATTTATATCCTACCTTCACAACCTTTGCCAACTATACACTAATGGATGACAGATAGATGATAAATGATAGGTAGATAAAAAGATAGATACATAAGTAGATAATCTGTGTTGAACTAACCCACTTTTTATAATCTTTCACTTATACTAAACAATAATAGCTATGAGCTACTTATATATTTTTCTGATAAACATTTAAAAACCATATCATTAAAATTTAAGGTGCTCCATCACAGTCTAACTTGATCTGAATTATAACTCTTTGAGAAACAATGGTTTATGCCAGTGGTTCTTAATATTGGCACATCAGAATCACCTGGGAAGGCTTTTTTCTTTAATATATTTTATTGATTTTTTTACAGAGAGGAAGGGAAAGGGATAGAGAGTTAGAAACATCGATGAGAGAGAAACATCAATCAGCTGTCTCCTGCACACCTCCTGCTGGGGATGTGCCTACAACCAAGATACATGCCCTCGACAGGAATAGAGCCTAGGACCCTTCAGTCTGCAGTCCGACGCTCTATCCACTGAGCCAAACTGTTTAGGGCAAGGCTTTTTTTTTTTTTTTTTTTTTTAATTCCAATGTGTAGATCTCATCCAAAACCAATAAAATCATAATAAAAATATATGAGAACAATGATATATCTAAAATACAAAAAATAAATGTGCAGAAGTTCTTTACTCTAACCTGTGAACTATGAGAAAACCTCAAAAGAGACACTTCCAATAAAAAAGAAGTTGAGAACTGCTTTATTACCTAAATTTGGGCTTCTTTGCCATCATAAGGAATGAATAAATTAGCATTCAAATTCTACTCTAATCAATGGTTCTCACAGAACTTTTAATTTTAAAAAGGTCAGTTATTTTGACTACAAGATTTAATTTTCCAAGGTTTATTTTAAATTGAATAAAACAAAATCTGTATAGAGAAATATACACTTCGCGTTCCTCCACCTGTATACATTGGGACTCAACAATAATTTCTTTAAATACAGGAACTTTATCTTTCTCACATCTATGGAACTATGTATCTAAAATCGCAAGAAGTGTCTGGTACCTCAATAAATGATCCATAAATAAATAAGTTCTAATAATTATAAGGAATCAAATTATGTCAAAAATAGTTTTTAATTACTTTCTCACTTGAGCCTCATCTCTACTGTGTGTATGGTGAGGCTTTCTTAATAGGAAAGCCTCCAGAGAAGTCAGCAGTTCTCTCTCATTCCTTGTGGATCACCATTCCTAATGGTACCTCTTACAGAACTGATGGATGGATATAGATTGAAACCTTCCCCCACCACCATCATTAATTTCTCACATAAAGAGCTAGCACTCACGCTTTCTGAGCTCCACCCATGAGCAAGATTTGAAAGATGAAGACTCTTAATAAAAAGTAAATAGTAAAAGATTAAATGCTATTTTAATAATGTTATAACTGTGTATGGTTTTGGTGTTTGCAATCTAAGGAGCTGCCATTAATTTCAAAAGAGGAATTGTGTCTAACAATTATAGCCGAATTGGCATCATTTCACTCATTTCCAAGCCATTGCCCAGTGCCCAGCGTGTAGTAAATGCTCAACAAATTTGTCACAGGTATTTTAACTAACATGATTTGTGGGATATAATCAAAACATTCTCAGTAGGGAAGTTTTTCCCCTAAAGCTAGATGGAAGCTTTGGCAGGCCCACAACTTCTCCAGCCTCTCAGTCCCATAGGTTACATTTAACCTCCAAAGGACTCGTTTTCTTCATCTGTACAATAAGAGCTGATACTATATAGTAAGGTCTCCATTCCATTTCTAAGGTTCTCTCTCTCTCTTTTTTAAGTATACAGTTCAGTGGCACTAAGTACATTCATTTTGTTGTTCTATTTCTAACATTTTAATAGCATGATTTTATATTTTTATATATTTTTATTGATTTCAGAGAGGAAGGGAAAGAGGGAGAGAGAGAGAGAGAGAGAGAGAGAGAGAGAGAGAGAGAGAGAGAGAGAGAGAGAGAGAAAGAGAGAGAGAGAGAGAGAGAAACATCAATGATGAGAGAGAATCATTGACTGGCTGCTGCCTGCATGCCCCACACTAGAGATCAAGCCCGCAACCCAGGCATTTGCCCTGAACAGGAATTGAACCGTGATCTCCAGGTCTATAGGTCATTGCTCAACCATTGAGTACGCCAGCTGGGCTTAATAGCATGATTTTAAATTTTCTGTGTAGAGCTGAAAATTTCTTAACTTTGTTTTCTCATTCATCATTTTAAGAAATGAGATGATATTTCCAGAGACCCCCTATGGTTATAGACACATTTATCACCTACTTTTTTCTTTTTTTTTCAGAAAGAACAGGGTTTGCGGAGCTTGAGAGAGTTGAAATCATTGACTTACAGAGAATGAGATACAATCTGCCTGATGATTTTAACATTCACTTGTCAGACACTTGCCTCTTTGAGTTGAGAGGGTTTTCTTTTTCATTTTATTGGCACATGTATCCAACATGGTTTTTTCTTCTCTGTCAAGCTTTTGTCTAGTTGCTACTAAATCTGCAAATATGGTACCTCTTATAGAACTGATGGATGGATATAGATTGAAACCTTCCCCCACCACCATCATTAATTTCTCATATAAAGAGCTAGCACTCAGGCTTTCTGAGCTCCACCCATGAGCAAGTGACTGCACACTACTGGCAACTCACATTATGGTAATGTCTCTAACTGAGCCATAACATTCTGCTGCAATTGCATTGTCCCTGATGGATGTTCTTAATTTCTCCTGAATTAAACCAGAGTCAATTCCTGCCATATGTTGCAGACTAAGGGCAAAACAATGTTAGAGTCTTCTCCTTTCCATTTCCTAGCTGCAGCCCAAGCTTTGAGTTTTCTAATCTTAAAAAGAGATGTCAGAGAGAAGCGTTTTTTGTTCCATATTGCTGAGCTCGTAATGAAAAATGCAAACTAAAAATTCCATTCTACTTTCTAGTACCAAGTGAAAGGAAAACACAACTTTGGTGAATAATAGCCAAGCAGTTAAACTGTTTCTGAGAGGACATAAAGGATAAACATGGTGCTATATTATTCTAAGCACCACTATTATGAGATGCAGAGGTCAATAGCTCCATTCCCCTCAGAGAGTACATATTAGCCTACAAATAGGAAAGTGTGGGTGGTAAAACATCCTCCTTATGTGAAATCAGGACAAAACCCATTGCCCTCTGTTTCTATTTTGGAGAAAATAGCCAAGAGGTTGATGAGGAACTAAGAGGAAGTTGGATCACATTCTTCTTTTTATCCATATTTATGTATTCTTTTTTTTTTTTTGGTTTTGTTTTTGGTTATTAGGCAGAAGTCTATCAACACTTGGGAACACAAATTTAATTGATGTAAGATACAGGCATCAATAAACTGAAATCAAGTTGGAATATAGTCACCTATACAAATTATTGTAATAAAAAGCTTTCTGGAGATCATAACCCCTGAATTAAATTTGCTTTAGTTGAATACTAAATGAATGTAATTGACTAGATAATAGTACTTTACTCTTTGGTAAAGTTATTTGCCACATGAGCAAATACACACTCATCCACACTAATTATGAAATGATGAGTGTAAATTAAACTTTGAGAGAAGGTAAAGATGGCCTGGGAGTGGATTGGTGCCATGCCATACGTGAGAACTTACATGAGTAAAGACAGAGAAACAGTTTGGTGTACTGTGCCAATCACCAGCTGTTTGAATGGCTAGAATGCAAGAGAAATTAAGAAAGGTAACCATATTGAAGCATCCATCTTATATAAAAACTGCTGTTTGAAATTTTAACCCTGCTATTTTGGCTTCTGTAAATGCTTGCTTTGCTTATATAATAAGGAAAATAAGACTACTCTCGCTTAAGAGAGGCCATTAAACCTTCCCCAGACGAAGTTATCAGTGCTGACACCAGGCCAAGCCTTTGATTGAGGTTACAAAGTCCCAGCACATAGGGATTCTTTAAAAACTTGCAAAGGGGACCGGAAACACCCCCTATTTGGGAGACAAAGAAGGTTAAAACATATAAACAGGGAAAGTTCCTCCATGTTGGAGCAGGAATTTGAAATAGAGTTTCTCTCGGCTCCTGAATAATAATAAACTGTAACTCCATCTCTGTAAGTGTTGCTTGGTTCTCCTCTGTTTTCTGTAACAATATAATTTATTGCCCAAAGTTGGACACTTTTGAAAGTGAAAAAGAATGCAAAAATAATTAAAATTGTATAATTTAAAAACATTTCTATATTAACATAAATTGTTGTTGTTATTGGTATTATATTGGTGGACTTACAACACAGATCTATTCAATAACTACTGTATTTTAAAAACAAAAGTATTTTTAAATTTAAGATAAGATATATCTGTGTATATTAAAGAACAAAACACTTGTCATTGCTTATCTAAATGTTACAAACTATACGAGAATAATTATTCTTATAATGTTTATGTCAACATTATAAATGTTTGAATTTAACCAGTTTCTAAGACAGAACAAGTGGTTGGCAATATTAAATATGTCTCTCTTTCCCCTCTGATACACAAAAGTGTGAACTATCTTTGCCATCATTTTTTTTTTGTTTATTAACAAATATTCTGCCTTGTATCTTTAGAAGAAGACCATAGTTCTATTATGCTTGGGAAGGCTGGGCAAAGAAAGAAGTTTATCATTGATCATCTCTCAGATTAAGTCACATATTATAATAAGAACTCTGTTTAATGTACAAGCAGCTCATTACTAGATAAGACAGGACAAAAGCTGCAAGTACAAAGTTGAGTAAACCCACCCCAGCTTATTTGGAATGTCTGAGATTTTTTTAAAAAATATATTTTATTGATTTTTTACAGAAAGGAAGGTAGAGGGATAGTTAGAAACATCGATGAGAGAGAGACATCGATCAGCCGCCTCCTGCATACCCCCCACCGGGGATGTGCCCACAAGCAAGGTACATTCCCTTGACCAGAATCAAACCCAGGACCTTTCAGTCTGCAGGCCAACGCTCTATCCACTGAGCCAAACCGGTTTCGGCCACCCCAGCTTATTTGAATGCATGAAAAATCCTGGGCAAATACTACACCGTCCGACAACGACATTAATAAATGTGAGGTTTTCTGAGTGGTAAGAGAGAACGCTAGAGGAAGAAGCTGAGGCCAGATCCTATGAGCTGCTCATACCCTGCGGAAAGGAAGGGGAAGCCAAGGAGAACTACAGGCAACATTGTTTTAGTTAGAACACGCTGGCCGCTTTTGGAAGATGAATTTTGAGGAGGCAGAGCTATGATATTGTTTATTCAGAGAGAGCAAACCAGAAGCCTTTGAGCTGCATCCACCCCACACCCCTTGATTATTTTTTTATTTTGATTTGTTCTTTGCTGGCTCAGTGCTAACAGGTACAGTATTTAACAAGCTCAATTTGCAGGTTAAGCGATTAAAAGGAGGAAAATTTCACATAAATATTTGAATTGTTGGCTTCTATTGAAACACTGGGAGCTCTGGATCATAAGCCCTGCTTTTCAGGATTACAGTTGGCAGAAATTGACTAGCAGGTACCCTTGACCTAACTGCTGGACCTGCTCTCACTAACACACACTAAATGCTGGGGGCTGTGCCACTTCAACTGGGAACTTCTAATGTACACTACCTTTTAAATGAGCAACACGTATTTAAACTAACAACCAAATTCCCATCAGATGTCCCAACTTAATGGCACAAAAGTGAGGACCAGACAAATGCAAAGACAAGCTTTAGATGTGGGCAGGGGTAATGCCCATTCATAGGACCACTTCAAACATTATTTTGATCTTGTGACAAGCACACCACACGATAGCTATCATGGTACAATGACTCAAATGTAGAGCAATCTAATGACCGCTCCCTCCCTGGAACTGCAAGCAGTAACTTACCAGAAGGAACTATCATTTAAACTGTAGTTCATGGGCAACTCCAAGGTAATTAGAGCAGAGTAAGCCCACACTCGCCTCCTCTTTCCTCTGGCCCAGTGTTTCCGTGAGATATGGAACATGCAGCATTACGAAGGAGGTCCCCAAAGGAAGCCACTGGTCACTCCCTTCCTAACCCTGACAGAAGAGCAATGTACCCTGCCAATCATTAACTCCTCTTTTCCAGAACCCATGTCATTTGTGACTTCGACTTTTCTGAGTACTTATACAGTGACTAGGTATTTTATTAAGAATGTTAGCCAAAAAGAAATGTTGTTATAGCAGTGGAAGAGTAAATTAAAAAAGGGTGTTTACCCCAATTATACCATAACATTGAGGGTTTCCTCTTTAGTAAATGTTACAGGCCACAGGAAGAATTCTTAACTCCTTTTTATCCTATATAATAAAAGCCTAATATGCAAATTATTTGACTGCTAGCTATGATGTGTGCTGACCACCAGGGGGTGGTGCAGAACGTGGCAGGTGTCCATGACACAGCACTGGCAGTGGGTGGCAGTGGAGGCCCTGCCAGCCCTGATGGGTCCCAATGAGAGCAGGACCATGGTGGGATTGTGGAGCAGGTGATCGGGCAGCACCAAGTCAAGGCAGGAGCAAGTGGGGCCTGATCACACCACAGACATTGATTAGCAGCAGCAGCAGAGGTGGGGCTGCTGCCCAGCTCCCAGACACTGAGGGAGCTGGGCAGGGGGGAGGGGGGGGGGGCTTGAAAGAGGGGTGGTAGGGGCGGCCCCGATCAATCGCCCTGCAGATGGGATGGTGGAGCAGGTGAGGGGGCCATTTCAGGCCACAGTGGGGTGTCAGGAAAGGCTGTGGTGCTGCAAGCTTGGGGGCATGAGCTGGGACCCAAATCTCCACAGGGATCCCACCTGTGCACAAATTCATGCACTGGGCCTGTAGTTTTTTATAAAAATTTTCATGATCTGCTGACCTCACTGCCCCCTCTATAGTCCCTTCTGCCCCAAAGTCAGTCTCCATTTGTACTTACCTGTTGTCATGTCCTCAAACACATCATGTTTTCTCTTCCTGACCTTTTCACATGCTCATACCTCAAGTTAGAACTCTTCCACAAACACCTCTCCTGTTTGCTGCATATTGCTATTTATTGCTGTACAAAAAATTAACCAAATTTAGCAAATTAAATCAACAAATATTTATCTCACAGTTTCTGTGGGGCAGAAACTGTGAGGTTCTGGCTTGGGGTTCTCGTGAGGTCACAGTAAAGCTGCTGGCCATGGCTGCTGTCCTCTGACGACTTGCCTTGGAATGGAGAAGCCGCTTCCACGATGGCTCTCAGATGGCAGCAGGTCTCTGCTCCTCGCTACCAACTGGCCATGTGGGCCCAGCAACATACCAACTGACTTCTGGAAAACAAGTGACTTAAGAGAGAGCAAGGCAGAAGCCATGTGTCTTTTATGACCTAGTCCTAGAGTGAAACACCATCACTTTGGCCATATTCTTTCATTTAAAATGAGTCACTAACTCCAGTCTAGGAAGGCAAAATAAGCTTCATCTCTTAAAGAGAATGTCGAAGAGTTTGTGGACACATTTTAAACCACCACAGCCCTGCTAACGCCAAATTTCAACCTGGTTAGTTATTTTCTTGGTTAGTTCGTGACTGTCTCAAGATGGGATTGGTATCTCTCTTTAACTTTCAAGAGGCATCTCTCCTAATAGCTACTGCATTGCTGAAAGTATTTCCGGTTTGCTAGTCTATCCTTCGTAGTAGAAAGTAAACAGGTTAAAGTCAAGGACTGTCCTGTTCATGTTTTTTTCCTCCAAGCCTGATACAGTGTGTGGACTTCAGTAAGCCATTCAATGTTTTATTGAAAAATAAATTACCCCACTCAAAGAGGTGTTTTCCCTGCCTACCCACATAATGAGCACAGAAAAAAGATGGAGAAATAAATTTTATGGCACATCCTCTGCTGTGCCATGAACTTTCATACATTATCTCAGTAACAGATGGGCATGCTTCAAAAGAAGTATAATTGTGTGGTAGGAAAGAATGAAGAATTATACTTTTATACGCTCCTGCCACCTATTACTGAAGCAACGTGGGCAGGTAATTAGACTCTTAGAACTTCAGTTTTCTCCTGAAAAGATTAAATGATATAATAATAATAATTGCCTTGCCAACTTACCCAGTTTAAGTGAAGTTCAAATAAAACAGTGTAAATAAAAGGGAGATACAAACTACAAAATATCGTAGAACTGTAATATACAAATATTATTATATCTCAAATTCCTATGGATAATATTGTCAAACATTAAGAAGATGCTTTCATCACTGAAAACTTAATCAAAGGTAAAACTCTTAACCCAGTGGTAACCAATATTTTAATTCAGTCATTCAATATTAATTAACTTCTTACCATGTGCATGTTCAAGGTACAGGCCAAGTGTTCAGATATGTTAATGTTTTCCATTAAGTGCAAAGACTAATCCAAAGTTTTCAAAATCTTTTTATACAGAGCTATTATAAATTCACTTGTGCCCTGACGATGTGGCTCAGTAGTTGAGCATCTCCCTATGAACCAGGAGGTCATAGCTCAATTACCGGTCAGGGCACATGCCCTGGTTTTGAGCTCCATTGCCAGTAAGGGGCATGCAGGAGACAGCCGATCAATGATTCTCTCTCATCGTTGATGTTTCTATCTCTCTCCCCCTCTCCCTTCCTCTCTGAAATCAATAGAAATATTTTTAACAATTCACTTATAAAAATTTGCGCTTTTAAAATGACAGAGGAAGATGTCAAAACAACAGTGCAAACAGCAGACTAGAGGCTCAGTCATTTCCTGAGTCAGAAGTCTGGTAGCACCTGCTGCTGCTGCCACGAAGCACTGGTGCCTGGCATTCAGCAAGCACTCAGCGTGGGTTGAACAGAACTAACTAAGTGGCTATCCCTTGCACAAGCATCATTAAATGCTATGACTAGATGGAACAGCTTAGGTTTACAACCCAGTGCCTCTGTTTGCAGATGATGAAATAGAAACTCAATAAGGGTAAGTCCCAAGATCATGCAGACAGGTAATAATAGAGTTTAGACTCCAAATAAATCTCCTGACTCTCAATTCTGCATTGTTTCAACATAGAGCTCATTATCTTTAGCAAATACAGGACTCTATTTCGAGAGCTTGTTAATAGAAATAACCTTGCCTCTGTCTCTGCATTTATAAAATGAGAAAAATAACTACACTGGCTTACTTAATAGGCTTCCTCGAAGGACTATAAAGTAATGGCTTCAATAAACTACTTCACATATTTCACAAAGTAGTCCAATTACAAGGACTGTGGCTGAAGTTCATAGACAAGCAGCAGAAGTACAAATCTTTCAGCCTCTGGGGTCACTCTTAACACAACAATAAAAATTGTGCATGAAAGGTCCCCTGCCAAAGGTTAATATCACAGCCTTCTTCTTGGTGTAACAATACCCACGTGAGCAAAGTGTCAATGGCAACACAGGAGTGAACTAGCACCAACTTTACTTTCATTTTGTGTCTTCCCTCAATTTTACTGTCCTGATTATTAAAAAACAATAGTATTCTCTTACCCTCCAAAACAAAAATTAAAAAAGAGTACTTTATACCAGACAATCATTATGCTATCCAACACATGAATTCCCTTGTGTGTTACTTTTCCAACATGAACTATTCTGATGACACTGAAGGAAGATTATTTATAGTCTGCCTCAGTTTACTTGAGAAAAAGAAACAATTCCACTAGGCTAATCTCAGTCATGGTTGAAACCTGGAAATATTCCAGACACTTCCCAATATCCACCAGCTATACTCTCATTACTCCCCCCTCTCACACAACTTCTGATCTCGGACTTGTGGTTTTTACATGTTATGATAATATTCCTCATGGAGTGAGATTCAGATCAAATCATCTATGGCAAGGTGTGAGTCGAGCTGAGCCTACATCAGCTCTTGCTAAGGAATATGGAGGCCTTAAGGTGGAAAATGTCGAATTACAGAAACTAGAAGAGTTACACCTCTGGACCCATCCATCAACATGAAATGTGATTCATTTCACGCAGAAGAAATATTCACTCAGTTTCATTTTCCCAGAGAATTGTGTCTGGTCTGCTTGTCTGAGTTCCAAGGGAGAAAACCTTCAATATGCCTGGCATTTGGGGGAAGGAACTGTAAATTGGAGTGAAGGTAAGAGGATTTATTGTGAGGGTTTTAAAGCAAAATCAGCACACAAAGTTGTGAAAAATACAGTGTGGTGGTTAAAATGTAAGCTTTAACATTAGACCTTGGTTTAAAATTAAGCTTTGCGTTTGACAGTTTCATGAGCCAGAAGGGATGAAAGATGAAAACTTATTTATAAAATGGAGCTAACATTGCCTATCTGATGGCAAAGTTGTGAGGATAAGGGAAATAATGACTCTAGATCATTTATCCTGTGCCCACATCATATTAAGTGCTGAGCACATTGTGGCTTTTATTATTACAAATAATAAAACCTAACAAAGGCAACTCACTCTCTAAGTAGTTCTCCCTACTCTTTAAGAATTCAAGAGTCTTTGCAATTTATACTTACTTCCACCACAAATATGTGAAGGAACTCTAAATTGATCTAAACTCTCTGAGCCTCATTGTTTTAATAAAAGAGAGCTGTGGACAGGGAATTCAGAGGGCTGGTCAACCTTAATTGCTCTAACGCAGTGTTTCCCAACCTTCTCTCATGATGAGAATCACCTGGTGGAGTTATTAAAACACAGATTCCTGAATCCCAACTAAGAAGTGCTAAACTAGAATTTTTGAGAACATATAGGTAAAATTGCATACCTAACTTAGTGCTCTGTATATAAAATCTGTCTTAGAGCACTAGTTAAGTATACAATTTTACCTATATGTTCCCAAAAATTCTAGTTTAGCACTTCTTAGTTGGGATTCAGGAATCTGTGTTTTAACAACTCCACCAGGTGATTCTCATCATGAGAGAAGGTTGGGAAACACTGCAAGGGTCAGAGATAATTACTAGATATTGGTAGTTGAAGCAGCCCCTACCTGTTAATCCTAAATTCACTGATTGGCTTTTATTGGAGTTTCCTGCCTAGGGAACATGGGTGTATCCTATAATTTTAATCTTAATGAAAGGGATGGAAAAGCCAGAGCGAGGAGTCCTCCCATTAGAGTTGGACTACCACCTGGCCCCCATTTCTCAAATTAAATCTTTTCTAAGGTCTCTTTTCATTTGTGTGCCGCCTTCTCCAGAACCCAAACCCTGAACTGGAACCCTGAATCACGCTGGATAAGAAGTGGGTTTCCACACTTATTGATGAAATGAGACAACTTATTCCTGTCCCCAAGCATAGGCCTGGGTGCCGTAAAGATGCAAAGCTCTGAACTCCAGGACATAAGTGGAAGTAAACCTAAGACATCTCTTTCACTGGGCACATTCAAACACTAGAGTAAAACCCTGTGTGCTGGTAAGAGTGGAGCTTTGCAAGGTGCTGGGTATGTCTTCCAAAACAGTTCCATTAACAAAATCTGGAGCTACACCACCCCAAAATGCTTCACAGCAAATTTTCTTCTTCAACCAATACAGATTTCAGCACTATGCAAGGGAAATGCAAACAGAGCAAAAAATCCAGAGTAATAGCATTCAGTGCTATTTTGCTGTCCAATTTAATTTGCTTTTCTCTTGTGAGTAAGCCTAATGACATAAGTATAATGCAGAATGAAAAATCACAATAGTACTTTTAGTGTCATGGCAAGCAGCCAGTTCCGCCAAAGTAATGTTGACAGATGAAGTACAGGATGCCCAGTTAAATTTGAATTTGTGATAAATAATGAATATGTATATGTATTTAGTATAAGTGTGCTCCAGGCTGATTCTGGCCTCTGAAGATGGTTTTAGAAAAATCATCAGGGTCGCCCCCAAGGACCAGGCTTCAAGTCAGATATACATTTGCTAAAACTGGAAACCCTACTGACCTCAACAATTATTTGTCGTACAATTATTTGATCACCCTTCAAAAAATCATATTCTGATACCCTTCAGACATTTATCAGCATTTGTTTCTTTTAAAGGAATAACAAAAATTATTGATTAGAAATTTATTTAATGCAATCACTTTTTATCATTTTATTTTATGTAATTGCTCTTTATATTTATGATAATTTCTTGAAGAGGACCTTAACATGACTAAAAATAGGACTTAACTCTCTATAAACAATTGTGAAATAAATAGGCCACTGTAGGCTTCTGGGAAGTTTTACTCTTATGATTGGCCCCAGCTGGAAGACTTTGTACATTAAAGCCTGTGACCCGTTAGACACAAAGAAACTTCCAACTTAAAAATTTGAACAGTTTATGCCAATGATGTTACAACATAAAAATATATATTTTGGACTTGAAATTAGATCAATATCATATAATCATAGATTGAAAATTCAAATTTCACCTATGCCAATTTGGGGCATTTCCAAATTCATGCCATCAAGATTTTAATGCTTGCGCAGCTAGTTTGGATTAGTGGTTGAGTGTTGACCTATGAACCAGTAGGTGTCTGGTTCAATTCCGGGTCAGGGTACATGCCTGAGTTTCAGGCTAGATCCCCAGTGAGGGGCATTCAGGGGCAGTCGATCAATGATTCTCATCATGGATGTTTCTATCTTTCCCTCATCCTTTGTCTCTGAAATCAATTTTTAAAAAATGTTTTTAATTACTTCAAAGCTTTTGGATTGCCTCTGGTGGCTGATAACAGTAGAATTCCAGGAAATGAATTCTTTCCAAATCCCAATGAACAGTTAGAGTGAGGTTTCATGCCTGCAGAGTTTTATGGAATCTCCTTCTCACAAAGAGACTGCCTTATTCATCTGAATTGTTCGGTGTGTGAGAGAAGACTTGCCAGGATGTAGCAATGAACTTCAATGTGTGAAGTTGGTTTCTGAGGTTCCTCAGGCTTCAGTGTGGGTAGTAATCTTAATGATCTCTGGCCCCTGCACTTGTCACAGGAGGAATCCAAATCCTTATGCATTTCCTGTACAGTCACTGGTGGATTTTGATCCAAAATGACCAAGACCCAATTCTTGACCTCAGAAGTACTATGGGATAAACAGAGCTGCTGTCTGAGTCCTTACTACTTCCCCTTCCTTTTCTATTGTTCTCTTCGTCCACTGTCTTGTGGCTGGGACCCCATCGCCACCTCTACCCACTCATGGTTTATGGTACAGAGAGTCCATCTCCTTATGTGGATCCCTCTAGGCAAGCTGCTCTGTTGTTTTGTTTTGTTTTGTTTTGTTTTGTTTTGTTTTGTTTTGTTTTGTTTTCACAATCTTCCTCCTCAAGGAACCAAGGAGAAAGTCCTCGTGCTGGGTCAGAAGACATATCAATAGTTGTGTCTCACTCAAAAGATTCTCTCTCCTCTGAGCTTGCCTCCAGTATCTCAACCAGTCTTCTGAGCATCCCAATTATTTTCTTTAACAGAGTGAGCTTCCTGCTCACTCAGGATGCTTTGCCAATCTTTCTCCCCCACCCCATCATCAATAATATGACCATTTACAGTGTACTAGGCACAATAGAACATGTAGGAAAACATTGTCCCTGCTCTTGAGAAGCTTACATTCTAAAAGAAAAAAATACGCCTCTTTTTAAATGGTATTTTTATTTGGTGTTTTTGTAAGGTGTTTAGGAAATATTTCTCTCATCCTATTTATTGCAGCAAATGTCTCCTTGTTTTATCTCCCTGTGAAACTCTACCTACCTGGCATGGTCTGTCATTGGCTGCCTTTCAAATCTTTCTTCCTCTCTTCTTTAAATAATGGGGCTACGTTATACCCAAAGCTTGCCCTACAGACTATTTCCTAAGTACCTTGCAATCTTTCATTTTTTAAGACTAACATTAGATTCTAAGTTTAGAACATTAGGTCATATTGTAAATGTAAATGTGTTCCCTGTTTCATCCAAAATACTAACATACTGTCTTAGTGATCTGATTCTTTTATTCATTCCTCCATTTATTCAAGTAATATTTTGGCACAACAACATCCAACCAAACAGTTTGGTTCCTGCCTTCATAAATCTTGTAGCTCAGTAAGGAAGATAGGTGCAGTAAAAATAACATTTTAAGAAACATATTATCTTATGTCTTCTCAATTCCCTCTAAATATTGTTGTCCTATAACTTCTCAAACATCAAAAGAATAACATTTCTTTTCTTTACAGAGAATTCATTTCTTGCCTAGCTCAAAGGGATCATTCATTACTCAAGTTTGGTTTTTAAATTGGACTACTGTCTAAGTACATTTAAAACAGCTATGTTTTATTGAAAAAGATGTTTTCTGAATCCTAAAAATTTTCCATTAAGTATCATAGAAAAACTTGGAGGACTGACTAGGACATAAATCATAGAATAGAGAGGACTGTATTCAGGCAATAGTATAATCTATGGCATCGGGAAAGTCTCAGGGCTTCCCAGGGCTGAAGGAGGAAAAATAGGGAGATTGAGAGAAGGTGAATCCAGGTTTAGATGCTGCCTGGACCCCCTCTAGACCCAGCCCCCATTATCTCCTAGTCCTCAGCCCAGAGTGGGACTGGGGTGTGTGTGTGTGGTGGGGGGACAGGATACAAAAGCCCATTGGATCAAACCGAGTAAAAGAATAAGATTGTTTAAGTTCCTGCTTGTTGAAGACATTCTAAGCAATCACCAAGATTTCCCATTTATTTGTCCTTCTGATCATATGACTTCTTAGAATTAGGCATGGCCATTGGACTTACTTTGAACAATAAAATACAAGCAGATGTGATCTTTTTCACTTCTAGGTGGAAGCATTAAACACACGTGACTGTCCATGCTCTCCTCTACTGCACAACTGAGAAGGATCCAACAGCCCAGTTACATGATACCGCTTCAATTCCTGAGTATGAAGAGCAGTGATATTTGGCTTCTACCTGTCATTTCCTTGCTTTATTTCTTAATTTGTCTTGAACTCAAGGGGAGAAAACAAGTGGTTTGGGATGAAAATAATGAATTTGGTATTAGCCTAAAAGCAACTTCTGAAACTTGAATATCTAAATTTTTATAATGCTTCAGACAAAGTGACTTCATCAGAATAAGGGTATATTTTCTTAAGCTAACCATTAATTTGCACATTTTTTAATGTTTTAAAATAAGTGGTACCTCTTACAAACAGGGAGGATTAGCTATGAAATTTAGGGAGTGAAATGAAAGTCATTTCTAATTAAAATAACGCTGAAAATTATCTCTAAAGTATTATGAACAAGCTGGACCTGGTTGGGTGTAATAATAAAAATATTTTTATTCTTTCTCAGCATGCTCTGACAAACTTGCTTTGTAGTCCTCTTCTTCCTTACTCCTATATAAAATATCAGGTCTCATCATTTTGGGGTCACTTTAAACTAATAAAATTTCTCTCTTTTAACTTTCAAGCATTGATGACTGCAGGTCGGCCTATATTAGAGTAGATAATTCTAAAAATTGTTTTCATCATCATTTAAAGGAAGAATCTGTAGAATAAGGAAGAATCTGAAGGAAGGATCTTCATTTAAAGGAAGAATCTGTAGAATAAGAAGATAATTCTACTCTAATCTACTCATTGATGACTGCAGGTTGGCCAAATATTAGAGTAGATAATTCTACTCTAATATTGTGTAAAAATTGTTTTCATCATCATTTAAAGGAAGAATCTGTACCTAAACAGATGGGGCCTGTATGTAACTGAGAGAGCCTGCAGTATTTTCTCCCTCTCCCTTTTGCATCTCTTCCCATTTGCTGGGAGCTGTTTCTCACCCCTTCCAGAAATTTTCCAAAAGAAAGAGGCAATGAGAAGAAAAAGCATAGTCAAAAGTGCCCAAACAATTGTAGTCCAGCATTAAAGACCCTAGATGTAGCTGATGCCTAGGTCTACATTTGCATTGGTTTCCTGGAGATCGGTCCCTGGAGGTTTTCCCTCTGCCCTCTAGTACAAGCTCTTGATGGACATTCATTAGCAAGCCCTTTGCAACCTCTTGGGATTTCAGTGGTCAACTAAGTTAACTTCCTTGACCCTCCAGCTAGTCTTCTCAAAAAAAATTTTTTTCCTGGAGTCCTCCTTTGGTTTCCAAGAAACACACAGTTTTATTGCCTGGGGAAAAGGTCTCGGTCTCTCTCTCTCTCCCTTTTTATCCTGCTGTCAGCAGGTGCAGCTGCAGCCACAGCTTCTCCTCTCTGAACTGAAATTATTTTGTGACTTTTTCCTTTGATTGATTGCTAAGTACATTATATAAGTAAAATTTATAATACTAATTTTTTGTCTATGAAAAGTAAGTTCTATTTGCTCTTCATGTAATTATTCTTTTATGTCAAGAATCTATTTGCTAGCCTTTTATTTTGTAGTTTTGTATCTCTACTCATAAGTAATGTTGGTCATGTGTCTTTTTGTTGTTGTTATTGTTTTTGTTTGTTTGTTTTTATTAAGTTTAAATATCACAGTTTTGAATTTTTTAAGATTGAGTCAGTCCCATTGTTGTATGCTCTGGAGAAGTTGCTGTGGAATTGAAGTCAGGTTCTTCTTGACATTTTTTTTTCATTTTTTAAAATCTTTCTTGTTGAGATTATTAGAGATGTCCCACACTCCCCCCCCCGCATAGTTCCCCTCTACCTCCACCCAGTTATCACCCCACCCCAGGCCCTCGCCACCCCATTGTCTGTGACCATAGGTACTGCATACATGCATATAAGATCTTTGTCTAATCTCTTCCCATACCATTCCCACATCACCTTCCCTCTGAGAATCGTCAGTCTGTCCCATTTCCATGCCCCTGATTCTATTACACTCACCAGTTTATTCTGTTCATCAGATTTTTTATTCATTTGATTTTTAGATTCACTTGTTGATAGATATGTATTTGTTGTTACTTTGTTGTTCATAATTTTTATCTTTACCTTTTTCTTCTTCCTCCTCTTCTCAAAGAATACTCTTCAACATTTCATATAATACTGGTTTGGTGGTGATGAATTCCTTTAGCTTTTTCTTGTCTATGAAGCTCTTTATCTGACCTTCAATTCTAAATGGTAGCTTTGCTGAGTAGAGTAGTCTTGGCTGTAGGTTCTTGCTATTCATCACCTTGACTATTTCTTGCCACTCCCTTCTAGCCTGCATAGTTTCTGTTGAGAGGAAATCAGCTGACAGTTGTATGGACACTCACTTGTAGCTAACTTTTTCTCTTGCTACTTTAAGATGCTCTGTCTTTTGCCCTTGGCATTTTAATTATGATGTATCTTGGTGTGGTTCTCTTTAGATTCCTATAGTTTGGCATTCTCTGTGCTTCCTGGACTTGTAAGTCTATTTCTTTCACCAGGTAAGGAAGTTTTCTGTCATTATTTCTTCAAATAGATTTTCAGTATCTTGCTCTCTCTCTTCTTCTGGCACCCCCACAATTCAGATGTTGGTTCATTTGAAGTTTACCCAGAGACTCCTTACATTATCTTCATATTTTTGGATTCTTTTTTCTTTTTTCTCTTCTGGGTGAGTGTTTATTGCTTCCTTGTATTTCAAATCATTGACTTGGTTCTCAGGATCCTCTATTATATTATGATCCTCTAATATGTTGAATCCCTATAAATTATTCTTCTTTTTATAATATATTTTATTGACTTTTTACAGAGAGGAAGAGAGAGGGATAGAGAGTTAGAAACATTGATGAAAGAGAATCATCGATCAGCTGCCTCTTGCACAGCCCCCACTGGGGATGTGCCCGCAACCAAGGTATATGCCCTTGACCAGAATCGAACCCGGGAGCTTTCAGTCCCCAAGCTGATGCTCTATCCACTGATCCAAACCGGTTTCAGCCCTATATATTATTCTTTATTTCAGTCAGTGTATGCTTATTTTCTGACTGGTCTTTTTCCACTTTTTTGGCATTCTTACTAAGAACCTTGAAGGTCTCACTAATTTTCTCAGAGGTTTCTAGAAGATTCTTGAGTAACCTTATAACTATGGCATTGAACTCTGTGCCCAATAGTTTGTTTTCTTCCATTTCTTTCATTTTGACATGTTTCTTTATCTTCAAATTTTGGCTGCTTCCCTGTGTTTGTTTCTATGTGTTGGCTAGCTGCTAAATCTCCTTGAGTTGATAGAGTGGCCTTGTGTAGTAGGTGTCCTATGAGACCCAGTGGCTCAGCCTCCCCAATCACTGAGGTAGACACTCTTGGTGCACCTCTTTGTGGGCTGTGAGCACAGTCCTGAGTTGAGCCTTGATTGCACTTGGTGTCACTGGGAGGAATTAACCTCAAGGCCAATTGGCTATGGGGACCAGCTGCAACTACAATGGGAGAGCTGCTGTGCAGGAGACACCTTTATGGGCAGGACTTGCTTCATAGGGCTTTGGTGCTCACTAAGCCTGCCCCTTGAGGATGTGAAGAGTTGTAATCTGGTATGGTCTCACACTGACAAATGGGTACCCTGGTTCTTGGGTCTTCAGGGGCCACCCAGCAGGAACTACAGAGAGGTCTGCAGATTCCTCCTTTTTGTATCTGGTTTGGAACTACCCAGATGAGGCCCAGTTATGAAGCAAGGCAGGCTGGTGCCTGCTTTGGGCCTTTTATTGATAGCTTTGGGGCTCACTGGTCCAGCTGCAGCTTGTTTGACAGGTTTTAGGCTGAGAAAGCTCCTTGCCTGGCACTGGAGCTCAGACGAAGCAGGAGCTTGTAAATTCAGTTTGTGGGGCTGGCATTTTAAGAGGAGCAGCTGTGTTTCCAGCAGCCTGTGTGTCACTCAGCCCCAATCCACACTGGTTTTTATAGTCTGTAGTTCTTACGACACATAGGGACTTCTTTCTCCAGCTCTGGGACCCTGGGCTGGGGAGTCTGGTGTAGGGCTGGGACTCCTTGCTCCTCCAGGTGGCCTCCACAGAGGCAATCTCACTCCTGACTAAAAAAGTGGCACATCCGTGTGCCAGGCCAGTCTGTTCCACACCTCCTCCAGTCTAAATGTGCTTTCTTCTTTACCTCTCTAGCTGTAGTACTTCCACTCAGAAGGCTTTCCTGCAGTTCTGGAGATAGTTGTTTTGTATTTTTGTTGTAATTTTGATGTGGTTGTGAGAGGCAGCAGATACAGGCATTTACCTATGTTCCATCTTGGTTCCTTTTTCCCTCTCCCTGACATTTTAAACACTTCCTCATACAACCTGCTATGTTAAGCATGAAGAAGGCTTTGCCAAAGCTTGGCCTGACCCTGGAGAGGACAAGCCAGCGGTGGTGTCGGGACATGCTCTGGGTCTCCAACGTGGCAGCCACCAAGACTAGGTAGGGAGAAGAGATAGGTCCAAATGAAGCTGTCAGGTATGTCAAATAGGTCTAGTTTCTCTGGCACTTGTTTCTCTGACAGGCAAAGTTATTTTTCACCTTGTGGATTTGCATACATTTGCCTGCCTACAATATTTTCTATCTTCTCTTGCCTACTTCCTGGTCATCTTTCAGGTCCTAGGTTAAGTGTTACTTACTAAAAAAATATATATTTTTCACATCCATATTACTTGCAATTAGATCATGGATTATGGTTTTCAGAGTATCCTGAACTTTTACTTTGTTGTTGTTGTTAATCATCACCTGAGAATATTTTTCCACTGAATTTTAGAGAGAGCAGAAGAGAGGGAGAGAGAGAGAGAGAGAGAGAGAGAGAGAGAGAGAGAGAGAGAGAGAGAGAGAAACATCGATGTGAGAGAGATTCATCAATTTGTTGCCTCCAGCATGTGCTGACAAGGGCTGGGGATCAAGCCTGCAACCAAGCTACATGTCCTCAAGATCCTTAAATCCATAAGCATCCTAAACTTTTAATGCTAGTACTTATCGCAGTTTGTAGTTATGTGTTTTAATGTGATCATTGTTTTACAGTCTGTTTCTGCCTTGAAAGAGCGATCACTTTGAGGGATGTAGATTGTGTTTTCCCCTCACAGCTGTGTACCCAATTTACTGTGTACCTAGTAAATTCATGGCACATAGCAAGTGCCCAGTAAAAATTTGTTCAACTAGCACAAAAATATATTTTGTAGAGTAATGTATTCTTTTGTAATGTAAAGGTGACTCAGTTTTTTGTTGTGGTGGTGGTGATGGTGGTGCCTCCATAGAAACCACATCTCTCTGAACCTCTGGAACTCATGGAACCTGTGCAGAAAACTATTCATCAAATCCAACTCCCACATTTTACAGACAAAAAAATAACAATAGCATAGTTATGTGACATCACCAAAGTCCTACTCATTTATGCCAGAACCTGGACCAGAAGCCACATCCTCTTGATTTTTGTTCTCATCTAACTCCCATGGACCATAGCCTCTCTCCTTTCCTACCAAATTCTATTCTTTCCACTCATTTACCAACCCTCCAATCAGGAGTCCCCCATCTGTTCCTCCCTATTTCTGGGGCTCCAAGAGAAAAGTAGTGCCTTGGAGTACAAGGAGATTTAAAATCAGAAAGGCCTCAGCTCAAATCCTAACTCACTCACCTAAAACTTGTATGAATTAGGACAAATTTCGTGACTCCACCAAGACTGTTTCCACACCCATAGTATAGATGTAGGGTTGTTATAAACATTCATTGAAACAGTTTACATCAACTAAGCATTCATCATAAGGCCTAGAACAGCTGGGACTGGTTTGGCTCAATGGATAGAGAGTCGGCTTGGGGACTGAAAGGTCCCAGGTTCGATTCTGGTCAAGAGCATGTACCTTGGTTGCGGGCACATCTCCAGTAGGGGTGTGCAAGAGGCAGCTGATCGATGACTCTCTCTCATAGATGTTTCTAACTCTCTCTCTCTCCCTTCCTCTCTGTACAAAATCAATAAAATATATATTTTTTTAAATAAGGCCTAGAAAATATTAGTGCTTAGAAACTATCAATCTCTGTCATCAATAATTTGTGTTATGCCACATGTGAGCATTGATTATTTGCCCTGTCACTCTGTTTATACTGTGTAGGAACACCCAAAGAGAAAGGGCTGAGTTCAATAGGATTAATATTGTACTGAGTGAGGAAATTGTCTTTGATGCTCCAGCATGGGGGGATCGAGACAATCTCTGATAAAAAGCCTTCCCGTAGGCTCCTTGAAGCTGCAGTGGTTGTTACGAAGACAAGAAAATCAATCTGAACTCAATCTTTTAATTTCTTTTCATGATTACAGTCCTCAAATGGAGAATGCAATTAAAACTAATGCTATATTAGTTCACTTTCCTCGAAATGAACATTGACCAGGTTCTATGTGAAGGGTCTGTAACATCTCTTCAGTAATTATTTTAAAATATATTAACTGGTATCTGTGTATTGCAGAACAAAAGGGACTGTTTCTGCAGGAAAAGAGTCCTGAGTTCTGGCACTAGCTCCTTCGTTCACCAAATATGCTGACCTCAAAAAGTCACTTCTCCTTGTTAATCCTCTATCTCCTCTATAAAATGGGTACATTACTACCTCAGAGTATTGTTTAAGGATCAGACAGGTCATTCATGTGAAAGGCAAACATTGTATCACACTTATAATAAACTATTATAATATATACCCACATTCCTGAAAAATATGACCAATAGAAGACACACAAAAATCAGAATGATTAGGTTTGACACAAATATGTTACAATGCTTAGTGTCATTATGATACGAAACAAGTGTTACATAAAGTACTCAGGCCAACCAGTTTATAAGAAATTTCTTTTATTTTTATATGGCAGCCAAAGGCAGGTATGAAAACAGCTGAGATTTACTAGGAACAGGACTTTTCGGGCAGGGCCTGGCACTGCCCGCCCTGCCTCCCCGGGCCCACGATGGATTTAGACACCCTGGTTTGGGCTTGGCACCTCCCGCCCCACCTCTCCAGGCCCCCGATGGAACTGGACCCCATGGTTGGAACCTGATGCTATCCGCCCCAACTCTCCAGGCCCCCTATGGAACAGGACTTTGGGGGTGGGGCCTGGGGCTGCTTGCTCCACCTCTCAGGGCTTCCCAATGGACCTGAACCCCCACAATTGGGGCCTGGCACTGCCCACCCCAAATTCCCCAGCCCCCCCCCCCCCCCCAGTGAAACAGAACTTTGTGGGCAGGGCCTGGAGCTGTCCATCCCACCTCCCCAGGCCCTCAATGGACCTGACCTCACAGTTGGGGCCCCTGATGGACCTGCTCGCCTGGGTATGCAAATTTACCCACCATCTTGGTTGGATTAATTTGCATATCACTCATGATTGACTGGTGGCATAGCAGAGGTATGGTCAATTTACATATTATTAGGTAAGATTTATACCTCTGAATGATTCAAAACAATTAGAACCTGAGATATGATACATATATGTACATTTGCACTCTTTTCAAAAAGTTGACTTTGCTAATGTAGAATGTCAATCAGACTTACTGTTTGTCATAAGTATTATCATGATTTTACTTTATTTTTCTTCTCAATAACTTCTCTGATTCTCAACATATTGTTCTCTGTGAAATGCTTCACTGAGTGAATATTAATTTAGCCTTTGTCAAAACCTGTTAGCCATGAACTCTGACAGTGTTTTGGAACTTCAAGAATTCAGTTTAGAGGAAATTTTAAAAAATTATATTACTATATATAAATCTTCCTTTAATAGCCCAGTTTTGGATTGATGAGATCTATCCATAAAGCATATGTTGTGCATAAGGGGTATATAATATTGAAACACACATAACTATGTCAGTCTTCATTTATATTATCCATCACTGTGTCATGAATTTCATAACACTATAAAATTTGGTCCTTCTACCAGCTCTGATTCTGCTAAACAAAATGCTCATTCTTTATTTCAGATCATGAAACTGACAAGATTTATATCTGGACTGATGCCAAAGGAGATAAAAGTTTCCTGAAGGAAAAAAGAAAGTCATCTGTTATCTCAGTGGAAGGCTGGGCCAGCTGCAAGCTCATAACTGTCATCAGTAATTACTAGATAGATGGGAAATGAGAAATTGCTTTTTTGACAGAGGCAAGAAACATCAGCAGGATCCTGTTCTGTTGGCTACTACTTCAGAAGTTAACATTTCTTAGGGTTACCTAGGACAAAAAGAAAAATACAATTGAGGATGCAAAGGATATCCTTATGGAAAAAAGCCTGTTTCTTTTGACAAATATGTCATTATCCCTCTTCATTCTCTAAATGGCTAAGCTAAATTTTCATTCAACACTCAACAAGTGTTTGCTGGTTGATTAATAATCTTCTTTCATTCTTCAAGGCATGATTTCTAGCCAGATGAGGCACAGTCCTACATTCAAGGAGTACATTGTCTATGGGAAAGTAAAACATGTAACCAAGCAAACAGAAAACAATAAGATATCTAGAAAAAAAATCTTCTAGATGTCAACTGTGCACAGAATCATGAGTGATCTGTGTTGCCAACTGAAGTGTTTCAATAAAAATTTCATGGAGAAGGCAAGATTTAGCTTTTCTTAAATGTTATGCTAAGCAAAACAGGTCAGTTGGAGAAAGATAAGTATCACATGATCTCACTCATTTGTGGCATATAATCCTATCTAATAAAAGAGTAATATGCAAATTAACCATCACTCTGCTATGCCCACTAACCACGCCCACCAGCCATCAGGAACGAGTATGAAATTAACCCAACCAAGATGGCTGCGGCCACAGAGAGAGCAGGAGGCTTGGGTTTCTCTGGCAATGGAGGAAGCTAAGCTTTCCGCACACCCTGACAGGACCAAGCCTCCATTCAAGGCTACAAAGTTGTTATAGAAGGTAAATAAATTCCAACAAAAATGGCTGCAGCCAAGGAGCTGCAGAGAGCAGGAGGCTTGAGTTGCCCCCTGGTAATGGAGGAAGCAAAGCTTCCCCAGCCCTGGACTGCCTTGGCCTCAACTTAAGGCTACAAAGTTTCAGTTACAGAAGATAAATAAATCCCAACAAAAATGGCTGCAGCCACAGAGCAAGCAGGAAGCCTGGCTCTGCTCCAGGCTACAAAGTTTCAATTATAGAAGATAAATAAATTCCAGATACCAGGGCCTTCGCTTAGGTCACTGGAGAGTGTGGCTATCCTGCAAACCACCACAGGCCCCTCGCCCAGGCTACCTCATACCCCAAGGAAATCCCCACCCTGATCTGGGACACCCTTCAGGGCAAACCAGCTGGACCCCACCCATGCACCAGGCCTCTATCCTATCTAATAAAAGAGTAATATGCAAATTGACTATCACTCCAACACACAAGATGGATGCCCCTATGTGGTCAAAGATGGCTGCCCACATGTGGATACAAGATGGCCACCAGAAGATGGCTAGCAGGTGAGGGCAGTTGGGAGAGACAAGGCCTACAAATGAAGGGCAGTTGTGGGCAATCAGGCTATCAGGGGAGGGCAGTGGGAAGGACTGCAAGGGAGGCCATTCGGGAGTGATGAATCCTGCAGGGGAGAGCAGTTAGGGGTGACCAGGCCTGCAGAGGAGGGTAGTTAGCATTAACAGTCCTGCAGGGGAGGGTAGTTAGGGATAAATGGGCTGGCAGGGGAGAAGTTAGGCATCAATCAGGCTGGCAGGGGAGTGGTTAGGGGCGATCAGGCTGGCAGGCAGAAGCAGTTAGGGTCAATCAGGAAGGCAGGCAGGTGAGCAGTTGGAAGCCAGCAGTCTTGGATTGTGAGTGGGATGCCAGACTTCCCATTTAGTCCTGATCCTACTGGGATTGGGCCTAAACAGGTAGTTGGACATTCTTTTGAGGGTTCCAATATTGGAGAGGGTGCAGGCTGGGCTAAGGGACACACACACATACACACACACACACACACACACACACACACCCTGTGCACAAATTTTGTGCACCGGGCCTCTAGTGAACAATATAAACTGATGAACAAAAACAGAGCCAGAGACAGAGAAGCATGGATCAGACCATCAAACCTCAGAGGGAAGGCAGGGACAGGTGGAGGTAAGAGGAAGAGATCAACCGAAGGACTTGTGTGCATGCATATAAGCATAACTAATGGACAGAGACACTAGGAGCATGAGGGCATGAATGTGGGGAGGGAGTGGGGGGCTAAGGATACCCATACAATACCTTAATCAATAAGGTAGAAATTTATTACCAACAACAACAGCAAAGGCATTCAAGAATAAAAAATATTTTCCTCTGTAGTAACCCTTTCTTTGATATATAAGGTATTGATTCGTCAATTACTGGTACTTGAGGCAAACTTCCCACTGAAATAGATATAATAAAATCCTACATAATAAAATCCTAAAATGCAAATTGTCCCTTCGGGTGTTTGTTCAACCAGGAGACTGGGAGTTCAACCGCTCGCTATGATGTACGCTGACCACCAGGGGGAGCCACGCAGGTGTTGGTAATGCACTGGAACCTCTCACCAGCTACCTGGGGGCAGGGGTAATGGGGACGGAAGAGGTGCAATAAAAATGCAGGGTGTCTGCCTAGCTCACTCTCACTCCCCCTGCTACTCTCCCCTGGGACACCAGAGCCCGTGCACCGGGGAAGCCCCACTCTCAGGTGCCACACATTCATGAGGAGCCCACTCCGCACCCACATGGCCTCTTCTGGGTGAGCTCAGCCGCAGCCGCTGGCACGGCAGGAGCTGGTCCGTGAGGCCAGCTGGGAGAGAACAAGCTGCCTGCCCGGCTTCTGTGCAGCGCCCCTGGGCGGTCCAGAGGCCCACACTGCACCCAACCCATGGCATCCAGCCACACTCATCTCATCTCCGCATGGGGACTCAGAGGGCACTGAGGAGCCCAGGGGCCCAGGTGCTTCCCAGGGCCCAGAGGGCAGCTGGGACCTGCCCTTCCATGCCAGATGCTCACGCTTCAATTGCCAGCCAGGCCTATGGACCGTACCCATACATGAATTTTGTGCACTGGGCCTCTAGTAATGCATAAAAACAAATTATAGCAAGGAAAAGTGTGAGCAGGGATCTATGTAGATATTTTAAATAAAATCTTTATGAGATTATCATCATCACTTCTCTTTTTAGTACAATGTATTATTGAAGAGGACAAACATTTGACTTCCTCTAGAGTGGCTTTAACTTAATTTGGCATCACATGGTTTGTACACAAAGTAAACTCAGCAATGCCTCAATATTTAACTTTTACGTGAAATTCGAGCATATTCAGTTTATAGATCATACTTTATCTGCCTCCTTAGAGTATTACAAAAAATTTACAGCAATAATATTGATATATAAATAAGAATCATGTGGATTCACTTTATGTCCTTTTTTAAACCAACTAACTTATTAATATGGAGTAAAGACATTTAGCAAAGTTCCAGAATAAATGTCTACATTCAAGAAATGTTTCAACAGATATCATTAAATCCTAGAAATGCATGAATAGGGAACTTAACCTAAAGAGATTGCCTGCAAAAATTGTATTTTGTTTATACAATTACAATAAATAGCATGACAGAGTGAAAATTATCCGTAAATGGTGGAAGAAAAGATGTCTTATTTAGCTTTGCATTTAGGGATGTACAATAGTGACAGACTTATATAAGCTATTCATTATAGATTAGACTGAATTGAATATATACCGAGCTCTATTCTTTCCCGGGAGAGCAGAAACAAATAAGAAAAGGAGAAGAGTTTCCTTACACACACACACACACACTCCTGCACTTGGTTTATATGACCAGACAAGAGTTTCCCCTGTCACCGCATTGCCTGACTCTCACCAGAGTGAAGAGAAGATGGAGGCATTGCCCACATTCTGAAAGTAGACAATTTCTATTGTCTCTGCTATTTTCTCAGGCCCTAGAGAATCACCCCAGGATTAAACTCACAAGCTCTCTTGTTTTATTTTTATTTTTTTGTGATTATTTCAACAATCTTTCTCATAATCTTTAATGTCCTACCATTTTACTATGACATTCCTGGGTGAATTTTTTTTAATTCACACCCAGTGAAATATTACATTTTGATGGCTCAAATATTTCTTCTAGAAAACATTAGCAACATTTGGTTAAACAACAGATATTTATTGTCTTTCAGGTCTGGGGATTGGAAATGTGAGATTAAGCTGTCATTAGGGTCAGTGAAGAAGGGAAAATCTGTCCCAAGCCTCTTTTCTAGCTTCTGGTGGTTTGTTATCCTTGGCGTTCCTTGGCTTGAGCTGCATACCTTGATCTTTGCCTTCATTTTCCCAGGGCATTCTCCTTGTGTATGTGTCCATGTCAAAATTTCTCCTTCTTATAAGGACCTCGGTCATGTTGCTTTAGTGGCCCACACTAATCCAGTATGACCTCAAATTAATTACATTTGCAATGGCCTTGTTTCCATCTTCAGAATATCCAAAGATATTCTGAGATGCTGTAGGTTAGAATTTAAACATATGAATTTCAAGAAGGTGAGTAGAACATAATTCAAGACAAATTCAACCTCAAATAGAAACCAACAGTGTCTTGTGTCCATGTCCTCTCCCATCTTCATAATAGAAAACCTAAGTCACATGCCTGCACACTCACAGTAATGAAGGCTGGAAATGAAGTGTCTGGGTTTTACATTGAGAAGGTGAGGTTCATGGTGTGGGAATCACAGCAGAACGTAGGAAGGTGTTAAAAAATGTGAGAATCCAGAATTCACAGGTATATGTTAAAACTATACATATACTAGGTTTTAATCTTCCCCCTCTTGATCTTGAGTTAGCTATTTAATCTCCTCAATCTTCTATTTCTTCATTTTAAAGATGGAATTTTTGCGGACTACACATTAAGTACTTAGCACTGTATGTAACATATAATTGGGTGTCGCATAAATACTCCTATTTCCTTTCACTTCTCTGAACCCTCAAGACTGTTCACTTCTTGTATGGTCTCGGTAAGATTCTCTCTGGTGTTTCTGGTTGTTGTCATATTTCTGCAATTTTATTATCAGTTTCAAGAGCCAGGGACATATTTCTAGACCACTGCTTCTCAAGACATTTGTGATAAAAGACCATTTATATATATCTACTCTTTCAAAGACCAATATTTTTGGTAAGATATAATAAAAATAAGTTATTAGAAAAAATAAATAAAAAACAAAGACATACAAAATGCAAGCCCCATTTTGTTATCATATTCAAACAATATAAAATTACTCTGTCAAATTGCTATAAAAGACTCTAAATGCTTACTTTCAATTTCTGTACTTAACCCATTGTAGACCAGTAACCAATAGCTCAGTGCCTATGCCTGATCTATGAACCATACTTTGATTGGCATGTTCTCTAGACCCTTGTTCCTTGATCCTCAATCAACGCATACCTATAAGCTTGGTAGATATGAGAATCTCAGATCTTCTCTCAGATCTATTGAATCAGACTTGCACATTAAGGTTTGAGAAACACTGTCTTGGATCATTTTTAACCCCTGGCACTTACTGAGGTCCAAGTCTTCCACAAAACAAATGTTCAATCAAAATTCATAAAAATTGTTGAGAGTGCAGATCCCCAGAAGAGACCCAATGTGTGACTTAGTGCATCTGGCAAGAGATTTTCACTTTATGGTGATCTTAAAATATCTGTTGATAAATAACTGAGATGAATAGGTAGTTTTATATGTTTAAAGCACAATATTATTACATTTATACCCTTAATATATGTGTATCTATGTGTGTGTGTGTGTGTGTGTGTGTGTGTGTGTGTGTATCAGTCAGTGAAGTATGTAAAGAACAAACATGAGCTAAAGAGTAAATAATCTAGCAGAAACTAGTTTGGCTCAGTGGATAGAGTGTCGGCCTGCAGACTGAAAGGTCCCAGGTTCGATTCCAGTCAAGGGCATGTACCTTGGTGGTAGGCACATCCCCAGTAGGGGGTGTGCAAGAGGCAGCTGATCAATGATTCTCTCTCATCGATGTTTCTAACTCTCTATCCCTCTCCTTTCCTCTCTATAAAAAAAATCAATAAAATATATATATTTTAAAAAGAAGACATTATTTAAAAAAGAGAGTAAATAATTTGCTTTTCGTGTTTCATTAAGTCAAGATAAAGATTAATAGAGATTTATTTCAAAACCTCCATCTACTATAGTTAAAGGGGATCAGCTTTGAAGTCTGAAAGGCCTCCATTTGAATGCTTTGTATTTTACATTATTACTACTTTTCTATAATCAAAATTATGCTTTTAAAATACTGTTAGTGTTCTAATTCTGTGGCATTGGTGCAAGGTAAAAATAATATATTTTAGGCACCAGTGTGATGCCTCTTATAGTGTGAGTACCCACTAAACTGTTTTTCTGACAACAGAGGAATTAGTTTACATTAAATTTTTATTTTTTTAAAATGGGGCTATTGATAGAACTAAATGTAGGCAGTAAAATTAATGATGAAAAATATATAATAACAACTTAAGTGTGGAAAATTAATTTAATTTGGCATTAAAATATATATAAGACTTATAAGTTTAAATTGTCTATTGCCATGTGTTACAATGCCATTGATATTCATAATCTTTTTCTCCTTGGTAAAACTGAATAGTCTGCCTAATATAAATAAGTCATGTGCCCACAGTACCTGCTACATTGCCTTGTTCATAGAAGATGCTCCATAAATGTTTCTGGGAGAAATTGTGAGTTCTTTGCTGTCAGAGACCATATTTCATTCTCCTCATTCTGTGATCCTCTCATCAGTTTTATATAGCACAGCTTCTCACCAGTGTGCTTTGTGCCCTGCTGAGTTGCACAAGGTTTAAAGAATCCACCAATCTTGACCCCCTAATCCTGCTGGGCAACCACCTGGGGTTTGGGAAATTGCACCAGCCTCTTTTTATTTTTTTAATATATTTTTATTGATTTCAGAGAGGAAGAGAGAGGGAGAAAGAGATGTAAACATCAATGATGAGATAAAATCATTGTTCGGCTGCCACATTGGGGATCTAGCCCACAACCCAGGCATGTGTCCTGACCAGAAATTGAACTGTGACCTCCTGGTTCATAGGTTGAAGTTCAACCACTAAGCCACACTGTCTGGGTGCAACAGTCTCATGTGTTTATCTCAGTCTTACAGTGTTCTCACATGAAAAACGTTGGGTGTCAGGGGTGCATCCTACCTTCTTTCCTAACTATCAATAGAATCATTGATATACATTTACTCTAGGAAAAAATCCTTTGAATGAGGCCTGAATTTCATTTTCCATAATGTTATCTCCTCTTCCTTCCTCCTAGACAAGGACAATGCATCTTGCTGTGAGTTTGAGTAACATTCTCACTGATTACTTTCATTACAAACTTGACTCTTGTCTCTAACTGAATGTGTTCTATTGTATTTTATTACTTTTTAAGATTATACTGCAACTTGGTGCTTCCTAGCTTGGGTACTAACGTCGTTTTGCATTAGTCTCATGTTAATTTTTTTCTTATTCAATTTGCTTTCCATCCTCAAATTCCAAGTCCCTGTTTGATATTCGTGTGACTTTAATCTTCTCAACCTCTTGCTATTTTCCTTTCTTAACAACAATGATATGCACCTCAATATTTGAGTAGGCAATTAGGCTCCAACTCAAATTTAATAACGTTATCTTTATTATATTTATTTTATGGTTTCTTTTATTGAAAAGCAAATGATAATGTTTCTTATTTAAAATATAGTAATATAAACCTTTTCAATATATGCTTATTTAAGGAGCAAAATTAGTTAAAAATTTCAAGCAATCTCAGGTTTAAGGCTATGGTAGATACAGGAAAATAACTAAAATTTACAGAACACAATATGATAGAAAAGGCTCTATGTTTTTAATCTGAAAACCTATAATGGGGCAACAACTTTGCTAATTACTTGAGCAAAGTGCATAACCTTGCTCAACTACAATTTTTCTCCCTTATCAGTAAAATAGGCATTATAGCAACTACCTGAAAAAGCATTTCTTAGAGATTAAATGTCTGCGAGAGCACTTTGTAAACTAAAAATAATTATACATGTTATTTTATTATTTTTATGAAGACATCATAACTGACATCTCAAATTATAATTTATATCATGATGTTCTAAGAGAACCAAACAATTTGCAAGACATATGGGATGAGCATATTAAAATTTAAGAATGTGGGCATAACATCAAAAATGATTTTTAAAGATAGCATTGGTATCAGGTTTGTTTCCTCACACGTTTTATTATATGCCAAAGTATTCAGAGCCAGCCGAATACTACTAACAGAGACTGGAATGAACCACACAAAATAGCGGGGCCACGAGAAATGACAGGCAATTAAGGTACCCCTTGGGCAGAGGATGAGTGCAAGAAAGCAGGTGGCCCTCCAAGGGGAGGTGAATGGGAAGCTGTTCAGGGCCAGTCTGACCTCCTTTGAGCTCCAACAACGTAGCCATGGGAACCTTAAGGAACCTGATGGGAAGCAGGAAAGAACGAACTACAGAATCTGTGGGACTTTCACACTGGTGCAAAGCCAGGCTACGCGCTTTCAAGCAGCCTGCCAAAGCACACAGCCTGCAGCAGACTGAGGTCTGAGGAACTTAGAGTACACTAGTCTCCGAATCGTCACAGCCCACATACTTCAAATAGTGAGAAGGAAAACAGGGGGAGATTTGGACTTTCTGGGAGCTTCCAGAAGAGAAAACCAGCTGGGCTCCCACAGGCTTGTTTACACACTGGATGCCTGATGGATTTGTTGAGGCTGGATGCTCGAAAGGGGTATGTATTTGAATCCCATAATCACTCTCTGTTCAGTGGCTTATGGAACCAATCAGATGAGGCTCTAAAATCAGTAGTGACAAAGGTCTTGACCTTCATTTAGCTTACAAACCTAACTCATTATTTATGTATGCTAATGCCTTATGCTACTAATGAGCCTTCAATACTTTTTGAAGATCATAAAGGGGTCCTGAGGCCAAAACGGTTAAAAGCCACTGGACTAAGCTACCCAGCTGCCAGTTCCTGTAGGACTAATTTTATTTTTGGTTTGGATTTTCTGGTGTTAGCGTGAGGAAAGGTTGTAACTCCATTAGCAAATTCAGTTTGGTAGCAGCTAGATTACTATTTGTGAATGTGGGTGTCACTAGAGCACACTCCAAGAGAAACCCATTTTCTGATCGGCTCTGCCTATCCTGAGCTCCAGGACCTTCACTGCCACTGTCTTTTGGGATATAGCTGTTAGCTATCTATGGAACTGTAGCAACATGTGTGAAGATTTTTGGTCTGATTTTAAAATAACTAAAGTTTTCTTTAGAAATGGCTGAACCTGTAATGTAAACACTGGAATCAGGCTGCTATACAATTATGTTAGGCCAAATTATATATATATTGCAAATACAAAGATTATGCAACAGAATTCTGACAGGGACTTAAATCCTTTCTCACACTAAAAACACTTAAAAAGGGGTATCATGCAGTGATGAAGAGTTCAGACCTTGAATTCAGGCAGAATAGGTCTGTAACAACATGAGAATTTTAATTAATTTTAAGTTTAATTATTTCTCTGTGACTCAGTTTCCTCATGTATAGAATAATAAGTTATAGGAATAGTTTCAGATAGCATAGTAATATTAAAATTAAATGAAACAATACGCAATGTGTTTGGTGTACGTTATTTCATTTAACCTTCACAGCAACTTTAAGGTCTATATGCTGTTATTTTTATACTAAGGGCCCAGTACATGAATTCGTGCACCAGGGGGGTCCCTCAGCCTGGCAGCCTTGGCCTGCAGGATTGGGCTGAAACCAGCTCTTCAACATCCCCCAAGGGGTCCAAGATTGCAAGAGAGGCCAGGGAGGGATGCAGGAGGTTGGCCAGCTAAGAAGGGACCTGCAGGAGGGCTCAAAGGCATGTCTGGTCCATCTTGCTCAGTCCCAATTGGCCAGACCCCAGCAGCAATCTAACCTACTGGTTGGAGGATCTGTTCCCTGGTGGTCAGTGCACTTCATAGCAAGCAGTTGAATGGCCTTAGCATATCATTAGGATATTATGCTTTGATTGGTTGAACAAATGACCGGACAGTGGCACTTAGCATATTAGGCTTTTATTATATGGGATTTTACAGACAGGAAAACTGGCATTTAGAAAAGTCAAATAGTTTTCCAAAGGCCATGCAAAGTGGGAATTGCCTTTGACTGTGATTCTATGAACAGCCATATTATTGTGTTTTCTTAGCAACAACGACTAGAAAACTGCCAACATCTCTTGTGTCCAGTCTTTAGGTCAATACTCAGTTTTGTGAAATACACACAATCTGGAGATTCTTGGAAAGCAAGGCAAGAAAACAGCAGTGAGCTCAGATAGGGGAGGAGGGGGAGAGTTATTTGACAATTCCACAAGATACAGAAACTGACAACTCCTCTTTTAGAGATGTTTTATAGTCACACAGCATACACATATGCCACAAGTTTCCTTTAATATCTTCTGGAATAGAGTTGAGCATTTGTGACAGATACACAGGAATATTTGTTTATACACTAAGTGATAATTGCTAAGTGACCTTAAGAAAGAAAAAAATTTATTTCCTCATAAAAGGCCCTCAATGGAGCATTCTAGATGAACGGGCTTGAAATAATGCAAGCTCCTCATGCTGTAACATCAGATGGACAAGCTGAGGATAAGATGCCCTAGAGTTGGAATAATCTGGGCCTCGATATTGTAATGGAGACACAAAGTAATTGTGACTATTTCCCATATCTTGTTATTTAAGAAGCAATTCTATTCGGAGAAACATTTCATATGCATATATACACCAGATGAGTAGGTGGGGTGGGGGAATACCTTGATGCTTCTTTATTCAGAATCAAACATGGAACCGTTTGGTCTGCAGGTTGACACTCTATCCAATGAGCCAAACCAGCTAGGGCTTGATGCTTTTTAAAAAGACATTTATTGTAAATTCAGAGTAATAGACTAGGTATTACATAATTAGTAATCTATATATCTCCCGATATTATGCAGATGTGGTTAGCCAGGAACATTCTCCATTTCCTGACTAACAATCTGAAATTGTAAATAAATTTTTATATTTAATGTTTGTGGTTACCGCTTTTCTCTGAAATATATGACAGGAATTGCTTGCAATTCAAATCATCTGATATTTCCTGGAGACACCATGCCCTTTCCCCTCCTTCTATACTACAGTTACAAATGTGACTGCTACAGGAATTAGCGGTGAACTGGAATGAGTCATGCTTGAAGGAAGAGCTGCAGCTCCGCAATGAATCATGGCCATGACCCGTGAGTCAAGCTCTTCTTTAGCTCAGTAAACCATCATTTTGACCTTATTTTTCCACAGGAAAGGAGATGAGAAATTGCATCTGTCCATGCAAAAGTTGGTAGTTTTCTGTTCCCCTTGTTATTATTGCACTAGAGGCCCGGTACTCGAAATCGTGCACAGGTGGAATCCCTAGACCTGGTCCGTGATCAGGGCCCATCAAGGCCAGCCCAATCAGTGCTGGGCTGGAGAGGAGGCAACGGTCACCGGGCCAGGCATTGAAGGAATGGACACTGGATGCTGCTTCTGCCATCGTTGATCCCCAGCCACCGCACAGTTCCCCACCTCCCCGCCTCCACCTTCCACGGTGGCAGGTGTGTGGTGGGCTGATCAGGGCCTGCTTTTGGGGGTTGAGGGGGGGAGGCAGGGGGAGCGAGGGACAAGCCATGTGAGGTTAACCACCAGCCCCAATGAGGGAGCCATCACCCTCACCTCCCCTGGGAAAGGGGCCACATCCACCACCACCCACGCCTGGTTCTCCATCCTAGCCCAGGGCTCAGCCCTGATTGGGCAATTGGGCACTGCTGGCTGGGGGGAGGGACCACAGGAGGTTGGCTGTGGGAGTGCACTGACCACCAGGGGGCAGCTCCTTCATTGAGCATCTGCCCACCTGGTGGTCAGTGCGCATGATAGCGACCAGTCATTCCGGTTGTCCAGTCACTTAGGCTTTTACATAGATAGATAGGTTGATATTTGGAGCTTTCACATGTCTCTTTCTTACTCAGGTTATTGATGCTATTTAAATTGCTCTGGAGTTGTTTCTGGATTAGAGAAGGCCAGCTGCAATAAGCTCCAACTTCAGTTTTCCCTCCTGCATCCTGAGGGCAGCACAGTTTGGGCTGTGGAACAAATAGGCTGATGCTCTGCATTTCTATAGCATCTTCCACCCCAGAGGAGAAAATTGCTTGTATCTCCCTTTGACTTCATTTTTAGAAGTAAGAGAAATAAGATGTTATGGTTTTTCTAAGATTATATATCAAATTATGACTGTACACCTTTTTAGTCCATTCACACGTATTTCCTCCAGAGGAAAAAAAAATAGTTATCAATAAATTTTATTTATGCTCAGGTCAAATATTCTTCAAGGTTAAAACAACAATAAAAGGTCCAAGAAGTTATAGGTAGAATTCACCCATGAGAAGACTATACTCAGTCTATTTGACACAACAAAAAAGTAAATGCTTCATCTTGTAGGATTCCTTTTTTTTAATTGATTTTTTTATTGATTAAAGTATTACATATGTGTCCATTGTAGAATTCCTTTGAATAATCACCTCGATAGCAAACCAAATGTTATATAAAAAGTAAAACTCAGCACTCTCAATCCCAAAACTTCAATTTATCCTGATTCATTCCTCTATCACTGTCCTACTCTTGATTCTCCATAGCTATTTGAAGATTCTGCATTCTAATCCTCCTTTTTTCACTCATACCTAACTTTTAAAAATTGACCATCAACACCATTTTCTTGGGTTTAAGCTTGTTGCCTCCTTGAACATAATTTAAATTTTTACTCTTCCTCTGACAATGTTCTTCCTGCATCTTGAATAAATCTTAGCATATACATTTTTTACTTTCAATATTTCATGTACTTCAAAATTATGTTTATTGCGGACAAAGCAATGGAATTTAATTGTATATAATAAATATACATATGTATTTGCATATATGTATATATATATGTATGTATGTATGTATGTATATATATGTGTGTGTGTGTGTTTTTTAAGTTATAAGAAATAAAGTTTTTTTGGCACATAGTGCTAAACAAAACTAAAGCAGCATACATTAGTAGCATAACTCAACATCCTTAATTGGGTATAAGTATGACACATTTTCTTGATTTCCTGTGTTCTGCTAAATCTAATGTAAACTGCTCTACAAAACTGATACACTAAAATTTAGCTTTATTGTTTTTGCTTACATGCTGATTACAAACAAATCTTTTCATAACCTTCTTCTATCTCAAGATCCATCTTAACATCCATATCATTCAAGTATGGATCACCAGCCCCCTATAAATCTGTTCCATTTTCTTCATAATCTGTGGGAAAGTCTTCTCTTTCAAGTAACTTGATATTACTTTAAGGAAACTACTATAACTAATTTAAATAAATTCCTAATTGCTTTAAATAGATCTCTCCCTTCAGCAAAGCCCCAGGAGTATCTCTTTTAAGACCATCCCTGTGGGTGGTAGTCTTATCTAATTGGTTCTGGCTTTGAATCTGGCTGAACTTCTTATGAGAAGGAAATGAGAAAAGAATGAAAGGAGGGGAAATGAAGATCAAACATAACTTATAAATAAGTATCTTCTGAGCTAAAATTTCTTTGGCATTCCAAGGCATCCAAAAAAAACAAAAATTCTGGGGCCTAGTTTACAAATTTTTAAATGTCAGGGTAGCCTCCAACTGCTTTTGTTAATGAAACTCTATCTATCACTAGTATGTATTTTTAACCCACATTTTGTCAGGTACTGACTGTTTCCTGACATGTATGGAAAGATAGAGTCAGCTGAGAAAATTTCCTAAGTCCTCTTACTCCAATTTCCCGTGGGATCTAGGAAGCTCACAGGAGTAATCTTGATCTTTACACTGAGCCTGAATATTCTGTTAAGTGCCACAGCTCTTTTTACCTCAAGCAAAGGGAATTCTTCCTCGGGACCCACAGCTAGCAGTTGGTAGAGACCATGCTCTCACACATCATGCTCTATCATTTCTTGTTAATAAAGAATATTTTTAAATACATTTTTATGGATTTCAGAGAGAAGGGAAAGTGAGAGAGAGATAGAACCATCAGTGATGAGAAAGAATCAATGATTGGCTGCCTCCTGCATGCCCCACACTGGGGGTCAAGCCCGAAACCGGGAATCAAACCATGACCTCTTGATTCATAGGTCAATGCTCAACCACTGAGCCATGCCGGCCAAGCATTAGAAAAATATAGACATGGATTTAGAGTTCTAACCTGATACTTATTATGTGATATGGAGAACATTTCTTCCTGTGTAAAATTAGTAATGATAATACTTGCAGATATATTATGAGATTAAATAAGAAAAGTATGCCGAAACCGGTTTGACTCAGTGGATAGAGCGTCGGTCTGCGGACTGAAAGGTCCCAGGTTCGATTCCGGTCAAGGGCACGTACCTTGGTTGCAGGCACATCCCCGGTCGGGGGTGTTTAGGAGGCAGCTGGTCGATGTTTCTCTCTCATCGACATTCCTAGCTCTCTATCCCTCTCCCTTCCACTCTGTGGAAAATCAATAAATTTAAAATAAATAAATAAGAAAAGTATGTCGTATGCACCTATCAAAATGCCTGGCATGGAGCATGTTCCAAATATATGTACCATCTCTAAGTAACTGAAGGAAGTACCAAGTTTCCTGTCATTGTATTATTGATGTCTTCTGCATCCATCTAATTAAACCAGTACATCCTCCTCCTATAGAAACAGAATAATCACTCTATTTAAGGGACAACTGAGAAGTTTCAACCATGGCAGAGTCCACAACTGAAGTGTGTTAATTTCCATCTGAACATTCTAAAGTGGCCAACATAGATGGAAATGCTTGTGTCTTTCTCCAACAGATATGTCAGTTCCCTTACATATTTATTAAATTTGAAATGCATCATTTTTATCTTCTCAAGAGCAAAGATGGAAAGTTTAGTAATCCCATCAAAATGACTTCTGGACATGTTTCCATGTGTTGCAGTTCCAACACATCCTTCCTGGGTTTAACTGATCTGAGATCAAAAGCTCAATACAAAATATAATTTTTTCAATGCGACGTAATCCAAAGAAGGCCTTTTTTTTTTCTAAACACATGATAAATCTGACCGTAAGCTGCCTCTCTGGAATCAATCCGACATTAACCAAAAACAGACAGAGAGAATTAGATTGCACAAGCAAAAGAAACATACTTCATACTTCTATTTCTAGCTTCCCTTTTGGAAAGCTATTAATAAATGAGATGGAGGAGTCCATCTTAACAATACAGCTCACATTTCCATTTATAATGACTTGACTATATATGACAATCTTTGATACAATTGGATTTGTTGGAAAATTAAACTAGTTGTGTAAGATGGCTTACTTTATTCTTCAAGTCATTTATTATAAATAGAACAACGACAGCAATATTACTGGAATTAGGTTTTCATGTGTATTTGGGTTAAAAATAATTTACTTCAAAGGCAGAGTCATCTACCTTCCTTTATCATCTTTAAGAATTCATACCTAAATCCCAATGTGCATGCTGTGGGCATTTGTTACTTCTTCCGGGAATGTTTCTGTAACCTGGACATATTCTTTTCTTCTTCTTCTTCTTTTTTTTTTTTTTTTCTTTTTTTACCATCATGACTCTTATGTAGAACATTACATAGAGTGGAATATCATGATTGTGTGTGACTCACCTCTACTTTCAGCGTGTCCTGATATTCCTAAAGCACAAGCTTGGTAAGCCTCTTCCCCATAACCATACTTGTAAAAAGGCTTCCAATCTGCATCATCCCCCAAGCTAATACCTCACTAAATCCTTCAGTTCAACCTAATTGTTCTTCTCACTGGTACCCAACCATTCATGAGTATGTATCATTGAAAGGTGTTTCTAGGGGTAAAATAGGCAGGGTTAGTTAGTTTTAGGAATTAGGGGGCCCATGGGGGAGGAAGGCATAGTTTGTCAGGGGCTATGGAGCTGCTGAAAGGCATGCATTCACAGAGAACAAATGGTGCCACAGGATAAAGGGAAAGAAAGGCATCCATTCACAGAAGATATGGAAAAGGCACAGGATATGGGGAGAAAGAGGAAACAAACTTTCACAGGGAATAGAGAAATGCTGACAAATGGAAGAGGAAAGCAGATTTCCACAGGACACAGAGAATTCTACCGCTGAATGGGGAGAGAATGGAAATGTGGGGTTTGGGCTTTGAAGCTGATATTCTACCAGTTAGAAGGCAGCACCAAGAAACAAAGAAATGCAGCCTTTATAAGCCTTAGGAAAAGGAGTTTAGTGGGCTTCCCGCTTTGGGACCCCCTCCCTACCTAGGAGTCTGTACTTGTTTCCAATAAATTTCCATCTACCACCTTTTGTCCATGGCTTCATTCTTCGAATCCCTCTGGACAAGAACCCGGGAAAGAAATCACCCTTGCATCCTGCTCAGAAAAACCACCAGACTCATCATGATTTACACTGTGGCCAATCCTCTTAACTGAAACATCTTCATTTTCTTCCTTTATAAGGAAGGTTTTTGAGATTTGGGAGGAGCTGTTCAGTATGGTATCTTTCCTTAGATATTCTGATTTTTTTTTCATTGATTTTAGAGAGGGGGGAGAGAGAGAGAGAGAAAGGGGGGGGGGGTGAAAGATGTACATTGATTGGTTGCCTCTCACATGTGCCCTGACTGGGGATCAAACCTGCAACCCAGGTATGTGCCCTGACTGAGAATAGAATCAATGACCTTCTGGTGCACTGGACAATGTTCCAACCAACTGACACTGGCCAGGGCTATAAATGCTGATTTTAGATTAATACTCTAAGGAACTGAAGGCTGATATCAACAAAATGGTGGAACAGGCAGCTCCAAGCCCCAATCCCCTTAAGAACATCAAAAGTCAAGCAGAACTCATCAAAAGCAAATTTGTCAGCATTCTAGAAAACAGTAAAAGTTTTATAGCAAACCAGTAAATGCTTAACTAATAAAAAAGGAAACTTTGAAAAAGTAGGAAAGCTTTGTGGCATTTTTATTTGCCTTCATTCCACCTTTTTCCTAGTGTGGTGGCAGTCTTGACATGGTAGCATCTTATGCTCCTAGGATAGGACCCTGGTTCCTGACTTCAGAGGGAGTAGAGCAGACCTTACTTGCAAATTATTGTATATTTTTTTTATAACCTGTCTGAGGGCAGCCTGAAGGACTGACTGACACAAAGCACTCATTTCTGTTTTGCCTAGCTCAGAACTCAGTTCTCAAAAGCAGTATCTGGAATCTCAGAGGGAAGGCAGGGAGGGTGGGTGGGTGGGTGTGTGGGAAGTAATTAACCAAGGACCTCATATGTATATATGCATGGCCCTTGGACATAAACAATGGGTGGTGAGGGCCTGAGGCGGGGAAAGGGGAGTCAAAGGGGAGGGCTGGAGGTCATGAGGGAAGTAGGGGACATATGTAATACTTTCAATAATAAAGAATTATGTTTAAAAAAAAAAAAAGGCAGCAGCCATTCCTTGAGAATGTTTCAGGGCAAACTAACAACATACAGATTTCTAGCACAAAAGAATACAGTAGAGGGGAGTGAGGGCATGGGTGGGGGAGTTGGGGAGCACTGGGGGGATAAGGACATATATGTAATACCTTAATCAATAAAGAAAGAAAAGAATACAGTAGATATACAATAGTCAGCCTGAAGCCCATGAGGAATTTCTAGGGGAAATTTATTGGAAATTAGGATATTCAAAAGAACCATTTATATGGAAAAATTGTAAAAATCATCCATTTTTTCAAGTTAAGATGCATACTCAGAAAAGACTCCAACCTTTCAGTTTGGACTGATCCATAGGCTCACTGAAAGCCTGCCTAAGTATTGGAGTGCCCCAGCACAAAATCAATCAACAAAACCCAGAAGAGTTGCTTTTTTTCTTATTTTTTAGCATTAGAGGAAATCTCTGTCAAAATATTAGAACATGAACTAAAGGAACAGAGACTTTAATTACCAACAGGCTAAGAAATACAGTCTTTGTAAAATAGTTTGTAAAGGTCACTAAACAAAAGGACTACTCCAGCCTTCAATAATCAAATAAATAAATAAAAGCAAACTCTAAAAATGGGGAGACTCTGACTGCCAGAGTAACCACATTACAACACTAAATGTTCCATTTTCAACAACAACAAATACAAGAAAAGAAAGTATGACCCATTTAAAGGCACAAAATTTGTTGTCATAAATTCTCAGAAAGCCCAGATATCAGCATTACTTACTCAAAGACTTTAAAATAATTGTCTTTAAGAGCTGATGGAAAACATGAAGAAATGACTAAAGGAGGTCAGTTAAGTAATATATGAACAAAATCAGATTATCATAAAGGCAGAAATTATAAAAAGGAACCAAACAAAAATTCTAGACCTAAAAAGAACAATAACTGAAATGAAAAGTCTAGCAGAGGTTTAAGAACAGATGTGAGCTGGCAGAAGAAAGAATCAAACTTAAAGTTAGACAACGGGCCGAAACCGGTTTGGCTCAATGGATAGTGTCGGCTTGGGGACTGAAGGGACCCGGGTTCGATTCCGGTCAAGGGCATGTGCCTTGGTTGTGGGCATACCCCCAGTAGGGAGTGTGCAGGAGGCAGCTGATTGATGACTCTCTCTCATCAATGTTTCTAGCTCTCTATCTCTCTCCCTTCCTCTCTGTACAAAAATGAATAATATATATATATATATATATATATTAAGTTAGACAACGGAAATTATCAGGTCTTAGGAGCAGTAAGGAAAAGAATAAAGAAAAGTGAACATAGATTAAGGGACCTGAAGGATACCATCAAACAGACCCACATTCCCATTTATGGGAGTTCCAGGAGGAAAAGAGAGAAAATGGCAGAAAAAAAAATTTAAAAAAAAATAATGGCTGAAAACTTCACAAATTTGAAGACATGAATTGACAAAGAAGTGAACTAGGTTTTGGACCAAGGTTGTCAATATATTTTTGACTGTTACTCTCATGCGTCACTTAATGACAGGAGCACGTTCTGAAAAATACATTATTAGGTGATTTTGTTTTAGTGTGAAATATTTTTTGGAAATTCTAGATAAGATATGATAATACTCCAGTTCATCCTGTTGTTCATACCTTTTATGCATATGTTCTGTCTACTCAAACTAATTATAAGTCCCTAAAGAGTAACAATTGCTTTATCTCATGGAGTGACTAGACATGATTACAAAATCCATGATACAGAGTCACAACTATTAAGCTTGCAGACGGATTGAGCTGCAGGACCTCAGAAGAATAGAGAATTCAAGAATAAGATAGCAGGAAACATGCAATGGTTAGCACGGGTAGGGTCATAAACTGAAGGTGAATGCTCTGGTACAGGGTCAGAGTAAAATGAAAGAAAAAATGTGAAGCAAAACTCAGAGTTCCCATATTACAGGAAAGCAGTTGCTATCAAGAAAATTTTGTAGCAGGGTGTAAGGAAACTGTTATGATTCAGAGTTCCAAGTCATAAATATTATTTTTCATAGCATAGGGCAAAAGGGAGTAATGGGTGGTGGGGGGAGTAAGGTACAGATCATACAGTTTCTGGAAAAGTTATCAAGTCCTAGATTGGAGCTTCAGGTCAAAATCTCAGTAATAAAATGAGAGCATAACAAACTTACTTAGCAGCAAGGGTATCTTGATTTTGAGCCTCAGAAAAATGGTATCAAGCTCCTTAAAACTTTTCAGTCTAATTATCAGGGTTGTCCCTGAAAATGAATATGGGACTTAGTCTATACACTTAGTGTTCTTGCGATGTGGACAAAGGTATACAGCACTAAGCAATCACGTGGGTCCTGATAGAAACTTCTGCTGCTTAAAGTCCTCTGGAGTGTGTAACACTGAACCTCAAATTTAGTAGCTTCTCAATAAATAAATATAAGTGAAATAATAAGAGTGATCTGGACTCCATGAGTCTATCCCCACTTTGAGAACTTCTAATTAGGAAGCTCTGCAATTTTTTAACATTACTTTTACACCCTTGTGAGAAAATAGAATAGAGGAGACAGTTTTTTATTAGCAAAAGTGCCTTACCTCACTCTAAAATAACATGAAAAAGAAGATTATTAGTTTTTATATGTGTTTAGGCTTAAGAGCCTGCTAAAAATAGATCCTTCTGATTTTCCTAAGCAGGTAACATTTTCTTTTGTAGAAAAAAAGAACTTAAACTAAATGCAAAACAAAGAATAATCTCTGTGTAGCACAATTCCTCTATGGAATTTATGGGACTTTATGCTTAGGATTTTTGCCTGGCTTAACACATAAGAGCTTAAAATAATGGAAATCACGGAAACAGACAAGATATTAGAGGCACTGTAAAAAAAATCTATGAGACATAAACTTTCCCATCAAGGTACATAAAATCTTAATGATTAAATAAGGCATGAAAAGCACATGTATCCCAGAGATAAATATAAACTGCATATCTTAGACAATTTCATCATTTCATCTATTTCTGGCCATGCCAATCGGGCTATCTGGGCTCTCGCCAAAGTTTATTTACATAGAGAGGAATTTGATAAGAAGTGAAAATGATAAATCACTTTAAGATTGCCAGACACAGGACTTCTATGTGAATATGGTGGATTAAACACGTCCATTTCCTTTGGCTCCCTCCCAAAAACCCCACTAAAGTAATAGTAACATGATTTGGTTTAAAGATAGAAACACACAGAATCAGGAAAATGGAAGACAAGCCTACAATAACAAAAGTATGGATGCTGAAAGGCATCTAAAAAAGACAATGCTGAATCCTACCATAATCACAGAAGAATCTGATTATAAGTCAAAATGTCTCCCAAACCTCAGGAACTGTTGGCACAGCCAAGTGAAGAGGAAATTCCTAAAATAAGAGGATTTTTTGAAATTGACTTGGAGAAGTTAGACCCTCTTTCTTTCTCTACTCTGTTCAACTGTATGACATACCTCCTTCACTCTCACAGAAGTCTGGAGTAATTTTTGTTTTGTTGGGGGAGGAGAGGGATCTTTTAATTGTAACAGAATATCATAACAGAACAGAGGATATGAGCAAAAGATATAAACTTGATGCTGATTTTCTGGCCTCTTACCCTCACTTGGCTGCAGAACGTTGGAAACAAGACCTTACCTTCCAGCCATAAACCGGAAACAGCCTAAGATAGACATTTTTACCAAGACAACAGAGAACTGCCCTGTCCTCCATCACTAGGCTAACACCAAAAAATACTCAATACCGGCTTTCCACTTCAACTAAATGCAAACTTCCAGTCTTGGGGGAGGGACAAGAAGATGGAGATAAATTAGGGAAAGCCTAAAACTATGTTAGAACAAAAGGCTTTAAAAAACCACCCCCATGATAAGAACAAGGTAATAATAATAAAAAAAAAATTAAAGCTGGTGTTGCATTTCAGGTAACCATAGCAATAATAAAACCTAAACCCAATTGATATCCTGACACTATGGACTCAATATCCCACACAAATGGCCCAGCAGAAAAAAAGGGTGCAGCCCTTGTCAGTCATGAATACTAGTATCCTCAGTCTCTACTCCTCTACACACTATGTTCAGCATTCAAAAGGAAAGTGTGAAACACACAAAAAGCAAGGGGAAAAAAAACCCAATGTCAAAGACAAATCAATCAGTGGAATGAGGCTCAGAGATAACCATATAATGTATCTATTAGAGAGGAAATTTTAAATAACTATGATTAATATGTTATCTAATGAAAGGAGTGGACAACATTCATTAACCAATGGAGAACTGCAGCATGAGTAGACAGAAAAGCATAAAAGATACTAGGGGCCCGGTGCACGAAATTCGTGCACTGGGGTGGAGGGTCCCTCAGCCTTCTCTCACATCCTTCATGGGATGTCCTACTGACAGCTTAGGCCCCACGCCCCATGGGGAGCAGGTCTAAACTGCAGTCTGGCCTCCCTTTGTGGGAGACAACCTGGCTGATCAGGGGAAGGCACCAGTCCCATCACCCCACTGCTGCAGCCACTCCCAGTCACCACAGCCACCAAGGTGTTTTCATTAACACGAAACCCAGTCCCTTCACCAAGAAAAAATGACAACTTTCTTTAGGCATTTTTAAGATGTATCTTTCATGGGATCTGAATTTCTTTCTTTTTTTTTTCTTTTATCCTCACCTGAGGATATGTTTCCATTGATTTTTAGAGAATGTGGAAGAGAAAGGAAAAGACAGAGAGAAACATGAAAGTGAGAGGAACACTTTGATTGGTTTCCTCCTACGTGAGCCCTAACCTGGGCCCTGGCCAGGGAGGAGCTGCAACCTAGGTGCATGCCCTTGATCAGAATCGAACCCAGAACCTGCGGTCTGCAGGCGGAGGCATTATCCACTGAGACAAACTAGCTAGGGCAGGATATGACATTTCTTAGCCCTCCAGCAGCAGACCTTTGTTTTGTTTTTCTCCAGAAGTGTGGTGGAAAAACCATGGATCACCTTTTTGGATTCTTATTACCCAAGTTACTAAGAATATTACCGATGGCATACAGAAAGCTTAGCTAATGTGCAGTTAGAAAAGGTGTTTTCTCTATAGTTCACAGTAATCAAGGGCTGGGTCTTGCCCAGACCTAAAGCCTCTGGCCCCTCCAGCTCCCTCTGATCACCGGCTCTGCCCCTGCCCAGGCCTGCCCAGGCTGAAAGCCTCCTGGGCAGGAGTGGACCCCCAGCTCCCTGCAATCGATCCAAGGGTTCTGCTCCTGCACCAGGCCAAAAGCAGACCCCCAGCTCCCTGCCATCGATTGCAGGGGTCTGCTCCTGCCCAGGCTTTACCTCACAGTGACCTGGGTGCCAGGATGTTCCTGGGATATAGGCCCTGGGCACCTATGTATACAAATTAACCGGCATTTTGGGTTAATTTGCATAGTCACTCTGATTGGCTATAGGCATACCAAAGGTACGGTCAACTTACATGTTTGTCGATTATTAGGTAAGATGGAAAAGTCAAATAGAAATGCTGGAGGGGGGGAATTATCACAGTTATGGAGATTAAGAATGCCTTCAACTGGCTTATCAATAAACTTAACCAAGTATAGTCACTAGATAACACTCAAACTAAAATACACAAGCAAAAGAGAGGGGTGTGGGGGCAAGGGTAGAGAAAACAAAATAGAGCATCCAGGAAATTCTGGGACACTATCAAAGAGTCTAACATGCATGTAATGGTGGTGATTCCAGGAGAGAGAGAGAGAGAGAGAGAGAGAGAGAGAGAGAGAGAGAGAGGAGTTAAATAAATATTTGAAAATATTATGTCTGAAAATTCTTCGAAAAGATTAAAGCTATATCAAACCACAGGTCCTAGAAGCTCATAAAAGCCAAAAGAGGATTTAAACAATTAATAAAATAAAATTAACACACCTAACACATAATACTCCAAATTAACATACCTAACACATGTCCCAACCACACACCAGGGATATGATAAAGATAAAGATAAAGAGCACAAAAGATAAAGAGAAAATATTAAAATTATCCAGAAAGTGCTAGCTGGTTTGGCTCAGTGGATAGAGTATTGGCTGCAGACTGAAGGGTTTCAGGTTCAGTTCTGGTCAAGGGCACACACCTCCCTTGTAGGCTCTATCTCTGGCCTGGTTGGGGCTCGCTCGTGTGGGAGGCAACCAATTAATGTGTCTCTCTCACATCGGTATTTCCCTCTGTGTGTCTCTCCCCCTTCCTTCCACTCTCTCTAAAAATCAATAAAAATATCCTCAAGTGAGAATTAACAACAACAAAATTATCCAGCTAAAGGGCCACATTACATAGAATAAACAAATATAAGAAATACATCAAACATCTTGATAAAAACTTTGCTCACTAAATGAAAATGCAATGACATTTTTAAAGTGCTAAGAAAAAAAAAACTTCAATCACATATCTAATAAAATTATCATTCAAAAATGATGAAAAATAAATACGTTTTCCAACAAACAAGAACTAAGATATTCATTAATGGCAGATTTAAACTATCAGAAATATTAAAGGAAATTCTTCAGGAAAAATAATTATGACACCAAAAATAATTTAGACAGAAACTTGGGTTTACACCAATAAATAAGTATCCCAGGAAATGGTTAAAATAAAGATAAATATAAAAGACATTTTTTCATCTCTCTGAAATTATTGACTGTCTAAAGTAAAAACGATCGATGTATTGTGGTCTTAGAACACATATAAAATTAAAATAGATATGACAACAATAACACAAAAGGTAGACGGCAGATATTGTGAGTATACTGTCCTAAGTTCACATACTAAATGTAAAGGGGAATATCATTACTTGAAGATAGACTGTGAATAAAGGTATATACGAGAGAGAGAGAGAGAGAGAGAGAGAGAGAGAGAGAGAGAGAGAGAGAGAGAGAGAGAGAAAACTGAGGCCTAGATGTTATCTCTAGGGCTTAACGTCTTAAGGGATTGGTTGAGTAAAGGCTTACATGGGAGTCTTATGAGGCTATTCTCTGGCCCCTTGTTCCTCCTCTAAAGGGGTCTAAAACCACATGACTAGCAACATATTAGGGTATGAAAGTCAGGGAAGGGTCCCAACCACACAACCAGGGATATGAAAGGTCAGGGGGTCTAAGCCCCAGGACCAGAGATATAGAAAGGTCACGCTGGGGGTGAGGTCCTTGTTTTCCCAGTTTGCCTGCTGCTAGGCACCCATGTCTTTCCCCCCTGCCCTGGCCCGCGGTCCTTGCTCTGCTAACTGCCTGCCACAGTGTTACTAGGGGATTTGATTCTATTAATGTTCTTGAGGACCCATTTTCACCTTCACTGAGGGATTTCACTCCTCTCAGGCATACCTCTTAGTTATAATTGAAATCAAAGAAACTGTTATCTTTATTTCATAAACTTCGCAGACAAAACTAATTTTATACAACAATATGTATTTCTTTAATTGGGAGAATTACAATTTTTAAAATTATTTAATTGGGGAGAAATACCTAGTAAAGTAAAAAAAAAAAAAAAAAAAAAAAAAAGTGAGTCTCCTATTTGGCAAAGATAGGAGAATCAAAAATAATTCTAATACTAATGGGGCACCAAGATGTAACAGTCTTTGTACCATATCTAGCAGGAATATAAGTAGTTTTTTAAACAGATATTAAATCTAGAAATGTCAACCCAATTAAGTAGACAAGAATACTTCATGTTAGATAAAACCAATGTGAAAGGTGGAAAAGGATTTGTTCAGTGAACAGAGACACTTTTAGTAGGTTGTGTGGCTTTTTTTTGGAGTAAAAAAAAAAAATGCACAGGAAATAGATAAAATTCAGGAAGAGATAAAACTAGAAAAGTAACATATAATCATTAAATGCGGACCTAAAGTTTTGAACACTAGTCTGTAATAAGGACTGCCAACATTTATTAATTCACTGTCCTTGCGCCAGGCACTGTAATTAATCATCTCATGAAATGGAAACTATTACTTTAATGTGAACAAAGTCAGTTTTATGGGGGAAGTGTAATTTGCTCAAAACATAGCTATAATTACAATCCAAGGATTTCTGATTCTAAAGTGCATGTTCTTATCTATTCTAATATATTTCCAAACATCTGCTAATGTGCCCAATTATACCAAATTACAAAACTGGAAATTCTAGCCATTTACCTGGAGATGGTTCAGTTTTATGGTTCTGTTTCTCTGGAGAATTTTGACTAATACAAACTCTTTATCCACTTGCCCCTATCTTAATGGCTGCTCTTTTAAGTAAATATGAAACAATAGCCTCAGGAAAAAAGGCAATCCTTACCTCAGTGTTTCTCAACCTTTTTTGGGCAAAGGCACACTTGTTTCATGAAAAAAATCACGAGGCACACCACCATTAGAAAATGTTAAAAAATTTAACTCTGTGCCTATATTGACTATATATAAAGTAATTCTCTTGAATAGGAATTAAATAAACACAAAGAAAGTATTTTATAATTACTTTATTATGAAATATTAAGTAAACAAAATAGTGAAAAATTATAAAATTCTTGTCTTGTCTGCACCTACGGCACACCAGGCAACATCTCGCGGCACACAGCGGTTGAAAAACACTGCCTTACCTAATCCATTTTCTTCTGACACTCACTTCTTTTGTCTAGATGAAAATATTTAAATAGAAATGTACTCTTGAAACCTATGTAATCTTATTAAACAGTGTCACCCCAATAAATTTAGTTTTTAAAGTTTTTGAGAAAGATCTAGCTCTCCTTTGAGGCGGTAGTTTAAATTTTCCAGCTTTAGCTTAGGGATATAATAACATTAAACTTCTGAAAAGCTACAAATTGAGACTCAGTCTATTTAAATTTCAGGCCACTGGTACAAGGCACCTCCTAGCAAAACCATATGCAGTAGATGGAATGGGAGTCTCATAAATTAGTGGGGGTTTTTTAGTTATAAGACTAATAGAACAATTGGTTTGTGCCTGCACAGTTAGCCAGCGGGAAGTTCTAAAAAGTCCACCTACTTGATATGAGATTCAGTCTATTTAAATTTCAGGCCACTGGTACAGGGCACCTCCTAGAAAAACCATATGCAGTAGATGGAATGGGGGGGTCACATAAATTAGTGGGGGGAGGGTTAATTATAAGACTAATAGAACGATTGGTTTGTGCCTGCACAGTTAGCCAGCAGGGAGTTCTAAGAGGTCCAGCTACTTGATATGGACTGTCCTGAGCCTGGATATGGTTTGGAATTATGCAGTGGTTAGTTGTGACTTCTAGGACAGCAGCAGTGACCTGGTATGATAAGGCTTGTAGAATACGGGATGCAGGGATCCACCTTCCACCTCCCTGATTCCCAAAAGAGAGTTGTTTATTAATATTCTTTTTTTATTTCACCCTCCTTTCTACACCACCTATTCCTCCAAGAATATAACTATTTTGTCTCATCCCTGTTTGAGAACAACATTTGTGAAAGACAGGAACCAATTGCCAAAAGTATTATTCCTGAGTTCAAGTTATGCGACATTTAAATCATAATATATATCATAAGCAAGGTGGATTAAACCCAGTAATGCAAGAATGCTTTAATACTGGGGGAGGTACACTCCTAATATATTTATCACATTAGCAGATTAAAATAAAACACATGATGCAAAATGCTAAAATGATTAAGAAGGGCCTTCAATAAATTTAATTCTTACCCCTGATAAAAAGTCTTATGAAATTAGGGAGAAAAAGTCTTTTTTTAACCAGATAAAAAATATCTTCCAAAAATACAAAACAAGCATCATATTTTATGATAAAAGTAAGAGTTCCAAGATAAGAATGCTATTCACACTACCACTACTAAACTTTGAAATAGAAGCTGTAGAAGAATAATGAGACAAAGTTTGGAAAGCAAAAAACCAAATTATTCTTTGAAGATGGTATTATCTACAAAGAGAATATCAAAGACTCCAGAGACTCTGTGAAAACTGACAAGAGATTCAGAAAGCGATTTTATTCCAGTTTGATATACATAAGATCCATAAATAAATGGTTAGGTAAGAAGAATTACCATGTTTTTTAAGTCAGGTCTTTCAAGATCTCAAAAATATTTTTAGCAAAGTTTCTAATTTAATAATAGCATTTATATGATGACAGAAAAACAAAGAATAAATAATGACAATTTGAACAAATAAAAAAAAAAAAACACAAAGAGCAGGGGAAGAGTATAAGGAAGACATAATCTATCCTATAAAATAAAAGCCTAATATGCTAAGTGTCCAGTTAACTGGCTGGCCATTCAACCAATCAAAGCATAGTATGCTAATGATATGCTAAAGCTACTCAACTGCTTGCTATGTCGTGCACTGACCACCAGGGGGCAGATGCATCAACTGGTAGGTTAGCTTGCTTCTGGGGTCCCACTGATTAGGACTAAGCAAGACAGTCCATACACCCCCTGGAGCCCTCCCAGGATCCTTCTCCAGCTGGCCAACCTCCTGTGTCTCTCCCCAGCTTTGACTGTGCATCGGTGGGGTTCCATGACCTGGCCTGCATCCTCTCACAATCCAAGACCCCTCAGGGGATGTCAGAGAGCTGGTTTTGGCCCAGTCCCACAGTGGGAACACTGCTCAGCCAGAAGCCAGGCACAGAGCTGGTAAGCGCAGCAGCAGTGGCAGGAGCCTCTTCCACCTCTGCTGCAGCATTAAGGATGTCCAACTGGCAGCCTAGGCCTGCTCCTTAAAATTTTCATGCACTGGGCCTCTAGTCCTACCTAAGAAAAGAGTAATATGCAAATTAACCATCACTCCGCTCCACCAGCCACGCCCATCAGCCAATCAGAGCGAGTATGCAAATAAATCCAATCAAGATGGCTACTGTCACAGAGAGCAGGAGGGATGCATTTCCCCAGCAACGGAGGAAGCCAAGCTTTCCGCCTGCCCTTGCCAGCCTAAGCCTCCATTTAAGGCTACAAAGTTTCAATTATAGAAGGTAAACAAATCCAAACAGAAACAGCTGCCCCCATGGAGTGAGCAGGCTGCTTGGCTCCACTCCAGGCTACAAAGTTTCAATTGTAGAAGGTAAATATATCCCAGATACCAGGGCCTCCTCTTGGGTTGCTGCGGGGTGTGGCCGGCCTGCAAACCACCACAGGCCCCTTGCTCAGGCCACCCCATGCCCCAAGGGAACCCCCACCTTGATCCTGGACAACCTCAGGGCAAACCAGCTGGCCCCCACCCATGCACCAGGCCTCTATTCTATCTAATAAAAGAGTAATATGCATATTGACCATCACTCCAACACACAATATGGCTGCCCCCATGTGGTCAAAGATCCTGCACTTATGTGGACACAAGATGGCCAGCAGGTGAGGGCAGTTGGGAGGGACCAGACCTGCAGGGGAGGGCAATTAGGGGTGACCAGGCTGGCAGAGGAGGGAAGTTGGGGGCAAACAGGCTGGCAGGGGAGCAGTTATACATCAGGCTAGCATGGGAGTCGTTAGGGGGTGATCAGGCTAGTAGGCAGAAGGGGTTAGGGGAAATCAGGAAGGCAGACAGGTGAGCAGTTGGGAGCCAGCAGTCCTGGATTGTGAGAAGGATGTCCCAGATGGGAGAGGGTGCAGGCTGGGCTGAGGGACAACCCCCCTCCTGCCTCCATGCATGAATTTTGTGCACTGGGCCTCTAGTATATATATAAAAGGCTAATATGCTAAGTGCCTAACCATCTGATCAGTTACTATGATGCACACTAACCACCAGGAGGCAGATGCTCAATACAGGAGCTGCCGTTACATGCACTGGCCATTTTCAGAGACCTGGTACCCACAAAGCAACACTTGGCTTCTCCCAAGTGGGACACAGACCCTGCCACCACCCCAGAGTGACAGTCCACCAAACCATAGCCAACGCTGCAAAGACATCAAGGCACAAAATGCAGCCCACAGCCCAGCCCAGCCCAGAAATGATCTCTATGGGCACCAGAAAATGACATCACATAGCAACTTCCAGCTTCCTCTACCTAGCAACTAGCCTCCTTCAAGTTTCTTCAGCCCAGGAATACAACTTGCTTTATAGCTAGGTAGAAACATTTTGCACTTTAACCAAATGTCTGTGAAGTGTTTTCCTGTGCCTCATCTCACTGATCCTCACAGAAGTCCTAGATACTTGGTGAAATCTTTTTTTTTTTTTTTCATTAGCAGAAAATGGAAATTTAGAAAGTTTTGAAACTTGACCCTACTGAAGAGAAGTAAGAAATGGTGGGCCTTAAAAATGACTTCAGGTTTTCTCACTGCGCAGAATATAGTCGAACACTGCTACAGTTAAATATTTTACCCTTTGTTCTCCCTATGTGATCTACAATAATAATCTGCTTCATGTTAATATTTACTGCTGTGTTGTTAACAATTACCTGAAAGAGAAGTTGGGATGCTTCACTGGGCTAGAAAAAGTTTAGCTAATTAAGAAAGCAGGTCTAATTAAGCAAGCTTATATATATAGCTCTCATTGGCACCAATCACACATGTGTGTTTCCATCTGTCATTGTTGATAGTGAATTTGGTTGACACTTCTATTATAGAGAAAGGGCTAGTAGCAATATTAAAATATTTCTTCTAATTAATTTCCTTTCAATGTGCATGAATGCATGCACCAGGCCTCTAGTATACTATAAAGAAATGTAACTACTGTGTCAATTAAAACAAAGTAATCTTGATGTAAGAATAGAAGTATAGAATACAGATCTCAAACAGAACCAAGTTTTATGAAAACTTGTCAGAGATATTGTATTACAACTCAGAGGAAGAAAATATTCATATGTGTGTGGGGGGGAAATAAACAAATAAAAAAAAACTTAAATTCTTATCTGCTATCCTACATGAAAATAAATGTCAGGTAGAGTAAATAACTATATACAGAAAGGCAAATCTTTAAAACTATTACAATGATTTGGGGGAGGAGGAGGTTCAAAGAAAATTGTAGGTATACAACATAGTTTTAGAGTTTCCAAATTCCCCTTTAAAAAAATAAATAAATAGAAATACATTCAGACTAATTCTACAACAAAATTAAACAAAAAGTATCTCTATAAATCTAAAAGTTGGTTGAGGTGAGCTGAAACTAACTTGAGCACAGCTCACATACTACTGCCAACTGTGTGGAAGGAAGCAGAGGGTAGGCAAAGGGATTTCTGACACCTGGGAGAACTGTAAGACTCAGAAATTGAATGGCTCAAGGACCCAAACTTGAGGAGTCCATTCTGGAAAGCTCGGTGGGTCATTTTTGGAACAGCACCAAAATAGGTACTGGTTTCATGAGCTCTAAATAGAGGGTGAGTGCTAAGGGACAACAAAAGTTTAGACATTGCAGGTCACTGTGTGCCCTATGAAAATATGAAATAAAACAGCTAAAGCTCCCTCGGAGGACAAAGAAAGATCAGCCTTCAGGAGAATCTTCTGGGAGGATAGAGACAGTAGGATCAAATGAAAGAAAAGATCCAGATAACAGTAAGGGAGGAGAACAGAGAAGGTGGGCTGCAGAAAGTACAAGGTCATATCCTTTGAATATTTCATATTAATAAGAGGAATTTCTACAACTGCAAAGCTAGGAAAACTACCAGTCAACACTCCTCTTCTGAGATTTTCTAAAACCTCATCTCACTTAAACATGAACAGGAGAAAATATTGCAGTCAGATCATATACAGAGATATTGTAAGATAAAAGAAAATAATGCACAGAATCATATAGTAAAATTAGTTATGAGTATGTTTTCATTGCTTTCCTCATTTGTTACTTTTTGTATATTCTCCATATAAGTGAAATCATAATAAGGTTTTTGTTCTTTTCTGTTTGACTTATTTCACTTGGCAAAATATTCTCAAAATCTATCATGTTGTCATAAATGACAATATTTCATCTTTTTATGACTGTTATTTCATCATCTTCTTTTATTCATTCATCCATCTATGGACACTTAGTAACAAGTGAACTAACAAAACAAAACAACAACAAGCTCATAGATACAGACAACGGAATGATGGTTACTGGAGGGAAAGGAGGTGGAAGAAAGGTGGATTGGGCCAAGAGGATCAAATATATGGTAATGGAAGGAAAGTACACTTTTGGTAGTAAATATGCAATAGAGTAAATATATATCAGATTATAATGTAGTAGCCCTGACCAGCATGGCTCAGTGATTAGAGCATCAACTCCTCCCACTGAAGGATCAAGGGGTCAAGACTCAGTCAAGGTTCGATCCCTGCCTGGTTGGGGTGCTCACTCAATGTGTTTCTCTCTCTCTCCACTCTCTCCCACCCTCCATTCCATTCTCTCTAAAAATCAATGGAAAAATATCCTCCAGTGAGGATTTAACAAACAAAGAAAAATTATAATGTAGTACATCTGAAATGTATGTAATGTTATTAACCAATGTTACTTCAATAAATATGTCTCTGGTCATATAGCCAGGAAGTGATGGAGCTGAAGAAGATACATTCTGTGTTTCCCATTTCATCATCGTGTTCTTCCTCTCTTTTTTCTTTCTTCCTGCTCTATATGTCTTTAAAATTCTTTTTTTCTTCCATTTACTTTCTTTCTTCTCCGTTACTATCTTATTATTTTTCTAAGTAGAGAGAAAGGTACTGTGAGAAAGACGGGCAGATGGATGTCAGGGAGAACCATGTTCTACAACTAACATATCTGACAAAATCATGATTAGAGCAAGCTTTTGTGCACTCCCCACATCAGCTTCCTGCTTCTAATATCTGTTCACAAAACCTGCTCAAAGAAGAAAAGGGCATTTTCCAAACAAAATTATTTCATGGCTGCTAGTTTTGTAGAAAAACAGAAAATAACAAAAGTTTTTATTAGTATTGTTATTATTATTACATTTCTGCTCTTCTATTTTATGGCCAAACTATCATAGTTACCATGAGTATGAACTGTAGATAATATTTTCTGGCAGTGACATGTTATTGATCACCTGTTGCCAAGAGTGATTTGCAATTTGTTGGAGTTACCAATAATGATTTGTTTTTACTAAAAAAAAAAAAAAAAAAAAAAAAAAAAAAAAAAAGTGAATCCTTGATCTTGGATTCTTCAGTTAAAATATTTTATCTGGCCGAAACCGGTTTGGCTCAGCAGTAGAGCGTTGGTCTGCGGACTGAAAGGTCCCAGGTTTGATTCCGGCCAAGGGCATGTACATTGGTTGTGGGCACATCCCCGGTAGGGGGTGTGCAAGAGGCAGCTGGTCTATGTTTCTCTCTCATTGACGTTTCTAGCTCTCTATCTCTCTCCCTTCCTCTCTGAAAAATCAATTAAAAAATGTATTTAAAATATTTTTATCTGTTACCCAGCGGGCTCCATGGTTGAGTGTTGACCTATGAGCAAGGAGGTCACAATTCGATTCCCACTCTGGGCACATGTCCAGGTTGCAGGCTAGATCCCCAGTAGGAGTCAAGCAGGAGGCAGCTGATCAATGATTCTCTCTCATCATTGATGTTTCTCTCTCTCTCTCTCTCTCTCTCTCTCTCTCTCTCTCTCTCTCTCTCTCTCCCTCTCTCTTTCTCTCTCTCTCTCCCTCCCTTCCTCTCTGAAATCAATGAAAATATATTTAAACACATATTTTTTTATCTGTTGTTATTCCCAGGATCTTTTTGAAAATTCACTGAGAGTTCCATAAGCAATTTCTGTAACCTTCAGGGCTGGCATAATGATTATACCAGCCAGCCTGCTTTGCGAGCACTGATTTTCTGTGATCTGCTGACAAAGAAAAAGCCTTTCTTCCATTCATTCACATGATCAAATTGTGTCCCTGGGAATTGCATTTTGGGTCATTAATAGACACTTATTACTACAGAGCAGTTATTTAGCTGCACAATTACCAAATTACTGTTTCTGCAGTACTGGGTACAGAAAATGACCTCCAGGTAGAAGTGTGAGATTTGGCTGTGCCACAGAGAATGTGAGGCAGTTCCTTCATGAAGTAACTCGCTGAGTCTATGGCTAGACTCAGTAACTCAGCAAACAAACCAATAACTCAATAAGCTTTAACTAAGTTTACAGAGTAGAAGTGTGTGAAGGTCAGCATCACTGAGCTCTACTTTTTATTCTCTTACTTTTTAAATGTATCTAAACATTAAAGTCAAGCATGTATTCAGATAATTTATCTGAGAAATCTGTGAAGAACCACCAATTTTTCTTTCTTCCCATGAAGAAAAGTTGGGCCTGAAAATAAATAGAACAGTTTTCTTAAGACTTCATTTCTTGAATCTCTTGAATCCATAGTGACTAGGAGAACTTGAAAGTAAGTAGGTGAACCTAGCAGTCAGGCTACAGGAGATATATCAATATATCTATCTCTTTCTCCTTTTCCTTTACTCTCTGAAATTAATAAAAATCTATTTTTTCTAAAGAAAGTACGTAGTTGAATTAATAGTAAAGAACAGTTGGAATTGCTTCTTCTACTTCTTCTTCTTATTTTTTGTTGTTGTTAAGTAATGCAGAAAATTTAATAGAGGAGCCCAGCTGATGTGGCTCAGTGGTTGAGTGTCAATATATGAACCAGGAGGTCATGGTTTAATTTCTGGTCAGGGCACATGCCTGGGTTGCGGGCTTGATTACCAGTGGGGAGCATGCAGGAGGCAGCCGATCAATGATTCTCTCTCATCATTGATGTTTTTATCTCGCTTTTCCTCTCCCTTCCTCTCTGAAATAAAAAAAAATAAAAATTTAATTTAATAGAGGAAAAGGTAGCCTTTATATATTTCAGCATCAATCACTGAGTGTCAACTTTATCTTCAGTACATACCTATAATTTTTTATTGGTAAATGTGAAGATGGTTTATTATCAACCAGTCAGTAGGTCAGCATTCCTATGGGCACTGTCCCTTATCAAATTGCAGATATCCCATGAAACCCCTTATTAGTCAAAGACACATGTGAGGCAGCACTGTAAAAAATATAGATTTTGGAGTCAAGAGGACCTGGATGGGAAGCTTGACTCTTCCATTTAATGGCTCCAAGAACTTGAGCAATTGACTTCTATCTCTAAAACTTAGCCTCATAATCTGTAAAATGGGGATAATAATAGTACTTGCTTTATAAGGATATTGTGAGCATTAATTGACTTGAAGCTTTTAAAGCACTTAAAAATGATCAATAAATTATAGTTGGTGTGTTCTTTTTAATAGGTTAAAAGTAATTTATCTGTCGAAACTGGTTTGCCTCAATGGATAGAGCGTCGGCTTAGGGACTGAAAGGTCCCGGGTTCGATTTTGGTCAAGGGCATGTACCTTGGTGGCGGGCACATCCCCAGTAGGGGGTGTGCAAGAGGCAGCTGATCGATGACTCTCTCTCTCTCTCATCGTTGTTTCTAACTCTCTATCTCTATCCCTTCCTCTCTGTACAAAATCAATAAAATAAAATTTTTTTAAGTAATTTATTTAGCCAAAACCTGTTTGGCTCAGTGGTAGAGCGTCGGTCTGTGGACTGAAAGGTCCCAGGTTCGATTCCGGTCAAGGGCATGTACATTGGTTGCGGGCACATCCCCGTTGAGGGGTGTGCAAGAGGCAGCTGGTCGATGTTTCTCTCTCATCGACGTTTCTAGCTCTCTATCTCTCTCCCTTTCTTTCTGTAAAAAAATCAATAAAACATATTTAAAATAAATAAATAAATAATAAATAAATAAATAAATAAGTAAGTAATTTATCTGATTGCAGTCATTAGTTAGCTTCCAGTGTTGGGTTTGTAAATGAGCACATTCTAGATGAAGGAAGAAAATATATATTCAGAACATCGGAGTGAATGTTTATTTAGAAAGTCCAAAATGTATTGGTGTAGAGAGACTAGATTGGGTTATGAAGTAACAGGGGTTCCTTAAGGAAGAAAGGGATTAAAGACAAACTGCAGTGATTGTAATTGGAACTCACTTTCCCAGTGATGTTTTCAACCTTTGGAAATGCGCTTGCTGTCTTTTTGGTTAACCAAGGCCACAGATCCATAGTAACTCAGTAGATATCATCTCACATCAAATCAATGCAGCATTAGCAGACACAAGAGAATCCAGCTCTCCCTGCTGCAGACATAACCATCATCCAGTGGTCCTGAGTTCTTTCCTCAGCCAGGAAAATTCATCTGCAAAGGTCCAAGTTGTTTTGGGAAAGGCAAAAAGAGTGCTGAAATCTAAAGCAGTGTCCACTCATTAATCAAGCCTGAGTGAAAACATCGCTTCTTCTTCTAGAGCAAGCATCTTCTGTATAAACTAGAGATTTTTTTCCCCTTGTGGAAAAAAAAAACTTTCATTTCAGTGACTACATCAATTTTTCAAAACTTATAAAGTACCAACAAAAAGGAGTGGGAAATAATTCAGAAAAAAAAATAGCTTGTACTGAAAATAAAAAGAAGCAGCATAAATGTAAATTGAGGATCACTGTAAATTTCTGCCTCCTTATTAAGCCAGCTCCTGTTTAACTAAACATTGTGAGAGTATTCTTTCCAGATTTTCTCAGTATTTTTCAGCAGTTGCTCTCAGGATTTGGCTTTGAAATTTGGAATTTGAATCTCTGTCATCTGCCAGGAGAGTAGCCTGCTCCATCCAAGAAGAACAAAGAGACACATAGAGCAGATCTGGACCCAACATAGAGAATAAAGCTAAGCCCAGCTTGTCAATAGACCCATGGGTAAAACAAAGAAGAAAAATTAATATTGTTTGTATTAAATCACTGAAACTTTGAAGTTTGTTATGTAGCAAAAGCTGATATACCGGTAAATATCAGGGAAAGACATGAGGCAGAGTCTGGATGGTTATAAAATGGGGGGAAAAATAGAGCAGGAAAGAGGAATAAAGAACCAGAGGAATATATTAACCTAAGAAAAATATTACCAAAAAAATGTACAGGAACATTAATGTGTACTTTCTGTAAGCACAAAAAAAAAAAGAAAGAAAGAAAGAAAGAAAGAAAGAAAGAAAGAAAGAAAGAAAGAAAGAAAGAAAGAAAGAAAGAAAGAAAAAAAGAAAGAAGCCTTCCACAATTTATGAGAAGCACCTGGTAATTTAACCCCAAGATTGTTAGCTCCTCTGATTCAAAAGCTCCTCCATTCAAACTGCAAGAGAAGATTAGCTACTCTCAAGGCTGCATTCTTCTATCTCCTCCTCCCTGTTGTTTTCAGAACTCAGGGATAATTCACACCAAGGAGTCTCAAGTGAGTAGAATGTTTCATTCCCCCTACTCCTTCAAACAAGCCTCTTCTGAACTCTTCATTGCTTTTACTCTAAGCATGTTTTATAGGCTTGGAAAAAAATATTGATATTCACCTCCCTTGGACATCTGCCATATAGTTTATTAGAAAACAAATAAACTATAACTTTTCAAGACAACCCCCTGACATCTACTCAACTTCAACCCAAAACCCCTTTTTTCCATGTCACTTAGCAACAGCAGCCATTACTCTTTAAAAGCAGAGCCCCTTTTAGTTTCTTGCCCTGTATTGATTAGCAATGCACCAGGCCTTTTCTCTCTTAGAAAGTAAAATAAACTTCCTCTCTGCATCTTTTCTTTTAGTTGTGAATTCCTTTGCAGCCCATATTACTGGCAAAGCCCAAACACTTTTCTCCTAGGTATAAAATAAGACTAACAAAAGCGCCGAAACTGGTTTGGCTCAGTGGATAGAGCATTGGCCTGCAGACTGAAAGGTTCTGGGTTCGATTCTGGTCAAGGGCATGTACCTTGGCTGCGGGAACATCCCCAGTAGGGGGTGTGCAAGAGGCAGTTGGTCGATGTTTCTCATCGACCTTTCTAGCTCTCTATCCCTCTTCCTTCCTCTCTGTAAAAATCAATAAAATATATTAAAAAAAAAAAAACTAACAAAAGCAACCTCTTGTCTGCAACACTACCAATATTACAACAACATTTTCTTAGAATCAGATATCAAGACTTCTGGGAATTAATTATGTCGTACTTTCAAAGGTTCTAGCAGTTATGTTTCTTTGGATGAAAACAATATAATCTGACATTGATTAACCTAAGCAAAAAGAATTTTTTTTAAATAAATCTTTATTGCTCATATTATTTCAAATGTTCCTCTTTCCCCCCGCCCCTCCATTGCTCCCCTCCAACAGGTTCCCACCCCACCCTCTGCCCTTTCCCCACCCCTCATTGTCCTCATCCATAGGTGCACATTTTATGTTCAGTCTCTTCCCACATCCCCCTCTCCCCTTTTCCCCGAGAATCATCAGTTCACTCCCCTTCCATACCTCTGATTCTATTATGTTCAACAGTTAATATTGTTCATCAGATTTTTTTTTTTTTTTGGTTTCCTTGGTTTTTAGATTCACTTGTTGATAGTTATGTATTTGTTGTTCATAGTTTTTATCTTTATTTACTCTCTCTTCCGAAAGAACTCCCTTCAGCAATTCATATAATTCTGGTTTGGTGGTGATGAACTCCTTTAGCTTTTTTTTATTGGTGAAGCTCTTTATCTGGCCTTCGATTCTGAGTGATAGCTTTGCTGGATAGATTATCTTTGGCTGTAGGTTCTTACTATTCATCACCTTGAATATTTCTTGCCATTCCCGTCTGGCCTGCATGGTTTCTGTTGAGAAATCAGCTGACAACCGTATAGGTGCTCCTTTATAGGTAACTACCTGCTTTGCTCTTGCTGCTTTTAATATTCTCTCTTTGTCTTTTGCTCTTGTAATTTTAATTGATTTGTCTTGGTGTGGTCTTCTTTGGATTCCTTTTGTTTGGACTTCTGTGCGCTTTCTGGACTTGTAAGTCTAATTCTTTCACCAGGTGGGGGAAGTTTTCTGTCACTATTTCTTTCAGTATGTTTTCGATATCTTGCTCTCTCTCATCTTCTGGGATCCCCATAATTCTGATGTTGGTTCGCTTGAAGTTGTCCCAGAGGTTTCTTACATTATCTTCAACTTTCTGGATTCTCTTCTCTTCTTGCTTCTGCGGAGAAGTGTCTTCTGGCTCTTTATGTTCCAAATCTTTAACTCGATTCTGGCGATCTTCCATTCTGTTTTTAGGACTCTGGATAATATTTTTTATTTCAGACAATGTATTCTTTATTTCTTGTTGATCCCTTATTATTTCTTGTTGATTCCTTATTATTTCTAGTTAATCCCTTTTCATATCCTCATAGGACTTATCAATCTTTCTAGGAAATTCTTGAAAAACCTTATGAACGTGGTTTTGAACTCTATATCCAGTCGCTTTTTGTCCTCCATTTCTTTCGTTTGTGATCTATTTCCTTGTCTCGGCATTTTTGCAGCTTCCCTGAGTTGGTCCCTTAAAAGTCTCTGTGTTCTGCTTGGATGGGGTGGAGTTTCAAGGTGGAGCCTACAGCCTTGGCTTCTGTCAGCCACGCCCTATACGGCTCCTGAGTCTCAGTGTTTCTCAGGGTCCTTCGGTACTCGCTGCAAGCACCTCTGAGAGTGAGGTGCCCTCGAGTTTCGCCTGCTACCAAAAAATCTAGTCTCTCCCCCAATGAGCCCGGAACTGGGGTTCAGTTCAGTTGGAAGTGGGGTTGGAAGTGGGGTTCAGAGCAGTCTGGAGCTTTTGTCTCCTTCCCGCCAGGGCAATCCCACGGCACAGTCAACAGTCCCTTCTCTGCTCGCAATGTGCGTGCCTCCAGGGGTCTGCCTTTCACTGCTCCCCTGCTATTTCGCCTCACAGCCCAGGCTTCCTCTGTATGCACCTAGGTCCCCAGGGTCTGGCCTAGAACTGGGGTTCAGTGCTGTCGGGTCTGGGGTTCAGCCCAATCCGGAGCTTTTATCTTTTTCCCGCTAGGGAACGCCAGCCAGGCACTCAGCCTCCCTCTCCTCTCCAGCTCTGTCTTCTCTGCGTGCACAGCATGTCTCCATACCTTAGGCTTTTACAGTTCCTCTGATTTTCCTTCTAGTTTTCTCTTTCCTTCTTGTTGTAGAATTTCCGGTCAGTTGACTTTCCTGTAGCTCTGGGCAATGTCCATTTTATATTTTAGTTGTATTTTATTGAAATTGTTGTGTGCGGTTGCGGTTAGGTATTTACCTGTGCAGCCATCTTGGATCCTCACCTGAGTTCTCCAGCAAAAATAAATTTTATTTTGGAATGTTATCTTCCTTGTAGTGTAGCATCAGATAATCAAGATTGAAGTTAGAGTAGCTCTGAGTATTTTTGCATGAACTAATAGATAGTATCACCTAGTATCATCGGGGTTAAATAAGCTGCAATTATTTTTTAAATATACTTTTACTGATTTCAGAGAGGAGAGGAGAGGGAGGGAGAGATAGAAATATCAATGATGAGAGAGAATCATTGATTGGGTGCCTTCTTCATGCTCTCTAGCTGGGGTTGAGCCCACAATCTAGGCATGTGCCCTGACAGGGAATGGAACCATGACCTAAGTCATGGGTTGATGCTCAACCACTGAGCTACTTCAACTGAGCAAGCTGCAATTATTTTTATCTTGTGTCCTTCCCCACAAGTTTCTGAAACCCAGGCAAGTGAGATTGATTTTCTAGAGTTATGCCATGTCCTTCTTCACCAACAGTTTGCAAACAATGGAGGACAGATAAATTACCCAGAAAGAAATTGTAAATTGCCAAAAGGGAAAGGAGGGTATGGATGCTAGGTGGCAAAAATAACAAATGTACAGAAAGACAGTTCTTGTTTTGTTTTGTTTTATTAATATATATCTATGGTGTCAGAGTGTGGCCCATAGTGGACACTCAATAAATATTTGTTAAACAAATATTGAACAAATGAACCTGGAGTGATTGATCTCAGTCTCATTGACAATCCCCTCTTTTTCCTCTTTTGTAAATGGTGATATCAGTATCTGTTCTATTTTCCTCTCATTTATCTCAAAAATTAATTGGGGTGCTATGACACAAATCATTTTAAAAAATTTAATGTGTTACATAAACAACAGGGAGTTGAGTATTTTTTTTTTATTTTTTTTTTGTCTACAATAACTTGCATTTGTTTGGCACTTCTAATGGGCCAGCCACCATGCCGAGTACCTTGTATAAATCATTTAGTTTGTTCTTCAAACCCTACAAGGTATTTGTTATTATACACTCCTTCCTTGCTTTCATTTTACAGATGTAAAAATTAAAATGTATGGAATGGTATATAAATTGTTTAAAGTGTTACAGTAAATGACATAGTAGGCATTTGAATCCAAAATTCTATGACCTCAAAGACCATACTCTTAACCATTTCACTCAGCCTCTTGGACTTTTCTGATCCAGAAGGTTCTTGCAGATTTCAGAATTATCACATCAGCACACGTTATCTTTTCAATACTAATGTACAATATTGGGAAAGTGGCTCATATCATTTGAGCCTTCTAGTTTAAGTTATGGAAGAATACATCCAATTATGAAGTCAAACATCATTTCTTTCTGTTATCTTTGATTAATGTAATATTAAAACTCTGACTAAACTCCAGAACAGCCTTGGTTATTTAGGTCAGATACATTTTCCATAAAAGCCCTGTTAATTTATGAAGGTCTAGTTAATTTCTTTCATGAAAAAGATCATATTTTTAGGTTCCAAGGATTTTACAATGACATCCAAAACAAAGATCTTTTTTAAACCAAAATATAAACTTTACAGTTTAAGTTATGTGTTCCAGATTGCATCTCATAAATTTAGAAAATGCTGCTCAAAAGATTAGAATGCAATGAAGTTAAACTGTTTATATTATGAAATTCTGAACTTTTAGAAGAAAGGCTAACTGGTCCCCATCATCACTACTTAAAACAGTTCATGTGTATTTAATGGCTATGAGGTTTTCTTTCCTCGCACTGTGATGGTGTTATAATAGTAACAACTTTGAAGAAGAAAAAAGTATACTTTTTCTCACTTCTGCATTTCTTTTTTATAACATTATCTACACAGTCCAAAGAAAAGCAAAATTAGAATCCTTTCTTTTTTTCTCCACTGAAACTGCTATCACTAAAAGATTTGGAAGCCTGAATTATTTTGTTGAATAATAACTCAAGCTTTCAGTTTTGTTCAGCAAAATAGCCTTTAAGGAATCAGTAACTATGGCTTTTGAAGCTGAGGAAGTGCTTTGAACTAGCAATTATTTATCAACTAGAATGATTCCAGCTACCATTAAAAAGAAACACAAATAATTACCCAGGAAGAAATTCTAAGTTGCCAAAAGGGGGAAGGGAGCCTGAATGCTAGGTGGCAAAAATAACAACTGTGCAGAGGGGCAGTTCTTGTTTTGTTTTGTGTGTGTGTGTGTGTGTGTTTTTTTCTTTTTTCATTTATATCTTGGGTGTCAGAGTGTGGCTCCTAGTGGACTCTCAATAAATATTTGTTAAACAAATATTGCACAAATGAACCTGGAATGATCTCAGTCTCATTAACAATTTCCTCTTATTCATCTTTTGTAAAATGCTGATATCAATATCTGTCCTATCTTGTTTTTTAGACTCCACATTTAAGTGAAATCATGTGGCCCTTGTCTTTTTCATTCTAATTTATTTCACTCAACACAATACCCTCTAGGTCCATCCATGTTGTTGCAGATGGAAAGATTTCATTCTTTTTACGGTTGAGTCATATTCTATGGTATAAATGCACCACTTCTTTATCCATTCATCTATTAATGGACACTTAAGATTACTTCCATACCGTGGCTGTTGAAAATAATACTGCAGTGAGCATGTGGATAATAGATAAATTCATTGCAATTTTATTATTTAAACTAGAAGCTGGATGCACGAAGATTCATGCTAGAATGGGCTTTCCTTTCCCTGGCTGCCGGCACTGCCTTGCCACTCAGGCCCCCAGGGCTGCCTCTTTCTGCTCTGACCTCTCCTTCCCACTCAGCCAGAGGTCCAAAGAGACTGGGGGTGAGCCAGAATGCCTGCATCATCTCCATGGCAATGATGCAAGCATCCCGCCCCCATCACTCAGCAGCTGAATATCCAAATTAACCTCCATTTTTGTTGGATTAATTTGCATATCATTCCTGATTAGCTGATGACATAGCGGCGGTATGGTAAATTTATATGTTTGTCTATTATTAGGTAAGATTTTTTTTAATGTATTTTTTTCTTCTTCTTAATGATACATCTCTGCTTTCTGAACTTATTCTTCAGCATGTTAGGGAAGTTTCAAGTCATTATTTTTCAAGTAGGTTTTCAATTTCTTGCTCTCACATGTTCTTGTTCTGGCACTCCCGTAATAGGAATATTGGTACACTTGAAGTTTTCTCAGAGGCTCTTTAAACTATCTTCATGTTTTTGGATTCTTTTTTCTTTTTGCTATTCTGATTGATTGTTTTCTGCTTCCTTATCTTCCACATTGTTGGCTTGATCCTCTGCTTCATCTACTTTACTCTTGATTCCCTGTAATGTATTCTTTATTTCAGTTAGTTTTCTTCATTTTTGACTGGTTCTTCGTTTATATTTTCTATCTCCATTTTTATTTTTTTGTTTCTTGTTTCTTTGTTGCAGTTCTCACTGAGATTATTGAGCATCCTTATAACCAGTGTTTACTTGTTTTTTTGACTTCTTTTTTAAATAACCAGGTTTTGAACTCTGCATTTTGTAGATCACTTGTCTCCGTTTTATTTTGTTCTTTTTTCTGGAGTTTTGGTCTGTTTTTTGTTTTGTTATGTTTTGGTTTGGTTTGTTTGTTTTTTTGTTTTTGTTTTTGTTTTTTGCTTGAGACATGTTTCTTTGTCTCATTTTGGCTGCTTCCCTGTGTTTGTTTCTATGTATTTGGTAGAGCTGCTACATCTCTGGGTCTTGGTAGGGTGGCCGTATGTAATAAGTGTCCTGTAGGGCCCAGTGGCATAGCCTCCCCAGTCACCAATCTGGGTGACCTAGGTACACCCTCCTGTTGTAGTTGAGCCTTGATTACTAAAAATGGCAGACATTTACCCCCAAGCTGATTGACTATAAAGATGGGCAGTGACCATAGCAGAGGACCACAGAGAAGAACTCGCTTCAGCAGGATTCTAGTGCCCTCTGAGTCTGCCCCGTTAGTATGTCAATTGTGGAGATGGTTGGGTGATGTTTTGGTGCAGTCTGAAACAGTCCACCAGGTGTGCTGGTTCTGGGGCTTCCCAGGAGTACAACCTAAGGTTAGTCACTGCCTATGCCCTACCTGGGGCCACCTGGCATGAGCTACATAATAATCTGAAGAGGGCTGCTACTTGTGCTGGACTTGGAGGTGCCACTTAGTGAGAGTTACAGGGCATGCTGAGAATAGATGCTGCTTGTTTGAGAAATTCTAAGAACATCAGCAGCATGAAATAAGACAGGCTGTTTGTATGGAAAAACTACTAAAAAGGGTTTGGGTGGGCCCAAATGTTGGGTGAGGAAGGGTTTCAGAGAATTATTAGGGGGGGGACTAACATTGTTAGCCAGGTTGGTGGAGATTCAGATATGGCACCTGCCAGCTGGCTCCGTGGGGGAAGGGCTCAGTAAAAGAACAATGGACTTTGCCAACAGTTCTGTCTGGGAGAAAAACTGTCCCTCCAGCCCTTGCCCTGAGGCCAGACAATTCAGGACCTCGCCATGTGTGCCTAGCACCTTTCAAAGTGCTGCCTCAGTGCTGAAGCTCAAAGAGAGTGAATGGAGAAAGTCCATGTGTGGGCCCTTTAAGAGAAACTGCTTGGGACTCCCGCAGCTCTCCATCTCACTCAGCCACAATCTCTGCTGTGTTTTTCAGCCAGAAGCTATGGGGAATTCTCTTCCTGTTACTGAAACTCTGGGCTGCGGGGCCTGGTGTGCGACTTTGACTCCTCGATCCTCAGGGTTGGACCTCTGCAGCCAAGATATTTCTCCCAATTTTTAACCACCACACATGAGTGTGGGCTCAGCAGTTTGGCATCTCTGCCCCTCCTACCAGTCTTATGTGACTCCTTCTTTATACCCTATACCTAAGGACATTGGTCTTCTCTTCAGCCAGATTTCAGGCAGTGTTTAATGATGGTTGTTCTGTAGGTTAGTTGTAATTTTAATTTTTTTTTAATTTATTTGTTGATTGATTTTAGAGGGAGGGAGGGAAGGGGAGGAAAAGAAGGAGGGAGGGAGAGAGAGAGAAACATTGATTTGTTGTTCCACCTATATACATCCATTGGTTGATTCTGGTATGTGCCCTGATCAAGGATCAACCCGCAACCTTGTCATATTGAGACAACAATCTAACCAGCTGAACTACTCAGCCAGGGTTTGTTGTAATTTTGGAAGGCTACTTCAGTGTTTCCCAACCTTCTCTCATGATGAGAATCACCTGGTGGAGTTGTTAAAACACAGATTCCTGAATCCCAACTAAGAAGTGCTAAACTAGAATTTTGGGGAACATATAGGTAAAATTGTATACTTAACTAGTGCTCTAAGACAGATGTTATATACAGAGCACTAAGTTAGGTATGCAATTTTACCTATATGTTCTCAAAAATTCTAGTTTAGCACTTCTTAGTTGGGATTCAGGAATCTGTGTTTTAACAACTCCACCAGGTGATTCTCATCATGAGAGAAGGTTGGGAAACACTGGGCTACTTTATTTATGGTAGAGGAAATGGTCTTGATCATTCAAATGGCATATATAGAAAATTAGGGGGGGGGGGAGACAAGAGCATTAAGAAAATGTTCAAGATACTAGGATAATAGGTCATTCAATAATTTCCTGAAAAGTTTCCTTAAATGTAATCTCCTGCAGATGTCAGCAAGATGCATGCCCAGTTACTGCGAGCAAATAGGAATCTATTAGCAAAATTTAATCTGAAAAGAATATGCTATGAAAAAGAATCCTCCAAAATATAACCAACATACCATGTCAGTTTATATAGAAGAGCCTAATAGCTCAAGCAATTTTTCATCATAGGCTAAATATTACACACATTTATGTTCTCAAAAAGAGAGTAGTAGCTACTATGTGCAATTAGTACATGGGAATATCAAATTGCTTTTGTTAAGAGCCTGAGTTTTGGGGAAACACATAATTGCTTATTACATATTTGGTATTTAGGAAATATCTGTTGAATGGATTAATGAGCATACACTTCAAATCTGATTACATAATTGTGTATCTACTGGCTATCAATTTCTGACAAAAATTGAAAATCTTCTTGTCCTAGCTGGTTTGGCTCAATGGATAGAACATTAGCCTGTGGACTGAAGGGTCCCAGATTTGATTTTGGTCAAGGGTGTGGTCGGTTGCAGGCTCATCCCTGACCCTGGTCAGGGCACATGTAGGAGACAACCAATTGATGTGTCTCTCTATATCAATGTTTCTCTCCCTTTGTTTCTCCCCCTCTTGTCCACTATCTCTAAAAATCAATAGAAAAATGTCCTTGGGTGAGTATTAACAACAGCAAAAAAGCTTTCTTCTTTATTATCCCACAAAGTAAAACAAAAAGGAGATTTTTAATTTAATACTATCTGAATCAATAACCAGTATTTCATTTTTCTACTGACATAAATACTACATATTGAGAAATATTATTTTCTTATATAAACAAGTTTATCTAATAATTTTCTGATAAAATTTCATGGAGATTTAAAAAAAGAAAGAAAGAAAAGTAGAGAGATAAAGATAAATAAAATGAAGAGAAAAATAATTGAGCTGCATCTGCAGTCTGATTACTCTAGCTCTGGCTCTTAGGTCTCAAAACAACTTCACTCCCCCTTATTTCTACTAATACACATAATACAATAGTTTAGTTTCCTGTGAGGATTGCTGACTTCCACAGTCCCTAAACATCATTTTCCTTGTATTCAAATTACCTCTCCCAGATGTTGATTTTTTTCTATCCAACCCAGACCTGGAAAAGTCTGTCTTCTTTGATCCAAACTGAAAATAGAAAGCAAAGGATTGGGTTTGTTTTACATGACCTGTCCTTTCATCAAGCGTGTCAAACTCTCAGCCCACAGGCTGCATGTGGCCCACAATGAATATTTTTGCGGCCCAGCCAGGTATGTAAGAAATGTTTTCATAAACATTTCATAACTTAATTTTTACAATATCCTTTATACATAATTATTAATAATGAACTACAATGTTCACTGATGACTGATTACTATAATTGTATTGTATTCATTTTCGTTACATGCCTTACACACAGACACACCATTTTTCTCCATGATACTAGCAGCAGCCAATTGCCATCTCATTAGACTTGGACTGTTTTGTTTGGTGTGCACAACAGGAAATATTTTGCTTTCAGAGAACAAGAACTAGGTTTATTTGAGTTATACTTATTAATTTGTACTATTATTCAGTGCCTGGTGAGTTAATGTTCAAGAACAAATATTAGCTCTAACCAGTTTGGCTCAGTGGAGCATCGGTCTGCGAACTGAAGGGTCCCAGGTTCAATTCTGGTCAAGGGCATGTACCTTGGTTGCGGACACATACCTAGTAGGGGGTGTGCAAGAGGCAGCTGATTGATGTTTCTCTCTCATCAATGTTTCTCCCTCTCTCTTCCTCTGTAAAAAATCAATAAAATATATTTTATAAAAATGAACAAATATTAATTTTTATTAAAATGTTCTGTTATTTTTATGTTAACCATTACTCATTTATTTCAGCCCTTTGTATTCAGCATGCCTCTATTGAAATAACCCTACCTTTTCATGAAAATTGAAGCTTTTGTTTTTTTGCTGCCCACATAAACGTAAACCTTGCTTATTTGGCCCGTGTTAGCCTTTGAGTTTTACATGCTTGCATTTCACCTTCTATTCTTAGCCTAAAGCATGAAGCATAAAGCAAAGTGTATCTTTTTTATTTTTTAACTTCTTTCAACCGAACTCTATCATTTTTGCGTCATTCACTATAAAAAAATAAAATAAAATAAAAAAATAAAAAAAAAAGTCTATAGAAGTTCCATGAATCTGAAGGGAACTGGAAAATTCTAAGAAGACAGTTATTATATATAGTTCTATTCCTGGCAGAAAATGGGATTTGAAATTTAGAGGAAAAAAGGGAGAATGCTATAAATAAAGCCAGATTGGAAGCTACTGTTTCTGGAATTATTTGGTTTTCAAGTACATTAGTCAAGAGCATTCAATTACCTCTCCTTGACATGTTTGTGATTTGCACTCTTCTATTCTGTTCTGTTCTGTCATCAGAAAATCATTTCAGACATAGTTATCATTGCCACAGTGTAATTTTGATGTAATGTTGTCATGTACAGAATCATTTCAATATTTTATGTTTCATTTATGCTACCAAGTACTCCTATCTTTAATCTCTTTTCTACTTCACAGTTTATTTTAAAGCCTGTAGTATAGTCTAAGTTGTTATTTTTTTCTGGGTGTTTCACAATTATCTTTGGATAAAAGCACTAAGGATTTGATTAGCTTATCATGAACTGTGTGTCCTGTCCATCTGGATGATGATAAAAGGTCCTTCAGAATCTGTGTCCGCATCCACAGCTCCTGAGAGCCCTGACTCCAGCTCAGCAGCACAACTTGCAGGTTTATCTGTTTCCTTCATATAGTACCCAAAGCAATAAATATTCTTATTTATTAAAAAAATCACTAGACCAGTGGTTCTCAGCCTTCCTAATGCCACGACACTTTAATACAGTTCCTCATGTTGTGGTGACCCCCAACCATAAAATTAAATTATTTCCATTGCTACTTCGTAACTGTAATTTTGCTACTGTTATGAATCGTAAAATAAATATGTGTTTTCCGATGGTCTTAGGCTCTACAGCAGGGTCGCCCTAGAACAATACTTAACAAGAAATACAATCCAGTGCATTTAAATCCAGTTTATTATAGGTTGATAGTAAAAAACAAAAACAGTAGGTTTTAAAAACAAAGAGATAGGATAAGAAGAGCCTCCCCCGCCCCCCATAACTTTGCATCTAAATAGGACTAAGATGTCCTAAATGGAAGGAAAAAAGTGGGGGGTGGGCAGGAGGGGAGAGAATGGGCCTGTAGATAACTTTACATTTTTTCAGGTCTAAGATTCTATGATTCTGTTAAGAATAAAGGATGAGTTAGGTAGCAGAGATTTGGGTATGCTTGTATACTGAGAAGAATAAGTCAGTAACTCATGAATGACGTTGTTGTATTTCTAGTGCCTCCTTACCTCTATCTCCTTATTTTTCTTCAGCATACATCCTGATGCATTTCAGGACTCCTTGCCAAGAATCCTGGCAGGAGAGGGGAATGATTTGGAGCCAAGAATGCAGTAGCACAGTAAGCCATTTAGATTGCCTCCTCAATCAAAAATCTACTTTAAATCTATACTGCTTTTAAACAAATGCATATTATATTGAGGCATGAGCCAGTACAGACTCATCATTGTGCCTTTAGACCAGTCTTTATTTACTGGTTATATGTAGTTCAGTGGTGAAGAACATGAACTCCAGAGTCAAACAGACCTGAGCCCCAGTTTGTCTCTGCACCTCTGGGTATGTAAACAAGGTTCTTACTCTCTTTATGCTCAGTTTTCCAATCTATGAAATGTTGACACCCATGATAAATCCCTCAAGGAATTATTCAGAAGAGTAAATAAACCAATCTGTTTTAAAATAGCCAACAGTACCTAGCACTCAATAAGTGGTTAATGAAAAGTAAGTACTGGGAGGGGCAAAAGTAGGCTTACAGTTGTTCTTATGGAAAATAATATAATAATCTATATTATAGAAGGCCTGTGGCCTTAACACTGTAATGACCGAAGACCAGCACAGATGGGCAGGGCTGTGAGCATGAGGGTCAGTGGAGCCATGCAATTTCACACACTGGGCTTCTAGTTAATAAATAATTTTAAAATAAGCTCTATGTTTCATGTACTCACAACTGTAAGCCTACTTTTCCCCCACCCTGTATAATAATTCATTCAGTCTTTCATTTATTCACGCTTTACTTTTTTTAATATATTTTTTTTTTATTTCAGAGAGGAAGGAAGAGGGAGAGAGAAGTAGAAACATCAACAAGGAGAGAGAATCATTGATCAGCTACTTTCTGCACACCGCACATTGGGGATCAAGCCTGCAACCCAGGCATGCACCCTGATGGGGAATCCAACTGTGACTTCCTGGTTCATAGGTTGAAGCTCAGCCACTTAGCCATGCCAGGCCAACCCATTTCTTCATGTTTTAAATAAATATTGGTGAGGGGGGGGAGATAAAAACAGAGTAAAGAAAAGAAATAAAAATCTTTTTTCTGAGCCTTCAGTCTATTAATGGAGACAAACAAGATTTACAAATAGCATGCATGGTGTGATGCATGCAGTAAGAGAAAAACACAGCAGGTAAAGAAAATTAAATGGGCAAAACAGGGGTAGTGATTGCATAAGTTGGGTGGCCAGGAACAGCTTTATTCTGAAGATGATGATTACATAAAATTATTACAACTCTTTCAATTCCCTGTAGCATATATTTATATATATATATATATATATATATATATATATATATAGAGAGAGAGAGAGAGAGAGAGAGAGAGAGAGAGAGAAATAAAAATTTATTGGGGGGGTAGAGAAGGACCTATGTAATACTTTCAACAATAAATATTTTAATTAATTAATTAATTTCAATGATTGCAGCATTAATGCACATTTCTCTATTCCTGTAATGCCTAACAATAAATAATATCCTGTTGAGAGAGAAAAAAGAAGAAGAAGAAGAAGAAAGTAGAAAGAAAGAAAAAATTTAGAATGTAACCTCCATGTTGTCAACAATTGTGTTTCTTTGATTCATTATCAGATACTTAATAATAGAGCTTGACATGTATCTCTACAAAGATGAATTATGGATAACTTTCTCAATCTAGCATACAAACTTTCCTCATTAAATTTTTCCCTCTGTTCCTGTTCATCTGAACCTTTTGTATTCTCTATACTGTAGTTACTTTCTGTTCCCAGAATACCTCCTACTTTCTCACTTATGCTTCTCCTGAAACCTATTGTAGAATAACCTCTACCCAATAATTCCAGCAGTCAAATTCTTTGGCTATTACTTATTAAATATTGTTCCAAAGCAACTAACTTCCCAACTTCCACATTCAAGAATAATCCCATTTCTGGTTTTTGGTGTGTGTGTGTGTGTGTGTGTGTGTTTCATCAGAATCATTAATAATTGTACAAGGGAAGGGTCTGAAGTCATCTTAATTCTCCAATCTAAGATAATTGTATATGTATTAATTATTGATCTGGTATGAAAGCAGATAGAAGAACATGCTACTCACTTACCCTACCCTACCTGAGATCTATAGTCTAAACCAGTAGGCCTGCTCTCATTGTATGTATGTATCTGGTTCCTCAAATATTCAGATTTAGAAAATGCTTGCTCTAAGCATAGCCTTAGTTACAAGCCATTTGTCCTAATTGAATTCCCCTATAATTTTTACTTCTACAATATAAATCAGGGTTGTTATGCCTGGAGTTTTTATGGTGCAGCTCAAATGCTAACTGGCTAATAATCTTCTCTTCTTTTATATCTAGATATCCAAAATCGTTGCAGTGTCTTAATCCCTCAAAATCAAGATCACAGTAGGACAGAATGGCCTCAGAGAGACTCTTCAAGCTCAAACAGCTTTTGTCAGTATTCTTAAAATTTGATAACAAGTATGCTGACCAAATGCCTATTTGCCTTCAAATACATTCCTTGTCTTTCATCTTGCCATGTTTTGCTTAATGGGCTTCCTTTTTTTCTGGCTTCCTGGTAAATCTATCCATTGGAAAGAATTGACAGAATTGGAGGGCACCTGTAGAAGAAAAGCCAGGTATTGCTACCTATCTTTCTCTCCTCAGAGTGGGCCTCTGACAGCAGCCATGACTCCTCCATGACTCACACAGCCTTTCCTTTGATAGCCCAGGCCCTAAGAGGCAGCCTTCACCATAGCTCAAGTTCCAACCAACTGGCCTTGGGTTTTTCCATTCATATTCCAAACCCAGATGTGCTAGTGGCTTTGTGCTTTGCGGATCTCTGGGTTGCCTCATTATCTATTTGCTTTCTCATTCATTTATGACCTGTACAAATTTTTCCTTCATTTGCTTTGGTTTGAAAGATATAAGGTGGTTTCTGTTTTCCTAAATGGATTAGTGTAGGGAGAATTCCAGTGGTTTACGATATTATTAACAAACAATGGGTAATGACTTTAGAGTGGACTTGGATCCTTTGTTACTCTCAGATCTAAGATTCTTAACCTAGGATGAACATCCAAAACACCTGAATAGCTTTTTTCTAATTTTGTTGATTTTTTCTAAGGATACAGTATCAATTTTTTGAAAGCTTACCTTCATTACATTGATACAATAGAAGAGAAAACCCAACTATTGAAATTGCTTATCCTAGTTAACTGCACTGGCTGTCTCCCTTCCACACGTCCTTTCTCTATTTTTCTATGTTCTGCTCTGGGCCAGGCACAGTGTCTTCTCTGAACTCATCACTTAAGTTTCCTTGTCATCTGGCTTCTGATTTGGTTTGATTGATGGGAGGTACTAGCCAGAGATCAGAAGAAGAGAACAGAAAGTGTGCATTTTAGATTCACCTGCGGAGATTTAAAGAATTATATATGCCTGATATTCCTTCTCCGGATATATCAAACAAGAGTCAGGAATCTGGATTTTACCTTTTGTGACAGCATGGATGGACCTGGAGAGTATTATGCTAAGTGAAATAAGCCAGTCAGAGTAAGACAAGTACCATATGATTTCACTTATATGTGGAATCTAATGAACAAAATAAACTACCAAACAAAATGGAAACAGACTCATAGATACAGTGCACAGACTGACAACCATCAGAAAGGACTGGGAGGAAAATTTAAAGGGATTAAGCAAAGAATAAAAACTCATAGACACACACACAAAAATATGGTAATTATGGAGGAAAAGGGGGCTGCAGGGAGCTAGAATGGGGTAAAAGGATAAATGGTGATGGAAGGAGACTTACTTGGGTAGTGAACACATAATGCAATATACAGATGATGTATTATATAACTGTACACTTAAAACCTATATAATTTTATTAACCAGTATCACCCCAATAAACTCAAGAAAGAAGATAATATTAAGGGAAATAAACTCTAAAATATCTCCCTATATAATACATCTCCTGGAAGCCATTAGGAGCCAGGTCTTTGAGCAGGAGTTACCTGTGACTCTGGCATGGGGCCATCTCCATAATAAATCCTTACTTTCTTGGCTGTTTGTGTATTATTGGGCTTTGATGTGTGCAGGCAAAAGGATTCATTTAGTCCGGTAACAGTTCTCATCAGACTCAAGTGTCATCAGAAGTTTCCTTGATATGCCATTTGGTTTCTTTGTCTAATCTGATTGGTAATTTTTTTTTTAATTTCTTACTTGCCTCACATATTTTTATGCTTGGTTTTCTTCTTTGAAACATAATAATTTCAAGCCTATGTCTAACAATTTTCTTATCTGTTATCCTTCCTTATCTGTTTATAGGGACTGTTGTTTTTTGCTTGGTTTTGTTGCATTTGACCTTGTATGCTTATTTCTTCTTGGATAAGAATGGGTTCCTTCTGAGAAAACTTTTATTTGCTTCTGCCAAGCTGCTGAAGCATGACAAGTTTATAATCACATTAATTTAACTTTTGGCATGAAGTTTTCTAGGAGCCACATAGATCATGTAATTTTGTGCTACCAATGCACATAGGGCCAACTCATGCTTTCAAATTCTCAACAGCATGTTTTCTCCACTCTGTTCAAAGTCAGTGTTTGAGATAACTGATTAGCCTTACAGTTTTCTGGGAGGTAGATATTCCCATTTCATCATGTTATTGAGAGTGGAGACCTTTGGGGTCTGGGTTTTATACAATATGATTTCCAGTTAGACTCCCCATCTTGAGAAGCCCTCGGTTTTCTCTTGTTCCCTGTACCCTAGGAGGGCACATACAGTAAAACAAAGTCCAAGTTCACCCAATGTTGCAAATGTTCTTCAGGTGAAAGCCAGCTTTGAGCTCAGTCTATTTCTCTGTGTTTGCCTTTACATGGTCACCAGTTTGAGAATTCACTTCCTTCCTTCCCAGCACTCCTATGCTCTTTAGTTGTTTTATACCCTTTCCCATGAGTTTGTTATTTTCAGTGAGATCCAAATACTTAGACCACCACAGTTCCAAAAATAGAAGTCTAAGAGGAGCATTTTTATGATTCTAGCTCTCAGAGAACTTTTTAAATGAATGATTTTTAAAATAGTACACTGAGTGACTAACTAATCAATGTCTTTAGATGCAGTTGTATCTTTATGATAGCAAAACTATTCCTCATATGAGTACTTCTTATGTTACCATTTGGTAAAATCTAAGAACATGAAGCAAAGCTTTATGAAGAATGTCCTCTAAGGAGCCAGAGGAAAGCTATACAAACATGTTGTTTTAAGGAAACAAAGCTTTGTATTTTGGATAATTAGCCTCTCAATCTGTTTCATGATAAAAAGAATTTTGCTAAATAAGATTGAGAAACATTGCATATGACATTATCTATACTTCATTATCTTAGAGATTCATAAAATACATTACCATTGGAAGGTGCAGAGTTCTGAAATAAAGAAATCTGTTTTTCTGAAACTTAGTTGAAGATGAAAGTCTTTCCCTTTTTTACAAAGGGGGAAACTAGCATGACATATAAAATATTTTCTGAACCTGCCTTAAGATATGCTCTGATATACTACATACTAAAGCTTAGAGAATTTTCATTAGAGAATTTGTAACATTTCCCTCATACTGCTTTTATCAATAAATTTTTAGCAGCAGATGAATATCAGAGAAATAAAGATTAAAGGTTTCTTATAAGACTCAGAATAGTAAGTATTATATGCTTCCTCTTTCCTCTTTGAAACACCTTCTTCACTTAATTTCTTGGATCGAGTACTCCACATTTTCCTTCTGCCTTCCTGGATGATTATTCCCAGTCTCTTTTGTTAGTTATTTCTTATCTACCCAATGTTCTAGTAGGCAGTCCTTACATATCTTTTCTACTTACACTCATGAACATGGTGATCTCATCCATTCTTATAATTTAAACTAGAGGCCTGATGCACAAAATTGGTGCAGTGGGCCAGGGCGTATCCCTCAGCCCAACCTGCACCCTCTCCAAGCTGAGACCCTTAGGGTATGTCCAACTGCTGGTTTAGGATCAGACCTACCAGCAGTTAGACATCCCTCTCATAATCCAGGACTGCTAGCTCCTAACCACTCTCCTGCCTGGCTGCCTGATTATCCCTAACCACAGTGCAGTTCCTGATGATCACTGAGTAGCCAACTTCAACTCCCTGAAGCCCACTGAATTATCCAATCACATTTGTCCATAGAAGCTAGGGGGCTACTCATCCCCTTGATATTCAAAGCCCATCCCTCAAAGCTTCTTGTTGTTCATTCTGTTTGGAGTAAAACCCCCATGTGGCCCTGCATGGTCCCATGTCCTCACCTGGGCTGTAAGTATGTGTGACTATAAACTGCATTCAATCTCACTTGTGTCAAGTGTCATGTTTTCAGCCATGCCCAAAATGTGTAGGAATAAATGTCTCCCTCCTTCTCCAAAGAAGTGAATTGGAGGTTATTAATACAATAAGCGAGGGAAATTTTCCCCAGAACTTTGTCAGAAAACTTCCCATAAGTTCTCATATGTCTCACTCACCAGAAATGAATCCATGTAGCCACTCCTGAACTTATCACTGTCCTGCCAAGAGGACATAATCACCTCGATTGGCCTAGACTAGTCAGGCACCAGCCTCGGCAGGCTGCGCAAGGCTGCCTGATGTCAGGGCAAGACTGCAGTTCTATTAGCCAGGAAGAACAGGAGAATGGCTGCCAGGGAGGTAATCACAGCATCATCTCAAACATTTTTTTAAAATCCTCTAACCCAGCGTTAGTAGTGCTAGGATTGTCTGGGGAATGAAGAGCAGCACTATCAGTTGCAAACCAAGCTTGTGGTCATTTGTTAAAACATCCATAGAAATGAATACACTGAGTTCTACTATATATTCTATTTTTTTTAATATATATGTTTTTTAAGTGATATCTTCTTTTATTAAGATATATTTTATTGATTTTTTACAGATAGGAAGGGAGAAGGATAGAGAGCAAGAAACATCGATGAGAGAGAAACATCGACCAGATGCCTCCTGCACATCCCCCACTGGGGATGTGCCCGCAATCAATGTGCATGCCCTTTACCGAACTCGAACCTGGGAACCTTCAGTCCGCAGACCAACACTCTATCCACTGAGCCAAACTGGTTTCGGCTATATATTCCGTTTTTTTTTAAGAATCATTTCTAAGATAGAAAAAATAAACTTGAAGACAAATAAAATAGTTTTGAGTCCCAGGTCCTCTAATATTAGCTATATGATAGTGGATAGTTCACCAGTTTAGAACACAAATTATTAAGCCTCTCTGAACCTGTTTACTCATCCACAGAAGGGATAAAAAATATTATTATATTAGTCAGAGTTCTTCAGAGAAACAGAACCAACAGGAGAAAGGGGGGCTGGGGAGAGAGAGGGATTTTAAGGAGTTGGCTCACATGATTGTGGCAGCTTGGCAAGTCCAAAATCTGCAGGGAGGCAGACAGGCTGGTGTCCCAGGGAAGAGTTACAGTTCAAGTCCAAAGACAGTCCGGAGGAAGAACCCCCTTTTCCTGGGAGATCAGTCTTTTTCTATCTAGGTCTTCAACTGATCGGATGAGGCCCACCAACATTATACAGACTAATCTGCTTTACTCAAAGTTTACTGATTTAAATGCTAATGCCATTTGTAAAATACCTTCATAGAAACATCTAGAATACTATTTGACCAGATATCTTGGTATTGTGTTCTAGCCAAGTTGACATAAAACTCCCCATGACAACTATATTATGAGATTATTATGAGAGTAAATAAGAGAACACATGCAATATAAAGAAAGATTTAAAACATGATACTATTAAATATTAGTGCTGATGAAGAGGTACCAGTGATGTACTACAAAGGCCATCAGATTTGAAATCAGACAACTGCGAATTCAAATTTTAACTCCACCATGTTCTGTATCCCTGACTTTGTTGACCTCAACCTCTCTGCCCATCAGTTCCTCCATTTATAAAATGTGAGTAATAAAACCTAGCCAATTAGGGTATATGAAGGTTAAATGAAATATTAATTTAATGGGGGGAAAAACATAATGTGCTAGGTGGAAATATGTGTGAGTGTTCCTACCAGCTCTCTCTCTCTTCCATCCTTCTCCTTCATGCCTCTGTCTTCAGTGCCCTTACACCCTGTGGATGGCAGTGACACTGCTGTCCATCTGAAATAAGCTAAGGAGAATGTGAGCAGAGAGGAGGTGAGCAAGTCTAAATGCTTGTCACTAAGTTTTTTCACTGAAATACAATCCTCCGGAAGAAAACTATTTTAATAAAAACGATTTTATCAAAAGATTCCATCCCATAGAGTGATTCCCATATCCTGGCTGATGGCCCACACTAGCATGAATTTGCTGATCTGGTTTCAACAAATTTTATTAAGAAAAAATGTTGTAGACAGATGGATTCCCAAGACTGTGCTTGCTGAAGTCAGCCAACTTGGCAATTAGACTGTAATTTTTATTCCGTATTTATACTTTTTCTACTATAACTAAATGTGTTCTGCAAGATTTCAGTGAAGTTAAAAATCAGGCAGAGTGGAAAGAATTCTAGCTCTGGGGTCATCCTGAGCCTGGTTTGGATCCAAGCTCAGCCACTTTTAAACTTTTGGCCCTGGGTAACTTTCCAGGCTTTGATTTCCTCTTTTTAAATGGAGATAATAACGGTGCTACTGTTCCAGATAGCCGCAAGCCTTAGAAATAATGACTGAAGAAATCCGGCACATAACAAAAATAAAATGTTTTAACAGTATACCATTGTCATTATCGGGAGTTTTCTAGAGTTTAGAAAGGATGCTAAGAGATAAGCTTAAATGGAAGGGATTTCAGAAAGTCTCAATGAGCTATAGAATGAAGAATGAAAGGTTGAGCTCAGCAGACAGAGAGCATATGGAAATGAAATGAGCAATCTCTCTCCTGCTCAGTCACCTAACTTAAAAATAAAATTAGCAAAGCATTAGTGACACTTTCTCAAGTTTGTTACGATACAAAGCCCTGATATCTAAAGAACTGAAAGAAAATTTTGGTAATTTCTGGCTTTCCCAAGATGACTAGAAAAAAACTTCTGCATAGATGGAATCTATGTGACGAATGGGGCGGGGGGGGGGGGGGGGGGGGGGGGGGGGGGAGCGGGGACACGTGGGGAGGGGGAGACAGAGGGGCAACAGACCTAGGCTGGAATGGAAGCCTTTTTTCTTTATTAGTTTTATTAGTGCTTACCTGAGGATTTTTTTTTATTGTTTTTTAGACAAAGTAGAAAAGAAGAATGCAAGAAGGGGGGAGAGAGAGAAACATTGATGTGAGAGACACACATCTATTGGTTGCCTCTTTCACATGCTCCAACTACAGCTGGAGAGCAAACCTGTCACCCAGGTACATATTCTTGACTGAGAATTGAAACTGGGGCACTCCAGTGTGCAGGCTGACGCTCTAACCACTGAGCCACTTGCCAGGATGAAGCCTTTTAGTTTAAGCTCTGCCAGTGAATCACTGTGGGTAGGACAGACAAGTTCCTAAGAAAGAGTAAACAAAAGACAAGTTTAATTACTTGCACAAGGATACAGGTATCAAAATTAGTTTGACTATAAAGAATTGGAAACTGAAAGTAATATTGGTTAAGCAAGACAGAAGAAAAATGTCAACACAGGGCTGTTTGCTGATTCCACAGTCATCGCCCTTCTATTTTTGTACTCTATATATTCCATTCTTAAGATTACTCATGGGGAACGACTCATAGCTCTCACAAGGGTGGGGGTAGGTGGGCTGGGTGAAAAGGGTAAAGAGATTAAGAAAAAAACAAAAAACTCATAGACAGAGACAATAGTATGGTGGTTACCAGAGGGAAAAGGGGGTGTGGGGAGGTAGAAGAGGATAAAGAGAGAATAAATGGTGCTAGAAGGAGACTTGACTTAGGATGATGGACGCACAATACAACATACAGATGGTGTCTTATATAATTGTACGCCTGAAACCTATATAATTTCATTAACCAGTCACCCCAATAAATTCAGTGTTTTAAAAAAAAAACAAAGAAAAAACAAAACAAAAACAAAAACATTGCTCATGGTCCAGGATATCTAATAGAGAGCCTACCATCACCTTCACATTCCAAAGAGCAGGAAGGAGGAAAGGGCAGAAGTGTGAAAAGAGTAGACACTTGAGTCAGCAGCCTCCCAGAACACCATCGCATGACCAAATCAAACCTCAAGGAGGCAAAAATATGACATTTTAGATAGGCAGATTGCTTTTCAAAATAATGTTAGGGCCTAAGAACTAAGGAAAAGGAGACAATGGCAGTGCCAGAAAGAGATGAGAACTAGGCCTACAGCTTTTTAACTCTATGCTTTACTGTGTGGTAATTTTCAAATGTGTTCAAAAATTATTTCACACTCGCCAAAACCAGTTTGGCTCAGTGGATAGAGCATCAGCCTGCGGACTGAGAGGTCCTGGGTTCGATTCCGGTCAAGGGCATGTACCTTGGTGTGCAAGAGGCAACTGATCAATGATTCTCTCTCATCGATGTTTCTAACGCTCTATCCTTCTCTCTTCCTCTCTGTAAAAAATTAATAAAATATATTTTTTTAAGTTATTTCACACTCGTCTCGTCAACAAGGAGAGCCTGGTTCCCCTCCCCTTAAGTGTGTGCAGTACTTAGTGAATCAATGAATAGAACGTGATGGATGTGGCAGTGTTAGACTTTTTTTTTAATACTTTTATTGATTTCAGAGAGGAAGGGAGAGGTAGAGATAGAAACATCAATGATGAGAGAGAATCATTGATTCACTGTCCCCTACTGGAAATCGAGCCCACAACTGGGTATATACCCTTGACTGGAATCAAACCTGCAGGCCAATGATCTATTCACTGAGCAAAACCAGCCAGGGCAGTGTTAGACTTCTTATCTGAGAGATAGCTAATACCAATCAATAAAATATCTAATGACCAAAAGAGATCCTATAAATTTAGCTCATTTTTCTAGTCATTCAATATTTTCTGAGCACCTACTATGGACCAGGCATTGTTGTAGACCACATGTGTCAAACACAAGGCCCCCGGGCCAAATCCAGCCAGCCAGGCCTTGCAATGTGGCCCGCACCGCGCTGTCATCACTGCACTCCGCTGTCAGTTTATGACATTGTCAGTTTATGACTGTTCAGTAAACCATTCGGCCCGCGATTTAGGCTGGATTTTAGATTTTGGACCCTTCTCTGATTGAGTTCTACATCCCTATTGTAGACACTGGAAATATAGTCTAGTAGACAATCAAGTAAATAATATGTGGAATGCCAAGAGAAAAAAATAAATGCACCCTATTAGTCACAGTCTAACATGCAGACAATGGAATCCTCTAGTTATATCCACAAGAAGGAATTTATGGGCTAATAGAAAGCTAACAAAACAACAGCCCCCAGACCCATATCACAAAGCTGACCTCGGAGGAAACCCCTGTTGCCACTACACTGTTACTGACCTTTGCACCACGCTGCCTCAGGAAGGCTGTGTTTGCTCCTGCCACTCCAGGAGCTCCTGGTTTCGGCTGACACTTATATTAATACAATGAATGCCCATGTTGAGCCTGTGTGCCACACAGCTGCCTTCTGAGTCACAGCCTTCCACCTAACTGCTCTTCATTGTCAAGAGAGGCTGGAGATTCTAGATTTATTTTAATTCTACATTAGAAAAATTGGAGTCTTATATGGTATTCACAATACCATATATATATATATATATATATATATATATATATATATATATATATGATTTTTTTACAGAGAGGAAGAGAGAGGGAAAGAAACATCGATGAGAAAGAAATACTGATAAGCTGCCTCCTGGACACCCCCCACCAGGGCTGTGCCCGCAACCAAGGTACATGCCCTTGACTGGAATCGAACCTGGGACCTTTCAGTCCGCAGGCCAATGCTCTATCCACTGAACCAAACTGGTTTGGGCTTGTATTCACAATATTAAACTATTAAAATGAGGAGAGAATGTGCAAAACATTTGGAGGAGATCATGAAGGACACATATCCAGTCTGCCAAGTAAGAGAGCTTGGAGAGTAGGGGGTGCTACTTTAGAGAATGTGGTCAGAGGAGATTCCCCTGAGATGGCAATATTTGAACAGGGACCCGAAGGAAATAAAGGACTGAGTGCAAAGGCCATGAGTGCGAAATAGCACATTTGGTATTTGGGAAACAAAAATATTTTTTCTGTTATTAAACCTTTAATTACATAAGCTGCTTTCAAAAATCATGTTCATGTGGAAATTTTCTAAAGGTTCTGGAGTTGGCACGTGGCCACCACAGAAGCCAAGCTCTAACCCCTTCAGCAAATGTCCTCTGCCTACTTGGGGGAAAATTCCTCCATGCCCCTTTGCCCTATCAGATTAGAGAGCAATGGCCTCAAGGTGATAACAGGGCTGAGCTGTGGAGAGTAGCCAGCTGGCAGATTGCACCTACAGATGAGATTTGAGGATCAACCCAAACTGAGAATTGGGTTCCCATGAACTCTTGCGCATTCAAGCCTGGGCTATTGGGTCCATGGTATAGGGACCCAAAGCCTCTCAGCCCCCAAAGCCTCTCACACATACTCAGGTGTAGCAGAGAGAGCCTGAGACCAAGCGACTCCTGTCCCTAAGGATAGACATAGACTCCAACAGGATACCAGAGACATACTGACAGAGGATGCCAAGAAGTATCCAGGGAAAGAATTTATTCTAAGGAAAGAGAGTCAAGCACATTAGTTAGATTCAGAGAAAAGTGGGTAAGGTGGGAGGAAAGGGATGACTTAGATGCCACCATGTCAAGCCCACAGATCTTCTTAGATTAAACCAACCAGGGCTCACCTGCACCCTGTTACAAAAACTATTATTAAAAAAGAGTGAAATATTCAAAGAGGTGCACTGGTGCAAGATTGCAAGCCACAGGCCCCAGCAACTTGTGCAGAGGTGAGCAAGGATAGGAGTGACCACCGAAGAAAGAAGATGAGTGTTATAAAAATAGACTTGGCAGGAACCAAAAACAGGGTTCATTTTTAGCACACCATGTTAGAGCTGTCTCTTTTCCTATAATTGAAAGCAGAAGACATCACAGAGACTTCATGCAGGAAATGAAAAACTTGGCTAATGAGAGGTAACAAACAAGATCAAATTATGAGTCACAAGTGGGATCTTTAGAAATCCAGTTCTGGTTTGAAAAATGGTAAGAGCTGTTAGTTTTCATTGAATGAGAAGGTGTGAAGCCAGAAAAGTGACAATGATCCTCAGACGTTAAACAGGTTTTATTAAAATAATTCCTAACTATTTGAGGTTGGAGCAATTTATTTGTGATATAACAGTATGTTTTGGGTATTTCTGACACGAGAAGGAGATGATGTAAAAATAGTCTGTGGGTAGGGGTGGGGATTGGAATAATGTTATTAATATCCCCTAGTTAATCTCACTTGTCTTGTTTCTTCCACAAAGGAAAGTTATTCTGTGCCCAAATCTATTATATTAACAACTATGTTGTAAGAAGAAAACAGTTCCATGAATAATTGTTCATATTGTATGTTATATAAGGATATCACATCCAAGAGATATATTTCATACTGATCCAACATTAAAAAAATGTATGTTTTGTAACTCTTCCTGCTATAGTTCACACATTGCTTGAAGGTAAAATTTCTTTTTCCCTATATCTATTAATTTTGTTTATTTATGGGATAAAGAAGTATAAAACAAAGCCAAAAGCTATCAGGCTACCTTTACCCTGAGTAATGACCCTTCAGGGTTTTCTTTGTTCCAACTCAAAAAGTGTATTTGGCTCAACTTTCCTCTTTTACATCACTTTTCTTTTTTAATATATTTTTATTGATTTCAGAGAGGAATGGAGAGGGAAAGAGACATAGAATCAATAATGAAAGTGAGTAATTGATTGGCTGCCTCCTGCACCCCCCCTCCCCCTTACTGGGAATGGAGCCCGTATGTGCCCTAAGTGGGAATTGAACCATGACTTCCTAGTTCGTGGTCAATGATCAACCACTGAACCACAGTGGTCAGGCCACATCATGTGTGTGTGTGTGTGTGTGTGTGTGTGTGTGTGTGTGTGTGTGTGTCTAAACTATTTATTAGCAGACAAGGCCTATAGATTTATTTCTTTTTGGACACACTATTGGCCAGGACCTGGCTCTATTTTCCAGCCTTCACATCCTGTCTGGAATCCTGTACCAGTGTGGATTCTGCATAATGGTGATCACACATTTCACCTGTCCTCTGTGAGCTCTCCTGCCCTCTTGGTGAGGTCGATGTCTGCTTTCCTTAACACCATGTGAGCATATCTTCACAGCCTTAACTGCAGTAATGGCAAAGGCTTCTTTCTGCTGCCTGTCAATATTCTTTTATACAATAAAATATATTTTTATTGATTTCAGAAAGGGGAATAGAGGAAAAGAGAGATAGAAACATCAATGATGAGAGAGAATCATTGATTGGCTGCCTCCTGAACACCCCTGACTGGGACTAGAGCACGGACTCTGGGCATGAGCCCTGACCAGAAATCTAATGGTAACCTTTTGGTTCATAGGTCAATGTTCAACCACTGAGCAACACTGGCCGGACTGCTCATCGATGTTGATATTGAGTACTCACAAAATATGCTGGAATGTCTCAGGAATCACTAGGGACGTGGCAGTGGTGGTATGTAGGTCTCCTGTGGAAGAGCCACATCACTTTTTCACATCACCACAGCATTGGGCAACTCAACCCACCAAAAATGAAGAGTTCATGTCAGTGATCTCTTTATTCTATCCAAAAGGTTTCTATCAGTAAAATCTCCTTTTCCAGTCGCTACCATTTTTATTACTTAAAGTACTAGCATTCCTGATCTCTACTGAGTAATAGTTGTTTAATCTACCTTACTTTATCTGATCAAATAAACTAGATATTATACTTGCCATTTTACCAATGAAGAAAATGAAGTCCAGAGAGGTCATTTACACAATTAGTAAATAAATAAAAATAATTAGAATTTGGACTAGATCTATCTGACTCCAAAATTCCAAGTTTGTTCTATGACAATTGGATCATGCTCCTGCTATAATTATTATGATTTTTTTTAGAATTTATTAAGAATGACCTTTCAAATAAAACATGCTATTTGTGGATTCCAGGTTGTGAAGATATCAGACATTCCTATTTATCCTGGCAAAATATCTAGTAATATTTGGGAAATGTTAGTAGCCATCACCTAGTTTCCCAAAGTGTGGTACGCGTTCCCCCAGGGGTAGGGGAAGAGTTTGGTGGGGATACGCGTTACACCAGAGTTTGGTGGGAATATGCACTGCACCATGCTTAGCTTCTCCTAATTCTATGTTCTCATGAGTACGAGGGGTATTCAGCATTACGAAAATTATAGAAGGGGTACATATATGTCAAAAGTTTGGGAAACACTGAAAAATCTATCTGTCTTCTGACTACCTATCCAACCTCAGGAGGCAGATCATGCAGGTAGTTGTAGGTTATGGTAAAGTCTTTAGCTGTTACTTTAGATATTATGGGGAGACATTGGATAATTAGAGCCAGAGGGTGACACAATCTGGTTTTAGAAGTAGGGATATCAGTAAGTGTTCAATCAAGAGATGGTGGTAGCTTAGACTTTAACAGGTGAGCAATGCTCAGCTTTGGGACATCATTTTCTAATTGAGTTTGGGGCATCAGAAAAGGAGAGGAGTGAGAGATGATTCAAAGAACTTTAAGTAACTCAGTGAATGAAATGCCATGTACTACGATGGGACCACCACAGGAATAGTGGAATTGAAGAAGGTTGAGGAATTACAAATTCATTTTTTTTAGCCATTTTAAATTTGATATGCCTGTTAGACATCCTCTTAGACATTAGAAGTAGTTCAGGGAAAATTTTTGGCTAGAGACATTATTTGGATATAATTAACACATAAATGCTACTGAAGTCTTGAGATAAAGTCATCTTGGGAGTGAGTATAGGTAGAAAAAAAGAAGAGATCTGACAACTGAGTCCTGTGTTCTCAATATTTGAAGTCTGGAAGAGGAAGGTAATAGAACAAAGGAGGATGAGTGATAGTGGCACATTGACTTCTCCTGAAGAGCAATAGAAAGAAACTCAGTACAGATGAGCTCAGAAGCATACGGATTTGTGGATTTGGTGGTAAAATAAGAAAGCTTTCTTCAGATTGCTTCTTTTTTCTCAATGAAAACAGAAACAAGGTCACCTACTAAGAATGTAAATGGGAAGGCAAAGTTTTAAAGACAGAATCTGTTGTATCTAGCTTTTCTGTTGTTCCAGATGATCTTCCCACCCATGAATATTTACCTTCTCACCTCATCCCAGCTCATTTTTAACAGCACTTCTCGATTGATTTTTTTTAAATATGTGGCCATTTTTAAGGAAACATTTTGTGGTTTAATTCATCTATTTTTAATTCTCTGAAACAGTGTTTTGCAGTACCTAATGGAGAGTTTAGAAGCTTCATGAACTAAAAGGCACACATTGCCAAAATTAAATGAATTTTTTAAAAAGAATGGAAAATTTGAGTAGTGTTCAAAATTTTAAGCTCTCAAGGAAAAAGAATGCACAAAACTTGGGATTTTAGTTTCTCATATTCTCATATTCAAGGGTCCAGACTGGATTAAAGGGACAAAAGTTTAGAACAAACTTCCAACTATGCAATGTACTGAAAGACTCTTAAGCCAAAATCCCACTAAATAGCCTGCCTAACAACCATATTTTTTTTTTATTTCAATGTGTTTATCTGTAGCAGCAACAGTAAAAATTTTACTAAATCCCAAGCTATTTCTAATCATTTCAAAGAAATGTGTGGCTTTGTGTGTTTATTAAAAGAGAAGGACAGAAGGTCTGCTACTCTTCAACCACTGAAGGATATTAATCTTATTCTTTCCCACAAAACTGGTTATAAAAAAAAGTGAAATATATAAGAATTTGTTAGCAAACAAAGAAATGTAAATAAAAGCAATTTGGCATTTTCACCTATTAAAAAGGAAACAAATATCTATATGTATATAGTTTTTCCATATTTTTTATGATTTCTTATAATAAATTATTCCCTATGGCTTTGGAAATATATAGCTAAATTACTTTAGAAAAATATAACAAATTACTATACCAAATGTATAAATTTTATAACATTCTGCTAGCATTGGCTTCTTGGCATTTAAAAAATATATTTTTACTTACTATACAGTAAAATTCACTCTTCTTGGTATATGTCCTGTAAGTGTTGCTAAATGTATATGATCACATGGCCACACCACAATAGCATACAAGACATGTCCATCGCCCTCAAAAGTGCCCTTTTGTGATCAATAATTTCCATACTTCAACTCCCAGAAACCACTGGTCTATTGTTTGTTCTTATAATTTGCCTTTTTAAAATGTCTTGTACTTGGGCATGTACACCAGGAAGTCTTTTGAATGTAGAGTATTTAATTTAACACAAGGGGTTTGAATTTTTTCCATATTATTGCATGAATCAATAGCTTGTTCCTTTTATTCTATTGTGTGGATATACCGCAGTTTGCTTATTCCTGAGAAGTTGCATTGTTAACAGTTTTGGTGATTATGAATAAAAATCTGTTACAGCTGAAACCGGTTTGGCTCAGTGGTAGAGCATCAGTCTGAGGACTGAAAGGTCCCAGGTTCGATTCCGGTCAAGGGCATGTACATTGGTTGCGGTCACATCCCCAGTAGGGGGTGTGCAAGAAGCAGCTGGTCAATGTTTCTCTCAAGGACGTTTCTAGCTCTCTATTTCTCTCCCCTCCTCTCTGTAAAAAATCAATAAAATATATTTTTTAAAAATCTGTTACAAACATTTTTATACAAGTTTTTATGTGAATCTAAGATGTATTTCTTTTCAGTTAGTTGGCTTTTATTTTTTTTACAATGGTTTATCCCATATTTATTTTGTGGTTTTTAAATTCAACTTCTCCCAGGAAATACTGTACCCATTTCAGCAACACAGACCTAAGGTAAAGTCATATCCAAGACAATGCACATAAAGTTCTGAGCATTTACTTGAAATTTGACTAGTACTAGGGTTACAAAGATACTCTCATAAACAGAATTGATTGAAAAGCTTTAAAACACTCATACTAGTTGATTAAAAAAAAAAAAATAGTAAGTCCAACATTGAAATCTACTTTCAATGCTACTGTTAATTATGGGAGACATGTAAAAAGACACAAAAGCTTTTCACATTTAAACATCCCTGAAAAAACTTGAAATCTGAATAATCCACCTCAATTTCCAATAATCTTTTTAATTCTAAAAGTGAAATAATAATAATCATTCCTGACCACAAGGAGTTTACAGCTTCACTAGCAAAGGTTATCTTGTATCTAGGGAGATATAACAATCCAGGACAGAAGAGGAAGGATACCAAATGAGTGCAATAGCTAACAAGCACTAATGGAGTTAGAAGTTGGGAGCTGGAAGAAAAGCTTGTGTGTGGGGGCATGAGGGAGGTGGGGGGAGTAAGGGTGAAATTGGCTGAGCCTTAAAGGAAAAATAGGACATTTCGTTTGAAGTCCTAGCTTTCTTCTGTAACTGGACACCTTGGAGTGTGGAGGCAACTTAGATAGTAGGTTCCTGGAACTGAGGCTTTTTCCTGTCCTTGTACAGAGCTATGAGTCGCAATACCATCCAAGATAATTAGAAAACTCCTTTAGCGCCCAAATAGCAAAATGTAGTTGTCTGTGTATCCAGAACACATCATTAAATGTCCTCTTCTAAGTTTGTCTGATAAGAGTCATATGATAGATTACACAACATCACTATTAAATTTGGAGAACATTAACAAAGAAGGATGAAGGACTAATGAGTCATTCCCAAGTAAAACCATCTGATTCCATTTGTACAACTAATCAAAGTCAGATGTAGTTAAATGTTAATTCACATATAATTTTATTGTAGTTTTTCCAAACTATTTGGTAGCATTTCGTCTCTGGCTACTTAACTGCATTTGCGTATTGTGGGGATGGGTTTAGATGTCCCCAATGTTCAGAACACAGTGCCAACCTTTACAAAAAACATTGCAGCTGAGCCCACAGAGCACAGAGGTTACCAAGGGGCAAGCTGCTGCTTGCAACAACACCCCAGTGCCTCCCTCTAATCTTGTGCCATTTCCCAGGGCAGGCAGCCTGGTATGGACTCTGAATTCTGCCCTAGAACAAAATTCATGTTCTGTTTTTCTTGCTGATTCCTGAAAGATCGAACACTCTCTTCACCCCACACATCAGGGTGTGTTTTTTCCATTTCCACTTTTCAATGTTTCCTTTGTGAGTATGTGCTTTTTGATTTAACCTTTTCCCATAGCTTGGGGGAAGGGATCACCACTATAAACAATACAGCCTCACACATACTTGTACATGAGAATTATACTGAAATATTTGATGGCTGGAATGGCAAGGAAACTGAGTAATCAGAACTGATATCCAACCAATCAACTGTACACCATACCTATGCAAACTAGTAATTTGATTTCCAACTCTACTTCGCATTCTTTATTTTATACTAGAGGCCCAGAGCATAAAATTTGTGCACTCGGTGGGTGGGGGGGTCTCTTAGCCCAGCCTGTACCCTCTTGCAGTCCAGGACCCCTCAGGGGATGTTTGATGGATGGCTGGGGAGGGGGCCTAAGCTTCTGGGTGAATGGCGCTCCCCCTGTGGGAGTGCACTGACCACCGGGGTGGGGGGGAAGGGAATGCAGTGTGCACGGAGACAGCTCCTGCACTGAGTGGGATCAGGCTGAAACCAGCTCTCCAACATCTCCTGAGAGGTCCTGGATTTCAAGAGGGTACAGGCCAAGCCAAGGGACCCCACCAGTGCATGATCAGGGCTGAGTAGGGACTGCAGGAGGGCTCCAGGGCATGTCCAGCCTGTCTGTTTCAGTCCCGATTGACCAGGCCCCAGCAGCAAGCTGACCTACTGGTCAATTGTCTGCCTCCTGGTGATCAGTGAATGTTGTACCAAGCAGTTGAGCGGCCTTAGCATATCATTAGCATATTACACTTTGATTGGTTGAATGGACAACTGGACAACTGGACACTTAGCATTTTAGGCTTTTATTATATTTGTGTACAGGGGAGGGGGTGGTGGCAACCCCTAACCGCTTCTGCCTGCCAGCCTGATCACCCTCTAACCACTCCCATGCCAGCCTGATTGATGTCTAACTGGTCCCCTGCCAGCCTGTTTGCCCCCAACTTCCCTCCTCTGCTGACCTGGTCACCCCTAACTGTTCTCCCCTACAATGTTGATCACCCCCAACTGCCCTCCCTTGCAGGCCTGGTCCCTCCCAACTGCCCTCCCCTACTGGCCATCTTGTGACAGCCATTTTGTGTCCACAGGGAGGCAGGATCTTTGACCACATGGGGTCAGCCATCTTGTGTGCTGGAGTGATGGTCAATCTGCATATTACTCTTTAACTAGATAGTATAGAGGTCTGGTGCATGGGGTAGGGGCCAGCTGGTTTGTCCTGAAGGGTGTCCTGGATCAGGGTGGGGGTTCCCTTGGGGCATGGGGTGGCCTGGGAGAGGGGTCTGTGGTGGTTTGCAGGCCAGCCACTCCCCCGCAGTGACCCAAGTGGAGGTCCTGGTATCTGGAATTTATTTACCTTCTACAATTGAAACTTTGTAGCCTGGAGTGGAACCAAGCCTTCTGCTTGCTCCGTGACTGCTGCCATTTCTGTTTGGATTTGTTTACCTTCTATAATTGAAACTTTGTATACTTGAGTGGAGGCCTGAGCCAGCCACGGTGTGTGAAAAGCTTGGCTTCTTCCATTACCAGAGAAACCCAAGCCTCCCTCCTGCTTTCTATGGCCACCCAAGTCTCAGGTAACCAGGGCCAGCTGAGGCTTGCACTGTGACCATGGCAGCAGCACAGGTGTGATGGGGATGTCACCTTCCCTGATCACCAGCTCGCCTCCTACCCCTGAGGGCTCCCGGGCTGTAAGAGGAGGCAGGCCAGACTGAGGGACACCTCTCCAGTGCATGAATTTTCATGTACTGGGGCTCTAGTTTCATATAAATGGAATCAAACATTATATTGTCTTTGCAATTGCTTTCTTTAACTTTTTATATTCTAACATTTTTATTGTATATATCTGTATATATTTGTATGCATTTATTTATTTATTTATTATTTATTTTTATACATCTTTATTGTTTAAAGTATTACATATGTCCTCTTTTCTCCCCCATTGATCTCCTGCAGCTCACCTCTGCCACCCCCTATCTCAGGACTTCACTATCCTTTTGTCTGTGCCCAGGGGTTATGCATATATGCATACAAGGTCTTTGGTTGATTATCTCCCACCCACCTACCCTCCCCCACCTTCCCTCCAAGATTCTGCACTCTGTTCCAGGCTTCCCTATCTCTGGAACCACTCAGTTCATCAGTTTATTTTGTTACTTAGATTCCACATATGAGTAAAATAATGTGATGCTCATCTTTCTGTAACTGATTTATTTCACTAAGCTTGATATTCTCCAGATCCCTCCAAGCTATCTTGAAGGGCAAGAGATTCTTCTTTTTTACTGCTGTGTAGTATTCCATAGTATAAATATACCACAGCTTTTTTTTATCCACTCATCTCCTGATGGGCACATGGGCTGTTTCCAAATCTTAGCTACTGTAAATTGTGCTGCTATGAACATAGGGGTGAATGCATTCTTTCTAATTGGTGTTTCAGGTTTCTTGGGATATATCCCTAGAAGTGGGATCACTGGGTCAAATGGCAGTTCCATATTTAATTTTCTGAGGAAACTCCATACTGTTTTCCATAATGGCTGCACCAATCTGCATTCCCACCAGCAGTGTACGAGAGTTCCCTTTTCTCCACATCCTCGCCAGCACTTGTCATTTGTTGATTATTGTTGGTAGCCTTTTGATAGGTTGAGATTATGCCTCATTGTCATTTTAATTTGCATCTCTCTGATGATTAGTGACTTTGAGCATTTTTCACTGATATATTTTTAATAGTATAGAATTTTAAGATATAAATTTATAACCTACTGCATTATACAAAAATTATACTCCCAAATCTTTGTTAATTCTTCTTTTCCTCAGGTTCTCTGTGAAGCTTCTTAAAATAACATCCTTACAATTTTAGAAATCCTGTTATTTAATGGGAAGGGTCTGTGAGGCAGCCCCTTAGAAGACTCTGAGGAGGTCTTTGTCTGTTTAAAATTGTCTATGAAGCACCTTTTTCATAGAGGTGACTTCAGGAGCTCACTTAAAGGCTTTTTACTTCAAGGTTAGTGACAAATCTAATAGTCATGGCTATCCAATTTGCCAGCTTCCTAAAGATGCTAATGAGAAGAGTGACAGTAAGTACGGGTGACATAGCTATAGTCAGGCAAAGTGCCAGTAATGAGATATTACAGATGAAGTCAGGCATTAAGGAAGATGCTGAAATACTAAAAAGAAAAAGAATAACTCAAACTACACTCAACCTGAGCTATTTAATGTTGTCATAAATAATGCCATACGCCTCAGTGCTACTGAGATCATGAAAGCCTCAAGGGATCGCAGATAAATGAGCTGGCATTCACCTTGGCATAGTGACTGAGAGCTCATCTCTGGAGCTAGATCCTGAATTTTAATCCTAGATTCAATACAAAAGGCATACATACATTTGCATATAATTTCAGGAGATTCATGTGGATTTTCCTTACCTATTGATATATCAGTTAGAGCATTCAGGAACCACAGGTGAAGAGCCTTTGATTTATCACACTGGTAAGGTGTGGCTTCCTAGAGGAGCAGTGTATCTTCCCTCTAGGGTTGCCTTCTTCCTAAAAATCGTAAGCAGAAACAATTTATCTCCCCCAGAGCTGTGCCAGAAGCATCATTTTATGCATCTGTTTTCCCTAGTCTAAAACCTTTTTATAACTCATGTGTTTCTATAAGAATTCTTGAATTGTCTAAATTTAAGAATTCTTAAATTTTCCCTAATGCAATTACAGAATCTGTTTCCCAGGCTTATTTTCCAAATTTAATTTCTGTCTGTGATTTTGGTGTTTTTAGCCAATAATTCAGGTACTCAAAATATCTTACAGTGTTTTTAAGAACTTTTATATACTTTTTCTGGGGAATGAAATGCCCTTAGCTTGTATCTAATTCTTCCTTTTTGTCTGCTTAGAATATATGGTTGTTTTCCATATGTCAGAACAGGAAATGCAGCATGTCTTATAAATTGGTAGACTTTTTTACTCATTAAAAACATATCAGTTACTCATATCCAAATACATTAAATTAAATCCCCCATACTTAAATTCTCTAAATTTTCCAAGAAATACCTTCAAAGTATTTACTTATTTATTTAGTAATTATGTTTTAGTATTCATGTATAAATTAATATTTTTTAATTTATATAAAATTAAAAAATACTAGAGGCCCGATGCACAAAATTCATGCAAGGAGCTCAGCTCTCACAGCCATGGTGGCTGTCTCAGCCCTTGAAGCCCAGACTTTGTTTAGAAGGTCATCCAAAAGAAAGTCTGGAAGGTTGTTCAGCTGTCCAGTCTAATTAGCATATTATGCTTTTATTATTAGAGATTTAATTTCCTCTAAAAAAAATGAAGAAATACCTTAAGAGATGTAAGTGGAGAAAAATATCTACGGAGAGCCATAAAAGTTAGAACTAAAAGAGACAAAGGTTGTTAGACACCCTCATTTTACAGATAAAGAAACTGGGTCCTTTCAGGTTTTGATAACTTACTTATGTAAAAACCTAGTGGAGGAAATATGATGATGAGAATTGGTACAAAAAATAATGCAATAAAATGCCTGGTTTTGCCAGTTCTTCTTTAATGACAAATACAAAGCTAAACTTTTAGTGTGACAAATAATTTGTCTCTAAATTCAGTGTCTCAAAGTCCACTTACTTATTCCACCTTGGGAGAGAGTGGGGAAGAATGATTGAAATTTCCCCAACCATGCATATATTACTGTATTCTTTACTAACATCTCTGTTTAAGTCTTTTAATATACTACCAACAGCAACCTTAAAATAGGAAGAAATACACTCATTGGGGAGAGTTAAAGAGATTTCCTGACTGTAGTAAAACCAGGGATAGAAACTGGAGTTTTACGCTCCAGTATGACTTAAAATTGCTGCTGATTTAAACTCGAGCCCTGATTTTTACTTTATCTTCTATTCAACTATTACCTGAATCCTTGAAGAATTCAATAAAATGTTTCCTTCTTCCCTAAGCCTCTATCAACTTCTGCTTTGATAGTGATGCAGCATGTTTATTACAAGGGAAGACTTGGCAAAAGTTGTTTTAGTAAAAAGTTGTTTTACTGGAGCATAAAGTTGTTTTACTAGAAGGTTGTTTTTATCCAGCACAATAAACTACCCCAGTGTCTAAAACTACCAGGCCCCTAACACCTTAAGTCACTGCAGTATTATTAAACCTGCCATGCCCTGACTTTTAACTGTGGCCATTAAAATGGGGGACATTTTAATGGTAGATGCAGAGTAGTAAATTTTTATCAAACTCTTTTCCTTGTTAGGATTCAAAATATGAATGTTATAGGTTAAATAGCTTAGATGTAAATAGTACTGATATTAGACATTACACTGCAGTGTCAGATGTTTGTTCAGTGGCTTGTCTCAGGAAGCTAGAAACCGTGCTCTTTCTGTCCTAATGTTGACAGACTCTGTCATTATTGCCTTCTCCTGGATTAGCTATAATTTTACCTTTCCTACAGAACCAAGGACAAGAAAATAGACTTCTCTAATGGTAGCAACTTGTAACTGATTTGTTGTGAACTTGGAGATCCATTATCCAAAGGTCACAGTCCTATTTTGTCTTATCATCAGCCAAGAAGAAATCCATTGCATTGGTAACAACTTTAATGCATATCCTCTATATAATTTCCAAGAAGTGCTTCCAAGATACTTCTTAATTAGCACCATTATCATGTTTTCTTAAGACAAAAAAAAAAAAATCCATGCAATATTTGCCTCCATCCACCTATAATAATCCTAAATAAGGCTATTTAACACATGGCTGCTTGGGGAGGTTGAAAATATTATCTGGTATCTGGCTATAATAATAACAACAACAAACCCTTAGAACTTATCAGGCATGCGATTACCTGGGAATCTGCTATTACACTTTAGGTAAATTATGGGGAACCATCAGTTACACAGCAACAAATTAATGTTGGTTAGTTAGGGACCTGAACTGAGGAATAGTTAGTGCATTGGTACCCTCCACTGGCTTGGAGCTGGACCAGCTAGAAAAGCAATCCTCCAAGAACCATTTGCCACGTGTAAGGAGCACGAATGACCATTTCCCATCAACAGCAAGAGAAGATGTTTTTGAAGGTCAGCTATCATGGTAGCTCTGAAAACTTTGGGCAACATAAGGGCTGCATAGAAAGCTTGGTTTTCCCTGAGTCTGAAGAGTGTTTCCAGCTTTTATTTATTTGCTAGAGGCCCGGTGCATGAATTCATGCACCAGTGGGATTCCTCAGCCTGGCCTGTAGGATCAGGCCGAAACTAGCTCTTTGATATACCCCGAGGAGTCCCGGATTGCAAGAGGGTGCAGGCCAGGCCAAGGGACCTCATCAGTGCACTATCTGGGCCAGGGAGGGACTTGGGAGGTTGGCCAGCTGGGAGAGACCATGGGAGGGCTCCAGGGCATGTCCAGCCTGTCTAACTCAGTTCCAATTGGCCGGACCCCAGCAGCAAGCTAACCTTTCAGTAGGAGTGTCTGCTGTACACTGATAGTCAGTGTACATCATAGAGAGCAGTTGAGCAGCCTTCACATATCATTAGCATATTATGCTTTGATTGGTTGAACAACCAGATGACCAGACACTTAGCATATTAGGCTTTTATTATATAGGATTTTAACTTTGGCGGGAAAGTCATCATTTGAATGTCTCCAGAAAGTCATGTGCACTACCTCAAGACTAGGTCATTGAAGATATAATATTTACTGCCTTTACATCTGGTAATGTGGTTATTTTAAGGAAGAGATTTGATAAATAAAAAGGATAAGGTTTGATTCAAGAATGTATTTTCAACCAAAACTGGTTTGGCTCAGTGGATAGAGCGTCGGCCTGGGGACTGAAAGGTCCCGGGTTCGATTCCGGTCAAGGACACATACCTTGGTTGCAGGCACATCTCCAGTGGGAGGTGTGCAAGAGGCAGCCGATCGATAATTCTCTCTCATCGAAGTTTCTAGCTCTCTATCCCTCTCTCCTCTCTGTAAAAAATCAATAAAATATATTTTTTTCTAAAAGAATGTATTTTCACATTATAATGTATGCATAAACATAATTAATGAATGGAATAAGGCAATGGTTTGTTGGATCTTTAAATACCAACTATTTCTCACAGAAGTTCCAGAAGATAGCTTGAGCAATACGTAGTGTGGAACTAATAAGATCAATCTTAGAGAAATCCATTTATGGATACACTCTTTTCCTTTCTGAACAGTTGGCTTTTGCACTTTTCTAAGAATCTGTTGCTGCCCTCTGGTGGCCTAGGGATTCCCACAACAGAGCCCCTCTCCTTCCCCTAATAAAAACTCACCTGCCAATGTCCCTTGCTTTCTTCTACATACAGTTATAAGAAAAGATATTTAAAGGTTTAAATTTTTATGAGGCACTCTTTTTCAAACCAAAACAACCCACCAAACGTTTAACAGAAAGTAATCATTTTAAGTAACAAAACCATATTTACTGATTATATTCGCATTTTCTTTCGATTGATTTTGTGTGTCACCATATATACATTTATACATATACACACTATAGTATATAAATATATAATGTTATATATGTATATAAAAACTCAAAATGGATTAAAAACTTAAATCGGAGACTCAAAATCATAAAACTCCTAGAAGAAAATGTAGATAGTAAAATCTTGAATATCTCTCTTGGCAATATTTTTCCTGATATATCTCCTCACATAAGGGAAACAAAAGAAGAAGAAAACATAGGACTACCTCAAACTAAAGTTTTTGCACAGCAAAGACAACCATTAACAAAACAAAGACAACTTACCAAATGGAAGAAGATATGCACCAATGATACACCCAATAATGTTAATATTCAAAATTTATAAAGAACTCATGCAACTTAATATTAAAAAAAAAAAAAAGCCAATAAAAAAGAATAGGCAGAGGACCTGAATAGACATTTCTCCAAAAAGGACATACAGATTGCCAATAGGCATATAAAAAAAATGCTCAATGTCACTAATCATCAGAGAGATGCAAATTTAAACCATAATGAGATATCACTTCACACTTGTCAGGATGGCTATCATCAATAAATCAACAAACGGGGGCGGGGGGGCAATGGTAAAATATGTACACAGATAATAATTTAATTTTAAAAATTCATTTAAAAAATAATAATAAATAAATAAATCAACAAACAGTAAATGTTGGTGAGGATGTGGAAAAAAGGACACTCTCATGCACTATTAGTGAGAATGCAGACTGGTGCACCCACTACGGAAAACAGTATGGAGGTTCTGCAAAAAAAATTAAAACTGAGACTAGTTTATGATCCAACTATTCTACTTTTAGGTATGTATCCAAAGAAACCCAAACATGAATTTGAAAGAATATATACACCCTATGTTCATTGCAGCATTACTTACAATAGCAAGCTATGGAACCAACCCAAGTGACCATCAATAAATGGGTTTAAAAAAAAAATGAAATATTACTCAGCCATAAAAAAGAATGAAATCTTACCACTTGCAACAGGTGTTATGTTAAGTGAAATAAGTCAGCCAGAGAAAGACAAATTAATAACATATGATTTCACTTATGCAAGGAATCTAAAGAACAAATAAATCAACAGGTAAATTAGAAACAGATAAATACATACAGAGAACAAACTGATTGCCAGTCCAAAGGGGTTAGGAAACTAGATTTTAAAAAAAGTTGGAGGGATTAAGAAATACAAATTGATAGTCACAAAATAGTCACAAGATATGAAGTACAGCATAGGGAATAGAGTCAATAGATACTATAAATATTGGGGGAATATTTGTAAAGAATCTGATTTTCTAACCACTATGCCATATTCCTGAAACTAGCACAAAATAATAATGAATGGCATATGTAATTGAAAAATAAAATTAAATTAAAAAGAATCTCCTAGTGAGCTTTTAAAATATGCTAATGTCCAACCGGGCCTAAAGCAGCCGGGTCAGGTGCGGCCAGGCTCGGAGCAGCAGCAGCCAAGCCCAGAGCAGCCAGGTCGGGAGCGGCAGTGGCCAGACCTGGAGCAGCTGGTTGTGGAACGGACCAGAGCAACAGAGGCCAGGCCCGGAGCAGCCAGGCCCGGAACAGCTCGCTCCTCGCCTGCCTCCGCCCCAAGGCTGCCTCTCAGACATGGCTGGAAACTTTTGGGGGAACTTGAGGGTCTGCTGAATCAAGTGATGAAGGCTTAGGTCTGGATGTGTTGAGTTAGTATAGTGCTGGGTGTTGATCTGTGAGTGCCTTGTGTGGGGCCTGGATGAGGTTGGTTGATCTATTTGGAAATGCCTTTTGTGTGAAGTGTATCCTTGGGCATGTGGAGGTATTATTGATTTGAGAAAATGCTAAGTAACTGATTTACTATCTGAAAAATTTAAAGTTCTGAAAGTTTAAGGTCTCTTGCCAAAAAGAGGTTTTAAAGCTATCACCTTAATTTTAATGGAGAAAGGGAATGACAAGCCTTTCCCACCCAGAACAGGTAATCCAATTCCAACCAGCAGCTATGTTTAAACAATGTGTCCATTTACACTTGAATGGCTACACCTTTTGATAGTCTAAGGGCAAGTTTACATGTAAACAAGTTTGCTCTCAATTCCCAGGGCAGAAAAAAAACAACAACAAGGTTTAAAATTATTAGATTTTAAAATTTATTCTTAGAAGTGTAAAGGTTTATTAATTAAAAAAAAAAAAAAGGAGATTGAAAAACCTGATGAACAATAATAGCGGTTCATTGTAGTAGAGTCGGCCATATGGGAGGGGAGTGGACTGACTGTTCTCAAGGAAAGGGAGGGAGGAAGAGACTGAACATAAACTGTGCACCTATGGATGAGGACAATGGGGGATGGGGAGGGGGCGGAGAGTGGGGTGGGAACCTGGTGGAGGGGGGAAGAAATGAGGAACCTTTGTAATAATATGAACAATAAAGATTGATTTAAATAAATAAATAAATAAATAAATAAATAAATAAATAAATAAAATATGCTAATGTCCAGGCCCCATACCAAACCAATTTAATTCAATCTCTGGGATTGAGTTTACCCTTCTATTATTTTTTAACACCCAGATTATTCTAATAACCTGGCAATAATAGAAAATATTGAGGACCACTAAAATAAATCAACCAAATAGCATAAGAAAAATCAGCACTCGGTCATAAATCTGATCTAAATTTTAGTCCCAGCTCTGTTTTAAATAGATTTGTGGCATTTGGTAAATTGCCTAACCTCTTGGACTTCAGTTTTCTCAAAGTTAAAGTGAGGTCATTGAATTAAATCATTCTTAAAGTTAAAGTGAGAAATTTGATTAGATCATATAACATTTTCTTTCTAAAGGTACATCAGAGACTCATCTTACCATGCCTTTATAAGATTCTCTATCCCCTTTATTGTTTGGGGCCTGATCTGCCACTCTTAGCTCCCCTCGCTTCACTCCAGCCTTAGTTAACCTACTTTAGCTCTTTGATCGCCTGTAAACTCCCTTTGCTTCCCAGTCTTCATTTACTATGTCTTTTCATTAGAAAACACTCCAGGACATCTCCCTCCTCCCTTAAGTCAATGTTACTTAAGCATAATAACTTTTTTAATGTCCTTTTTTCATTGATTTGAGAGAGAGAGAAATCAGCTTGTTATTCCATTTATTTGTGCATTCATTGGTTGATTCTTAAAACCATAATTCCTTTTTTTTTTTTTTTTTTTTTTAAGAGAGGAAGGGAGAGAGATAGAGAGCTAGAAACATCAGTGAGAGAAAGAGACATCGGCCAGCTGCCAATGTACATGCCCTTGACCAGAATTGAACCCGGGACCCCTCAGTTCGCAGGCCTATGCTCTATCCACTGAGCCAAACCGGTTTTGGCCCATAATTACTTTTGACATAAGATTGTTCTCCTTGGGGTCATCAGGGTACTTCAAAAAGATGAACATTGATGGACCCCTACATAACATAGTAATGCAACCATATAAAAAGAATACTCAGATTTGTGTTCTACCACCAGATCCTATTTAATTAGAAACATGACCAAATTCAACCCATTAATTTCATTCAATAAGTTGCCCTGTTATCTAACTCATAAGTCATTTCCAAAATGAAAGGCAATAAGAGATAACACTTTCAAATATTTTTAAAATATAAACCTAAAATATCAATAACACATACTAGAGAAGATGGGAGATAATGCAGATTTTTCTCAGCAATGCTTTGCAAGGAATTCTGGAGGCCATGAAATTTTCTAGGTAGATGAACCTGTTATTAAGAAGAGTCTCTTGAGGGATGACTGAGAGGTCAATTTTGTGACAAATTATGGTAAAAAGTTTGTTGCATATTATTTCCCATTCTCAATAATTACTGCTACTACAGTGTCATTTTTGAAAAGGTCAGGAAATGGAAATAGATGCAACAGATGAGAACGAAGGATCTACTTTCCCGTAAACTCTACAAATGAGTACAAGGTCCCAGTGAGAAAAGACCTTTAAACTCTCTTCACATTCTACATCAGGATAATAACTGTGGGAAGAAGTGGGAGGACAGATTATATTTTGAAGACACTATGGGCGTTGTAGAGCAAAGAGAAAAATCTTGTTATGCTTTCCACAATTGCCAATTTTTAAAAATATTTTATTGACTTTTTACAGAGAGGAAGGGAGAGGGATAGAGAGCTAGAAAGGTCGATGAGAGAGAAACATCAACCAGCTGCCTCCTGCACACTCCCCACCGGGGACGTGCCTGCAACCAATGTGCATGTCCCTGACCGGAATCGAACCCGGGACCTTTCAGTCCACAGGCAGACGCTCTATCCACTGAGCCCAACCAGTTTCGGCCAAATGCCAATTTTACTAGGAAAGCATGTTATATAATCACTAGAGACCCGGTGCACAAAATTCATGAACTTTGGAGAAATCCCTCAGCCTGGCCTATGCCCTCTCACAGTCCAGGAGCCCTGGGGGGATGTCTGACTGACGGCTTCGTGGGCCTAAGCTGTCAGTCGGACATCCTTAGCATTGCCATGGAGGCAGGAGAGGTTCCCACCACTACCACTGTGCTCACCAGCCATGAGCCCAGCTTCTGGTTGAGTAGTGCTACCCCTATAGGGCACACTGACCACTAGGGGGGAAGCTTCTGCATTGAGTGTCTGCGCCCTGGTGGTCAGTGCACATCATAGTGATCAGTCATTCCATCATTCAATCATTTGCATTTTAGCCTTTTATTATATAGGATACGCTATAGATGAGGTCCCCTAGAACCATAGAAACGCAAAAAATCACTGTTAACTCATTCTCAAATTGCCCCCACTTAAAATCAAATTGCCCCCTCCACCCCCGTGGGGCATGTGCTGCACCTTGGGAACCACTGGGCTTGACGTTTTTCCTCTCTGAGCTTCATTTCTGAATACATACGTATATACCATGGGAATTTTAATCTCTTCTCCGCCTACCTCACTGGGTTGTCATGAGGAGGTTCTGAGCTAATAAGCCTAGAAATATTTCATAAGTGATGTCTAAACGGGAAGGGGTTGTTATTTTTAAGCCCCCGGGTACCCTCGAAGGAACCAGGTGCTGATTGGGGGAGGAGGGCATGATTGTTTCCTGGGACTGTAGCTGTAGAAGCTTTGCAAAGGGTTCTGCAGGCCTCGGAGGGGCGGGCTCTGGCCAGCAGCCCTGTAGTGGTGGTGGTCCCTGGAGGTGCTGGGGGTGGTGGCAGTAGGAGGGGGACTAGGGGGGTGTCGAGGCTGAAGGGGGAGTAACCGTCAATCCTTCCTGTTTGGTGCCATTCTTTAAATTGTAGGTGGCTATTTCACAGCTGTACCCGCTCAGGGCAGGGCTCCAATCTCCTGGAGCAGGGTGGGGACCAGGGCAGGGCCAGGCAGGCTAGGAGGTGGGAGTTTAGCTCCCCCAGCGAGGTTCATTGCGCTTCTGCTGCAGAGAAGGTGCCACTGCGGTTGGGGGAGAGATGGGGGAGTATGGGTCTGACCCTAGGGGTCCTCTCAGGCCCGCCTCCACCCAGATCTGGAGTTGTAGGGAGGAGAGGTGAGCCTGGCCCCCGCAGAGGGGCCCGGCAGTAGCGGGCTGTGGGCCCCCGGGGCACTGATGGGTCATCGTCAGTGAGCTATTGTTGTGGGTGCTCCTGGAGGGGGTGGCTGGGGAAGAAATTGGGAGTCAGAGGTGAGGGCTGCAGCTACCCAGAGGCTGGGTCTTCTCCCCATCCCTCCCGGGGGGAAGGGGGCTAGGGAGGATTGGAAGAGCTCCCCATGGCCGCTTCCTCTTTCTTCCTTCTTTGCGGTCCAGGCTCCTGTCAGGTGCTCTCCTCAGACCCCTGGGAACTTGGCTCCAGCCACCCTGCCCCTCTGTGACTCCCTGCAGCTCCCGCCCCACTCGGCTCTCCCCAGCCGCCCGCCTGTCAGGAGGCTGCCGGGCACCCTGCTGCAGGCAGTGCATTCCTGGGGCAGGGGGAGGGGATGTGGGGAGCAGCTCAGTAAACTTTAGTAAACCCCAGGTTGGCATCAGGATTCAGCTGTGGCCCTGGGGGAGTCTGCCTGGGCAGGAAGACATCGAGCTAGACCCGCAGCCCCGCCCACCCGGTGAATGGTCTTGATGTGATTATGTCCCAGATAATTTGCACATTTCTCTAATATATATATATATATATACACAGAATCATTGTGAGAACATTTAAGAAGTAGAAGTGTATTCTAATGTATCCCCTTCCATCCTTTACTATGTCTCCCTTTATGGAGCCTTGATAGGCACAGAATGACATTGAGTTCCACCTGGCTGCCCATGATAGCGTATTATTATGCCCTACTGAGCACCACTCATGCTTCTCGAGCTTACTCAGTCCTTTTCCTATTTTACCCAGCAAGATACAAAGCATAAAAAATGGGGGGGAAACACAGTGTTTGTTCCAGCTAGAATATTATGATCTGTTTGTGCCTGTGAAGCAGAGAAATGAAGGGCAGGTATGGGAACGTCCCTGTATATATGTCAAGGGACAAGTGGGAGGTTTGGCTTTAGTGGGAGCAGTCTATAATCACGGGAGGAAAAAAAAGAACATATGGGTAAAAATGAAAGTATGAAATGAAAATTTGGTGGAGAGGTAACTTAGCTATATTATGATGGGTTCTTATTTTCTTGGGATATGCATAAATTCACCACAGGGAATTAGAGAGGAAGTAGTTGATATTGGTGTCTAATGGAGAGAGAAGGGGTGAAAGCACCTCAGAGTCGGAAAGCAGATTGATTAGGGAACTCTAGTAAGATGGCTGGATAGTTAAAGAGGCAATGAAGGTTAGTAGAGGCAAGACCTTACTTAAGACTTGTTTGCAAAGGTATGTCTCCAGAACTTCTACTGTATTCCAGGCTGATGGGGTACAGTGGGGAGCAGGCAGGTCATTGGTTTTGCCAGTTAAGTGAGACAGAAGGAAAAGGGGTAACAAGGGAGTCGAGGCCCTTGAACAAGGTGTCTGACCTGAACAAGGAGAACAGTGAGAGGCAGGAAACACTGGACAGGAAAAAAGTGTTGGAGTCAATGAATTTGAGGATAATACATTCAGGTGAACCGATTGCCATAAAGGAGAAAAAAAAAAAAAGAAAGCAGTATAGAAAAAGGGTACGCTGCTCATAATTGAGGTTTCAGTGGTGCTACTGTTACTGATGTTGATAATGTTGATAGTATTATTTTACAAACTTTTTAGACCACAACCCTCACAAACAAAAGAAATGTTACATAGATATTTAGTACATTATACATATTTTTACAAAACAATGCTTATCCTTAAATATACTCTGATATTTTAAATTTTATTCCATTCTCATTTTAAACTTCTAGTTACAACATTAATTTCAAGGATTACTAATACATCACAGTCTGAAGTTTGAAAAACATTGGTCCGGCATAGTTCCAACAGGGGTAGCTGAGAAAACAAATTATATAATTAAGAAAATCATGAAACTCAGAATCCAGTGTGTTGAATTAATCATTTTTGTTGGTATTGAAGTTGACAAGAATAATGATAGAAGTAGTGGTAGAAATAAAAACATTTAACCAGATATGAAAACTTTATATTTATTAATCTTTCCAATGAAAATAAAATTATAATAAATGAATGGATAATTTCATTTTTTATAAATAAAAGTATAAGATTTAAAATAAAATAAATCAGATTTTTTTCTATTTTTGGTTCTATAACCCATAGGTAAGATTTAATGTACATTTTAATGTTTTGGGGGTTTTTTTTTCAAATATATGACAATTTTAAATTGTGTTTGTTGACAAATCATGCTTTTTTTTTTTTTTTTTTTTCCTTAGAAACCAAAAAAGTCAGGGAGAGGGAGAGATAGAAACATCAATGAGAAACACCAACATCTATTGGTTGCCTCCTGCACACTCCCTGCTTGGGATCAAACCCAAAACCCAGGCATGTGCCCTGACTGGGAATCAAATTGGTACATGGATCAATGCTCAACCATTGAGCCACACCAGCTGAATGACAAATCATGCCTTTTCTGACTTGGAGGTGTCACATATAAATGGGGAACTGTTGACTATTTTTAGTTTTGTATTTATGTAGTTGACATATAACATTATATTAGTTTCAGGTATACCACACAATTATTTGATATTTGAATATATTGTGAATAAGATAGGAGGTTATATATCATGTGTAAAACAGACTTGGTTTTACTTTCATGTGATTTGTAACCTACTTGACAGTAATGGCATAAAATAAATAATCAAAAAATAAAGAAAGAAGTGCAACTTATAATAAGAGCAGTCATGTGCTATCTGAGAGAGAATGTGGATAGAGAAGTGGTATTTGAGAAGTCCTCTTTCGAGAAATGAAGTGTTAGCTGAATCCCAAAAGATGAGTAAGAGATGGCCACATGGCAAATTACTTGTCATTCTATTCCATACTTTATCTTTGAAATGAGAGAGCTAAAATAATAGAATCTCACGATGGGGTGGTCCCTTAAAGCCCATCTAATTCAACAGCTCTTCTGATTCTTCAATCTTTTCTAAGATGTCTCTGCTCAAATGTCAATATCATGGCAAACTTGCTCCTTTTCAAGAGCAGTTAGTGAAAGTTTTTCTGACTATTATTTTAGATGTTTTCTCACACTTTAATTCATTTAATTCATTACCCTGTGAGAAGTAATGTTCCCTAATTTGTATTGATAGAAGAGAAAATAAATGGAGTTGGCTTTGATACACAATTGTGCTAGTAACCACCTCCTTCTTTCTCGGAACTGTTACTAATGGAAGGGTTGTTGTGGCCTGTTGTGGCTCAGTGGTTGAGCATAGACCAAGGAACCAAGAGTCTGCTGGTTCAATTCCCCATCAGGGCACATGCTCGGGTTGCGAGCTCAATCCCTGATGGGGATGTGCAGGAGGCAGCTGTCAGCCAATTGATGTTTCTCTCTCATTGATGTTTCTGCATCTCTCTCACTCTTCCACCCTTTCTAAAATCAATATATATATATATTAGTGGCAGGATTTTTCTCTGATGCACCAACATATGCAAAGCAGCTGTCTGGTCTAAGGGGATGTTACAGGGTCATGGGACAATATTTTTGAGTAACCATTTGACTCTAATCCAGCATAAACTCACATTCATGACCTCATTTGCATCATGCTCCAGCTAAATCTAGCCAAGTGCTAGATGTCACATTCCTTATTTACCCTCATTCTCTCTAATCAATCATCCCCTAGTGAGTGTTACTAGGCACTAAATCTGGGAATAAAGAGTAATGTTAGCAGAATGTAAATAAACTTGAATGGAAAGGGCAATTAGAAAAGAACTAAATTCCTTGGCTTAAATTGGGATTCTGCTCAATCTGGATGCACTAGTCTTGGGAATACTAAAAGAGTAATTATATCCCTCCATCTGCCCTTGGCTTGTCATAAAAATAATATAAACATATCACTTGGAGTGCAAGTCAGTGATTGGTGGTGGCAAGAGGGAAGTCCACAGCGAAGTCAGAAGTTGTGAGATAAGTCCATGTGCTCAAAGAACATCCCAGAGAGGACACAGGGAAGGAAAAATAAGACTTAGCATAGTATTTTTCATAGGTTAGAGGACATTGCCCTCTGAAAGAGAAAAAGGGAAAAACTAGCAAACTACAATATGTAGATGCACATCATTATTGTTATCATTATTATTAAAATTACAAAATTCAAACACAGGAGCGGGGGTTGTCCCTCAGCCCAGCCTGTACCCTCTCCTATCTGGGACATCTCTCTCACAATCCAGGACTGCTGGCTCCCAACCACTTGCCTGCCTGCCTGCCTGATTGCCCCTAACTGCTTCTGCCTGCCAACCTGATCATCCCCTAACCACTCTCCTGCCAGCTTGATTGACGCCTAACTGCTCACCTGCTGGTTCAATTACCCCTAACTGTCCTCCCCTGCCAACCTGGTCTCCCCTAACTATCCTCCCGTGCAGGCCTTGTCCCTCCCAACAACCCTCCCCTGCAGGCCTGGTCCCCTCTAACTGCCCTCCCCTGCCAGTCTGGTGACCCCTAACTATTCTCTCCTGCTGGCCTGGTCACCCCTAACTACCCTACCCTGCTGGCCCGATCATCTACAACTGCCCTCCTCTGCCAGCCATCTTGTGTTGGCCATCTTTGGCCACATGGGGGCAGCCAACTTATGTGTTGAAGTGATGGTCATTTTGCATATTACCTCTTTATTATATAGAATAAAATAAAGAGGTAATATGGGTATGATACATATACATACATACCTAGAGGCCCATTGTAGGAAGACTCTTACAAGAATAGGGTTTCTCCATGGCCCTGCTTGGCTTCCCTCCTATCTCCGCCTCCCCACTTGCTTCTCCAAAGCTTTGTTCCCTTCTGCAGTGCTTGGCTTCCTTCTACACCGTCTTCAGTCTTCACTCTGTGCCTGCGCATGCAAATTAATCACCATCTTTTGGGGGGGGGGGCGTTTAATTTATATACTCGCTCTGATTGGCTAGTGGGCGTAGCAGACGGATGTTCAATTTGCATGTTTCTCTTTTATTAGTGTAGATATATCAATATCATTGGATAATCAGCCCTCATTTTTCTCCTCTTTTACCTCCTCCTTGTCATCATGCCCTTTTCCTTGCCTTTCTGGTACCTTATGATTTATGAAGCTCAGTCTATTGGTTTCATTATAACTTCTAGACAGTTTGTGTTCAGGTTAAGAGCTTAGTTCAGTTTTTTGTTTTGTTTTTTCTTATTTGCTTATATAATTGTTTTTAGAATTGTAGGAAATTTTAAAATATTTTATCTTTACTTTAAATTGTTCATTCAAATTTGTATTCAGGAATTGTCATAATACAGGGAAAACTTAAAATCTTGCCCATGTTTCAAATAACAAATCTTAAATGTTTTCTTTCCTCCAAGTTAACTCCTCAGAGACACATCCTAGCATCTCAAAACATCTCCAAGTCTGGTCTTACTAGTAGATGGCATGAAGAAGAGCCCTCTGGGGAATCTGTTAACTTCACACTTAAAATCTATTCTCCTGAAAACTCTGGAAGTTCAGATACGTTCCAAATAAAATTTCTCCCTGAAGATGTCATACGTCCAATATCAAGTTCTCACAGTTTCTAAAGCAGAATAATTTTATCCAAATTTCCTTTCCACTGAATCTCTTTTATCTGCTTCTGTAACATACTGACTAATTAATCAAATCCTTTCTTCTGTCAAACGAGTTTGGCTAGAAAGTTATTAATTCTAAGGAAACCTTCTCAAGACATATTGTTCAGGATAAACTAGGCTATGCTACGGCAACAAATAACCCTACAATCTCATTTTTACAACACACTAAAGGTTTACTTATGCCTCACATCAGTGTGGGCTGATTAACTCTCCTTCAAAAGTAACCCAGGAACTCTCACTAGGTACACACTCCATTAGGAACACGCGAACCTGTGGTTGCCATGAAGAGAAGGCTGGTGTAAACAGTCTTTCTTAAAGGTCACACCTGAGGAGAGACTTAAGTCGTTTCTGCCCATATTCCATAGCTTCAAACTAACTGCATTGGAAACTGAAAAATATAGCGCTCAACTGTGTCCAGAAAGAGAAAATTATAGGGTACTGTCACTGCTACACATTATAATCCTTAATCCCTAGGAATAAAAAGGGAATTTCAGAACCACAAATTCTATGGAATATATAATTATTTTTTTCCTAACACTAAAACAATTTGGAGATTGATTTCCCAACGATTTTCCTAAAATCTAGCAAGATAAAAAAAAAAAATGTATTGGTACATATACTAATATACTTGCATATATAATACCTTTATTCATCTATCCATTCAGGCAGTAGTATTTTTTATGTAAGAAAAAACATATGCTTTGTGATCTGATTTTTTTCCATGTAATAATGCATCTTACATATTTTCCCATATCAATATAAGTATTAGCACATAATATAGAACATAGAATGTCATTTTTATAGTTGTAATTACAGTACTTCTCTATTGGAAGATAGGTTGTTTTCAGAGAACTCACTTAAACAAGTATTTCTTTGAGTACATATGCAATTAACTCTTTCAGATAGATTCCCAGAAGTAGTCAATTGTTGGGTTCAAAAACTAAAAATTAATGTTAGTGATCAGCTGGTGTTGCACAGTGGTTGAGCATCAACCTATTAACCAGGAGGTTACTGGTTAGATTCCCAGTCAGGGCACGTGCCAAAGTTGTGGGCTCAATCTACAATAGGGTGTGTGCATGAGGCAGCCAAGCAATGTTTCTCTCTCATCAATGTTTCTTTCTCTTTATCCCTCTCGCACCCTCTCTTTCTAAAATTCAATTTTAAAAATATTTTTAAAATTAATATTATTGCCTACTTGTGATAAACACAGCCAAGGTGACTGGTATATATTTTCTAATTGATTTTTGTTTTGCCTTAACTGCTTAACTTTAGTTATCTTTTTGTATATGTGTTTTATTATACAAACATGTTATCTAGCTTAACTTCTAGGGTGTTGCTCATAGCATTTGTCAAGTCTAGAAACAGGAATAAAAGCAAAAGCTGGAGGGAAGATAAATATAAGAGAGGAGAAAAAGCAGATTTTAAAAAAATAAAAGGAAGGGAGGAAGTGAAGGAAAAAGAGGAAGAAAAGGAGAGGAAAAAAATATAGATAGAGAAGCAGACATTAATAGGGGAAGCAGGGAGGACACCTTGGAAAATAGATAGAATGATGTTTCAAATTATTTTTCCAAAGCCTGATTAACATTAATACCAAAACCCACACGAAATAGTACAAAAATAGAAAACTACAGACTAAACTCATTTTGGGAATTACCTAAAAAATTCTAAATAAAACATTGGCAAATAAAATTCAGCAAAAATATTAAAGAACAATTTTCGATGATCTGGTCTTTGCCTACCTCTCTCAGTGCCATCTCTCACTACTCACTCTCTTGACAGTATGCATTAGCTGCATGCTGGGAACACTTCCTTACTTCCTCTGCATGCCTCCTACTGGGGATGTGCCCCTGACTGGAATTGAACCAGGCTAACTCCTCATCATTCTTCAGTCCTCAGCTTAAGCATCTCATCTTCTTGGAGGTTATCTTTGATCCCAGAATGGATTAGGTATTCCTACCATCTATCAAAACATCCATTACCCTTTACTAGTATTACGTTGACTTCTGTAACTGTCTATCTCTTCTGATAAATTTTTGGGCCTGAAGACAGAGGCCAAATGACTCTTGTTCAACCCTACAGACCAGATTCAAGTACAGAGCCAGCTAAGACTAACAGCCCTACACCCATGGAACCAGAATCTGAATTGAGGGACGTTGTATTGTAGCTTCTTTCAATCTAGAGGCTCAAGTGTCACATACACAATTAGACCTCCTTAACGGCTAAAACAATTTCTCAAGTCAAGCCCTAGTAAAGCAAACAGGTGGAGTCTCCTGTCATTTTCCACCCTGTGACTGCTCATCAGGATTTCTCACACCACAAGAGAAAAAGTGTGGCCCCAATTCTCCACTAGTGGCCTTCGTGGCTCAGTAAGGGAACCTCAGAGTGGTGCACACGAGACCTGGAGGGGAGACTGGAGTCCCTAGGTCCTCACAGAGTAGGGGGGGGAAAGAAGAATTTCCCACCACCAAGTGAGATTTGTGCCACAATAAATTTAACATCTAGATTTCCTAAATACTGCAGTATCCCCAATACTTAGAGCAGTGCTTTGCACTTTGAGTAAATATGCACTAAGTTGATGAATAAATGCATGAATAATGAAAATCTTCCAATATAATTCACCATGTTCATAGATCCAAGGAGAAAATTTATGTGATCTTCTCTATAAATGTCAAAAAGGCATTGATAAAACTCAGCACGTATTCCTGATTCTAAGCAATAAATAAGTAAATAAATCTTGATAAAATGAAATACTTTCTTAACATTATTTTAGGTAGATAGGTTTGAGAATCAATTAAGAATTAATTAAGAATCCATTAGAAGCAATGACAAAATTCATTAAGGTGAATCCTACCACATTATTGTAAAAATTAATGGGTGCTGTGGTTGTTTTTATTTTATTGGGGTGACAATGGAAAAATATATTTCTTATTTATTTCAGAAAGGAAGGGAGAGGGAAAGATAGAAACATCAATGATGAGAGAGAATCATCAATTGGCTGCTTTCTGCATGCCTCTTATTGGGGATGTGCCCCTTACTGGAATTGAACCTGGAACCCTTCAATCTGCAGGCCAACACTCTATCCACTGAGCCAAACTGGCTAGAGTATAAAATTAATGGTTTTAAATATATAATATACAGATAATTTGCAAGATTTTGATTATTGAAATTTTTAAATTTTGCTAAGGGACATTTTTAAATTTTTATAAATATACATATATCTTGTTTTTTAATAGAAAAGCTTTTAAGATTATTATAATTTTTAAGCCAACTTAAGAAAATTATATATGTAATATTTATATACACATATTTACTGGTCATGATGATAGTAAAGGGATTTCAGGTGTACTACAAGGTTTTTTAAATGTATGTGCCAAGATAGCAAGACTAATCAGAAAATTTCTGAAAAAGAATAATGATTAAGGTCTAGCCTTAATAAATATTAAAATATACTCTCCAATTCCCACTGCAGCATAGCAAACCACTTCAGTACTTAGCTGTGTAAGATAACCCATAATTATGTTCATGAAGTTTTGGGGTCAGAAATACAGGTTTGTTGTTTCTAATGTTAATGTAAGAAACATTCAAACCTATAGAGAATTCTTGAAGTTTATTTGAGCGAAACTGTCGATATTTGCCTTGCTGGGAGGCAGAATCTCAACATATTGAGATAATGCTCTGGAGAATATCTGTTTTCCACCTAGTTTTATAAATTCCCATCAAAAGAGGAGATGTAAATAGGTTACATGAAATCCATTGGTGATAGATTAGGGAAGTGGGGAGGTTAGAGAAAGCAAAGGGGGTGTGGGAGAATCTCTGGGATTGGATAAAAAGTAAAATGATAGATATATGCTTCTTTTACACAAGGGGTAATGGATCATTAACAGTCAACAATTAACTTGATAACAATTTGTGCTTTTCCCCGGGGGCATTGGTTGTGCCCTTCGGGTTCTGGAAAAGGGAAGTTACAAGTTGCCTGGCATTCCAAAGATGTGTTATCATAGATGCAAAAAGACATTAGGCTCAGTTAAGATAGAAGTTGACCTTTGTCAGGGAAGATACTGGCCCAGGATGTGACTACCCACTATAAACTGCTTTTTAATTTAAAAGGTTTTAATTACTAGGCACTAAATCTGGGAATAAAGAGTAACATTAGCCGAATGTAAATAAACTTGAATGGAGAGGGCAATTGGAGAAGAACTAAATTTCTATTATTTTTCCAAACAAGGTTATGAATGAAAAGAAAAATAGGCCTTAAAAATTTAATATCAAATCACTCTAATCAGACTAAGTAACTACCTTCTATTTTATAAACTCCTTTAGCTTCTGTGAATAAGAATGTCCCAGAAAGAGACTTATGTGTCAGTTCCCAGAGAGAAAGCTAACAGAGTTCAGGGAAGACCATGGTCAAAGGCATGCTCTAAAGTCTCACTGAAGGACAGCGTCCAGAAGTTAGGTCCAGTCTTCCTCTGAGTTGTAGTTTCACTCAGACACTGTTTTCAGGGGCACAGAGGGGAGATAAAGGGCAACACGATGCCTTTATTTCATTCTGGGTGACAATGTAACCGCATACACAGGTCTTTTTCTGTAACATTTACTAATGTTGCTGTAATGGGGTTTTAGAAAGGAAGTACTATTTGTTTCATTATGTATTAATAAAGGTTAATGCATGTCTCAACTTTTTCCTAGTAAAATATGCTTAAAGGTGAACTCAAGCAGGCCATGAAATTAAATCATCTAATGCCTTCAAGGGAGATAACCATCAATTTTCTGGCACCTCATATTTGTCCTTGAAATTATATGAAATGCTGAAGTATGTAATGGTAAGGCATTACATCACTCAGTCTGCTTCCTCCTTCTGCCCAAATCTATTTCTCAGAGTTTCTGGCAGGACTGAAAGGTTGTACCCAAGATGATTACTAATGTGTTAGATTATTAAAAATTAAGCCCCCAGAGTTTTGGTTTCTTTACATTCGTTTTTCAGGAGGATTGTTTAGAACACCTGACTTAAAGGCTAATTCTTGACCACCTTCACCTTGAGTTTCCCCATTCGCAAGGCTGCAAGACTATCTCATATTCTGGACATTTTAATAGTGACGTAACTTACTGACGCTAAAGAAATAACCATCTTTACAAGGGACAGCCTATTTCACCCTGGAATAAATTAGGCTCGATGTTGATCAGATAGGAGACAACCAATATGACTCAGAATGCATGACAAAGTTTTTATCATCGTAATTGGCCTGGGCTGTGTGAACAGATTGTAGGACAGATGGGTAAAAACCGTAACAAAAATAACAACAAATCGCACAGCTGCCCTAAACATGAATATATGAAATTTAGCCTTTTTGTTATGCCCTAGGAAAAGCAGAAGATCCCAGGATACTTATACAAAGATGTTTAGTATTCTCCTCTTATAGTCACAGCAAGAACTGGTGATCTGACAATGCAGTAGAAATCATCAAAATAGCTTCTACTCATCTTCTGACATTAATTGTGTGACCTTGCGGAAAACCACTCAAGCTCTCTGGTATAAGTTTATTTGGTTGTAAACTTGGTGGTTTTTACTATATCTTCTATATCCCCTTCCAGGTATAAAACTCCAGATTCTATGTCATTTATTATGAAGCATGTAACATGGGAGCTTTGCTTTGTTCATTGCTGAATTTGAACCCTTAAAATTGTGCCCAGTACATAGTAAATACTGAATAATGATTTCTTGCATGAATATAGTCATAGTAAATGTTTGTTGAATAAAATACATATACTAGTATAAAGCATATGTAGCTTTTCTGTTTCTTAGGACTGTATTATATTTATATACAAGAAATATGTTGAGAAGAATTTTTTTAAAAACTCCCAAAGTACCATGAGCTAAAGTGCATGATATAAAAAAAAAGAAGTTAAAAAATGAGCAATATTCTCTAACTTTTTTACTTCATAAAACACCTAATCATTAATATATGAGCAACCACATTCAGTGCAACAGATCAAGATCAATAAAAACTGGTGAGTGGGAAAAAGAAAAAAGCACAAAAAGACTTTATTAAAAAAAAAAATCTTAGAATCTTTAAGTACACTGCTCTGCCCTAGGCTTTGCAGAAGACACAGAAAATAAGTCTCCAAGAGAGATTTGCTCGTGAACATTTAAAAATCTTGACAATATATCTCACAATCTTATTAAAGATCACATAGACCACATAAAGACCTTCATATTTTTCATTCGTTAAACCAATATTTCCTGAGATCCTACTTATATGCCATGAATGTTCTGAGCAAAGGAGAATAAATTAGTGAATAGAATATATTAAAATTCTTGCCCTCATAGAGTTTTATTCTATTAGGTGAAGGAGATGTTAGGGAGGAGGCAGACAATAAATAAAAGTCAATATACACTGAGTGGCCAGATTATTATGATCTCTGAACACAATAATCTGGCCACTCAGTATATATTAGAGGGCTGGTGCCTGAATTCGTGCATGGATGGGGTCCAGCCAGCCTGGCCAGGGGGAGGAGACATGGGCGGTTAGCCAGCCTGCCTGTTGGTCGAACTCCTAGTCAAGGGGACAATTTGCATATTAGCCTTTTATTATATAGGATATACACTGAGTGGCCAGATTATTATGAGTTCAGAGATCATAATAATCTGGCCACTCAATGTATAGCCTATTAGATAGTGATAGTAGGGATAGCAAAGTGTAGGGGGATAAGGAGTGGGACAGGCTGTTTCTTTAAATAGAATGGTCAGCAAAGCCTTGTTGAAAAGTTGACTTTTCAACCAAGACAGAAAGGAGAAGTGGGGGGTCTTTATATACTGGGTGGGAAGAGCATTTCAAGCACATAGAAGAGCAAGTGGAAATGCCCTGAGAGAGGAGCATGTGAAGTTTCTATGAGAAACAACAAGGAAACCAGTGTGGCTAGAGGAGAATGACTTGGGGGAGGGTTCGATGAGATGAAGTCAGAGGGGTAACAAAGGCCAGACTGTGCAGCTTTAGGAGTTTGGCTTTTACTCTGAGTGAGATGGGCAGTCATAAAGGTTTTAAACCAAAGAGAGGCATGATTTAACTTCCTTGTAAAGGGACCACTTTGGCTGTTCATTTAGAATTGGTGGCCTTTCCCAAGTGAGAACACAAGAAGCCAGCAGTTGCCCTAACTGGTTTGGCTCAGTGGATGGAGCGTCAGCCTGTGGACTGAAAGGTCCCAGGTTCGATTCCGGTCAAGGGCATGTGCCTTGGTTGCGGGCACATCCCCAGTAGGAGGTGTGCAGGAGGCAGCTGATTGATGTTTCTCTCTCATAGATGTTTTTAACTCTCTATCCCTATCCCTTCCTCTCTGTAAAAAAATCAATAAAAAAAAATTTTTTTTTTTTAAGAAGAAAAAGCCAGCAGTATGCCATCAGAAGAGGGCCCTCCCCCATCAAACTGGTACCACTCAGGTCACAATGACAGGGGAAGAACTTACTGAATGCCATCCAGCAGGAATTCCTGACAAATTCCCATTTGTCAGCATTTGCGAATACCATCGCTGCTGTAGATGACACGCTGAAAACCATGATGTCTGTCTCTAGAAACAAAATCCACTTTTGCTTGTTCAGGTGGGTTAAAAATAACATTTTAAAATAACAAAATCCACCTGAACAAGCAAAAGTGGATTTTGTTTCTGCTTACACATTAAATTCAATGTTTTGGGTTTATTTGGCAACTCTGGAGTTAATGCTAAGATGCATCCAGTAGAGCAGGAACTGGAAAGAATCAGAATATATATGAGCAGAGTCGCGTCAAGGAAATAACAGACAAGAAGAAGGCAGTTGAGCTGAACAGAGGGGCAGCTTCAGGATTTGTAAAAAAAAGCCCTCTGGGAACCAAAACCTAACAATGCATTGAAAGTTGCCAGTAAAGTAAAAAATAAAAAATAACCTTGGCTTTGATGTACCCATGTTCAAAAAGTACATCATTTTTATTGTTTTACACAAAATAGATAATTATGTGGCAAGGCACAGTTTAAATGTATTCTTCATTGAATTCATATATAAAATTTACATTTAAGTTTGTAATGCTAAATACACTTTCTCCCAGAAAAATTAAGTTATTTTTATTGACTTTTCTATAGAGCACTGTGAGGTTTTTAACATTGTGGTATATTTTATACTTATAGTTTGCCATCTCTCTTGACAGGACTCTTATTTTCTTATATAGGTCAACCTTTCGAGTATCATTTTATAAGCAACTATGAAATTTAAGTTAAATGTTCTTGGTAAGCATTTGTCTATTTTAAATAAATAATGAGTTTGTGAAGCATGCTTTCTGAAGGCTGAAGTTATAGATGCATCTGTTTTCACTATATACAAGAAAAAGTGAAATGATTTCAATGTCCTTTTTCTGTGTTCTTACTTTATTATCATGCTTTAATGATTTGGAGAATTGCTTCATTTGACATTTGAATGGTGAATTTAAGGTTTTACTTTAATTTTTGGCACTTTGTCTCTATGTCCCATTTTAAGTGAAGCATATTCTCTTTAATTGTGGATGGGAAATGAGGTTGTATATTGATGGCTGAATTTTGGCAAAATGGTTATGTTTTATCAATAAAGTTTGTAAATTCTGTGTAAAAAAAATTAGTTATAGTCCAGCCAGTATTGCTCAGTGGTGGAGCATCAACCCTTGAACCAGAAGGTCACAGTTCAATTCCTGATCAGAGCACATGCCCAGGTTGTGGGCTCAATTCCCAGTAGAGGACGTGCAGGAGACAGCCAATCAATGAATCTCATCAATGATATTTCTATCTCTCTCTTCCTCTCCCTTCCTTTCTCTGAAATCAATAAAAACATATAAAAAATCTTTTTAGAAAAACAATTGTTTGTAGAGGGACAAAGGCAGAAATAGAAATATCAATTAAGAATCTATTGGGCGGGGGGGGGGGGATAAATTATTTAAAATACACACACACACACACACACACACACACACACTCCAATCTACTCATAAGAGTTTCATTCATTCATTTCTTTTCTCATTGAGAATCTTCTATGTGCAAAGAACTATAAGTGATACTTTATGAATCCTCTCTAGCCCATTGCCTATCCCTAACCAAGAACTTGAAAAAGAGATTGCTATAGACTAAATGCTCGTGTCCCTCCCCCGCAACACCAAAATTCATATATTGGCACCTAAACCCCAATGTGATGGTATTTGGTTGTGGGACCTTTGACAGAGATTGGGCCATAAGGGCTCTCAGGGGTTGTTGCCCTCATAAAAGAGGCCCTAGAGAAGTCCCTCACCCTTCCCACCATACGAGGACACAGTGAAAAGACAGATTGCTGACTATGAACAAGAGGCAGACTCTCACCAGACACCAAATCTGCCAGCACTTTGATCTTGGACTTCTCAGCCTCTCCAGAACTGTGAGAAATAAATTTTTCTATTGTTTATTAGCCACCCAGACTGTGGTATTCTGTTATAGTAGTCCAAAGGCACTAAAACTAGGACTTTTTGCAAGTGTACAGGCATCTTGCCTTTCAGAAACAAAGCTTGGAAAGAATGTTTGTATCTTTAATGCTTAGCAAGTTAAAAACACACAACAAAAGAGACTGATTTTCTGGATTGCCACACAGCTTTTGATATTGTTCCCAGAATGACTATTCTAAAGGAAAACTAGTGTTCATAGAAATATGACTGTCACCTTTAAAAAAAGACACATATATCAACAATTATTTTCATTAAAAGAGGACATTTCCTTGGAATTTAAGGAAAAAAAAACTGTTGTTTTTGTTATTAAAAATATATCATTATTCAAGGTTTCAGCATCCCAGATTCCATGGAAAAGAGCTTTGTTTTCAATACCACTGAGATGATCTGAAGTCCCAAAGCTCCAGAGTTATCCTGACACTGCCCATGATTGAGGTTTTGTAAAAGAAAGCAAACAGATCTGAGAAGCAAGAGGGCAGTCACTGGACTTCTTAGCTTTAGCAGATTTCTTGTATTGAAGAATCATACTAGAAAATCACTAATTGCAGACATTGCTTTATATACTCACTGCTCCTGAGATCTTAAGAAAATAAAGCAGGTCATCATTTCTATTATGGTATCCTCTGTCTTGAAGTAACAAGTCATGGGAAGGAAAGAAATAAGCAAGGCTAGGGGAAGAAGTATAGCGGTGGAAGTTGAATACCACCTGTTTCACACCTTGATGCCTTGAGGAAGTTTTCCTTGCCATCTCTCCTCAGTTGGCTCGCCCTCATTCATCCCTCAAGACTCCTCTCGGGCACACCTCCCTTAGAAGTCTTCACTGAACACTGAACTTCCCTGATCCTCTCTAGCATCTTCTGTGTGCCTGGTGTATCACTTACCATGGATTGCATTTGTCTTGTCCAAGAGTATAACAAGCCCCTTGATGAAAGAATTCTGTTTTACTCATCTCTGTACTCATACAACTCAGCATGGTTCTTCACAAATAATGTGTTCAATAAATGTTGATTAGTCAAAGTGGATTAAAGACAAACATAAGAGCTGGCACCATAAAACTCTTAAAAGTAAAAATAGGAGAGTGGCTCTGTGACCTTGGTCTTGCCAATGATAATTTTAGATATGACACCAAAGCACAAGCAACAAAAGCAAAAGTTAACAAGTGGGACTACATCAAACTAATCTTCCGAACAGCAAGAGAAACAATCAACAGAATGGGAGGAAATATCTGCAGACCGTCTATCAAATAAGGGCTAGTATCCAAAATATATAAAGAAATCATACACGTCACTAACAAAAAAGCAAACAATCTATTTTAAAAATTAGCAGGGAAACTAAGTAGACATTTTTCCAAGGTACAGCTAATGGTCCACAGGTACATGAAATAATTCTCAACGTTACTAATCATCAGGGAAATGCAAATGAAAATCACAATGAGATATCACCTCACACCTATTAGAATGGCTATCTTCAAGAAGATGAGAGACAAGTGTTGAAGAGGGTGTGAAGAGGCGGAAATGCTTGTGTACTGTGGTGGAAATTTAAATTAGTACAGCCACCATGGAAAACAGCATGGACGTACCTCAAAAAAAAATCCAAAAGAAATGAAAACAGGATATTGAAGATATATGTGTACTCCCATGTTTATTGTAGCATGATTTACGACAGCCAAGATATGGAAACAATGTAAATGTCATTAACAAACATATATATAAAGAAGATTTTGTACATATATACAATAGAATATTATTCATCAATGCAATAACATGGATGGATTTTGAGGGCATTGTGCTAAGTGAGATAAATCAGACTTAGAGAGGCAAACACTGCATGATATCATGTATGTAAGGAATATAAAAAAGCCTATCTTATAAAAACAGAGAGTAGAATGGTGGCTACCGGGACTGAGGATTGAGGCAATTGGGGAAATGTTGCTAAGGGTATAAACTTGCAACCAATAGATGCCACTAATCATGAAGGAAATGTAAATTAAAACCACAAAGACAAATCACCTTGTACCTCTCAAAATGACTCTCATCAATAAATCCACAAACAACAAGAGTTGTTTGGTGAGGATGTGGAGAAAAGTTATTTGGTGAGGATGTGCACTGTTGGTGGGAATGCAGATTGGTGCAGCCACTGTAGAAAACAGTATAGAGGGTTATCAAAAAATTAGAAATAAAACTACCTTATGACACAGCAATTTCACTTCTGGATATATATTGGAAGAACCCATATCACTAATTTGACAAAATATATGCACTCCTATGTTCATTGCAGCATTATGGCACTAGCCAAGAAATGGAAGCAACCCAAGTGCCCATCAATATGACAAGTGGTAAAGAAGAGGTTGTACATATATGCAATGGAATATTACTCAGCCATAAATAAAGAATAAAATCTTATCATTTGCAAAAACACGGATAGAGCTAGCAGGTATTATGCTAAGTGAAAAAAGTCAGATGAAGGGAAAAAAAAAATACCAAATGATTTTACTTTTATGTTGAATCTAAAGAACAAAATAAACCAACAAACAAAACAGACACAGATTCAGAGAACAAACTGATTGCCAGATGGGAGGGAAGTTGGGGGGCCAGGTGAAAAAGGTGAGGTGATTAAGAAGTATAAATTGATACTTACAAAATAGTCACAGGGATGTAAAGTACAGCAAAGGAAATATAGTCAGTAATATTTTCATGACTATGTAGAGTGTCAGATGAGTACTGAAATTATCGAGGGAATTGCTTCATACATTATGTAATTATTTAACTACTATGCTGTATACCTGAAATTAATATAAAATAATATTGAATTTCTATTGTAATTTTTAATTTTTTAAATTTTTAAATAAAGTTGATTCCTGCATCACCTCCAAGAACTTTCCTCTGACAGCTAAATCCATCACAACTAGACTGAACTAGGTATCCCTCCTTCATGCTTCCATAACATTTGCTATATCTTTTCTTTAATAAGTTTACCATAGTGATTTTTAATCATATATATTATTTTTTCTCCAGTAGTCTACAAATGTCTTGAAAACAGGGACCATGTTTTATTCATTTTTATAACCATAGTATCTAAAAATATTATTAACAATTCTAAACATATTAAAATTCTATTAATGACTATTTTGGGAATATGTAATAGTAATTGATAGTTATTCTCTATATTTTAATATGTTTTATAATTATTATTTAAATAATTATAAATTATGACCTGAATTTGTTGCATTTCTTTCATTGAATATTGTATCACCTATAATGGAAAAATGAACTTAACTGTTACAGGCTCCAGGCCATGTGAAAATAGAATATCTTACCAATAATTTTCCTTTTGGTAATTTTCTGAGAAAACTATTGACATATTTAATGCTTTTAGCTGAACTTCTTTCACTTGATACTCTTCTCTTTTCTCCAGTGGAAAAAACTGTTTCACTTTAGAAAATGATACAGCCATAAATAGACCTCCAAGCTCTATAAATGGAGAATGTTCAATAAAACCTCCTTATTAAAATATTATTGATTGGCCCAGTAATCCTACTTCTAGGAATATATCCCAAGAAACCAGAAATATCAATCAGAAAGGATATATGGTCATAGCAGCACAATTTTCAATAGCTAAGATTTGGAAAAAACCTAACTGCCCATCAGCAGATGAGTGGATTAAAAAAATATGGTACAGCCGAAACCGGTTTGGCTCCGTGGATAAAGCGTTGGTCTGCGGACTTAAAGGTCCCTGGTTCAATTCCAGTCAAGGGCATGTACCTTGGTTGCGGGCACATCCCCAGTGGGGAGTGTGCAAGAAGCAGCTGATTGATGATTCTCTCATCGATGATTCTAACTCTCTCTCTCTCTCTCTCTCTTTCTCTCTCTCTTCCTTCCTCTCTGCAAAAAAAAATCAATAAAATAGCTGAAACCGGTTTGGCTCAGTGGTAGAGCGTCAGTCTGTGGACTGAAAGGTTCCAGATTCGATTCCAGTCAAGGGCATGTACCTTGGTTGCGGGTACATCCCCAGTAGGGGGTGTGCAAGAGGCAGCTGGTCGATGTTTCTCTTTCATCGACATTTCTAGCTCTCTAGCTCTCTCTGTAAAATATCAATAAAATATATTTTTTTTAAAAATCAATAAAATATATTAAAAAATAAAAATTGTGATACATCTACACATAGAATACTATACTGCTATAAAAAAGAAAGAACTTTTACCATTTGCAACAGCATGGATGGAGAGCATTATGCTAAGCAAAATAAGCCAGTTGGAGAAAGATAAACATCACATGATCTCACTCATATGTGGGATATAATGATCAACATAAACTGATGAAAAATAGATCCATGGGTGGTATCAATTGTGGAAAAATTAAACATATGTAAAACCTTAGACAATAATAAAAAATAATAGATCAGAGACAAATGGCAGGGGAGGTGGGGATATTAGAGAGCAACCAAAGGACTTATATGGGAATGACTGGACAGGGGGGAGGGTCAATGGAGGAAAAAGGAGAAATATGTAAAACTTTAGACAATAAATAAATAAATAAATAATAAATAAATAAATAAATGAAATGCTATTGATTATGTTATGCCAGGAGACCAGTCAGAAAAGGTTAGGACCTCACTAAATTATCCTTGAAAGTCATAATGAGCCGAAACCGGTTTGGCTCAGTGGATAGAGCGTCGGTCTGTGGACTGAAGGGTCCCGGGTTCGATTCCGGTCAGGGGCATATACATTGGTTGCGGACACATCTCCAGTAGGGGGTGTGCAGGAGGCAGCTGATTGATGATTCTCTCTCATCGATGTTTCTAACTCTCTATCTCTCTCCCTTCCTCTCTGTAAAAAATCAATAAAATATATTTTAAAAAAGAAAGAAAGAAAGAAAGAAAGGAAGAAAGAAAGGAAGAAAGAAAGAAAGAAAGTCATAATGAATCTAGTTTCAGTTTAAAGGTCTTGCTAAGTGTGAAACTTGTAGTCTTTTTAGTGTTTCTCCAAAGATCTCACAGAGCAATCTAAACCAGCAGTCACCAACCGGTGTTCTGCAGACCACTGGTGGTCCATGAGGTCCAAAAGGCTGGCAACCAATGATCTAAACAATAACATCCATATATATAAGAGTCTAAGTGACCATTTCTACCAAACAACTGGAACCACCAGAACAACTGGTCAACCAGTGGCTTTGATGCACACTGACCACCAGGGGGCAGAACGCTCAATGCAGGAGCTGCCCCCTGGTGATCTGTGCACTCCTACAGCCAACCTCCCATGGCCCCTCCCCCCAGGTGGCCAGCCCCATCTGTTCCTGGTGCTAAACCATTCTTAGAGACCTGCTTCTGGGTCAGGATTTCGAACATAGCAGAGCAGCTCCCTGGCTGCAATCTATTGAAAGTCAGCCCACGACACAAAGGTTTGTCTCAATACTGTCCTCTCCCTCCCCCAGGGGGCCATGCCAGCCTAAGGGACCCCACTGGTGCACGAATTCATGCACCAGGCCTCTAGTATCTTTATAAGTAAATCCATAATGTTTCTGCAGTAGGCTGCTCCTAAAATGGTCCCAGTGATTTCCTGCCTTCTGGGGTTCACTCCCTGTGTAATTCCCTTTCCAAGTATGTGGGCTAGAATTTAAGGACTTGTTCCTAAGGAAAAGAACACAGTAAAATTGATGAGATGTCACTTCCAAGATTCTTTCTGCACTCTCTTGCTGGTGCTGTTTTGTTCTCTCTGTTGGCTCACTCTGATGAACCCTGCTGCCATGTGGGGACAGCTTCAGTCCAAAAGCCTCTGATAAACTTAATCTTACCAGTTAAGCATCAGAAAAGACTGCAAACTCAGCTGACACCCCTATTGCAATCTTGTCCCTAAGCTAATCTGTGTCCAAATTGCCAACCCAAAGACACTGGGAAATAATAAATGTTGTTGTTTTAAGCTACTAAGTTTTGGAATAATTCAAATTTTCTAAGCTGAAGGTCCCTCTCCTGTAATATAACCCACTGTATATACAGGAGTCATCTGTCAATCTTGGCATCACTGATGGGAATTAGGGTTTCAGAAATGACACCAAATGTTGATTATTAGCCTGTTTACTACCAGTTCTGTGAGTAACAAGTGAAACTTTGTCTCTGACTCACGAGTCTCATGTCTTCTACCATCACTCATGAGATTGCAGCAGGCTGACTCGTTAGTTCTGAGTAAGGCTCTTCACAGTTCTTGAAAACAGATGTTTAACAATAAAAATAAATATTCTTTGTACATTTTCATAAGCATTCCTAATAACACAAGTGTGGGTGTAAATATTTTGATATATTAACTTGACTTCCCTGTGGCTCTTCCTTAATAAGACAAATGAATAGACTGATGCACAAGTCTCAGGGAGAGGGATGAATCATCAGAAAGACAGAGACATGGCTTTTGAGGTTCAAAACCCAAGACATTTGATTTTCAAGGGTTTGAGTTTCTGAGGTTTCAAGATCTAAAAACACAAAAATGAGCAGTTTTAATAATAGATTGGAAAGAAAAAAGGAAAATCTATTCACGTCACCTTCGGACTAGATTAAGACTCCCTTTGACAGTGGAAACATGGGGCAGTGGGAGGAAGAAGAGACAGTGAAAGCAATAAGTCTGTATGCTCTTGGGTCTCTAAGAGCTCTTAGAGGCCGAAGATTGAGAAGCAGAGGAACCCAGGAATCTGAAAGGAGAGCAGATGTGTGTTCTCTGTGTTCACATAAAGCACAGAGGAATGTGACAGTTGTATCCTCCTTCTGTGGCAACATAGGAGAGTCATAGACAGGATGTATGTGAGGCTCATCTAGATGGAGAGATTCCCTCTCTATCATTGGGGTCCAGGGCAGAGCTGGAGGGTTTTTGTATACCAAGTGGGGGGGGCATAGGCCAAGTGATTGGGAAAGGACACACCTGAAGCAATTAATTACTGAAAGTGGGAAAAATAATGTAGATGTCAGCTAATGTCATAATGGATAGATGACAATAACCAAGGATGAGAGGACATTGTCCTAGAGCCCCCATAAGCTCTGGAACTTAGATAGAATATGGAAGAATGTGTAGGAGGGTGGGGACCCCTGAAATGGTTGAAATAACTTAGAGTTCGTCTTCACCAGCAGGCAGAAGAGGGGTTCAAAATAAAAACTGTTATAAAATATATCCTTATTTTTTACTAGAGGCCCATTGCACAAAGACCCTTGGCTTCCAGCACCAATTTTCCTCCAGCATCCAGGAACCAGGCCTTCGCTCTGGCCAGTCTGCCTTCTTCATCTTTGCTGCAGACTTTGGCCAAAGTCTGCCATCTACAGTCATGTCTTTACTACTGCCCTACACTCCTATAGATCCTTTCACCCTTCACCTGCCTTCTCATAGCAGGCATCCTACCCCTCCTGGCCACTCCGCACCTGGAGCAGCTGGGCGGCTGCCATCTTTGGCCTTCTAATTTGCATACTCACTCTGATTGGCTGTGGGTGTAGCAGAGGCACAATCAATTTACATGGTTGTCTGTTATTAGGTAAGATGTTTGTTTTTGTACATAGTTTGTGGTTTGAAATCTATACTAGCTAGACTGTGTTCCTAAAACAATTACATTTAAAAATACATGTACTGTGATTCATCATTTAAAAACAAAAAAGGAAAACCATGTCTTCTTTTACATTCTTGTCCTGAGTCTCCTGCTCTCATTATTTATGGGTTCTCAGAACTGCGGAGAGATCAAAACCATGATGCAGTCCACCTGGCTTTATTTCTACAGCAAAGGGATTTTTAAACACTATTTCTAGCTTAAAAACTGGGAGTCATATAAATAATAGAAGCTATTTTCTACCTCAACCTACCCTCCTCTGACTATTGCTTCTTTGCAGGCCAGAGAATTGGCCATTTCAACCGGATATGCCTTTCCTCTGTATAAGTAAGAAGGTAAAAGAAATTTCATTTCCAAGAGTCTCAATTTCACATGTAAAATTAATACCTATATTGTATTACTCAGAGCCTCGAGAACTTTAAGATCACGTGTGTTTTCGGAATCTTTTTGCAATCTTTCAAAATTGTACCTTAAGGGTCCATTTTTATCTCAATATAATTTGAAAACAGAAATGTTAAATAAAATTGGAAAACTAGATAACTTTGCAAACTTCTGTAAAGCCTTTTCTTCCAGAAAATCTAATCAGTCTCTAAAACAGTCAAACAGCACTTCCAAAGGTTAAATTATTTTTAAAAGTATCTACCAAGTCAATACATTTTCAAGAGATTACTTATTTAGCAGTCCATAAAGGAACTGAAGGTGACAAGAGCAAAATGAGAAAAGTTATATGACTTAACCAGGGCACTTGATACAAAGCAGTCACCAATCCTGGGTAAAGGTTATGTTTGAGAGACAAAAAAAAAAAAAAAGAAGAAGAAGAGAGAATAAAATTGTGTTTTCCCAACACAAATCTTCCACAGATCTGCCTTGTACATGAACCTCTTGCCCAAATATCTATGATCTTCTTGCATCATACTGATGTTTAACTCTATTAAAGGCTCCCTATACTTGTAACCCCCAACTATGATCTTTTATGCATATATTAATATTAATATTTCTGAAAGCCTACCCAAATTATACACATACACATGCACAAACAGGGCCTCTCTCAAGCCCCATTTGATTTCTCCCTTCTGATAAAATCAAAATACCACTCTAGTTCTCATTGCCAGGCCAATAACACCTTTTTGATCTTCCAATCTGTCACTTATATCTAACCTATCCAATAAATTTTAATGTTATATGAGGGTTGGAAATGTGACTAATACATATACTCATTCCTAAAAGAACCCAGCCTTTTGTTGGTCCTAGTACTCAATAAGCCACTTGCTGAATTGAAGCAACTCTAAAAAAGTTTCCAGATTATAAAAATTAAATTCCTTGACTCTGCCAAAAAATTACCCTGCACCCTTCCACAAAGAATTTACCAGAAATCTTTGGCTCAGTGGATAGAGCATCAGCCTGTGAACCAAAAGATCCCGGGTTCAATTCCCATCATGGGCACGTACCTTGGTTGCAGGCTTCTCCCCAGCTGGGCCCTGGCCAGGGCTCATGCAGGAGGCAATCAATCAATGTCGTTCTCTCATATCAATATTTCTCTCTGTCTTTCCCTCTCCCTACAACTCTCTCTAAAAATTAATGGTAAAATAGCCTCAGGTGAGGATTTTTTTTTTTAATAATAATTCACCAGAATAACCTCAGTATAAATTGTTTACTGTGGGTATCAACTTCATATGGTAGCTAGCTTGAAAACATAGTCATAGATACAAATTATGACTTTTTATTTAGGGCTTATGGACTCTGATTTCTAATTTCTCTTTATTATGAGAGGTAAAGAAAAACTAAATTTAGCTGTTTCTAAAGCCCTCTCTTTCAGAGATTATGTTGCAGATAAAAAAGTAAGTTAATAGGAAATGAACCAGAATCAGATGGATAATATTTCCCTCAAATCAGACATGACTTTAAAAGTTAAGGCAAGGTGATTGGCAATAAAGCATGGTCTTGAGCATAATACTTTCCAGGAACTTGTACAAGATATCTTGATAGTACAAAATCATTTAGACTCATCCATCCCTGACATAGAGTACATAAATATAGCCTGTAATATCTTTCTTTTTTATTAGCTTTCAAGATATCTTTCTCCTTGATTAAATGCACAACCCTCCCTTTTAATCTAATCTCTCCAATTCTTTCCCAATTGCATATTTCTTGTGCTTAGCATTGTGACATCTTGTTAACATTTTACAGAGCAGGGAAATAAAGGTTTTTAAAAGCCAGAGATTTAATTTTCTTGTTTCAAAATTTGATTCCAATTGGATTTCTACATTAAAAAAAAAAAAAAAAAAACAACCTACACATGAAGATTAAGTCAATACACCTGCAGTACATTACCCATTCTGGGTTTTTTGTGGGTTTTTTTGTTTGTTTGTTTTGTTTTTTGTTTGTTTTGTTTTGTTTTGTTTTACAGCATCTCCAAGGGACTAAGCTTCTTTAAAATAATTATTTTGAATTCTTTGTCAGGCAATTTGGTTAGGGTCAGTTACTAGATATTTGTTTTATTCTTTTGTTTGTGTCATCTTTTCCTGATTCTTCATGTTCCTATAGCTTTATGTTGATGTATGTGCATTTGAAGAAACCACTACCTCTCTCTGGCGTTAAGTCAAGATGGCTAAATTCTGGGAGAAACCAAGATGGTGGTATAGAGTAGATACCTGAATGCAGCCTACCACAACAATTTTGAATTCAAAATCCCCTGGAAAGCAGGGGAAACATTGCCCTGAAGCCCCAGGTGGCTGGCTGAGAGGAGGCTCTGTCATCTGGGAAAGGGAGAGAAGGGACACTGAGCCTCAGGAACTGTGAAGGTGCAGAGAACTGTGCGCACAAAGAGGTGGCCACCAAGTTCACTGCTGGCTGGCTTGCTCGCCGTGCTCGGAGACGGCAGATAGCTAGCTTTCTTGTTCAGGAGGAAAACAGAACAACCCTATTGCTCTGATAGATGGCCCTGGTCCGGGAGAGGGCAGGGGGCAGAGACCTCTCAGAGGTATGTGAAGCCAGCAGCCATTACTGTGGGACTCGGGAACTGGACCCTCATAGGGAGGGGCTGACAGGAAACCAAAGCTTGTCTGCACCACCCCAAGGCTCCGCCCCATCCAAGCGGAACACAGAAGCCCTCCCGGAGGCTGGCTTTCTCATTCAGGAAAAAAACTCCCAACTGCACTGAGAGACAACTCTGGGCTGGGAAAAAACTGGCTGTCAGGGAGCAGACAAAACTCGAGAACAGCCTTTTTACCCAAGAGGTGCGTGCGCCTGCAACCAATCTTGCAGGACTCGCCAAGAATAGGACTTTCCTAAGGCGGGGCTGTTGGGGAACCAAAGCTTGTCTGCACCACCCCGAGACTCCGCCCTGTCCAAGGGGAGTACAGAAGCCCTCATAGCTGAGACACTGCTGATCCTCACAGCCAATTGGCTTGGAGATCAACACTTCCCAGTGATACCAACAACAAGCAAGGCTTAACAACAAGACTACACACACAGCACACAAAGGGCTGCACCAAGACTGTCCACCTCAGGTAACTGGGCAGGCTGTGCTACTGGGCTCTACCAGAATAACTAGCACACAAAACTATTCCATCAAATCAGGGAAGCAGCTAAAATGCAAAGAGGCAGGACACAAAGGAAGGAGATGGAGGAAAGTAAAAGAATGGGTATTGAGTTCAAAACTACAGTTATAAGGTTTTTCAATAATTTCCTTAAAAAGGCCAATAAAGAAAAAGGATCATCTAGAAATAAAGAATACATAAAAAATATTATACAGAGTCCTAAAAACAGACTGGAAGATCACAAGAATCAAGTCAAAGATTTGAACACAAAGAGCCAGAAGACACTCCTCCACAGAAGCAAAAAGATAAGAGAATCCAGAAAGCTGAAGATAATGTAAGAAATCTCTGGGACAACTTCAAGCGAACCAACATCAGAATTATGGGGGTCTCAGAAGAAGAGAGAGAGCAAGATACTGAAAGCCTATTAGAAGAAATGGTGACAGAAAACTTCCCCCACCTGGTGAAAGAATTAGACCTACAAGTCCAGGAAGCGCACAGAACCCCAAACAAAAGGAATTCAAAGAGGACCACACCAAAACAAATCATAATTAAAATTCCAAGAGCAAAAGACAAAGAGAGAATATTAAAAGCAGCAAGAGCAAAGCACGTAGTTACCTATAAAGGAGCTCCCATACAATTGTCAGCTGATTTCTCAACAAAAACCATGCAGGCCAGGCGGGGATGGCAAGAAATATTCAAGGTGATGAATAGCAAGAACCTACAGCCAAAATTAATCTACCCAGCAAAGCTATCACTCAGAATCAAAGGCCAGATAAAGAGCTTCACTAATAAAATAAAATAAAAAAACTGAAGGAGTTCATCACCACCAAACCAGAATTATATGAATTGCTGAAGGGGGTTATTTAGGAAGAGGAAGAAGATAAAGATAAAAATTATGAACAACAAATACATAACTATCAACAAGTGAAACTAAAAACCAAGGGAATTAAAAAATCTGATGAACAATATTAACTGTTGAATATAATAGAATCAGAGGTATGGAAGGGGAGTGAACTGACAATTCTCGGGGAAAAGGGGAGTGACGGGGTGGGGGGAGGTGCGGGAAGAGACTGAACATAAACTGTGCACCTATGGATGAGGACAATGGGGGGTGGGGAAAGGGCAGAGGGTGAGGTGGGAACCTAGTGGAGGGGAGCAATGAAGGGGAAAATAAGAGGAACATTTGTAATAATCTGAACAATAAAGATTTATGAAAAAATAAAAATAAATAATAAAAAAAAGATGGCTAAATTCTGGACCTTTGTACCTGGCTGCCTCAGAAGTCCAGTCTTCCCCCCCAGGAGCCTGAAAACTCTGCTGCCTCTGATGTCCACTCCTTTCCCTCTCTCCTGGGAAAATGCCTCATTTCTGTGCCTTTTCCCAGAGGCAGGCCAGGGGCAGGAAGCTACGTGCCCCTATTGCTTTGTTCTTAGCTGCCCCAAGAGTTACATACGCCAGTTCATCCAGCTCTCTAAGTGGGCAAGACAGAAAGACAGAAACAGCCCTTCAGGAAATGTACTGAAAGACCAGGGACATTGGAGACACCTTTACTCCTCAGTTCTGAGTCTCGAGTCTTTTCCCAATCTTGTAAACCTGTGTTAGCTTCCCTCCCCTTTTCCTTTGTTTCTACTTGTTCAAGGCATCCAGACAATGCCACTTCGGCAGTCTGCGTGAGGCCAGGCAAGCCAGCTCCTTGGGGCCCACAGTGAAAGGCAGGAAGACCAGGCCATGTTCCACTGTGCCCTCAACACACACACACACACACACACACACACACACACGCACGCACACACACACACACACCTGTAGAAGTCACAGGCTAAGTTGATCTCTCTTAGCACTGAGCTCTGCCTCTTTTCAGGAGGGGATGATACAGACAAAGTGGAATTACTGGTCTTAATACCCATTTCAATGCAGCTGCTTCCAGGTCTGTGTTTGGGGTACCACAACTTCTTAAAAGGATTCCAGACTTCTCACAAATGTAGGAGGGGACTGCCTGTTCTGCCATCTTTCTAACATCACTCAGAAAACCTAGATAAAATTAATTTCAATAATACATTTTATTGCTGAAACCGGTTTGGCTCCGTAGTTAGAGCATAGACCTGCGGACTGAAGGGTCCCGGGTTTGATTCTGATCAAGGGCATGTACCTTGGTTGCGGGCACATCCCCAGTAGGGGGAGTGCAGAAGGCAGCTGATCGATGTTTCTAACTCATCAATATTTCTAACTCTATCCCTCTCCCTTCCTCTCTGTAAAAAAAATAAATTAAATATATATTTTAAAAATAATAATAATAATACATTTTATTTATTAAATTTATATTGAACCCAATTTACCCAAAATCTTATTTCAACTTATACTCAATATGGGGAAAGTATTAGATAGCTTATCTTCTTTTTTTAAATACTAAGTCTTTGAAATCTAATGTGTATTTTACATTTACACCACAGCTCAATATGGAATAGCCACATTTCAAGTGTTCAATACCCACATGTAGTTAATGATTATAGTCAGTTTAGACAGTGCAGCAGTTTTAGATCTTCTCCCTACCCATGGCCCATGAACTGGGATTTTCGTGGTTTCTTACCCTCCAGGATAATAAGTGAGGTAGATACGAAGAATGCCACACCTGGAGCTGTGCAGTTTCCATAGCCCACCTGTACTTTGTGTATGCTTGGAGGGTCCACTGATAACCATAAGGGTTGAGTAATCACAGACTGTTGCTGATAAGTTTGTGTATCTTTGGCCATAGAATTCCCTCACACACAAAAAAAAAGGTGTTTGTTTGTTCAATTCTTTGTAGAACAGTCCCAAAAAGTGATCTTGTGTAGTCATTCTCTTAGGATATCTTAGAAGAGACCTAAATTTAGCAGAGACCTTGGCTCTTCATAAGATCTCTTGCTAAGGGTACAACTTTGTTTTCATTGGCTGTGGTGACAGACACAGGTTGAGGCAAACAGGGTCTCCCTTATTAAAGATATACATCCCTCTACCTTTGCTCAGGGTCAAGTAGACAACTTTCTGGTTTGCCCAGGATGTAAAATTTTTCATTTTAAGACTGAAATATTCCCAGGCAAAACAGGAATGAGTTTGCCACAGGTCAGATCTAGACTTAGGTATTTGTGGAGTTTTTTTCTCTGAGGATTTTGTTTTCCAAAGTTTCATCCCCACTACATGTTAGGCAACCCACTTTCAGGTTTTAGATGCTTTTTAATTATGGATTGCATTTGAATGCTTACATCAGAAACCTGGTTACAGAATATTACCTAGAGAAATATTTTTTTAATAGCTAGAAGTATGGAAGTAGCCTAAGTCTGGCATGGTAACTCTATAAATGCATAAAGGATTCTGGTTCCATCTAACTTTCTTCTACTCAACTTGAGAAGTTCGCTTTTTTCCTTATAGTCATGAAAAGACTGCTCCATCTTCAGGAACTATATATTCATTCCAGGCAGGTAGAAAATTTAGGGTAAAGTACAAAAAAGAGAGTATACCAATTGAGTCTGGGTTTAATATTAACCAATAAATGATGGATTTTTTTCATAAGCTTCCTCCAGTAGAATTACACATACTTCTCATTGTCTAAGACATATAGTTACTCCAAGCTGCAAGGGAGTCTAGAAATTGGGTATTTTTCATGGTTCAATTGCCGCAAAAGAATGTTAGTAAAGGAAAAGTGAGGGAGGTATATTGAATAGTAAATAACTGATCTATAATTGAATGGTATTGATATAGGTGCACTTTATTTTATTGAATTTGAAAGAAAAGATATATAAACTTTAATATGTAAATTAATAATGGAAAGGCCCGCTTTTATATGTAATTCTTCACAAATTAAGTTGCTCAGTGATCCAGTGAAATTCAATATGTTAAAACTTCAAAGAAATATGAGTAACCCTAAAGGGTTAGACTGAATCATAGAGAATTTGGTAACCCTAGTCCTTGTTCTTTTTGTTAATTCTTCAGTGTCTGTGAATAATTTAGTCTTGCTTTAAAGCCAAAATTATACTCTATCAAAGAGAAGTAACATAAATTAGTGAAAATATTGATATAAGACATTTTGATTGCATATTAAAGATTGCTTAATATTCTTCACATCTAGAGTGAAATGCACTTTCTTCCATTTTTCTTGATGTACATTGACCTTTGGGTCTATTTTTATTTTCTCACTTTTAAGACATGGTATTGGAGCACTCACTCCTTGACCCTGCTCTCTGTGCCAACTGTGGTTTCAAATTCAATCTCCAGTTGCAGAAAATCAAAGTTTCATTTTCACCCCGATGTTTCTCCCCGCTCCTGCCTTCCTCTCTCTTTAAAAATCAATTTAAAGCTGAAACCGGTTTGGCTCAATGGATAGAGCGTCGGCTTGGGGACTGAAAGGTCCTGGGTTCAATTCTGGTCAAGGGCATGTACCTTGGTTGCGGGCATATCCACAGTAGGGGGTGTGCAAAAGGCAGCTGATCAATGACTCTCTCTCATGGTGTTTCTAACTCTCTATCTCTCTCTCTTCCTCTCTGTACAAAATCAATAAAATATATTTTTTTAAAATAAATAAAAATCAACTTAAAAATCTTTTTATCAAAGTTTAAAAATAAACAAATAAATGGATGTTTTTGCAGACAAAGTATTAGGTCTCAGCTTTTGATCTACATGTCTTCAGACTATATGTTAAATAAGAGCAAAAAAATTGGGGTCTGAAAAAAGAGAACCTCAAGTTGGATAAATAAAACTTTTAACCACATAGCAAGATAGTTTAAAGACAAACTTTGGAATCAGGCAGATATGACTTAAAAGTCAGAACCTGACAATAGTTCTATGAAATTTAATGTTATTTTACTTCTTTAAGCAAAAAGTTTCTTATCTGTAAAATCTCACTAATGATAATCTATTTCTTAAGGGTTGCTGTGATGCTTGAATTAATGCTTACATAATATATGTAAAGCATTTAGCAAAATACCTGACACAGAATAAGATCTTTAATATCTGAAATTCCACCCAATTTTACCAGTTCAAATTATTTTTGAAATATGTATAGTATACTCATTCTGTGGTATACTTACTTTAACAACAGGCTATTGATTTAATATAAATTTTCCCTAGTTACACAAGCATATAGATATTTGCAAACAGTAGCTCTGATAAAGCTTTAATTTCCAAAATATGTAAGGAACTCATACAACTCAACACCAAACAAATACACAATCCAATCAAAAATTGGGCAGAAGACCTGAAAATACACCTCTCCTAAGAAAACATACAAACAGCCAATAGATTTATGAAAAGATGTTCAACCTCACTGGCAATTGGGGACATGCAAATTACAACTACAATGAGATACCAACTTACACCAATTAGAGTGGCCATCATCAGCAGGACAAGCAACAAGTGGTGGAGAAGTTGGGAAAAAGGGAACTCTCATTCATTGCTTGTGGGAATGCAATCTGCCAATTCCTCAAAAATTTAAAAATAGAGCTACCATATGACCCAACAACCCCACTCCAGAGTATATATCCCAAAAACTCAAAATAATTTATATGTAAAGATATATGCACCCCTATGTTTATTGCAGCATTATTCACAGTGGCCAGGAGTTGGAAACAGCCAAAGTGCCCCGGATAAAGAAGATGTGATATGTATACACAATGGAGTACTACACGGCCATAAGAAAGGATGAAATAGTGTCATTTACAACATGGATGGACCTTGAGAACATTATGCTAAGTGAAATTAGTCAAACAGAAAAAGCTAAGAACTATATGATTTATCTCATATGTGGAATATAAAACTGAAACTTATAAGCACAAACAGCAGTGTAGTAGTTGCCAGAGGGAGGGGGCTGGGGGAAGAAAGGGGTCCTAACATGAGATGACAGGAGAAGGTTTGACTTGGGTAGTGGGCATATGATCCTATATACAGATTTTGTAAATTAGTAATCCACACATGAAACCTATATGTTCATGTTGACTGTCACCCTACTAAAATTTTTTTTAAATGGAAAAATAAACAAATAGAAGAAAAATATTTGTCCTAAAGAACAGTATACATTTTACTGTTTTAACCACAAGCTAAGTTTTTCATGCATTAAACAAACTAAGGTGTTTATCTTTCAAGCCAAAGGTGAGAATTTGAATGAGAGCATTTAACAAATGTCCTGTCAAATTCCCACTGAAACCTGGAAATCAATCAACCATGTTTTTCTCACTGAGCAATTGTGGGCAAGACAGAATATGCCTGTTGATCAGGGGTTTTTGTTTTTTTGGTTTTTGTTTTTTGTTTTTTTGAGAATAGAGAAGAGAACTACATCACAAGACAGTCATCTTGTGTATTGGAGTAATGGTCAATCTGCATATTACTCTTTTATTAGACAGGATAGAGGCCTGGTACATGGGTGGGGACCAGCTGGTTTGCCCTGAAGGGTGTCCGGGATCAGGGTGGGGGTTCCTATGGGGTGTGGGGCAGCCTAGGCGAGGGGCCTGTGGTGGTTTGCAGGCCAGCCATGCCCCCCACCAACCCAAGTAGAAGTCCTGGTATCTGGGATTTATGTATCTTCTATAATTGAAACTTTGTAGCCTGGAGTGGAGACCAAGGCAAGCCAAAGCTTCAGAAACTTGGCTTCCTCCATCACCAGGGGCAACCCTAGCCTCCTGCTCTTTTCAGCTCCATGGCTGCTGCCATTTCTGTTTGGATTTATTTATCTTCTATCATTGAAACTTTGTAGCCTGGAGTGGAGGCCTAGGCGGCAAGGGCAGGCGGAAAGCTTGGCTTCCTCCATTGCCAGGGAAATCCAAGCCTCCCTCCTACTCTCTGTCGCCGCAGCCATCTTGGTTGGGTTTATTTACATATTTGCTCCCAATTGGTTTGTGGGCATGGCTTGTGGGCAGAAGTATAGTCAATTTGCATATTGCTCTTTTATTAAATAGGATGTGCTCCTATTCTTCCACTTCCAGGTAAAGGGGAAAATCAGGATTGCTGAAAGTGATGAGAGACAGCAGGGTAAACTTTTTTTTTTTCCTTTGGGGCAGCGGGGGAGTCCTCCTGATGAGGAGCTTCAAAATATAGCAGCCTACTTCTGCTACCCTCTGTCTCCAGAGACACAATTTCTGATTGGCATCTGACAGGACAGAGCAGTTGCAGGTACAGGACTGGAAACGCCTTTCTGCATGCAGCTCTCTGGAGAGTCTCTTCCAGCCAAGGAAAGCTTTGTTCTAACCATTTCTCTGGGAGCCAGGGCTGCTGGGTGGTCTGGGGTAGGAGGACAGATGGAGTTGGGGCTGGGCAGGAAGAAGTATGGGGTAGCAGACCGGGGGTGGAAGAAGGAGAGGGTGAAATCTGTGTGTTGGGAGAGGTGGAGCTGATGCAAAAGAAGAGTTGGGGTCAGCATAGGAAGGTTTGGAGATACTAGGGGAGTAAGAAGGACCAGCAGATGCCAGAACAGGGGAGAGGGTCTACAGAATCAGGTGGGGGTCTGCAAGGGTGAGTATAGACTAAGTCCGTTCCCCAGACCCTGCCATCCCAGGTGGCTAGTGGAAGGGATCCATGGTGAGGTGCTCAGCCCCCAACACTTTGTGTCTGAGGCTCCAGAACATGTGGCCAACCTACCCCACCCCTGTCACCCCCGCTGGAGTGCTGCCATTTGGAACGCATTTGCAGACACAGGGATTGTTTTTGAGTTAATGCTTTTTAATTCACTCTGTTTCCCACTTGTCCCTTTTTGTTGACATTCTGCTTGTGTGTGTTCCTTTACAGGGGTGGCAAGAGTGTTCTTCACGGGCAGAGATCCGATGAGAGACAGAGACAAAAGGCCCAGTGAGACATGGGGAGTGAGTAAACAGGAGAGAGCAAGGAACAGGGAGCGAGATGTACTGGGTGAGACAGACACATGGCACACAGGGACAGAGCTTCCCAGCCCGGTGAGAGGGCTCATTCTGCAGTGAAGCGTCTCTGTGGGCGCCTTCATCCCAGGCACAGTTCCAAGCCCAGAGTCAGGGAACTGAAAGCTAGGATAATTAGAGCTAATTACATGCGCAAACAGCTGCAGCAGAAGCCTTGGGTCAACCTCCCCTCCCCCTCCCCCTCCCCACCTTCCCTCTACAATCCCACCCCAGCAAAGGGGCTTTGTTGGCATAGCTGAGGCTGAACACCTGGGGGAAGGGCATGCAGATGGAGAATCCCTGGGACCCAGAGGTGAGCCCTCCACCTCCATAATGACCCCCCTCTCCCCCCGTGATTACACACTCCAGCGCTTGCTGCGGCCCCAGGATGGCAGGTCGCAACCAGGTTAGGAATTGGACCAGAACTTGGCCCGAGCTCCCTTAGCCTTCTGCTGAGCGGGCCCTGGTGGCATGGGCCCCAGCCTTTGGGTCCTTAGGTTTCTATTATCTTGGCCTCCAGAGCATTCCCATCTCTGTGAAGATTCAAGACAGGACTCTCCTTGTATCCTGCCCGGGAGTGCCTGCCTGGAGCTGACTGAGGCCCAGGATGAGGAAGGGACAGAGTCTGGTGCTTGGCTTTTGGTGATCAGTTTGTCTCTGACTGGATGAGCCATAGGATCCCAAAAGGGTGACTTTTCTGAGCTTTCATTTGCATGGCCATACCATGTATGCCTCCTCTGAGATGCAGAGTCCAAGGGGAAGGAGAAAGGTGTGAATTCCTCACGTGTGAATGAGGCTTTATACTTTGAACTGCTAGCCTGAATCAGTGACCTAATTTTGTAGTTTCAGGAGCCTTTGGCAGGTTGGTTTGGTGTGGTGGCCAGGTAGGGTTTTGTATTTCTACTAAAGGCCCAATGCACAAAATTTGTGCAAGAGCAGGCCTTCCTTGCCCTGGCTGCCAGCACCAGCTTTCCTCTGGCACCCAGGACCCAGGCTTCCCTCGCAGCCTTGGCTTCATCAAGAAGATCATCTGGAAGGATGACCGGATTGATGTCCAGTCTAATTAGCATATTATGCTTTTATTATTATTATAAACTAGAGGTCTGGTGCATGAAATTCATGCGGGGTTGGGGGTGTCCCTCAGGCCAGCATGCATCCTCTCCAATCTGGGACTCCTTGAGGGATGTCTGACTGCCTGTTTAGGCCCACGGGATCAGGCCTAAACAGGCAGTCAGACATCCCTCTCACAATCCAGGACTGCTGGCTCTCAACTGCTCTCCTGCCTGCCTGCCTGATTGCCCCTAACCGCTTCTGGCTGCCAGCATGATCACCTCCTAACCACTCCCCTGTCAGCCTGATTGATGCCTAACTGCTCCCCTGCCAGACTATGTGCTCCTAACTGCCCTCCCCTGGAGGCCTGGTTCCCCGCCTTCCCCCCCCCCCCCAACTGCTCTCCCCTGCAGGCCTGGGCCCTCCCAACTGCCATCCCCTGCTGGTCATCTTGTGGTGGCCATATTGTGTCCACATGGGAGCAGCCATCTTGTGTGTTGGAGTGATGATCAATCTGCATATTACTCTTTTATTAGATAGGACAGAAGCCTGGTGCATGGGTGGGGGCCAGCTGGTTTGCCCTGAAGGGTGTCCTGGATCAGGGTGGGGGTTCCCTTGGGTCATGGGGCAGCCTAGGTGAGGGGCCTGTGGCGGTTTGCAGGCCGGCCATGCCCCCCAGTGACCCAAGCGGAGGCCCTGGTATCTGGGATTTATTTATATTGTACAATTGAAACTTTGCAACCTGGAGCAGAGCCAAGCCTTCTACTCGCTCCATGGTTGCAGCCATTTCTGTTGGGATTTATGTATCTTCTATAATTGAAACTTAGGCCTCCACTTAAGGCTATAGCCTTAAGTCAGCAAGGGCAGGTGGAAAGCTGGACTTCCTCCATCGCTGGGGAAACCCAAGCCTCCCTCCTGCTCTCCATGGCCTCAGCCATTTTGGTTGGGTTTATTTGCATATCCACTCCTAATTGGCTTGTGGGCATGGCTTGTGGGTGGAGCTTTGTTGGTGTGGTGGGGGTACGGTCAATTTGCATATTACTCTTTTATTAGATAGGATAGAGGCCTAGTGCATGGTGGAGACTGGCCAGCCTGGCCTGATGGGGCCTCAAATCAGGGTGGGGGTCCCAGCTGGGGGATGAGGCGGGCTGGGGCAAAGGGCCGTGGTTGTTCTGGTCTCTGGTTATTCTGGTCATTTTGTTGTTTTGGTCGCTGGGCTTTTATTATATAAGATGGAATCTTCCTAAATAATGTTCAATCTAGACAATTGTTGAAGTCTATGTTACATGCTTGTGGTAGCTGAAAATATGTCCACTAATTTGTATTCTGACTCCTCAATTAGGGGATGGTTTATAACAGGGAAATTTTTCTAGTATATGAAAAGAAAATAGCATCCATGTATAAGACAGATGATTACCTCACATCACTAATAACCATGATGGGGGGAAAAGTGAGCAATTAACTATGGATTGTACAATCAATTTAGATGCTACTTGAAAACAGGGACCTTATTTGCTGAGTTCACTTAGAAATGAGTCTATCAAATATAGTGGAGACACAATTTGTTAAAGAAATGACAGAATTATAAAATGCTTGTATATATCTCATCCTAATATTAATATGTCTTCCAGGTCACACAGAAAAATAATTTTCCATTTATATTTTCTTTTTGACAACTATAATGGGGTGGAGATGGGGAAAGTAGTAACAGCTTCTGAGGACTATGGGTGAAACTGTTTGCGTGAAAATGGACAACGAATATTAATATAACCTAGTTAAGTTGATAAATTTCATAGACAAATAATAGTTCAGTCACCCAAAGGAACAAACGTGTGTGATAAATAATTTTACGTGTCAAATAACTGGGCCTTAGGATGTCTAAACATTTGGTCAAATGTCATTCTGCGTGTATGTGCGGGTGTTTCTGGATGAGATTGACACTTGAGTCAGTAAACAGAGTAACGCAGATTGCCCTCTCTAATGTAAGTGGCCCTTTGAAAACCTGATTAGAATAAAAATATTAAGAGTGAACATTGCCTAGGAACTGATTGAGCTGTGACATCCATCCTCTTCTGCCCTTCCACCAGAACTTGCATCAGGTGGCTCTCCTGAGTCTCAGGTCTTTGTATTTGGACTCAGATTGCACCATCAATTATCTTGAGTCTCCAGATTACCGGCTGTAGATCTTGGGGCCTTTCAACCTCCAAGTAAATGCTGTCTGGGTTTGCTGGGGACTTTCCCAGTTTGGGATTCCAGGAGACCCCTCGGTCCTGGACATAACAGGATCCTTGTTCATCCTAGTACAAGAAGTATAGTGGGGGAATTTGGTTGCTTCTAAGTAACCTGGAGAACTTGGAGGAAGAAAATTATAAGCTCAGAGTTTTAGTTCTCCACTCAAAGTCTGGGTTAGGACCGGAAACCTTTGGTCGGTCACTGCCCTATGGAAAACATGTGTCTTGCATAGAGATTCAATTATCAGTGTCTACAGATGATCATTTAAATAACTCTTTTTGCCAATGCATTCCATGAAAGGCAGGTGTTCTTTTTACCAATAGAAATAAGGTTATTACCATCTTTAAATCTAATCACACCCAAGAACAAATGCCAGATAATCCAGGACCAATTAAGAATACCAGTCTTGCTGAAACCGGTTTGGCTCAGTAGAGAGAGCATTGGTCTGCGGACTGAGGGGTCCCAGGTTCGATTCCAGTCAAGGGCATGTACATTGGTTGCAGGCACATCCCCGGTGGAGGGTGTGCAGGAGGCACCTGGTCGATGTATCTCTCTCATTGATGTTTCTAGCTCTCTATCCCTCCTCTCCATTCTCTCTGTGAAAAATCAATAAAATATATTTAAAAAAGAAAAAAGAAAGAAAGGAAGGAAGGAAGGAAGGAAGGAAGGAAGGAAGGAAGGAAGGAAGGAAGGAAGGAAGGAAAGAAGGAAGAAAGAAAGAAAGAAAGAAAGAAAGAAAGAAAGAAAGAAAGAAAGAAAGAAAGAAAGAAAAAAGAATACCAGTCTTTAAAGTTATGTTCCTCTGGACCCATGTCCAATATCAATTTCTATAACCAGGTTCCATCAGAGAAATAGAACTGCCATGAGCAATATAGAATGAGGGATTTATTAAGGAATTAGACCTTAAACTATTCTGAGAGTTGGTGGGGCTGCACATTCAATTTGAAAGCAGAAAACAGAATTTTCATACTTTAAGAGTAAATTCAGTCATTTCAGCCACTTTACAAATTGTCAGTTGCTGCTTTTCATAAGGAGCATGGTGGGAAGTGAGAGGCTATTTATGAAGTTGTAAGGTAGCTGATCATCCTCTTCATATCCTGGGCCCTACACTCTGCTGCCACCTAGCGACAGTTCTTCTCATTCAATGCTCAGAAGATGTCATTGGCCCACACTGTCATTCACTGAGGCAGCCTACTTCTTCCCACCTGGTCTGGTCTAACGGACCACAATTGCTGCTTCTGTGGTGTCCCTTATCAAGAGTGTAAGACTTGCTCAGATCGACCAAGTCTCTCTCTCTCTCTCTCTCTCTCTCTCTCTCTCTCTCTCTCTCTCTCTCTCTCTCTCTCTCTCTCTCTCTCTGTCCCTTTCTCCCTCCTAACATCTGTGTCCCCCTCAAAGACATGGGAGAAATTAGCAGCTCTTCTATGCCACTCCCCTGCACTTGATGCTTTATTTTATGGCTTTCCTCACATGGTGACATGGGGATTCCAGGAGACTGTGAGGTGGCCTCTTTGTGTGAGAGAGAGGACAGATGCTCATACCTCCTGTGGAGTCCATTCCCCTCCTTAAGAGAGCTCAGGGCTCCTTCTCAGAGATTTTCAAGCATGTCCAACTCTATCAACACCTCCTTCTCCCTTTTCTAATGCACAGAAGGTGTTTTGTTTGATGTGTGTGTGTGTGTGTGTGTGTGTGTGTGTGCGCGCGCGCACACACACACACACGCGCTGGATTCCTGTTTCATAGCTCTGATAAAATATCATAAATATTCTGCATACATTGAAAGCACTGTATTATGTTGCAGGTGTGTATTAAAAGGCAAAACTGGCGCGTTCTCTATGAACTCTAATGATGCTCTGGAAGTAGCCTGCTGACAGAGGCTGGTTCCATACACTCTGACATCCTGCATCACAATGAAGAAACAGGCTGTGCTGCCAAATCCAGAGCTTTTCAAGCAACGTAAAATAGTGGAGGCAAGAACTAAAAGTATTACTGATAAAACCAGACTGAATTCATGGTACATTGGAAATTCATACTTTCTACTCTAAGGATTTCAGTGTTAGTAGAAAAATTTAAAAACTCACAAATCCTGTCTTTTGGCTATAGCTTATCTAATTTTAAACTGTGAAATTCTGCCTGTAAGTTATGAAAATAATTTCTTTCTTTTAATCGCTATAGGCAAGAAGATGCAGTGTTTTCTGCACAGGCCTTAATGATTCGTGGGCATTTTTTTCCCCCCAGACTAACTTACCAAACCTTTTGTGACAAACACAGCTTCAGAAATCTTGGAGCCGATCGATAACATAAATCAAAGTACCTAAAACAAGGGTTAAATAAATATAAAGATAAACTCTAAATGACAGCCTGTGTGTCTCTCTCCCCTAACCCATTCTCTGGAAAAGTAAAATGAAGAAACAATGATGTAAAAATTTAAGGAAAACGTGACTTTTCTCAGCTAGGTTTTTCTGAGAACACACATTGGAAGCTGTTTTTGCATGAGGCAGATGTTACTTGCCGAAAACAAAATATCTTGATTTCTTCTAAAGTAGGGGTGTTGAACTCAATCAGAGAAGGGTCCAAAATCTAAAATCCAGCCTAAATCTCGGGCCGAATGGTTTACTGAACAGTCATAAACTGACAATGTCATAAACTGACAGCGGAGTGCAGTGATGACAGCGCGGTGCGGGCCACATTGCAAGGCCTGGCGGGCTGGATTTGGCCCGCGGGCCTTGTGTTTGACACATGTGTTCTAAAGAATAGATCCAAAATATATATATATATACCGGTATTTTTTTAAAAGCCCTACCAGTTTGGTTCAGTGGATAGAGCATCAGCCTGCGGACTAAAGGGTCCCAGGTTCGATTCTGACCAAGGACATATGTGTGCATTCAGCAGGTCAAGTGGCTTTTTTCTAGGAATGTAGGAAAGATACACTGACACAAAAAAATTACAATTGGAGTCAACTTCAGCTTCATCCAACACTTTTCACCTTTCACTTTCTAATACCTATTGTCCTACTTCCTCACTTTCTTCAAAATTATCATAACCTCTGTGGCTTCTCCAGTAACTTCATACACAGCACATGGGACCGTATTTTCCAGAAGTGCCCAGGTTCAAAAGCTAATACTAATGTGAATTGTGATCCTTTATCCCACATGTGTCAAACACAAGGCCCGCGGGCCAAATCCAACCCGCCAGGCCTTGCAATGTGGCCCGCACTGCGCTGTCATCACTGCACTCCGCTGTCAGTTTATGACATTGTCAGTTTATGACTGTTCAGTAAACCATTCGGCCCGCGATTTAGGCTGGATTTTAGATTTTGGCCCCTTCTCTGATTGAGTTCGACACCCCTACTTTATCCAGTCACTCTTCGTCTTCAGATGCTATCAGTAGACCGAAGAAGTTAACAATAATAAATTTTTTAAAAAGTGAATCACTCCATACTTGTTCAGGAATTGTTCAAACACTGCCTGGAACCTCATTTCTGTTTTTCTTGATTAACGGTAATCTCTTCCTCTTTTCCAGTCAGTACTAGACTCATCGCAGTCAACTATTTCAGGAGCTTCAAAACAAAAATAATCTGCCTTATCTGGCTTTGACTTCATCTTGTAAGTTTTGCCAGAACTGTATTGGTAAAGCAGACACTGGATTAAATATGAAAAATCTAAACCAAAAAAAAACCATAGACTATTAGGATCTAAAATCTTTTTTTAATATATTTTATTGATTTCTTACAGACAGGAAGAGAGAGGGATAGAGAGTTAGAAAATATCGATAAGAGAGAAACATTGATCAGCTGCCTCCTGCATGCTCCCCACTAGGGATATGCCCACAACCCAGGTACATGCCCTTGACCAGAATTGAACCTGGGACCCTTCAGTCCTCAGACCAATGCTCTATCCACTGAGCAAAACCTGTTTCAGCAGGATCTAAAATCTTTACTTTAATATCCTGCAGGGATTTTAGGACTGGTTCATCATATTTCTGCACTAATTCATTTACCTACTTAGACATTAGAAATAAAGCAGGGAAGCCAGAACTCTGGGACTCACCTGGGACCTAGATTTCCTAATGTTGCTGCTTTTTCTTCCGCTCTTTTTTTTATTTTTATTTTTCAGGGCTGTCTTCATTCATTTGGGCTGCCGTAACAGAATACCATAGACTGAGTGGCTTATAAACAACAAACATTTATGTTCCACACTTCCGGAGGCTGCGAAGCCCCAGATCAAGGTGCCAACATGGCTAGGTTACAGACTGCTGACTTCTCGCTGCGTCCTCACATGGGGGATGAGCAAGCTAGCTCTCTGCGGTCTCTTTTATTTTTATTTTTTAACATATATTTTTTTCTTTATTTCAGAGAGGAAGGAATAGGAAGAGAACGATAGAAACTCAATGATGAGAATCATTGGTCGGCTGCTTCCTGCATGCCCCACACTGGGGACAAAGCCCACAACCCAGACATGTGCCCTGACCGGCAATGGAACCATGACCTCCTGGTTCATAGGTCGACGCTCAACCACTGAGCTATGCCAGCAGGCTGGGGTCTCTTTTATAAGGGCACTAGCCCCATTCATCCCAACATCCCCAAAAGTCCCACGTCCTAATACTATCACCTTGGGTGTTGGGATTTCAGCATATAAAGCTTGGGATGACACAATTTCTTTTTTCTTTTTCTTTTTTTAATATATTTTATTGACTTTTCACAGAGAGGAAGGGAGAAGGATAGAGAGCTAGAAACATCGATGGGAGAGAAACATCGACCAGCTGCCTCCTGCACACCCCCCACCGGGGATGTGGCCGCAACAAATGTACATGCCCCTGACCGGAATCGAACCTGGGACCCCTCAATCTGCCGACTGCCGCTCCATCCACTGAGCCAAGCCGGCTTTGGCGAGATGACACAATTTCAGTCAGTATGTGTTCTGTTTCATCTTCACTGCGTCATTCTGCTGCTGCTTCTGGGAGGTCGGCATCACCCCTGAAAATTCTTTTTCTTGCCAAAGGAAGATGAGTTTAATGTTTCATACTTTATTGCCAAGTATAAACGTCTTCATAGATCTTGGCTTCCAAATGAGCACATTTCACCAGAAGTTATTTCAGCGCATCAGTCTTCTTTTCACTGCCCAGGTAGTTTCAATGTAGCCTGAAGGCGTGTGAAAGATGATGGTAAGTCATTCCTGTTAAAACCTCAAAAACTGAAGGTTCTGCATCACCAAGCCATGAGAATTTCTTTAGTAGGTTCCAATTTTAGCAGCTTCTCAGAAATCTGAAGGAACGTCATTGACTGTCCTCAGGATGCTTTTAGCCCTCGTGACTCCTATGGCCGGGCAGTACAGTGGCATCTGCCACTCGTTGGGCATGACCCCTGATAACACTGTCCCTTATGTCAGGGAGGGATTTCTGACACCTCCTTGCCACTTTAACCTGGCTTAGTAGTCTCCTAAATTCCCTCTTTTATACCCATGATAGGAGCTTTGTCTGTCCAAAAGGCTGCCATGGTTCTGATCTTGCTAATGATTCCCGCCTCATTTCCTATTATTCTTAAATGTCTCCCTTCATGCATGTTCAAACTTGTGGCCCTACAATATCTCACCTGTTCCTCACCACACTCGAAAGCCAGGATATATTCTTGTTTCTTTCCTTTCTTCTAGAACTGTTGAGGAGAAGGTTGCTGAAGTAATACTTCTTCTATCTAATAGTACAGATAATAAGAACTGAGTTCATATAAACAAATGAATAAAACAAATTATAAGCATTGCTTATCGCATACTGTTCTGTGATAATTATTTGCCTTATCTTGTTTCCTGAAAAATAGGTGTCTTCTCATTTCCACCACTGCCACCACCAGCCCTCACTTCCATCATCACCACTAGACTGTGAAGTCTTTGAGAACAAGAAAAACATGGCAGCCTGACTGGTGTGGCTCAGTAGTTGAGCATCAACCTATGAACCAGGAGGTCAAGGTTTGATTACTGGTCAGGGCATGTGTTCAGGTTGCAGGTTCAATCCCTAGTGTGGGGTGTATAAGAGGCAGCTGATCAATGATTCTTTCTCATCATTGATGTTTCTATCTCTCTCTTCCTCTCCCTTCCTCTCTGAAATCAACAAAAATATATTTAAAAAGCAACAAAGAAAAACATGGCAATAGCTTATTCCCCTTGAAGTACACATCACACTGCCTGAGACAAAGTTAACATTTTAATTCACATTATTTTCTCAGGTTTGCTTTTGTACTTTGTACACCACTAAACGGACACCACTTTTATTCTCTATAATAGGCTTGAAAATGCACTTTATCATCTTTCGACTTTAACTCACACAATTACTAGGGAGTCACTGTGTATGACTCAACACTTATCATCAAGCTGTTTTGAAGATTTCAAAATGCTTTAAAATTGAGTCGGCAGTTAAATATTCCTCCATTGTTTCTTGAAGAGGCTCTCATAATCTTTTCCTTCTCCTTAAAACTTTGTTTTATTTTTGTTTCTAAACATTTTTGCAAGCCATTTAAATAAAACACTGAGACAAATCTATAAGGCAGTTTGAATGACTTAGAATTTGTAAAAACTTTCTTTAATATGGGACTTCCAGGGACTAGTAAAGGCAGCATTTTGCTCTCAGAGTTAAATTTAATCTCTTTTTTTTATTAGAGCAATAGAGATTCTAGTACCAGGACTCATTGTTTCATTTGCCATAGAGGCTAAACATATCTAAAAAGATAGCCAGCATTGTGAGGAATGAGGTATGGAGAACTGGGAAATTCAGACAAAGTTGGAGTTGAAGGTACAAATCTGATAGTAACACCCATGTTGGAAAGCTATTGGAATTTTGTCAGTGATGGGGTCTGGTGTTGTAGTGCAGACATAATTCTTGTACAGAGGCTAAAAACAACTGTGCTCTGCTATTCGTCCTCTCCTCTGATCTTATCAACTTTCTCACATGCTATTTGGGTTTATTGTCATATTATACCATGTTGTGGGTGGTCTTCTAGAACCTGCCCACTACCAATAGTTGCAGTAAGATATATGATTTGAGTGTCCCAAAAAAATCAAATAATTTTTTTATTTCAATTGTATATTTCTTTTTAATTGAATTTATTGGGGAGACATTGGTTAATAAAACCATACAGGTTTCAAGTACACAACTCTATAATACATCATCTGCACCTTGCATCATGCACTCACCAACCAAAGTAAGTCTTTTTCCATCCCTATTTATCCCACTTTTCCCCACTACCACTTCCCCCTACACGCTTTTCCTCTATCACCATACAGTTTTCCCTGTATATATATTTCATATATATATTTCATATATATATATGTGTGTGTGTGTGTGTGTGTGTGTGTGTGTGTGTGAGTGAAATAAGGCAGTCAGAGAAAGACAAAAACCATATGATCTCATTTATATGTGGAATCTAATCAACAAAACAATTAAACAAACAAAATAGAAACAGAAGCATAGATACATAAAACAGACTGACAGCTGTCAGAGGGGAGGGGCTTGGGGTTCTGGTGAAAAAATGTGAAGGGATTAAGAAAAAAATCAAACAACTTTAATTTCATATTAAGAATCTTAGATGTTTAGTCTATAATATCATTTCAATACTGTTAGATCGAGGGGGGGGGGGGGGGACCCAGAGCCGATGCAAGCATCTGCAAAGTGGATGGTGACAAAGATAGCTGGCTAGCTGCTAGAGTCTTCCTAGACCCTTGGCCTGAGGCTCCCTGGCCCACCCTCGGACCAGCGAGCTTGCCCAGGAGCGCAGAATAAAACCTCCCCCGGATTCTTGCTTCTGCGTTGCAAATCTCTCAGCTGGGACCTTACAAATACAATTTTTAAAGAAGTTATGAGGGGGGAAAAAAACAACTTTAATTTGCACGTTGTACAGAAAAAAAAATCTCACTGTATAATAAAAATTAAAACTCCCTCTTACACCATCAAATCTTGTAGTTGGAATCTAGTATTCAAATAATGTGAAGAGCAGATTGTCAAATTTTGTTAAATAAACATTAAAAATATAACAATCATTTTGATTCAACTAAGGGAGAAAGTTCTACTGCTTCATTTTATTTATAAAATATATCACACATTAAACCTTACTTGGGAATTTCAAGTTAAACAGAAACAAAACTTCTAACACAAACACCCAAGAACTTTCATGAAGAGATTCCAGCAGAAGCTGGCAGGCATTGGCACAACCACTTAACTAAAACGAACAGGAAGTTGCGAGGTTTAGAGACACATAATGTTTTTGGCACTCAGAGTCTGAAACTAATGTAAACTATTTCTCCTTTGTCCACCAAAATCAGCCATTCACCTCACTCCCAAAGACTCAGGTGAGCCAGGCAACACAGACCTCTCAGCAACACCCTCCAGAGAAGTAAAGGAATAAAAGGAAGCAAATACTAAACTTATACCATCATTTTTGAGAAAAAATGTTTAAAGAGGCGTCTTCAGCCGGTTTCCTGTTTTGTTGTTTGTTTGGTTTGGTTTTAGGGATTGGAAGATGCAAGCTCACCTCTGGGACCTAGGTTTCTGCAAGTGCGGAGTGACGTATCTTGTGTTCTGAATTTGCCAAGTCCTGGTGGAAACATTAAGAATCTTAGAAATAGGAATTCATGTGCTTTGTATCGCCTTAGAGTTTTGTTACTTTCATTTTGTATAATCATTTTAAAAAATGAAGTTTATCATTCCATAAAACTAACTTACTACATTAGAGATAATATGCCCCAGAAGGTGATAAAGTTAACTTTCCCTCAAGTGGATCATTAATTTTTATATCAATTAGTTAAAAAGTGGTGCTGAAATATATACCACATTCGGGAGGACTCAGCTCGATCTTGAAACAGCAATTCAGGACCCAAAACTCAGAAGATCGCAAATGAATGAGAGTGAGCAACAAATTTCACAATTATTCTGCTCAAAAATCTCTGGGTTATTCTGGCCATTTATATTCCCTACACTTGACATTTAACTCATTAAAGTTCATGAGCATAAGAAACTGAAAAATAGCCAAAACCGGTTTGGCTCAGTTTCTTATACTGAAGGGTCCCCAGGTTCGATTCCCGTCAAAGGCATGTATCTTATTGCGGACACATCCCCAGTAGGAGGTGTGCAGGAGGCAGCTGATCCATGTTTCTATCTCTCTTTCCCTTCCTCTCTGTAAAAAATCAATAAACTACATTTTTTTTAAAGAAACTGAAAAATATAATTGTGTGCTTTTATAAATAGTCAATAAATATGCATTTCGCCATTTTGAGATCTTTGTGACCAAATATGGATATTTAATTTGCAACAGTTCTGTTTGGTCTAGCCCTTTCTTTCTTCAAGAGCATAATAGCATGGTTTGCTCTTTTTTTATTATTATTATTTAAAAAAATGGGAACATAACAGAATAAAACCACAAAAAAAGGAATAGTTTTGGAGGATGGTATAACAGAAGCGAAATTCTCTAAGTAGATAGTTTCTATTTACCATTTTTCTCCTCTTATTCACTGGAAAAGATCCTCAATTTCCCAAGAATCAGTTTTTGTTTATTAAGCAGATATACAAAAGAATTCACAATTTATAACGTAAGAATGATAATAAATTAAAATGCCATCATGAATATTCCCTGTGGCATTTTTTCTTTTTTAATCTAGCAGCTTGCTCCTCTGTCTCTGCTAATTCTCAAAAACAAAACTAAATCTAGATAGTCCTCTTGTAAATGACGGTATTCTTCTGAGAACATGGGGAAATCTTCAGCTGCACTGCTGATGGTGTCACATTAGATCTGTGAAGAAATTATTATATTTTTGTTAACTTCCTGGTAACTCTTGAAATTAACTCATGCTTTTCATTTTCATGACTTGAAATTGTCTTTAAAATAATCTAAAAATCTAATTATAGAACTACTAATTGAGTAACATCATAAATACTAAATTATTTTCTAGTTTTCTAATTTTAAAAAATTATTAATGCCATGTTGGGCATTACTAAGGCATTTTTTAGTGCTTAGGACAGTACTTGATACACAGTAGAAATTTTGTTTAAATGTTTTTAAGGGAGGGAAGGGAGGAAATGGGAGATGTCTGTAATACTGCAGAGAGAAGCTATAATTATAAATGTTCCTGGACAGGAGGCAGGCCTTCTGTGGAGGAAGACAGACAATCTATGGTGGAGCAAGAAGAGAGCCAGGGGGCCCTAACTGGTTGGGCTCAGTGGACAGAGCATCGGCCTGCAGACTCAAGGGTCCCAGGTTCGATTCTGGTCACTTGGTTGCGGACATCTCCCCAGTATGGGGTGTGCAGGAAGCAGCTGATTGATGTTTCTCTCTCATCGATGTTTCTAAATCTCTATCCCTCTGCCTTCCTCTCTGTAAGAAATCAATAAAATATATTTTTCAAAAGAAGAAGAAGAAGAGAGCCAGGGGAATACATACTCAACCTAACTCCCAGCTTGTGCCCTCCAATCTCTTGCTAGCGTCCCTATGGTTAAACCCATATGGAAGCCAGAGGCAAGGAACTTCACTGATGCAGTTCACACTGTCTGCCTCTCAGGGCACAGAGCTGGGCAGAGAAAAGAAGGGGGTGATCTGGAGGGGCAGAGGGGAAATATTCAGCATAAGCCTTTTAATCAAAAGAGAAACATACCTCTTCTCAGGAAAATAATTGAACAGGTATGGATAAAATCAAGAGATGTGTTGATGAGGAAACTAATAATACGATAGACAAGACTAGTATAAAGAATGTCAGAAATAGCACCATGGTAGCGTGAAATTTTGTAAGAACATTACAGTGATAAATTTAGGGGCTTCTAAAGTATTCGCTTTAGGGGAAAGGAAAGTTAGGAGTCAAAATTTTGAATCTTGGTTACTGAAAGAACAGGGCCATTATTAAAAACATAAAAATTAAATGCTAGACTTTAGGGTAAAATGCATAGAGTTCCAAGGTCCTGCTCACAAAAATAGGGTAGCCCTGGGGAGTTTGTGCTAAGAGTAGTGTCCTAAAAGTCAGGCACCAGCCCAGCTGATGTGGCTAAGTGATTGAGCATTGACCTATGAACCCAGAGTCACAGTTCTATTCCTGGTCAGGGTACATGCCCAGCTTGTGGGCTCAATCCCCAGTAAGGGGTGTGCTGGAGCCAGTCAATCAATGATTCTCTCTCATCATGTATGTTTCTATTTCTCTCTCCCTCTCCCTTCCTCTCTAAAATCAATTTTTTTTTTAATTTTTTTAAGTCAAACATTGTGCAAGTGAGGATTTTACCTAAGATCACAGCAAAAAGCACAGCAAGAGAAAGAGCACAGATCAATTTTGGGACTCATGTCACCATATCCTTCCTGAAATTATTTAAAAAATAATACTGTTGAATCATCTCCCCCCAAAAAATATCATCCAAAATAACATGCCAATGGGTAAGTCATAGGGGAGGAAAACCGGGAAGTATCTAACATAGAATGCAAAATGAGCAACTGTAGTAATCATGGTTACACAAAACAAACTGCATACCTGTAATTTTTCAAAGAAAGGCTGCATAAAGTAAGAGGAATGATTTGGCAATAAAAATCCAAGAACATACTGATCAAAGTGAGGGATGAAAGACAGAGGAGGGAAAGAAGTGTCTATGTCAACAATTAAGATAGTATAGTGGGGCCATAGGATTACACAGACAGATGAAGAGAAAGGAATGATGCATCTGGAACAGGTATATGATTTTTTTTCTTTCTTTTTAATAAGTTTTTATTGTTCATATTATTACAAATGTTCCTTTCCCCCCCTCCTCGCCCCCCCCCCACCATTGCTCTCCTCCACCAGGTTCCCACCCCACCCTCTGCCCTTTCCCCACTCCCCATTGTCCTCATCCATAGGTGCACAGTTTATGTTCAGTCTCTTCCCACGCCCCCCTCTCCCCTTTTCCCCAAGAATCATCAGTTCCCTCCCCTTCCATACCTCTGATTCTATTATATTCAACAGTTACTATTGTTCATCAGATTTTTTTTTTTAATTTCTTTGGTTATTAGATTCACTTGTTGATAGTTACGTATTTGTTGTTCATAATTTTTATCTTTGTTTACTTTCTCTTCTGAAAGAACCCCCTTCAGCAATTCATATAATTCTGGTTTGGTGTTGATGAACTCCTTTAGCTTTTTTTTATTAGTGAAGCTCTTTATCTGACCTTCGATTCTGAGTGATAGCTTTGCTGGATAGATTATCTTTGGCTGTAGGTTCTTACTATTCATCACCTTGAATATTTCTTGCCATTCCCTTTTGACCTGCATGGTTTCTGTTGAGAAGTCAGCTGACAATCGTATAGGTGCTCCTTTATAGGTAACTACCTTCTTTGCTCTTGCTTCTTTTAATATTCTCTCTTTGTCTTTTGCTCTTGGAATTTTAAGTATGATGTGTCTTGGTGTGGTCCTCTTTGGATTCCTTTTGTTTGGAGTTCTGTGCACTTCCTGGACTTGTAAGTCTAATTCTTTCACCAGGTGGGGGAGTTTTCTGTCACTATTTCTTTCAGTATGTTTTCGATATCTTACTCTCTCTCATCTTCTGGAACCCCCATAATTCTGATGTTGGTTCACTTGAAGTTGTCCCAGAGGTTTCTTACATTATCTTCAATTTTCTGGATTCTCTTGCCTTCTAGCTTCTGTGGAGGAGTGTCTTCTGGCTCTTTATGTTCCAAATCTTTGACTTGATTCTTGCGATCTTCCCTTCTGTTTTTAGGACTCTGTAAAATATTTTTTATTTCAGACAATGTATTCTTTATTTCTTGTTGATCCCTTATCATTTCTTGATGACTCCTTATTAATTCTAGTTGATCTCTTTTCATATCCTCATAGGTCTTATCCATCTTTTCTAGGAAATTCTTGAAAAACCTTATAAGCATAGATTTGAACTCTATATCCAGACGCTTTTTGTTCTCCATTTCTTTCGTTTGTGATCTATTTTGTTGTCGCATTTCGCAGTTACAGATGGGACAGGGTTTCAGGGTGGAGCCTGCAGCTTTGGCTTCCGTCAGTCCCGCCCTATGCGGGTCCTTCAGTGCTCGCTGCCGGATCCTCTGAGAGAAAGGTTCCCTCCATTTTCGCCTGCCGCCAAACAGTCTATGCTCTCTCCCAATGAGCCCGGTATTGGGGTTCAGTTCAGTTGGAAGTGGAGTTGGAGGTGGCGTTCAGAGCAGTCTGGAGCCCCTGTCTCCTTCCCCCCAGGGCAATCCCGCGGCACAGCCCACCGTCCCTTCTCTGCGCGCAGTGTGAGCGCCTCCGGGACCTCCTTTCGCCACTCCCCCGGGGTTCCGCCTTACAGCCCGGTTCCCTATGGCTGAGCCTGAGTCCCCGGGGTCTGGCCTAGAACTGGGGTTCAGAGCAGTCGAGGGTCCAGCACAGTCGGAGTTTTATCTCCTTTCCGCTAGGGAACGCCCGCCAGGCACTACACCTCCTCCTCCTCTCTGGCTCCGTCCTCTCCGCGCGCCGCGTCTCTCCGTACCTTGGGCTTTCCAGCTCCTCCGCGCTTCCTTCTGGTTTTCTCCTTGCTTCTTGCTGTAGAATTTCCAGTCAGTCAACCTTTCTGTAGTTCTGGGCAATGTCCGTTTTATATTTCAGTTGTATTTTATTTAAATTGTTGTGTGCTGCTGCGGCTAGGTGTTCACCTGGGCACAGCCATCTTGGATCCTCCCTGGAACAGGTATATGATTTTTAAAAACATAGTTAACACTAGGGAAGGGGAGCCTAGATCATTCAACAACTTTATTGGAAACAACTAATATTTTGGAAGATATTAACATGAGATTTGGTTAGAAATTATTTCATCTGCAGAAACCCCAACTAGCTGTCGTTTCAATAATTTGGGAGCTACATGTCTGGCCAACAAGAACTCTGGAGATAGGCAGTTCAGGACTGGCAAAGGCTCAACAATATATCCAAGCCCCAGGCTATTTCTCCTTCCATGCCTCATCCCCTGAAGGAGATAGATGCCTGCTGCACCTCATGATGTCAGGCCTGTGTTCTAGGCAAAGAAAAAAAGGGGAAACAGCAAAGGGGAAATTGGCACATCAGGCACATATTCACCCAAATCTTAACAGTGGTGGCATCTGTAACTGGGTTATTTTTATCTTCAGTTTTTCATGCAATCTGAATTTTTTCAATGGTTGTGCTTTGAATTTTATCAAAAAGTAAATTATGAAACTATTTTCGTTTTTCAAAAAGATTAATCAAGGATGTAATAAATCTCTTCCTAAATCATTGCTCTGTGAGTCTTAGTATTTTGAATCATCTTAAGTTCTATTGTTTAACACAGACCACTTACTAGATTTCTTCCTGCTATACAGAAAATTTATTTTAGTTCTGAATCCCTGGGGGCAAAGCCATTATGAGTTGGCTTAGCAATAATGCTGAGTCACTAAAACTTTATTTAATGCATTCAAGTAAACTGTGTGTTTCCAAGCATCCAATTGCAAATGTCCAGAATCATTCCCGCCATAATCTTTCAGGAAGGAGAAGAAATGGGTGTCAGAAGAGAAAAATCAACCTACACTAAACTTTTCAATATTTATCTCTATTTTCAGATTTTGTGTAAGTATTTTGTACTACCTTAGAATATTTCCATTTATAGTATACAGATAAATGTAATTTAAGAATTCAATACAAGTATAGGGCAGCAAAAATGTTGCTGGTTTAAAAAAAAAAAAATGTCCGTGCTTGAGTTAGAAATAAAATTTTCATTGTTCCCTAAACTAAAATGGCACCTAAGATTAACGTATATGACATACTGAGGATTTTAATCACTTCATAATTTCTAGGCCACTTATATTAATATTGAAGGTAGAAATGCACTTAAAAGTACAAACAAAGAAAATTGTATTTACTTTTGGGGTACGGATTTTTCCTTTTTCCAGGTCTGCAAAAAAACTCAGGGAAGCCATTTTGCACAGGCCTTTTCCTAATGAGTTAATGCACAGCCCTCTACTAATAACTCTAGACAACTTCACAATTCCTAGAGATGATGAAGGGAACAGGCATCCAACCTGGTCCCTCTCCAGCCCCAGCAGGCCACTCGAAGTCTTCCTATATAAAAAAGAGGTAATATGCAAATTGACTCTCATACCCTCACACAAGATGGCCGCCCACATGTGGTCAAAGATGGCCACCACAAGATGGCTGGGAGAGGAGGATAGTTAGGAATGACTGGGCCAGCAGGGAAGCACAGTTGGGGGCAATCAGGCCAGCAGGGGAGCAGCTAGGTGTCAATCAGCCTGCCAGGGGAGTGGTAAGGGGGTGATCAGGCTGGCAGGCAGGCAAGCAGTGGGGAGGCAGCAGTCCCAGATTGTGAGAAGGATGTACAACTGCCAGTTTAAGCCCGATCCCTGTGGGGTCCCAGATTGGAGAGGTGCAGGCTGGGCTGAGGGACACCCCCCCTCCAGTGCACAAATTTCGGGCACCAGGCCTCTAGTATATATTATATATTTCATCCATTGTTTAAAATCTAATCCATTTTCTAAGACTCCTATGTTCTTGTCCAGCTTTATCAATGAAACCAGTATTCCTATAAGGTGGGCTCAGCAGCTCAGCAATCTACCCTGCTGATTCCCTTAATACATGTTATCTGTATTCATTATTTGGGAATTTAATTATATACTATTTCCCATGTTCTCCCAGGAGGATACATCAGTCCTGCAGGGTCTGATGACTTGCCCTAATTCTGATCAAAGGAGAAAAAATATATGCTGCAATCCAATAGCCACTGTGGTCGAGAACAATTCTGCGCTTTGTTCTTTGTATAAATGGGTGAGCTCCATCCAAATTGCTTATCCACTAAGCAGCTTGTCCTTCTGGTTCCTACTTTGGTTTCCTTGCTGTGGAGAGCACTTCAGTGTTTGGACAGGTTCAAGCTTCTGACTAATGAGAGGGCACAGTCCTCTCATAGCCACATGTAGGTCCCAGCTTGGAAGGCAGAGCCCTCCCAGCGCAATTACAGCTAGAGGCTATAGTTGTAAGCTTGAACCTATGGTCTGAACATGTAGTCCCACATGTCTGAGTAATGTGGGCTTGATAGAGTTCAGGTGCATGTAATTGAGTAGATTCAAAACTTAAGAGAATGTTGTAACCACATTTTAATTCTACTTTGCCTCGTGGAATCTGGCTATAAAATAAAGAGACAGCTTACAGGCTGTGGCACTGACTGTATTCATCAGAGAGGGCAGTATCCCACCCAGCCCTAGCTTTCTTCTCTTGTCTGTCTTTTCTAAATCCTTCACCGCCCCCACTCAGGTTCACCCTTGGCCGTGCTGGCGTGGCACAACTTGCATAGAAATGCAGGTGTCCAGTGCCTAGCTAGCATCTTTCCCTGATCCCAGCCTCCTTGGTTTGCATCTATCACCATCTCCTGCCACTTTTCTCCCCTGAAAGGGATGAAGTTACTCCTGCTTCCTGCCTCCAAGCCCCACTCATAGGTGAAGAATATATTAAAAACGTATTGATCACCTAAGATCAGAATATGTATACTAGCAATGTCTATAAAGCTTTCCTCCATATCTAAATTTTTGGTCACATCTCATCCTCCAGATTATACCTCTCTTGATATGGATGCCTGACAATATTTTTTAAGTTTGTACTTTTAAAAATATTTTTTTATTAATTTCAGAGAGGGGGAGAGATAGAAACATGGATAATGAGATAACCATTGATCGGTTGCCTCCTGCACACCCCAAACTGAGGATAGAGCATGTGCCCTGACCTGGAATTAATCCATGACCTCCTGGTTCATAGGTTAATCCTCAGAGGGTGGGGGCAATTTCATTGTCATAGCCTTTGGGTACTACATCTTGAACTTGCCCACAGGCCCAAGGCCAGCCTTTCAGCCTGACAAGAGGCTGTGACAAAAGGACTGAGATTCTTCAGACCTTTAAGGAGAAGTAGCACAGTTTCTACTTTCTCATAATGAGAAGCCCTTGAGGCTTTCAAAATAGGAAGTGACATGATAAGATTTGCCTTTTTGGAAGATCCCTCTGAGTACAGTGTGAAGACATCTGGATCATATCTTTTTATTATAAACATCAAGCCAGTTATGAAAGGAAGGAAAATACTTAGGACAGAAAGTCCCAAAGAGACTCTGGGAGAAAAAGGTCACTGTAAGAAACTGATGTGCAAGTGGAAAGAAATGGAAGAAAAATATTACGGAGTTAAAATCGATAGAATTTAAAGATCATGTGAATATTAGAGGCCTGGTGCACTCGGGGAGGGTCCCTCAGTCTGGCCTACACCCTCTCACAGTTTGGGAGCCCTCAACTAACAGGGAGTGGGCCTAGCCAGCAGTCAGACATCCTTAGCACTGCCGAGGTCGGAGAGGCCTAAACCGGCAGTCAGACATCCCTCTCACAATCTGGGACCGCTGCCTGCCTGATCGCTCCTAACTCCGCTGCCTGCCTGATCGCTCCTAACGGTCTCTGCCTCAGCTCCTGCCACCATGGCTTTGTCCGGAAGGAAGGCAGGACAACGGGAAGATGTCCAGTAGACCCTGACTAATTAGCATATTACCTTTTTATTAGTATAAATTAGAGTTCATTGGGGTGGTTCTCAAACTTTAGTGGACATCAAAATCACTGGCAGGATTTTTTTTAAAAATACATATTAAGCCTTGGCTGGTGTGGCTTGGTTGGTTGGAGCACCATCCAATACAGAAAAGGGCGTACCAGTACGCCATTCACCCAAGTTGTGAGTTTCATCCTAGCCAGGGCCCATGTGGAAGGCAGCTGATCTCTCTCTGTCTCTCTTTCTCTCTCTCCCTTCTTCTCTCTAAAATTAAAAAAAAATTAATGTGAAAATCTATAATAATAAAAACATAATACAGTAGGTCCTCGGGTGATGTCAGAGATCTGTTCCTACAGCACGACATAATGCCATTTTCTCCGTAAGTCGGAACCATTTTGCTTTTCATCCAATCCCAATGTATGTGTGTGTTTTTTAAAGAGTTTCATGTGATTTTTATAATCAGCCAAGCATACTATGAGGTATTTTTCTTGTTTTACAAAGAGAAAAAGAGGCTTAGCAAGCTATCTTTGCAAATATATATGGCAAAACTCTTTACTCTTCCACTAGAGGGCATAAGCCATTCTTCAGGCTTAAAGTAAAATGTTTCTTATACGATATTACTGTATCTTGGTAACTGGGACTTTATCTTATTTATCTTAATATCTCCAAAACCTGGCAAGGTACACACTGAATGGGTGTTTAGAACTACATAAAATAATACTACTCTTACATAAAATTTAAAAAACAACATTTTAAAAGGCAGTAAGATCAAACAACCAGTGAAAGGGAGGAAGGCAGAGTCAAATCATAATTTAAATGAATTGACTAGAGAATTAAATAAATTCTCACTCAGTAACTCTTGGTAAACAACAAAAAAGATAGATATTGATTTGATACCAAAAAAAGGTATTTTACTATTTATTTTATTTTATTTTATTTTGTTAATCCTCACCTGAGGATATTTTCCCATTGACTTTTAGAGAGAGTGGAAGTGAGGAGGGAAACAGAGAGAGAGGAACATGATGTTAGAGAGACACATCAATTGGTTACCTCCTGCATGGGCCGTTGACCAGAATCAAACCTGGGACCCTTCAGTCCACAGGCCGATGCTCTATCCACCGAGCAAAACCATTTAGGGATTTACTATGTATTTTATCATTTGTTTGACAGTTACCATAAAAAGATATTATCTAGAAGTTGTTAACATAAAAACAAACATATAAAGAATTTTTGTGAGTTTATTTGAGCAAAATGTCAACAATTGCCAGGAAGCAATATCTCAACAGATTGGGATAAAGTTTCAGAAAATAGTGGTCTTTCATGTATTTTTTTTACATTGCAATTAGAGGAGGGGACATAGGTGGGTTACATGAAATTCACTGGTGATAGACTACAGAGGAGGAAGAAAGCAAAGCGGGAGAAACCTCTGGGATTGGATGAAAAGCAAAATGGGTGCAGGAACAATTTACATGATAACAATAACAATGAAGGAATTTGTGGTATCTGTCCTAGGTTGTGCCCCAAGGGGTCTGGAAAAAAAAAAAGGAAGTTACAAGTTACCCAGACATTTCAAGGACCTGTGATCTTGGAAGCAAAACACAGGCTCAGTTAAGGTAAAGATTGGCCTTGTCAGTGAAGATACCGGCCTAGGGGCGATACTACCCACTGTAACTGCTTTTAGTTAAAGTTTAATTTCAGGCCATCCTTTGTGGTTACTTTAGGTCTCTGAGTTTGCAAGAATGCCCCTCAGGCCTTCCATGAGCTTGTCAGGTTAACATGTGGTCCCTTTCATCCACCATGTTAAAAGCCTTAAAAGTGCCTTACAAATTGTTACTAGATATTCCAAGATTCTTCAGAAAATAAAACATCATGGTTTGCAGCAGGGGTATTGCATATACAACTGTCCTTAAAATGTTCTCCTCTGAAATGTTCCACCATTAGATTTAATGACCTTTTAAAATATGCAGTATTTTGAGTTATTTGACTGTAAACTAATGTAAGTAATAAAAGCCAACATTAAGTATTCTACAGGCAGTAAAATTTGGCCATATCAGTCCATAATTCACATGCTCAGCCACAATGTTATGCTGTCTCCTGTATTCTAAATAAAATATTGATGTCCTCATTTAACCTATCTGCGATTACCGTCTCCAGTTGTTGTTTGCAATAATAGAGGCAGATTCTAGATGGAAAGGGGACAGTAGGAAGAAAAATAAATTGAAGGTTGATCTCTCAGAGGAAGAAGTGCTTAATTTGGGCCCTGCCTAAGCAAACAAAGAAGGACCAGGTGGCCATCACAGGGGCAGAGGGCAGATAACTGGCCGCCAATTATTTTCCAAAGAGCAATTCCACAGGGACAAGCAATTCTACCAAACCATTTTGAAACGTTTCCTCACACAGGGCTTGCTATGATGTTTTCCCTGAGGATCTAGTCAAAAGATCATGATCCAGGCAGTCTGACGGACACTGATTTTGTGTGTTCACTTCCACATTCACCCTTGGGATACGGAGCTGCAGTGTAAGCTTTCAATCACTGCCTCTCGGAACGGGAGTGAAAAATCTGAATGAACTCAGATGAACCTGAGAACGTTAAATCCCCAAACCCACTGTGCTTCTCTCGCCAGACCTTCCGCCCATCCCTCTTCTCCTGCCTAATCGTCCCGAAATGACCTGACCCAGAGGATGCCAGTTCCCCTCATTTCTTATTTCATGACTGAAAATACACTGGCATAGGAAAAATAACGTTTTTGTTGTTGTTAATCTTTACCTGAGGCTATTTTTCCCATTGATTTTGTTTTTTTAGAGAGAGAGTGGAAGGGAAGAAGGGGAGATGGATGAGAGAGAGAGGAGAGAGAGAGAGAGAGAGAGAGAGAGAGAGAGAGAGAGAGAGAGAGAGAGAGAGAGAGAGAGAGAGAGAGAGAAATGTCAATGTGGGAGAGACACATTGATTGGTTGCCTCCTGCATGTGCTCTGATGACCAGGGCTGGAATGGAACCTGCAACCCAGATACAAGCCCTTGACCAGGAATCAAACCGGAGACCCTGCAGTCTGCAAGCAAATGCTCTATCCACTGAGAAACACTGATCAGGGCAGTAGAATAACATTTTAATAATTATAATAATGAAGTGTTAGTGTTACAATGCTAAGGTGTACAACACATTCATAATAACGATTTGTTGATTGAATAAACATAGGCTTAGATGACTCTGGTATAGCAAGAATCTGATAGGCCCCAATATTTTCTTCCTAAGCTTATTTTTTCATGTCCAAACTGATTGAAGACAAAATAGTTACACTACATTTATAAATGTTAAATCTCCCCCTTTCTGAAAAACAAAGAAAAAAAACCTTTACTTCTAATTAATTAAAATAGGAATGAAGCCCTAGCTGGTTTGCTCAGTGGATAGAGCATCGCCTCTGAACTGAAGGGTCTCGGGTTGATTCCAGTCAAGGGCTCAATCCCCAGTCGGGGTGGGGAGGTGTAGGAGGCAGCCAATCAATGATTCTCTCTCATCATTGATGTTTCTATCTCTCTCCCTCCCTCTCTGAAATTAATAAAAATATATTAAAATAAAATATGTGAATATAGTTTTTTAAAATGGGATTAAATGTCTCATAAGAAAAACAGTATAGCTATCTCTTCCTACCTATCTCTAGGGGGAAACACTATTTGTTTTTATTTATTTTATTCATTTTTTGTTGTTAATCCTCACCCGAGAATATTTTTCCATTGATTTTTACAGTGACTGGAAGGGAAGGGAGAGACAGAGAAACATGGATGTGAGAGAGATTAGCTGCCTCTGGCAGGTACCCTGACAGGGGCCTGGAATCAAGCCTGTAACTGAGACAGGAGCCCTTGACAGGACCACACCCGGGACCCTGCGGTCCAAGGACAACACTCTATCTCCTGAGCCAAGCCGGTCAGGGCCTTTCACTGTTTATTCTGATAGATCACATCAATTCTCAAAACATTTTTAGGCGGCTATTTTTTCATTTCACGGTTTTACATTTTATTTATTCACTACTGTAATGTACGGGTATTTAGATCACTTCTCTCACCCTCCAGCTCGTCTCCACTTTTCTCCCAACACAGTTATATAAAGTTATTGCTAAAAAATGTTAACCTCTGTTTACACTTTTAGGAATTTGTAAAGCCAAGAACTTTACAGTGATTATATGTCCTTTCCTGTACGATTTCCTGCAGTTTCTCGTTGTTTTTGCTTTCTTCATAAAATTTATTTTATGGTAATCTCCTTTTTTTAAGGTTTAGTATAACAGATCCTCTAGGAAATCTCTCTCTTTTTTTTTTTTTTTTTTTTTTTTTTTACCAGAGATCTTTCTTTTGGAGACCTCTATCTTCCTGCTGCAAACCAGGCTGTCCCTCAGACTTATTTTATGACTATCATCCTAAGGATGTTCTCAGCCTGTGCTTCTGGGTCTCATTCTTCCTCCTGTTAGTTTACGTCTTCATTTTTCTAGAATTTGTTTTCATTGAACTTCATCGAGAAATGAAAGTCATGCAGAGAAGATACACTTTTGCATACCTAAAGATGCATTTGCTCTGCCCCTCCACTTGAATTACAACTTGACTGAGAATAGAATACTTAATCAAAAGCCATTTTTCCTTCAAACTCTGAAGACTGTGTCACTGCTATATTCCTTACACATCCTAGTACAATTTCTGCTATAGATTTGCGCTCAGCAAATACTTGTTGAATGTACTAATGAATGAATGTGATCGCTTTTCAAAAAAAATTTAAAATTCTCTTGTTTCCGTCCATATGTCTATCTTTTTCTTTCATTGTTGAAATCCTGCCAATCGCCACAAAATACACACTAATCTTTTTTTTTTTTTTTTTTTGCCTATTCATATTTAATAAAGAGGCTCTGGAAAGCTGATTTGAGGGTATGATACACATGAGTGCTTCTCAAAATATGTTACTCAGCATCAGTTGGGAACTTGCTGAAAATGCATGTTCTCTGGCTTTATCCCATCTTTAGTGGGTCAGAAACCCTGAAGATGGGATGGGATCCAGTAATCTGTTTTTATAAAGCCTGCAGGTGACCCTAATGCACACGAAAGTTTTGTTTTGTGTTTTTTTTTATATATATATAAATATATTTTATTGATTTTTCACAGAGAGGAAGAGAGAGAGATAGAAAGCCAGAAACATCGATGAGAGAGACATCGATCAGCTGCCTCTTGCACACCCCCTACTGGGGATATGCCCGCAACCAAGGCACATGCCCCTGACCGGAATCGAACCCGATACCCTTCAGTCCCCAAGCCAACGCTCTATCCATTGAGCCAAACCGGTCTCGGCATGCACACAAAAGTGAGAGCCACATATGTAGGGCCAAGACTGGCTTCCGTTGCTTTTGGGTGACCTGGAGAGGAGTGAGTGTTTACACAGAAAGATCTTTTCTTCAATGAGGAAATTTCAGGTCTCTTGCTCAAAGAGTGGCTATCTAACTACTACTGTTCTGCTGGAGGGTTGAGATTGGGACACCGCACCCATGCTTCTGATATGATAACTAGATGAACAAAGTGGCTCTTAGATCTCTAGAGCTGCTGAAAATTTTGAACAAGAAGCCATTGTTTCAATTCCCTAAGAGATCTGGCTGTTTGCGCCAGTCATTCCGTTTCCTGTATCTCCTTTCTTAGACGTATTTCCTTTCCACAAACTCTCATCATTTGAGGTCACGTGAAAGTTTTATGTTCTTGCTTCATTCAACTTTAATATTATAAACATTTTGTCATTAAAAGTACTATTTGGATTACTTGTAACTCAAGCAACCAAGCAGGAATGTCATAAACTCCGAAAACAAAATTCCAGGTCATTTTACAAAGTACATGTGTGCATTTCCCTCAAAGGCCACTAGGTGGCACTGTCTGCTCCATTTATAATCACTGTTCATTAGTTTCCTTTGGGAGAAATCTTTAATGGAGCTTCCTTAGCCTCTTTTGGGAACTCCTCAAAATCTTGTGAGAAAATGGTTGCACGTTGGTGACTCAGTCAGTCTTTGGTGACTCATTTCTTTATTTTTGCTGCTTGAGTAAAGAGTTGAATAATATCTTGTAATTGCTGACCACTCTGTCATAAGTTGCATCTATTTTTTACTTTGCCCAGCAAGAAATCTGAATACAAAATTCAGCAAAACACAACACAATCATCTCAATCTAGCATTTTGGTAAAATGTTACTAACCTTATCATTCTGAGGATGTTCTCCCCCTTGCAATAGAGTCCCATAAAATGAAGTTCAAAAGTTAGAGATGGTTCCTACAGTTAAATACTGAAAGAAGAGCAGTAACAATGGCCCTTTGGGTTTTATAGAAACTTTGTTCTTACAAGTTTAAATAATATGCAAATCAATATTTCATTGATTATCAACAGATCTTGTTTTTCTTATTTCCCCGTGTGTCTAAATTTTACTCAGCCTTTAAGAATCAGTTCATGCTGCATCACTTGTGACAGATCTTTCTAAAGCCTCCCTCTAGCCTAAGGTGAATTAGGGTTCCCCTCCTCACTGTTCTGCATACCTCTTGCGTGGCACTAACCACACAGTGTAAAAAGATTTATCTTTTTGTAAGTTATACCCTCCTTAAAGAGCAGAACTATGCTGAAGTCATTTCTATGTCCTATTTCTATAGCACACAGGGGAGTGTGTAGTTAGATTTTTATGTGTAAAACAATACAAGGCCTTAATTATTTGATCAGAAAAACTATTTAATCTTTAATGTCTTTTTTTTAAAATATATTTTATTGATTTTTTTACAGAGAGGAATGGAGAGAGATAGAGAGCTAGAAACATCAATGACCAGTCTTCATACACACTAATGATCTTTCTTAATCCACTTATGCTACACCTTTATTTCTGAAATGTTTCTTAGGTATAGGTAAAAAAAGAAAAAAAAAAGAAACATCGATGAGAGAGAAACAACAACCAGTTGTCTCTTGCACACCCCCTACCGGGGATGTGCCCGCAACCAACGTACATGCCCTTGACCAGAATCGAACCTGGGACCTTTCAGTCTGCAGACCGATGCTCTACGGCTGAGCCAAACCGGTTTTGGCTTTAATGTCTTTTTTTAAACAACTAAGTAAGCCAGTTAATTTATGAAGCATATTACAAAGCAATATTTGTTTAAATAAGGTGAGAAAGAAAAGAAAAAAAAAACCTGGAATAGTAGAGATGGCCAGAAACAGTTGGATCTTGCATAAGTGACCGATTATTTAGTTGCATTGTTTTTTACAATGTCATGGAATCTTTTAAAATATATGAGTCTGGTCATTTTGAATTTTTCTTTAAACCCCTCACCTATGTCACTATTTTGTATCATTCCTAAATGACATATTTTTACAACATGAAGCAGTGCAAAATACTTACACGGTTGCTAGTTTTCCAAAAATTCAACTGCATGACAAGGCCAGACATACAAATTATAGTTACTGGCATACGAACTATCACCCAATTGTAACTTCACGTGGTAAAATAGAAATGTGTTTCTTTTACACCATGGCAAGTTACCTATTGTTGGATTTGGGAATTTGAGCTACGTTTACAGAAATGAAGAGAGACATTCTTAGCAGAGGTAAAACTGGCCTCACTAGAAAAGAAGAAATTTTACATTGAATGACTTTTTTTTTTTTAACATCTCAGAGGATTAACTGTGTAACAAATGACCAGATGACTAAACATAAAGAGAAAATATTATTAATGACTCCCTCTCTGTCTTGTCAGGTGAAAAATGAGAGCTTGTCTGAAGAGATACTCAAGGAAAACCAGACATTAACCAGCCTTCTTGCTCTGCCAGAAAAATCCTTGTTTCCGGTGTATAAAAATGGATGAAAGTGACCCAGAAAAGACCCTCTCGCTGGAACCCAGCCCAGCTTTCCGCTCTTATGCTGGCTCCCAGGCAGCCTGACAGCAAAACTAGACAAGAACCAGAACTGGGCTGGAGAGAAAAGAAAATGAAGAATGTGACTGATCAGGACTTCATTTCTGTTTATATGAGATTTGCCTTCATCAAGTTCTTCTCAACAGTTTGTCTCCCATGAGCCTACAAAGAATAAAACTATAAAAATAGAACTCCTTCTTTCCTTTCAATCATGTTTCCACTAAGGGGTTTAAATAGGCAGATGTAAGTAGCATTTACATAACGCAGTTGGGAGGGAAAGCAATGGACTGTATACGCCCTTTCTGGAATGGGTCTCAGCCTTGGGAATGACAGGGCAGGCTGTGCAGGTTGGTTAGAATCAGAAAGCCTTGGGGCTGGCATCCAGCACTGACATGACCATAAGACTTGGGGAAGTCATTCTGTGAATTTCCATATCTCCTAAAATAGTAATGATAGGAATTACTATTTACAGGACAGCCAAAATAAGTCGGAAAAGATAATGTTAATAACGACCAAAAGTTATAACCTTGGAATAGATATCCAGAGAGAAATTACTCATTGAGAGTTGGAATCACAATGCACTCTGCTGGCTTTAGTCTAGAGAACTCTTTGACAACAACCTTTGAAAAACGGTTTTAATCGTAAGTCTAACTAATGTACCCCAAAAGGTAGTCAGGTTGACAACAAAAGTCACTAAGAGCCAGTGTTTTGTTTTGTTTTTTTCAGGAAAGAATAAGATAGCCGGTAGATGGTGATTCCCAGAGAGAAAGGAGGGTGGGGGCAGGTAGAAGAGGGGAAAGAGGAGATAAATAGTGATGGAAGGAGATTAGACTTTGGATGGTGAACACAATACAATATACAGATGATGTATTATAAAACTTTACATTTTAAACCAGGGGTGGGGAACTTTATATTTTTCAATCATACTAACACTATCAAATAGACCATCTTCTCTCCGCTAATATGAAATGTTACCTTAAAAAAAAAAAAAATGCCGGTTTGGCTCAGTGGTAGAGCATCAGCCTGCGGACTGAAAGGTCCCGGGTTCGATTCCGGTCAAGGGCATGTACCTTGTTTGCAAGCACATCCCCGGTGGGGGGTGTGCAAGCGGCAGCTGGTCGATGTTTCTCTCTCATCGACGTTTCTAGCTCTCTATCTCTCTCCCTTCCTCTCTGTAAAAAATCAATAAAATACATTTTTAAAAAAATTTTTTAATGCCATGATATATACATAAGTTTCAATGTATATATCTATGTTTCCTTTCTTAAACTCTGTTTTTCTATTGTCTGTTTGTTTACATATACAACGCTCTTTAATTGTTATAGCTGTTAAATTATAATTCCAAGTCTCTCACCCTATTCCTCTTTTTGAGAATTTTATTGATTCATATCTTCAGAAGCGGAAGATTTTATTTATTTATTTATTTATTTTTCATTTTATTTTTTATTTATTTATTTTTTTAAATCAATCTTTATTGTTCATATTATTACAAAGGTTCCTCATTTCTTCCCCCCCTCCACCAGGTTCCCACCCCACCCTCCGCCCCCTCCCCACCCCCCATTGTCCTCATCCATAGGTGCACAGTTTATGTTCAGCTCAGTCTCTTCCTCCCTCCCTTCCTCCCCTCCCCCGAGAACAGTCAGTCCACTCCCCTCCCATATCACCGACTCTACTACAATGAACCGCTATTATTGTTCATCAGGTTTTTCAATCTCCTTTTGTTGTTGTTGTTGTTGTTGTTTTTAATTAATAAACTTTTACACTTCTAAGAATAAATTTTAAAATCTAATAATTTTAAACCTTGTTTTTTTTTCTGCCCTGGGAATTGAGAGCAAACTTGTTTACATGTAAACTTGCCCTTAGGCTATCAAAAGGTGTAGCCATTCAAGTGTAAATGGACACATTGTTTAAAGATAGCGGCTGGTTGGAATTGGATTACCTGTTCTGGGTGGGAAAGGCTTGTCATTCCCTTTCTCCATTAAAATTAAGGTGATAGCTTTAAAACCTCTTTTTGGCAAGAGACCTTAAACTTTCAGAACTTTAAATTTTTCAGATAGTAAATCAGTTACTTAGCATTTTCTCAAATCAATAATACCTCCACATGCCCAAGGATACACTTCACACAAAAGACATTTCCAAATAGATCAACCAACCTCATCCAGACCCCACACAAGGCACTCACAGATCAACACCCCAGCGCTATACTAACTCAACACATCCAGATCTAAGCCTTCATCACTTGATTCAGCAGACCCTCAAGTTCCCCCAAAAGTTTCCAGCCATGTCTGAGAGGCAGCCTTGGGGCGGAGGCAGGCGAGGAGCGAGCTGTTCCGGGCCTGGCTGCTCCGGGCCTGGCTGCTCCGGGCCTGGCCTCTGTTGCTCTGGTCTAGGGGTGTCGAACTCAATCAGAGAAGGGGCCAAAATCTAAAATCCAGCCTAAATCGCGGGCTGAATGGTTTACTGAACAGTCATAAACTGACAATGTCATAAACTGACAGCGGAGTGCAGTGATGACAGTGCGGTGCGGGACACATTGCAAGGCCTGGCGGGCTGGATTTGGCCCGCGGGCCTTGTGTTTGACACATGTGCTCTGGTCCGTTCCACAACCAGCTGCTCCGTGTCTGGCCACTGCCGCTCCCAACCTGGCTGCTCCGGGCTTGGCTGCTGCTGCTCCGGGCCTGGCCACACCCAACCCGGCTGCTCTGGGCCCGGCTGCTCCAGGCCTGGCCGCTCTGAGCCTGGCCGCTCCCAGCCTAGCAGCTGCTGCTCCGGGCCTGGCAGCACCCAACCCGGCTGCTCTGGGCCCGGCTGCTCCGGCCCCGCTGCCAGGAACTGTTTTAAATGCCTAGCACATGTTAACTCATTCAATTCTCACAATAATCCTAGGAAGTAAGTAATATGTCATTTTCATTTTTCAGACATAAAATCATGTAAAGGCTAAGTACCTTGCATAAGGTTCCACAACCAGTCAATATGAAGTTAGGATTTGTAGCAAGTTAGTTTGACTCTGTTATCTGGAATCTTAACCACTACACCATGGGAGAGAGTGACAGACATAATTTTATGACAATAGCATCTTAAAAGTAGAAGACTGAAGATTCAAGTTGTAGTTAGATTAGTACTCTTTTTTTCTTGCTGTCTACAACTAACACACTTTATTTATTTTTTTTTTTGAGTGATTCCTTTTCTCATTAAAGATAATTTATCTATGTATTTTAAGTGAATTTATTATGATTACATTGGTTAATAAAATTATATGGATTTAAAAACGGATGTGGAACATTTTTTTTGCCAAGAGACATTTGGTTATTTATAACATCATTCGAAGCTGTACAGAATTATCAACTTAAAAGTTAGCCTGCTATATTTGGCCAAACATTTAATTAACTCATCCCTAATGCCTTGGCAGGGCCAGACCAAATGATGTTGCAGGCATTATACAGCTGATCTGACCCAGAGTTTCTGATTTTAACTACTAAAATCTTCTGCTTCTGAGACTATGAGTCAATAAAATTCTCAAAAAGAGGAATAGAATGAGAGACTTGGAATTGTAATTTGATAGCTATAATAATTAAAGAATGTTGTACATGTACACAAACAGACAATAGAAAAATAGAGTCTAAGAAAGGATACATGCATTGAAACTTATGTATACATCATAATATATATATATATATATATATGTATATATATATATATATATATTTAAATATATTTTTATTGATTTTTTACAGAGAGGAAGGGAGAGAGATAGTCAGAAACGTCGATGAGAGAGAAACATCGACCAGCTGCCTCCTGCACATTCCCCACCGGGGATGTGCCCGCAGCCAACGTACATGCCCTTGACTGGAATCGAACCTGGGACCTTTCAATCTGCAGACCGATGCTCTACCACTGAAGCCAAACCGGTTTCTGCAATGATATATTTTTTAAAAGGTAGCATTTTGTATTAGTGGAGAGAAGATGGTTTATTTGATAGTGCTATTTAAACTGAAAAAAATATAAAGTTTCAGAGAAAAAATAATGTTTTGCAAAAATATAACTGTTATCTTTACTTCACAACTTACATTAGATGCATTAAAGATATAAATGTATTAAAATTATAAAATATTTACAGGCATATGAAAGCATTTTTTTTCCTAATATTAAAATGGAATGGTCTTTCAAATAAAGCACAAATTCTAGAAAACATGAAGAAAAAATATGTTGAAAACAAAAATATTCTGTGGGGGGAAAAATAGAGAAACCTAAGTCAACTTTCTATGTGGGCTCTGCTAATAGGCTAATAGGCCATTTTCCTGAGCTTTGCAAGTGTCATGAAGCAGGAGCAGGCTCCACTGTGTGGTGTACATTTCAATCTGGATGTGTTAATTTAGCGCCAAAGATTAGACTACTGGGAGCTATTTATTTAGTCAATAAATTCCAGAATCCTGTCCCATTATCTCAGCTGATTTAATTAGTGTCCTAGGCTTCAGCCTTCTTACACACTGTGTTTGTGCATGTTTGAAGAATAAGTCTCTAGCAGGATCTCCATGCTTGATCTCGATTTTAGAGTGCCAGGATTCAATACCAGGAATACAGGTGATTATAAAGTGGCTTTAATGAAGATTATTTGGATAGACACTAAATCCGCCTGCTCTTCCTTAAGCAAAATGCCCATGTTGAATTGCAAGCTATTGATATGATTACTTCTTGATTGCCATTAAACTTTTCTTCTTATCTGCAAGATGGCCTAGGAAATGGGCTCAGGATATCCAGATAATTTTATTTGATTTCCACAGTTTAGGCCCCCAAACCAGTTTGAAGCTTGGTGTAAAGAGCTCAAGTATGTAGTTTGCATCATGAAAGCAATTCATTGAGAATCAAAAATCCCTGAAGGTGTATCCTATAGGTTTTATTATATTTAAAACCAAATAAGTATGTAAAATAAATAGTTTTCTAATCAGAAATAGCCAATTTCTTGCAGTGGCCACAAGTAGGCCCCTGACCTCAATTCCTTGGCAGATGCAAACCTGACACAAGGGATAATCAGTGGCTCACGGAGTCCTGCCTACCTAGGAGAGAAGTGGGTAAAGACCAATCCTCCAGTCTTCTCACACTGCCCACCCTCTCTATAGATGCTTCTTTGCCTAGACGCCTGAATTTTGATACTTGATATTGTCCAGGACATAGAACACATCAGTAGATAAACTAATTCACATTACTAAAACATTATATATTCTCCCTCTCTCGTACCCCTAATTCTAATTTTAATATTGGTGATACTTCAACCCTCCTCCCCTGCCATATCTTTCCCAGAATATCTATGTTTCCCAAGACTCATTCTCTTGTGACCAATTTACGCTTCAGTTCTTGGTATTAGGAGAATCTCAACATCACCTCCTATAAGTCTCCCTTTCTTTCTGCTCCACATTAACTCAAGTGTGGAATTTGGCCACTTCTCCTTCATTTCTATTAAGAGGCATTTCTCATATAGCAGACTTTACTGGAAGTTTATTTAACGCATCAGGTTTTTACAAATGCACATGAATAACTTAAACTTGAATATTAGGCTTCTTAAAGATAGTCCCTCAACTTTTTTCTACCAACCTAAGCGGCAACCGTCAGGACTGCTGCTCGGTTGGTTTCCTTTCCTTGTGATTGCTATGGGAAATTTTTCTGTCTCTGGGCCTCCAATGTCCTTTCTTGCCCTACCCTAACGGAGGGCCTCCTTTTCAGATCCTAAGGTTCATCATTCCATACGCTCTGCTCACCAGTGGGCCATCATCTTTCCTCACCAGCCTTTGAAGGGCAAAAGAACCAATGTGTGTTTCTTTCCCCACCCTCAAGCATGGCATCACTTTACAGAGCAAGCTTCTGTTCCATGTAACATTTTAAAAATATATTTTATTGATTTTTTTACCAAGAGGGAAGGAGAAGAATAGAGAGTTAGAAACATCAATGAGAGAGAAACATCGATCAGCTGCCTCCTGCATACCCCCTACTGGGGATGTGCCCGCCAGCAAGGTACATGCCCTTGAGCGGAATTGAACCTGGGATCTTTCAATCCGCAGGCCGACACTCAATTCACTGAGCCAAACTGGTCAGAGCCCATGTAACATTTTTTCCCCTTTGGAACTGTGTTCACTCTTCAAGACTTAGCACAAGTTGACCTCCCCCTGGATACATTTCCCTGATCCCCCATCCCCTAATCTCCCTGACCCACACCTACTCCCATCAAAGTAGTGTCTTTTCTCACAATGTATTGAAAATGCATATTTTATAAACCTCTTCTTCCCCTAGGAGACTGTATGCTCCTTACAGAAAGGAGTAGTGTCTTGTTTGTTTTTATTGTTGTTCTTGTTGTTGTTAATCCACACCTGAGGATATTTTTCCATTGATTTTTGGAGAGACTGGAGGGGAGGGAGGAAGACAGTGAGAGACACATCAATGTCAGAGAGACACATGGATTGGTTGCCTACCGCTCATGTCCCAATCAAGGCCAGGGATTGAGCCTGCAACCGAGGTACTAGCCCTTGACCAAAATCGAACCCAGAACCTGCAGTTTGCAGGCCCATACTCTATCCACTGAGCCAGATTGACTAGGGCTTATTTGTTTTCTTAGTTTCCCATTTTCTAACATAGTACCTGTGATGAATATGTACTTATGTTTTCTGAACTTTTCAAGCTTTGGAGGTATTTGCATATTAAGAGGGAAAAATTACATCTCTCGTTAAACCCTAACTCCTAATTATTCATCAAATTTAGTTATAAAATTGTCTCCTATATAATTTTCTCTGATTCCCACTATATTTTACTTCACTTCCTTATTATACAACTAGAGGCTCAATGCACAAAATTTCATGCATGAGGCGGGAGGGAGGTGGGGAGGGTGGGGGTGAGAGGTGGGGCGGGAGGGTGTGTCCAATCTAGGACCCCTCAGGGGATGTCCAACTGCTGGTTTAACCCCAAGCCCGATCCCTCTCACAATCCAGGTCTGCTGACTCCTAACAACTCTCTCTACCTGCCAGCCTGATCGTCCCTGATTGCCCCTAACCACTTTTGCCTCCCAGCCTGATCATCCCCTACTGCTCCCCTGCCAGCCCGATTGCCCCCAACTGCCCTCCCTCTTCCCCCCCACCCCCTCCCGCTGGCCCCATCATTCTCAACTGTCCTTCCCTGAAGTCGAGGGGTCCCGGACTGGAGAGGGTTCAGGCTGATCTGAGTGGACCCCCATGCATGAATTTCATGCACTGGGCCTCTAATAATAATATAATATGATAAATATTGCTTTAATGGCATCATATTATAATATATAAATATATCAAAGTAACATGCTATACACCTTAGATTTATAGATTGTAACCTGTCAAATTTATGAAATAGAATAAATTAAAAAATTTTAAAAAGAGGGTGTAATGTTGGTATTTTCAGATAACATTTGATGTAGGTGTTTTCAGAAAAGCAGCCTTTATCTCTGGCTTTTTCAATAAAATCCTATCACTAACTATGTGTGGTCAATAAATAATGTAAGAACTGCAAGTGATTGTAAGTTTAACTTACCAAAAGATCTATATTTCAAAGGCAGAATTTTCACAATAAACATTCAACTTTAAACTATTTCTCAAATACTATCTGTATCCCCCTTACTAAAATGTGATCAGTTCTTAACTTATACACACATAAAACTTGAGAAAAACAAAGAAAATGGATTAAAAGCCCAGCAGAATTAAATCGGTGTTCCTACCTTATATCGATACCTAGTGACTAATAAATATTTATTAATATGAGAAACTCTTCATTTAAGCCCATATGTAGTGTTAACTGGTGTCATATGAACCAATCTCTTCACTTAAAAACTAAGGAACAAAAATATTAGAAAACAAAATAAGAATCTGAGTACCTGCTTTTGTTGTTACAATTTGCATACATATTCTACTGACTCGTTGAAGATGTACCTTGATTAAAGGAACTTAGGACAGAGTCACCACTCTTGTTTGGATCCCAAAGAGCAAGGGGAAGAGCCAATGCTCAGGTCCCAGTTTTATAATTTGCCAACTATAATTATAATAGATTATAATCATGAAAATTTGCCTAACTTTTTGAAAAATTTGCCTAAATATTTTCATTTGTATTTTGTGTGTGTGTGTGTGTGTGTGTGTGTGTGTGTATGTGTATGTGTGTGTTTCTTTGTTTTTGTTGTTGTTGTTAATCCCCACTAGAAGGTAATTTTTCCCATTGATTTTTAGAGAGAGTGGAAGAGAGAGGGAGAGACAGAGATAGAGAAACATTGATGTGAGATTGGTTGCCTACCTCACAGAATTGAGCCTGCAACTGAGGTACGAGCCCTTGACAGAAATTGAACCTAAGACCTTTCACTCCATAGGCCAATGCTCTATCCATGAGCCAAATCCACTAGGTAGGACCATATCTTCATCTCTAAAATAAAGATAAGAGCATCATATATCTGTAAAGAAAAGTCAGTAAGACAATCCAAAAAGCTCTTAGCACACAGTGTATACAGGCAACAAATGGCAGCTATCACAATAATGATATTATTGTATTGATATAATTATTTCTATTAATATTATGACTCTTATAAGAACCTTTGACTACTTCCCTTAAGTCCAGCCTTACCCACTTCAACTACCCAAATCCTCTAAAACACCATTTCCAAGGTAATATTCTTATAATTTCCTACAGTTTTATCTTTCCCCAACTTTAAAATCTGTAATGAGTCAATATTATTCATTGAATAAACTATAACCCCTTAGACTGCCATTCCAGATTTGTTACTATAATAGGTAATAGTCCACACACTGTATATATGGCTGCTCACAATTTGCACCAAATTTTACTCATTCTTATCTTTTTATCAGAGGTGCAAACCCTCATCTGCTTGTTGAAATGTTGCCTGTATAAGTTTCCTAATGCTGTTGAAACAAACTATCACAAATTTAGTGGCTTAAACACAAATTTATTATCTTACAGTTCTGTAGGGTAGAAGACTGACATGGTTCCAAGGGGAATAAAATTAAGTATCAACACAGTTGCTTCCCTTTTGGAGGCTGTAGAGGAAGGTGAGTTTTCTTGCCTTTTCCTGTGTCTAGAGGCTGTATTCCTTGACTCATGGTCTACTTCCTGTCTTCAGATTCAGCAACGTCATATCTCTCTGACCCTAATTCCGTCTTCCATGGGAACATCACCGACCACAGCACCTTCTCATCACAAGATCCTTAACCTCACTCACAATGTCAAAGTCCTTTTTGCTTATATGTATAGTAATATAGTCTCACAAGTTTTGGGCATCATTAGGGCATGAACATCATTCAGGTCTATGGATGGAGAGAGAATAGCATTATTCTGCCTACCACATTGCCCATTCAATTGTAGCCTTGAACAGTCTAATATATGATAGTTCGTAGAAGTGTAATTGACAAATTCATTTTGGAGGGTAGTTTCAAATATACCAAAATTAAATTTGTACATTCTCTTTGACTTAATATAATCCCTCACCTGTTAAATCTATGCCACAGAAATACTTAACATTTACTCATCAAACAAATATTTATTGAAAGTGTATAATACTCCACTTTTGGTTTCTTTGAAGAAAAAGAAGGCCCTTGACCTCAAGCAACTGGTAAAAGAAGGCAATAAATAAATAAATAAATAAATAAATAAATAAATAAATAAATACTATACTAAATAGTGATAGATCCCTTTTTTCAGTTGACTGACCCAACCAATATCTTAAGTCCTCTCTTTTCTGCGTAGCCCATATCTAATTCTCCAGCAAACTTTACTGGTTCTATCTTCAAAATATGTAAAAATCTAACCACTTTATGTGCACAAATATGCATTTACAAATGTTTCCCCAAGTAAGTCAGGCATATACCTCAGATCACGGGAGAACAAATAATGAGTAGAAAACAAACAACCAAGCATCTACTACAATATCTTACATATCTAACACAAAGTCTAACCAAGTCATTACCAGTGTGACAACACATTGAAATATCATGAAGTCTTCACAGCTATCAAATTTCTATTATTGCACAAATACTTATATACCTTATATACCTTACCTGAAGATACAATCTACTATGGTGATTTCTGTTGGGCAAATCCTTGAGCTAAATGGTGATGAAACGTGGTACATTGCTATGTGTAAATTGCTATAAATAAAAGCTAGAATGATAATATAGTATTGGGATGGCAACAAAATAAGATCTCACATTTCCTGGAACATATGAGAACCTTGTTTCTTAAACATGTAAGGAAAACAGTGAGGACTATAACCCATGGGTTTTTAATGAGCAAGATCCTAAATATTTTAGGCTTTGCAGGGACAAGCATTTAGAATCTCTCACAATGACTCAGCTCTGCCATTATAGCACAAAAGTCACCATAAACAATGGAGCATGATTATGCTCCAATAAAAGTGCAGACATCAATTAATTATATCGTATAATTTTAGTATGGATGTTATAGAGATAAAGACTTTAAAAATATAACTGTGGAAAAAAATAAATAAAAATATAACTGTGTTTTTGGTTCAGCAGCTATTGCATAAAGATTCTTGCCATAACTAGTTCTTTTCAATAATATTGCAATGCATGAAAGTGCATAGTGCAATAAATATGAACTACTAGTAAATGTAATTTAATCATATTAGGTATGCCCTAAAACTGATTTCTGTGTTTAAGAGTATGCTATGAAGCCTGGCCAACACGACTTAGTGGCTGAGCATTGACCTATGAACCAGGGGTCATAGTTCGATTCTCAGTCAGGACAATGCCAGGATTATAGGCTCCATCCCCAGGGTGGAGCATGCAGGAGGCAGCCGATCAATGATTCTCTCTCATCATTGATGTTTCTATCTCTCCCTTCCTCTCTGAAATCAATAAAAAATAGATTTTTTTAAAGTATGATATAAATACAGCTCAGAACCATCCAGGTCCCCATTTGACCTTTGCTACTATGTCTTTCTTCCTGAATGTGTACTGCTATAATTCAGAACAGTAAGTGTCATGAGGTAAGAGCAGCCTCTAATCCTTGGTCTACATTCAAAACAAAAATATGTCAACTCTGTTTAAAAGAACATCGTACCTGAAGTTTTAATACTCGAGGACCTGCAGGGTACTTTTCTAAAAATTAAATGTATTGGGATAACATTATGAAGGTACTTTATTTTAGTATAAGTGCCCAGTTAAATAATGCCCTAGGCTGATATTTCAAATGTCTCTCAGAGTATGTGCATTAATCATTCTGAAATTTGAATTCTTGATCTTACTTTCAGAGCAATAGGATCTACTACCCGGATATGATGGGATTCAAGTGGTGGCTGTAGGGCATTTGAGAGCTTATAAAAAATATTTGGACAGAAGCTGAAGTTTCACTTGATGAATAGCTGGGACTTATTTCCTATGATCTACTAATTTTATTCAAGCCCTGTTTGCCTCCAGTCTTACTCCATTACTTTTCCCCTCAAGCCCTGTTTGGGCTGCCAATTTTTTGGCTGTAAACTTTTTTCTTTAATGACAAGATTGCCAAATGAATAGAGTTAAGAATTTTATTGACCATTTTAGCCTAAGAGTCAGTTCAAACAAATACACAGAGATAATTGCACAATTGAAATCATTAAAGTAGTTGCATGAGGATCAAAATTCATACTGATTTTATTTTGCTTAAAGCACGTGGTTGCCATGGCCGGTGTCCACGGTGGTTGGAGCTTTGGCCTCGGTGCAGGGAAGGGTCACCAGTCAAGGGCACACACCTAGGTAGCAGATTTGTTCCCTGGCCCCTGCCAGGGTGCATGCGAGAAGCAACCAATCTATGTGTATCTCTCACCTCTCTTCCTCTCTTTCTGTTCCTCCCTCTCTCTCTCTCTCTCTCTCTCTCTCTCTCTGTCTCTCTCTAAAAATTAATGGATAATATTCTCAGGTGAGGATTCACAAAACAACAACAGAAAGCATATGTGAAAGCAAACAGGCATTGAAAGTAAATATCCCTACTGGATAACAATTGCAGTTTTCTACAGCGGTCATTTCTAGGCCCTCAGAGTCAATTGTTTGTATCTTCTTACTATAAAGTAAAGAAGAGGCCAAAGGATAAGAAAGCACCACCCTTGAAAGAAGGTCTCTCACTTTCCTTCGAGCATTTTCCACCCTCTTCTCAGCAACACCCATGCCCCTTTTCTGAAGCACTTCTTCCTCCTGGGTTTTTGGGGCATTACTGTTGCCCAAGACCTCTACTCCTCGCTTAACAGAATAAAGCATCTGACTTTAGTGACTTAAATACATCAGCTTCATCCTCCTTTTCGATACAGTCAATTTCACTTTTATCCCGCATATCAAGATATCCAGCCCCCAGCCCAACTCTGATCCTTCCTGCCAGGATGTCTGTACATTCCTATGATTATCCCTCTCATGTCACTAAGGAATCAAAGTTTTTGTTCCCAGGAGTTCTTCAATATCACCTGCCATGACTGAAGTGTGGAACCATGTGGAACCAAGGCTTATTTGATTATTTTCTGAAAAATAGAAAATAGGCAAAGAAAAAAACAGACAAATCATTTGTGTGGTAGCTTTCTGTGAGGGTCTTGGGACAGTGGGTGAGGTTATACAGCAGTAACATGAACAAACGTTACAATATTATCTCCACCAACCCTTTTTATGACAATGACGAAAAAAGCAAAACAAGAAGCCTCCGTCTTTCCCAAAACCAACGCTGAAGACAAAGCAAAGGCTTTAAAAGCAAAAAAGCAGCCTAAACTGGTTTGGCTGAGCAGTAGAGCGTCGGTCTTTGGACTGAAAGGTCCCAGGTTCGATTCCTGTCAAGGGCATGTACCTTGGTTGCGGGCACATCCCTGGTAGGGGGTGTGCAAGAGGCAGCTGGTCGATGTTTCTCTCTCATCGACGTTTCTAGCTCTCTATCTCTCTCCCTTCCTCTCTGTAAAAAATCAATAAAATATATATTTTAAAAATGAATAAATAAATAAAAGCATAAAAGCAGTACTAAAAGGCATCCACACGCGCGCGCGCGCGCGCACACACACACACACACACACACACACACACACAATCACCCACCTTCGATCAAATACGCTGAAAGAAGCTTTATAACATTGACATGGCCAAGGTCAACACCCTGATCAGGCCTGATGGAGAGAAGAAGGCATATGTTCAAATGGCTCCTGACTATGATGCTTTGAGTATTGCCAACAAAATTGGGACCAACTAAACTGAGTCCAGCTGGCTAATTCTAAATGTTAAAATTTTTCACTATAAAAAAATATAGTCACTAACTTTTGAGAGAAGCATCCTATAACATTGCTCAGCTTTTTCTTTCCCTCATTACAAACACTAGCATTCAAAAATAACCACCTCTGGGCTTCCTTTTATATACCCAATGACTCATCCATATGCTCTGATAAACATAGGTCATTTTGTCTGAATCTAACTTTTCTCCCCATCACCACAGTTTCTAAAGGCAAGGGAGTTAAAGGGAGATTTATTTACCCACAGAAATGAATTATGTCATGCCCTTTATCTTGTAGAAGCAGCTAGGGTTCACTTTTATTTAGTGAATTATCATTTCTTATTTGTAGCATTATAACTATCATTTCTTTCTGTAGCATTATACATCCTTTCTTACTACATTAAGTGATTCTCCTCATAAACTATGACTTTAGATCTCTCTTCCCAAGAGATCAAAAGCTTTCCAAAGTCAGGAATAAGTATTATTGTTCTGTTTTTACTATTTATTATGAAAAATAATGTGTCTCTGATACTAATCATCCAGCTTCATCAACTATCAATTCCTATCTGATCTGGCCATCTAAATACCCTTCTCCTAATGTCAAATATTACCCTGCCAGTATGGCTCAGTGACTAAGCGTCAACCTATGGACCAGGAGGTCATGGTTTAATTCCCAGTCAGGGCACATGCCTGGGTTGCAAGCTTGATCCCCAGTAGGGGGCATGCAGGAAGCAGGTGATCAATGATTCCTTCTGATCATTGATGTTTCTATCTCGATCTCCCTCTTTCTTCCTCTCTGAAATCAATAGCAATATATTTTTTAAAAATATATTTTATTGATTTTTTACAGAGAGGAAGAGAGAGGGATAGAGAGTTAGAAACATCGATGAGAGAGAATCATTGATCAGCTGCCTCTTGCACACCCCCCACTGGGGATGTGCCCGCAGCCAAGGTACATGGCCCTTGCCCGGAATCGAACCCGGGACCTTTCAGTCCGCACGCCGACGCTCTATCCACTGAGCCAAACAGGTCCCGGCAATAGCAATATATTTTTTAAAAAAACATAACCATAATGATACTATCACAAAAATTAAGAAAAAACAATTGCTTCATTTAATCTCAGTTTGTTTTCTCAGTTTTACTCTATTACATAGCACCTGCAACATGAGAGTGCACAACACTGTCACCTGAAATACAAAACTTTCAGGAAATTTCATTTTAGGAGCCAACATTCAATCCCTCTTCTCCTCCTGACAAATTCTCCAAACTGTTCAAAACTCAGTTCAACATTACCTTCTCTATGAAGACTTCCCTAATTATCCCAAACACAGTTCATCACTTCCTCTACAGGGCTTTCATAATACATCAGTCATACCTCTACTATGGATCTAATTATATACATTATAATTACTCACTTAGCTGTCTGTGTTCCCAGATTTACACATGCCTTTAAAGCAGTAATTATGCCTTGTTTATCACAGTAACCTCAGAGAGCCTGGTCCTAGAGGGACGGTAGGAAGGGAGGGGGGATACATATGAAAAGCTGGGGCTCAGGAGGCTCCCTGTAGTAGGGAGTCCGTGAGAGCATTCACATGACCCCCACAAGCTCCCACTCCATGCCTAACTAAGCATGTATGGATGGCAATTTTTATCTATTTCGCTTATTGTTTTATCTCTGGCTCTTGCAATAGTAAGAGTTTCATAACTATTTATTTGCTTGAATAAATGAAGAAAGGACCTTGGTCCTACACAAAAGATTGATGAGTTGAATGTGCATTTGTAAGGTAAAATGTTTACTATATGAACATTTTTTAATGATTTCAGGCAATCAAACATTTATCCAAGCATCCGTCTTTTGTGTTCAAAACATGATGCATTCCTCTGAGAAGCACATACTGTCCATTGCCTTAAAAGAATCTCTAACAAATAACCAGTGACCTGCTAGAAATATTATTTCCATGTAAAAGCCACCAATGTAGTGAATGCCCTTGGTTATCAAAGGCACAGGGTATTTTGGGAGGTACTGATTTTTTTTTTTTTTTTTTTTTTTTGGTTTGTTTTACATTTCTCAATTTTTATTGCTGGGTAAAATTCAGCATATGCTACATCACGTACATTTGCCTAGATTTCTATAAAGCTTAAGATTTCTTTACCTCTACATTTCTATTAAGCTTATTTCAGGTGCTAATCAGTTTGTTTTTTTAAGTACAGGGAGCATCCATCTGGCTTTAGTAAGAAAATAACTTTTGTTAGCGTATTTATATATTTGCCAAGATTTCCACTTGATTCACTGTTTATTTATGTGACTTTTTTTTTTTTAGAGGAATACAATTTGCCTTGCAAGACCTGAATATGTATTTATTCATTTATTTATTTTAGCTGTGAGTTTATAACCATGCATTTTAATGCTTTGGCCTTTCAAGAAAGAAATTTTAAAATAAAGTCTAAACTTTACTCGGCCAGAACTCAATAGGTTTTAAATTTATATTTTTTGTTGACAGTATTACAGATGTCCCCCAATCCACCACCCCAATCCCCACCTTTACCAACCTCCATCCAGCCCCTGTCCCACCCCAGGCTTTCACCAAAATATTGTCTGTGTCTATGGGTTCTGCATATATGCATTTAAGTTCTTTGGTTAATCTTCCCAACATTCTCCCCTCCTCCCTTTCTCCCCCCGACCCCCACCCAACATACACACACACACACACACACACACACACACACACACACCACCTTTCCCTGTGAGATCTGTCAGTCTGTTCCATGCAAAAATGTCTCTGAACCTATTTTGTTTATCAGTTTATTTTGTTCATTGGATTTGTTCTCACATGAGAGGACATATTATACTTGTCTTTCTCTGACTGTCTTATTTCATTTAGCATAATAATCTCCAGGTCCATCCATGCTGTCACAAAGGGTAAGAGACTCTTCTTTTTTACAGCTGCATAGATTCCATGGTGGAAATGTACCACAGCATTTTTATCCACTCATCTGCTGATGGGCTGTTTCCAAATCTTAGCTATGGTAAATAATGCTGCTATGAGCATATATTCTTTCTGGTTGATGTTTTGAGATTCTTAGGATATACTCCCAGAAGTGGAATTGCTGGATCAAATAGCAATTCCATTTTTAATATATTTAGGAAACTACATACTGTTTTCCATAATGGCTGCACCAGTCCCCATTCCCACTAGCAGTGTATCAGAGTTCCCTTTTCTTCACATCCTCGCCAGCACTTGTTTGTTGATTTATTGGCCATCCTGATGGGTATGAGATGATACATCTTTGCCATTTTAATTTGCATCTCTAATGAAAATTCTGCCACACTGAGCATTTTTTCATGTCTCTTGGCCATCTGTATGTCCGCTTTGGAGAATTGTCTACTTGGGCCCATTTTTTAATTGGATTGTTTGCCTTCCTTTTGTCAAGTTGTATGAGTTCTCTATACATTTTGGAAATTTACCTCTTATCAATTGTATCATTGGTGAATATGTCCTTCCTTACAGTGGGTTCCCTTTTTATTTTGAGGATGTTTTCTTCCGCTGTGCAAAAGCTTTTTAGTTCGATTTAGTCTCATTTGTTTATTTTTTTCTTTGTTTATCTTGCCCCAGGAAATGTATTGGTGAAAATTCTGCTACATGAGATGTCTGCAATTTTACTGTCTTTGTTTTCTTCTAGAGTTTTTATGTTTTTTCAGCTTACATTTAAGTTTTCTATCCATTTTGAGTTTATTCTTGTGTATTATATAAGTTGGTGATCTAGTTTGTTGTTGTTTTTTCATGTACCTGTCCAATTTTCCCAATACCATGTGTTGAAGAGATTGTCTTAACTCCATTGTATGCTATGCTTTTGCTTTCTTTGCCAAATATTAATTGACCATAATTGTGTAGGTTGATTTCTGGGATCTCTGTTCTGTTCCATTGGTCTATATGACTGTCCTTGGGCCAGGCTGTTTTGATTATGGGTTTGTAGTATAGTTTGGTATCTGGTATTGTGACCCCTCCAACTTTGTTCTTTCTCAAGATTGCTGAGACTCTTCAGGATATTTTTAGCTTCTATGTAAATTTTTGAAATATTTATTCCAGGTCTGCGAAGTATGCTGATGGTATTTTAATAGAGATTGCACTGAATCTATAGATTGCTTTGGGTAGAATGGTGATTTTAAATTATGTTAATTCTCCCAATCCATGCACACAGCATATACTTCTACTTTTACAGGCCCCCACCTTCCAGTTATTCTTGATGTCAGATATAGTATTCTTTATTTCTGACTAGTTCTTATTCATGATTTCTAAGTCATTTTTCATACTGGTGTAGTTCCCACTAAATTTCTTGTGGTTACCATTAAGTTTCTTATAGTTTTCATTAAATTCCTTGAGCATATTTATAGCCATTACTCTGAACTCTATAAATAAATTGCTTACTTGTATTTCATTTAGCTCTTTTTCTTGAGATTCCTCCTTTTCTTTCATTTGGGGGTTGTTTTTGTCTCCACATTTTAGTTGTCTCTTTGTTTTTGTTTCTATGTATTAGATAGAGCTGGTGTGACTTCTAATCTTTGTGGTATGGCCTTTTGTAATAAATATCCTGTGAGACCAGTTGTGTGGTCTCCTTGAACTCTTTTTTTTAAAAAAAAAAATATATTTTTTTATTGATTTTTTATAGAGAGGAAGGGAGAGAGATAGAGAGTTAGAAACATCGATCAGCTGCCTCCTGCACACCCCTCACCGGGGATGTGCCCGCAACCAAGGTACATGCCCCTGACCGGAATCGAACCCGGGACCCTTCAGTCCGCAGGCCGGCGCTCTATCCACTGAGCCAAACCGGTTTCGGCATCCTTGAACTCTTGATCTGGACGTTCTAGCACTGTCTCTTTTGTGGGTTATTTGGGTTTTTCTTTGTAATTGGGTATTGATTGCTGTTTTCCTGTTCATGGGTGGGATCTCCTCTCAGGCTGGATGAGTGTGAAGCTCAATCCCAACCAAGTCATACGAGGTGCTGTACAGGACTGTTTGCTGCCTCCAGTCCTGATTTTCTAAACTACTGGTTAGGGACAGTTCCATGAAGAGCCAAGCTGCACAGTGTCAGATGGATGGATGTAGTTTATTCCTCACTGATCTTGTGTTTTGTTTTGTGTTTTTTCATGGAAGTCATTGGTAAGTTTGGAGGTTAGATGTCTGAGATCACAGTGCCAGCATGGTCAGGTTGCAGCATGGTCAGATTCTGATGAGAGCTTCCTCCCTGCCATGCAAAATGCCAGCTTCCAGGTGTTCTAATTCTTACACGGTGAATTAGAAAACAGAATTCTTGCTCCTTCCTTCAGGGTAATTGGAACTATTTCTCAGATCTGGCAAGGAGAGCAAGCAGTAGGTGGACAGACCTGGATAATTGGCTCAGGAACTCAATTTGATTTACTTTGACCTGGAGAAATTATTTGTATATTTGATTGGTTTCCATGGAGCTTTGGGCAATGGAGTCTGTCAGTTACAAAGCATGAGGAAAATAAATAAAAGTAAACCTATTTTTTTTTAAATCTTCAATTAGAGCATAATAGAAAGCAGGTTCATAAAATGTTTACATCCTATTAAAAACATTTGACAGTAGATACAATACCAAATAATTCTGTCATTTTATAGCATAAAAATAAACAACTGTAAAATATAATCGATCCATTCAACCTGGGTTAAAATTTTATAATAAAAAATGTCATCCATATGCTGAAATGCACTTTTCAGTACTCATCTGACAAATGAATCACCTAGCCTGGCTGGTGTAGCTCAGTGATTGAGTATTAAACCATGCAGCAGGAGGTCATCAATTCAATTTCTGGTCAGAGCACATGTCTGGGCTACAGGCTCTGTCCCCAGCGGTGGGCATGCAGGAGACAGCTGATTGATGTTGATGTCTCTCCCATTGATGTTTCTATCTCTTCCTTCCTCTCTCTATGGAATCAATAAAATCATATATTTAAAATAATAAGTAAATCACCTGACTCTATAGATTAATATTTATTGTTACTATTGGATGTGAATACAGGATAATAATGCCATCAATCAGACAGAAAATCTTTGCCAAGGTATCTCTTACCTGATAGAAAAATCTGACAGAAAGCTAGTAGAAAAGGAGATATAAATTACTCTTCAATATATTAAAACATCTTCACTAAATACAAATTAAAACTTTAATGAGATACCATTTTTCATTCATCAGGTGATCAAAAAATTTGATAACTCTCTGTATTGGCAAGTGTTGGGGAAAGAGTCACTTTCATTCCATGCTGGTGTGAGTGCAAATTGATACACAACATCCATCCAAGACAATCTCTCAAAATTAAAAAGCACATGTCCTTTAGCATAGCTAATATATCTTGGTCAGTATTGTACTTCAAACTGAAGTTTTTCTGGAAACATATGCCAGTCATACTAAAGTCCTTTTCTTAATATATTATTTTCTGTCAATGTATTTGTAGGAATATGAGAGCCCATCCAATATAAAATTTAAACCATGATATATATTGTTGAGATGAAAATTTCCTTCCTGCCATGGAAGGGAAATCATATCTTTTCTCATTTGGTGTATAAATTTCATTAAATGTGTCTTTTTCTTTTCTTTTCTTTTCTTAAATGACCTAGCAACTCTACTGGAAAAAATAAAGAGATAATACAACCAATAGCTACATGATATTAAACCCAAAGTGTTTTAGTTTTCTTTATTCTTTCAGTACCTAGTACTGGCAGAGAGCAGATCTAAGGATTTCATTACAGGTTGGTAAATAAATCTAGAGGTTTAATGGATCTAAGAAACTACTACTGCTGGTGAAACTCTTCAATCTCTTAAAATCAGTCATTTTACATAGGGGCAACAGAGCCTATTTTTTATTCAGAATGCATGCAGAATTTGCCAAAGCAAATTTAAAATAAAATCCCCCATATACACAGCATGTAGAACATGAGATAGTCACTTTCATATATTAATTCAAATAAATAGGCAGCCAGTGGTTTGCTGAACATATTAGAAGAAAGCATATCCTTATGCAAAAGACTATTCAATGCCCTTGACACTTCAAGACTGCACTTTAAATAAGTGCATCATCAGACTGTCTTTGTCATAGGAGCCTTATGAAAGAAACTGAAAGATCATATTATGTGGGACATACAGAACAGAATAGAGATAGGGAAAGAGTGGAAACTATTCTGCTACAATAGATAATGGATATCACTAGATTCTTAGCAAAAGGAATTGGGGATTATTTATGAAACCACTGGAATTCTTTAAAGTCTGTTATATGTAAGTACGTGAGGTAAATACTTCTTTTTACAACGTCTGGATTTATTTATTCCCAGCAAATTATTTTATTATTTTTATAAGTCCCCAGTTGGGAATCACAAAGGAGTTCAAGACTCCTGGCTATGTGGTTTTAACCAGAAACTAGCCTGCCTTGTAGAATTCTCTTGTAATGAAGCCTATGTCAAAAGGCAATACATGATACTAATTTAGATTCTTCTAAAGTGTTTTCGATGCTCCTTGGTTTTGGAGTGAAGAAGGATAGGTCAAGGGAAAAGATAGACTGCCATGGTTCTCACCTTAGAAATTGATGAAGCACATTTTCTTATTAAAGATAAAGAATTGCTGCAAGAGAAGCCTCTTTAACTTTAACATAATATTTCTCAAATATACTTGGTCAAGGAGGAGAGCGTTTTTCACATAATATTAAATAACACACCAAAATATCTAATAATTCACAGGAGCTTTGGAAGAATGCATCGCTTTATGATAATTAGCAATAAGGAATAAGGTCCTTAAAATATAATTAGTCCGCAGTAAACAGGAACTATTTTCCCCCATCCAAAGTGATAAACCTATTAAAGACATAGACTGACATTTTAATAACCAATATCCAAGAACTGGAATATAATTTGAAACATTTTGGCTAGAATGACTTCTTAAGGAGTCTGTCTTCAAAAGTTTGGTCAAGGAAAAACACTATTGGATGACATTGCTAAACCAATCAGAGGAGTAGAGAAAAACGTAATGGCTCATAAGAAGGAAACAAGACATGAGACCCGTGGTCTTAGAAATTTTTTCTAACTCATGTAAGAGAGATCATTGCAGAAATTAATGCCATTTTAAAATATATATTGATAAACTGAGTTTATGTTCCAATTTGCACCTATTGTTGCAGCGTAACAACAAAGAGCATCTACTTTTACTCTCCAAACTGTTTCAATTTGGATATAAATTATATAGAGACTCCCCTACCTATTGAACAACTACTGGATGCTATGTGTGATAAACAGTAACCAAAAAAAATTTTTTTTTAAATTTAAACCTGTGCCTTGCCATCAAAAGAAGTGAGCAACCTCATCATAGAGTCTAGAATAATACATTTGAACAATTTGAAAACAATAAGTGGTTTTCTAGTTTAAAGTTAATGTCTAGTGAAGCAAATACACTGCAGGGCAAGGGGAAAATAGCAAGGGAAGAGGGTAGAATGTACTAGGATGTTGTGAAGGCAATGGGCAAGCTGGTACTTAGAACACAAATGTAATCACTGCGAGCTTGAAAGGAAAATATGTGCACACGGACAACCAACTGACCCCATCCCATGCCAGTGACCTTTGGGCTGCCTCCCCTGCAGCAAGGAAACTTAGACCGCATCCCTCAATGGAGCCTCCGTTTTCTAAAGCCGATTTCTTGCTACCAGATGACAAGATACTTCTTCCACATCACATGGAACCCAAGGATAAACTGGGACTTCCTACCACCTCTGATAGAGCACAAATATACATGATTTATATTTTTACTTATTCCCCCAAAACCTTTTAACTTCCAGAAGAGAGCATGTTTTGGCATCCAAAAACCAAACTTTAGGACTGTTTTGCTCCCAGAACCTTTCTCACGTCTATGGGAGCCTCTGGCTCTTGGTGTCTGCTTCCTTTTTCAGCATTTCAGCAGTCACTTGCATCCTAAGTTCAATTTGTTCCCATTTTTGTCAGAGGTCAAATTATGCCAGATTTCCAAAGAGTAATTCTTTTGAACAACTCTTACTTCTGAGTGAAGCCACAGAAGAGCAGTTATGTGCTCATAAAAGCAGACCTTGCCCTACCTGGTTTGGCTCTGTGGATAAAGTGTCGGCCTGCGGACTGAAGGGTCCTGGGTTGGATTTCAGTCAAGGGCACATGCCCGGGTTGCAGGCTCCATTCCCAGAAGGGGGCATGCAGGAGGCAGCCAATCAATGATTCTCCCTCATCATTTATGTTTCTCTCTCTCTCTCTCTCCCTTCATCTCTGAAATCAATCAATCAGTGTGTGTGTGTGTGTGTGTGTGTGTGTGTGTGTGTGTGTGTGTGTTTAAGTAGACTTTATTTAACACTAAAGGCCCAGTTCATGAAATTCATGTACGGGGTGGTGTGTGCCTCAGCCCCGCCTGCACCCTCTGCAATCTGGGACCCCTTCATGGATGTCCAACTGGCCGTTTAGGCCCGATCCAGGTAGGATTAGGCCTAAATGGACAGTTGGACATCCCTCTCACAATCCAGGACTCCTGGCTCCCAACTGCTCATCTGCCTGACTTCCTAACTGCTTCTGCCTGCCAGCCTGATCATCCCCTAACCACTCCTCTGCCAGCCTATTTGGCCCTAACTGCACTCCCCTGAAGGCCTGGTCACCCCTAACTGCCCTCCACTATAGGCCTGGTCCCCCCAACTGGTCTCCCCTGCAGGCCTAGGTCTCTCCCAACTGTCCTTCCCTGTAGGCCCGGTCATCCCCAACTTCCCTCCTCTGCTGGTCTGATCACCACTAACTGCCCTCCCCTGCAGGCTTGATTGTCCCCAACTACCCTCCCTTGCAGGCCTGGTCTCTCCCAACTGCCCTCCCCTGCTGGCCATCTTGTAATGGCCATCTTGTGTCTACCTGGGGGCAGCCATCTTTGACCACATAGGGGCAGCCATCTTGTGTGTTGGAGTAATGGTCAATTTGCACATTACTCTTTTTTAAAAAAATATATTTTTTTAATTGATTTTTTACAGAGAGGAAGAGAGAGGGATAGAGAGTTAGAAACATCGATGAGAGAGAGTCATCGATCAGCTGCCTCTTGCACACCCCCTACTGGGGGTACATGCCCTTGACCAGAATCAAACCCGGGACCTTTCAGTCCGCAGGCTGATGCTCTATCCACTGAGCCAAACCGGTCTCGGCTGCACATTACTCTTTTATTAGATAGGATAGAGACCTGGTGCACAGGTGGGGACCGGCTGGTTTGCCCTGAAGGGTGCCTGGGATCAGGGTTGGGGTTCCCTTGGGGCATGGGACAGCCTGGGCCAAGGGCCTGTGGTGGTTTGTAGGCCAGCCATGCCCCCTGGCAATCCAAGCAGAGGCCCTGGTATCTGGGATTTATTTATCTTTTATAAGTGAAATTTTGTAGCCTTGAGTGGAGCCAAGCCTCCTGCTTGTTCCACAGACGCAGCCATTTTTGTTGGGATTTATTTATCTTCTATAATTGAAACTTTGTAGCCTTGACTGGAGGCCTGAGCCTGCTATAGTGTGTGGAAAGCTTGGCTTCCTCCATTGCCGGGGAAACACAAGCCTCCTGCTCTCTCCGTGGCTACAGCCATCTTGGTTGGGATAATTTGCATACTTTCTCCTGATTGGCTGGTGGGCATGGTTTGTGGGTATAGTAGAGGTACAGTCAATTTGCATATTACTCTTTTATTAGATAGTAGGATCTGGGAAATGCGGTAGCCTAAAAAGAAGACACATGCGCATGACACAAATTCTGCGATCAAATATCATAGGGAATAATGAATGATCTCATGCAATCATCCCCACTGTGAGCAGCAGCCTGAATGAAGAAAAAAACCCTTTCATGTGGGTGCTTCTAATGCTTTTCATTAACCTCACCCGGCAACTCCAAAGCCGCCTCTGTCAGAAGTAATTATCTCCAATTTACAGAGTGGTACACACAAGCTTTTCACAGGTCTCATAGTCCCTTTCAGCCCTCCAGCCCTCTGGGTGTGTACACTGGCCAGCACTTCATGTCTAGTACTTGAACCAAGTTCCTGATTCAGGCAGCCAGGGAGGAAAGAGGATATTGCAATTAAATGCTTCCCAAAGAGTGTCTGTGGTGCTGGCATTCTACTCAACAGTGATCCAAGAGCCTAAGTAAGTACAATTTGCAATAAAAAGACAGTGTTTTTTTTTTTAATTTTTCATTTGTTTATTTATTCATTAATGCATATTTACTAGGTCTCACCACGTTATTGAACTACCTAAGGTGCTGTAAAAACAATAAGGTGAGGTTGGGAGGAGCAACATGAACCCTGATCTCAGGACATTTTTTAAAAATTCTTTATTGTTTAAAGTATTACATATAGTATTACGTATGTCTCATTTTTCCCCCACTGGCCTCTCACCAGCTACCTCCCCCTGCCACATGCTCTCACCCCCCTAGTGTCTGTATCTGTTGGTTATGCTTAAAAAGACAGTGCTAATTCTCAGTTCACTAAAATGAGATCCTAATTTATGGGGGGACCCTTATATGAACAGGTGAATCCTACCATTATATAAGATTGAATAAACTAATAAAATGAACAGAACAGTGACTTGTGCAACTTTAATTCAGTCCCACAATGTTATTGTGTAACAAACCACTTGGGTTTTTTATGTAGTAATTTCTGATTGTAAAACATAATATAATACACAACATTTGATCCAAAACAATACACATTACCTTAATATAAAACATTTTTAGAGAGCAAATGATAAAATCTGAAATGATTTCTAGGATCTCATGTGGTTCTAATATGCAATTTAGATTTTGGTCATTAGTGTATGTACCCTGCTAAAAGGTATGACATTTATATAGTATCTTGCATTTACAAATCATCATCTTGGACATTTTGGAGAGAATTTGTGCAACTTCACCATAATTATTTTGTATAAATCAACTTAATTGACTGTGAATATTATCATTTTATAGGTTCTTTGATTTTCCCCTTTTTATATAGTAAATATTATCTCATAAATCAATTATCTGTCTGAATGATTAAAACAAGGGAGAAGGAAAAAGAAAAAAATTTCTAAAGTAATCTCTCCTGGCAACTGAGGAGGATATGTTTATCTAGACACAAACTCCTGACAATATAATCTTGTTGAATATGATTGCTGAATATGATCAATCATATTGTAACAATGTTGCTGTTTACAAAGCCTTTGTGGAGACTCAGAAACAAGACTAGAGATCAAGATAAAGGCAGGAAATGGACTCTGCTCTTGGAGCCACTGCAATTAGCAATGTGATCACTTTCAAGTCCCTTTTCAAAACCATGTGCTCAACAAATACAAAACAAAACAAAACAAAAAACATGTAATCTTTCAATAAGGAGTTCTGTCAAATTTTTAAAGCAACAATATAATTCTAGTACTAACTGTCACTGTGTAGGGAGTGTTCAGTGTATGTCAGACATTGTGCTAAGCACTTATAAGTATTCTATCAGTTCTAATAATCTCGGGAAGTAGGTGCCATTATTATCCCTATTTTAGAGAAAAGAGAGTTAGTAATTAACAGAGAAGAGATTAAGTCACTTGCCTAGTTACACAGTGAAGTAAAACCAGGATCAAATTCAAGCCAAACGGCTTCAAAGTCCATACTCACAACCCTATTTTATATAAAAAAAAATTAAAAAAAAGAATGATGTATTCCAGAGGTAATATGTGACAACTAATATGAAGAATACTTCACAATGTTACAAGTTAAAATAATTGTAGTTCATCAATGATGAACTATAGAACATAATGATGGCACATATACAACAGTGGTCCCATAAAATTATAATGACCTGAAAAATTAGGGATGCTGTAATGTCATAACACAACGCATTACTCATGTGTTTGTGGTGATGCTGGTGTAAGCAAACCCACTGCGCTGTCAGTTGTATAAAAGTGTAGGACATACAATTATGTTCAGTACATAACACTTTATATTAAATGATTATATTACTAATTATGTATTTACTATAATATACCTTCTATCATTATTTTTAGAGTATACTCTTTTCCACTTACATAAAAAAAAAAAGTTAGCTGTAGCCGAAACCGGTTTGGCTCAGTGGATAGGGCGTCAGTCTTCGGACTGAAAGGTACCAGGTTCGATTCTGGTCAAGGGCATGTACATTGGTTGCAGGCACATCCCCGGTGGGGGGTGTGCAAGAGGCAGCTGATCAATGATTCTCGCTCATCGATGTTTCTAACTCTCTATCCCTCTCTCTTCATCTCTGAAAAAAATCAATAAAATATATTTTAAAAAACAAGTTTGCTGTAAAGCAGCATACCATGTTATAGCGGCAGCAACCTCATACATCCTGGGTTTCCAGTATCTCCTAATTGCATCATTCTCTCTTGTGCTGGAGTTCATCTCGTGTTGTTTTGCAGTGACATGCTATCCAGGTTGTAGTCTAGAAGCAATAGGCCCCATATAGCCTAGGTGAGTAGGAGACTGCACCACCTAGGTTTGTGTAAATCTACTCTGTGATGTTTGCATGATGAAATAGCCTAAAGACATATTTCTCAGAATGTATCCTCATCACAAAACAGCACGTGGATGTAATTATATTAAAACTCTGCTTAGAATCATTCTTTTCCCCTTTGATGTTTCTGATAATACATTTTCCAGCAGTAAATGAGGCAATAAAGAGATGTCCAGATCTGAGAGTCCTAGTTTTTCTTCTCCATGTGTACCTGTTTCTTCCATGAATTTAAGAAATCTGGCTTCTGGCATCCAGGTTTAAAATATCAAGCTTATTGTTTCAGACTGGCTATTTTTAAAATCGTGTCTAAATACGGGAAACCAAGGTGCTGCCTCTCCAAATTTCCTGTCTTGTTCTTGTTCATTATAAATTTCTATGAAATAAGAAAACTATAAAATTGGAAGGTTGTGGTAGGCAGACTAAGGCCTACCTCCCATCCCCCCAAAGATGTTCTTGTCCTGATGATAACCAGAACAATGAGCCGAGGATTTTTCCCCCAGGTCATGTCTCCGGACACCAAAGAATGAGCTCCTCGAACCAGAAGATTTAAGTGAAGAGTGGAAAATGTATTACAAGCAGATTCAGACTCCCTTCAGGCAGAGGGGGCTGCCTGATTGATTCCCTCAGTTGTTCTTGCCCAGCAACAAACCTGAACTTGCTCTGTTTCTATGTGTTCCTACAGCTTGTGACTGCAGGCCCTCCCCTGTTTTCCCATGCCTCCCGCTTTGAGCCCAGAAACATTTTATAATTTCTGCTTGGTTGGTTCCTGTGGTGAGGCTGGCTCAAACTGCCGTGTCTGCCCCTGCCTATGTTTTCCCCTGAACCCCTGCCCTATCTGCCTGCATTTAAATTAACCCTCTCACTAATCTTCAGGCCCATGATCATGTGACCTTACATAGTAAAAGGCACTTTGCAGCCCAAGATGGTTTGGTTCAGTGGATAGAGCATCGGTCTGCAGACTGAAGGGTCCCAAGTTTGATTCTGGTCAAGGGCACATGCCAGGGTTGTGGGCTCAATCCCCAGTAGTGGGAGAGCAGGAGGCAGCCAATCAATGATTCTCTCTCATCATTGATCTTTCTATCTTCCTCTCCATTCCTCTCTGCAATCAATAAAAACCTTTTTTTTTTAAAGGCACTTTACCCCTCATTCACTGCTGGTAGGAATGTAGACTGGTATAGCCACTATAGAAAACAGTGTGGTTATTCCTCAAAAAAATTAAGAATAGAGCTACCATATGATTCAACAATCCCACTCCTGGGTATATACCCAAAAACTAGAAAACATGAATAAGCTCTCAGGTACAAATACATGAGTAAATTGAGTCATCAGCAAAATAAGCTTATTATACTTTATTGGCTATAATAGGTTTTCTCTTAAATGTCACCTAGCATCCTATCTAATACAAGGGTAATATGCAAATTAGCCATCACTCCGTCACAAAGATGGCAGCACCCATAGCCACAAGATGGTGGGGACCAGTCCTCTAAGCCCCACTGGAGTCCCCCAGTCCCAGGGGGGCGGCCCCTAAGAGTGGGCCTGGCAGAATGCTTCCCTCGTTGACACGATGACGAGGCAAGTGTTCAATCCAGGCCGCAGATGGGCCTCTGGGCAGGGGGCGCAGAGCTGCCAGGTCCCTCAGAGAGCTATCGGTGCACGGATTCATGTGCAGGGCTACTAGTTATAAAATAAACATGATGCAGTGTATCTACTTAAAATAGTACACACTTGCCGAAACCAGTTTGGCTCAGTGGATAGAGTATTGGTCTACGGACTGAAGGGTCCTAGGTTCGATTCCGGTCAAGGGCATGTACCTTGGTTGCAGACACATCCCTAGTAGGGGATGTGCAAGAGGCAGCTGATCGATGATTCTCTTTCATCAATGTTTCTAGCTCTCTGTCCCTCTCCCTTCCTCTCTGTAAAAAAAATCAATAAAATATATTAAAAAAATAGTACACACTAACTTTGTTGTGAGGTTAATTTCACTCAGAATTTCAACAATGAATGTAGTAAACACAAGGGTAGAATGGAATTTTTAATAATATATATATATATATATATATACTAGTAAAAGGCTAGGTGACTGACTGTACATCCAACTGGCTGGCCAGTACATAGGATGCGCACTGGTAATCCTTCCTATATATAAAAGGGTAATACACAAATCAACCAAACAGCAGAACAACCAGTCACTATGATGTGCACTGACACCAGGGAGCAGACACTCAATGCAGGAGCTGCCCCCTGGTAGTCAGTGCACTACCACAGGGGGAGTGCTGCTCAGCCACAAGTCAGGCTAATGGCTAGTGAGCACAGCTGCCCGCCTCTGCAGCAGCAGCACTAAGGGTCTGACTGTGGCCTAAGCTGTCAGTTGGACATCCCTCAAGGGTTCCCAGACTGTGAAAGGGCACAGGCTAGGCTGAGGGACCCCTCTCCTTCTCCCCAATACACGAATGTTGTGCACCTGGGCTCTAGTTTAAAAATAAACATTTATTTATCAATCAGTGTTTTGTTTTGTTTTTTCTCAATATATTTTATTGATTTTTTTTTTTTTACAGAGAGGGAGGGACAGGGATAGAGAGATAGAAACATTGATGAGAGAGAAACATTGATCAACTGCCTCCTGCATATCCCTTACTGGGGGTGTGCCCAAAACCAAGGTACATGCCCTTAATTGGAATCAAACCTGGGACTCTTCAGTCCACAGGCTGATGCTCTATCTACTGAGCCAAACCGATTAGGGTCAGTCACTGTTTTTTATCAATGTTGATTTTATATCATATTTTTTGTTGTTTTTATACCATGTCTTTGTTGTTATATCATGTTGTTATTTATTCATCAATTTATCAATCATTGTTTTTATCAATGTTTTTATATCATGTTTTTGTTTTTTTATATCATTTCTTTGTTGTTTTTATGTCATCTTGTTATTGTTTATTAATCAATTTATGTATTTCATATACCTTTTACTAATTTCCTTTCATCTGACACTTCTATTACAAAGACTGAATAGCAATATTAAAATATTTTGTATTTTAATTTTATGATACTACATTATATATATTTTGATGTAAATTTTTTTTGCAGTAATTAATCTTTCTTCTAATTAATTTCCTTTCAAAGTGCACAAATCTGTGTACCGGGCCACTTGTGTGTTATATAAAGCAACTCAGTAAAACCAGTATCCTGGAAGCCTGACCTCATTTAATGTGATCAGAGCATGGCTGTCCAGTTATATTCCCCTCTACAAAGACAGATGTTCTAAAAAATAGGCAGGGGTGAGTGGTTCAGTGTTTAACCACTGAATCATCATCCTAGTGTAAACTATGCTAATGGAGAGAGATATTGCCTGAACATAACCAAAAGCTACAGATAAACTTCATAAATCCTAATAAACACAATGGTGCCTTCTCAGGCAGTAGGAACAATGCCTATAACAGGATGGTTAATTTTATGTGTCAGCGTGGCTAGGTCAGTGGTCAGCAAACTGCGGCTCGCAAGCCACATGCAGCTCAAGAGCTGAGGTTTGCAGCTCAAGAGCTGAGGTTTGCAGATCTGTTGACTAATGAGTTTCCTGACCACTGGAATAGGGCTTAATCATAAGGAACAACAACAGCCTGTAATTATTGGAATGTATAGTCAAGGTCAGTGATTGGCAAACTCATTAGCCAACAGAGTGGCAAACCGTGGCTCGAGAGCTGCAGTTTGCCGACCACTGGTAGGTTATGGTATCCTAGCTATTTGGTCAAACATCAATCTAGATGTTGCTGTGTAGGCATGTTTTAGATGTGATTAACATTTAAATCAGTAAAAGAGATCAAGCTGTAGATTGTGGGTTGGCCTCATCTAATCAATTGAAGACTTTAAGAGCAAAGCCTAAGGTGTCCCAAAGAAAAAACAATTCTGCCTTCAGATTGCAACTCTTATGTGAATTTCCAGTCTCCAACCTCTCCCCCAACTCCGATAAATTTCACTTACCAACCCCTACAGTCATGAGCCAATTCCTTAAAATCAATCTCTCTCCATATGCACATTTATATATATGTATACACACACACACACACACACATATCCTATTGGTTTTGTTTCTCTGGAGAACCCTAATAGGATGGTAGCTAGTTACTTATGAGACTGAATATACAGATAGACAATGGATAGACCATTTATATAGAACTTTAACGCACAATTACTGCAACTTCCCTGGAAAACTAACTCCCACATCTGATAGGGGACTAATAAACTGATAAGATAGAGCACCTGAATTAATCTGAAAAGTAATCATATTATTTTAAATCTTAGAATAGATATATGTATGTGAATAGGTTAAGTTTTTAAGTTTCTTTTACAAGGGCTGTGTGAAGACATTAGGGAGGTGACTCAGCTGTGAATCCAGCAAGCCGAACCGATAAGCATGGTTAGACCAACCCACCAGGAGTCAGTCAAAATATCATCTCATCGCCTGATGATTAAGGACAAGAGCTGATGTCCGGGGACCTTCAGGACTGCATGTAGCTGCATTCCGTTCCCAGCATCACCCTAGACCCTTCCCCTTTGTAATCCTGTCCCCTGCGCCTTGCTGTAAGACAGGATTTGAATGTGTGTAAGCAACCTGTCTTCTTAGTTGGCTGGCCTTCTCAATAAACGCCTTATATGATTCAACCCTGCCTTCATTATTGGACAGTGACAGGCAGCCCGAGCCCAACCAGGGGTTTCCCGGAAACACATCTACAAACAAGCCTTGCTGAAAATCTATTTCTATTTCTAGTGACAATCCAGGAAGCTAAACAATCCCTCCTATAACAATCAGCCCCAAATGGCCAGGACTTGATTAATAATTGACAACTTCCCGAATTTTTGCCCCTACTTTTGAATAAGGAAAAACTCAAGAAAGCCAAATGTGTACCTCTAACCCAGTGTTCGGCAAACTTATTATTCAAGAGAGCCAAATAGTCGAAACCAGTTTGGCTCAATGGATAGAGCGTCAGCTTGGGGACTGAAGGGTCCCGGGTTCGATTCCAGTCAAGGGCATGTACCTTGGTTGCGGGCATATCCCCGGTAGGGGGTGTGCAAGAGGCAGCTGATCAATGACTCTCTCTCATCGATGTTTCTAGCTCTTTATTTCTCTCCCTTCCTCTCTGTACAAAATCAATAAAATATATTAAAAAAAAAAGAGAGAGAGAGCCAAATATCAACAGTACAACGATTGACATTTCTTTTGAGAGCCAAATTTTTTAAACTTAAACTTCTTCTAACGCCACTTCTTCAAAATAGACTCGCCCAGGCCGTGGTATTTTGTGGAAGAGCCACACGCAAGGGGCCAAAGAGCCACATGTGGCCCGCGAGCCGCAGTTTGCCGACCACTGCTCTAACCGATCACGCAGGATGTAGCTCACCAACAGCTTCCCAAACGCCAGCACAACTCCGGATCAGGGCATATCCGAAACCTTTCCTTTTGGACACTCTAAAGCTTTTCCACTCCTGTCTGCTTTGGTGCTTTTAGTCTTTTTTTATTTTTTTGATTTCTAACAGTGAGTTAATGTTATCTATCTGACAATTTTAAATATGGAAGTTTTAGTTTCTCATCCATCCGTATCAATATTAAAAATTTCTACAATTCCTCATGTTCTGCTTGCCTTTGGGTCTCTGACAAAACACAAGTCACAGTAGCTGACTCCCTTGCAAACTCAGAATAAACAGTCTTTGCTTTTCTTATTTGGCTGAGTCTGTTTATTTCCAGAGCCCTATGGTCCTGAGAAGGCAAGAAATCAGGCCTGCCAGAAACCATCGTGAGATATGAGCTGCCTCAAATGCTGCTGCCTATAGACAGAATTTCCAGACTATACAGAATGTGGGCAATACGTAAGAATGTGTGTTAGTATGAATTCCCCTCCTATGCAGCACTATTATTAATCAAGTTCAATACTGTACGCATTTTTTTTTTAAACACTGAAACAAATGGCGGTAGCAAATAAATGACTGAAAGCTTTTGGCATAAAAATAATTTTAAAAATCTATTTGACTTATGACTTGTTGACAATAACTTGTTATGCATTTCAACTATAAAAGATTGTTTTACACATTTATTCCGTTAGCCTCACAAACCTACTGTTTCAGATAAAAATCTAAAAAGGTATTTTATTTCTGTCTATAAAAGTGGCTTTTGACCTTCTATGTACAGAATTTGTAACTAATCTGCAAACACTAAGATTTGGGTATGATAGTTCTATAATTGAATTGGTAAAAATTAACATAAGAGATAAGAATCATAGGGCTCAGGAATCCAAGTTAATTTCACATAATATAGAAACATCACAATGGAATGGATTTGATAATTAGATTTATTTTTTTAAATATAGTAAACACCATCGTAAATCAGTAGAATTTCACAGTAGACTTTACAGGCATGTGATTTTTGGCTTATGGTAATTAAGTGTAAACCATTGTTTTAAGTGCTATTTTCAATGATATGAAAAATCACACTTGATTTAGAAACATTCATGTAATAATTTAAGTTCTTCAGAAAACATCAAAAGTGAATTATCACTATGTTGTAAACATGATCAATATAATCCTTATGCTATGAAAAGAAGAGAATAATCCCAAAAAGCAACACAAATTTCACTTCCTTCAAAGGCAAATGTATGCCAAAAATTAACAAAAAGATATTAACAGAATTGACCTGTCAATGACAATAAGGGAAAGAGGAAACTGTGGAAAACAGGGATGATCCCTGCAAGATTACAGCTGTGTGAAAGGTAATGAGGTGCCTTAAAATTTTCACTTGAAAATCTATAAAAGTTCATTAATGGTCCATTTGATCATTCAGAATATTTGATCTCTCAGGAAGCAACTTCTAATAACAGTTCTGGTATGCTAGGTTCAACGTGCATTTGGACGGTGCTGTAAAAACAGTGCACAAGAAAAACAGGTTATTAAATATGCCGGCAATGACTTCCCCTCCCCTAAGGACTCTTTCCTGAATACTACCACCTTTTAAATCTGCACTTCGACTACGTTCCATGCACATTTATACACCCTGTTTATTGTAGGAAGAGAATAGAAAAACCTTTAAGCATTCATAGCAAGGCTCTCTTTATAAATAGGAGCCCCAGCCCCAGGATTAAGCACCACTTTCACGCACACACACACCCACAAACACTAAAGTAATAAAACTTACCGCTTCCTTCAAAGCTTGATCTAAATCTCCCATTAGGTCTTCTTTATCCTCTAAGCCCACAGAGAGTCGAATCAGCGTATCGCTAATTCCGAGGGCATCTCTGTGGCCCTTAGGCACTGATGCATGAGTCATAATTGCCCTGGAAGGAAGAATGAGCAAATTTTTTTTTTAAATGTATATTTTTATTGATGTCAGAGAGGAAGGAAGAAAAAGAGAGAAACATCAATGAGAGAGAAACATTGATCGGCTGCCTCCTAGTATCCCCTGGCCCCCTATTGGGACTCAAGCCTGCAACTCAGACATGTGCCTGGACTGGGAATTGAACCATGACACCCCTGGTTCATAGGTCAATGCTCAACCACTAAGCCACACTGGCTGGGCCCAAAGTGAGCACATTTTTTACCACTATATTATATCAATGGAGGCATATTCTAAATCATAAGTTGCAATTATCTTCCAATTTCTTCTACTCTGAATATAAAATTCTTCATACACTTATAGTTTTTATAGGCAAAAAAAAAAAAAGAATTGTTAATATTATCTTTTCTAGTCATTTAAGTGAAATCCAAACTTTTTTTTATATCAATTATAGCATCAGTAAGGTACACTCAATCCAGACACTGAAGGTGCCATATAGTAGGGAAAGACATAGCCTCCAGTGTGTAAATTTTAATACCTTGCCTGAATGAGACCTTGGCCAGAAACCATATGCCATGACCAACCAGCTGAACTTACAAGAGGCATCTGGGACCAAGAGCCAATCAGAATTAATTTCTTCTAGATCAATGAATCAATCCAGAACTGGACCTTCTCAGACAGATCTGGAAAAGGCAACCCAGGATCACTAGTAACAGCCAGTGTGCATTAGAAGTTCTGGCACACAACTCAGTGTAAAGGCAAAGCACCTATTATGGGTTAGGTATTATAGTAAGAGTTAGCAAACTAAGAAGAATGAGATATCTTCTTTACCCTAGATAACAAAGCAGGAGCTAAAGACTATGAACAATTCACAAAACAGAATAGTCGACACAAATCCGTATGAAGACAAGGACTGCCAAAGTTCAGAGGAGGGAGATCTCTGGGGCTGAGGCTTTACAGAGGGGCTTATAGTCTTCCTGAACTCTATTCTTCTTCTTCTTCTTTTTTTTTTTTTTAAATTGTGACTTTTTAAAAAAATATTTTATTGATTTTTTACGGAGAGGAAGGGAGAGAGATAGAGAGCTAGAAACGTCGATGAGAGAGAAACATCGACCAGCTGCCTCGGATGTGCCCGCAACCAATGTACATGCTCTTGACTGGAATCGAACCTGGGACCTTTCAGTCCGCAGACTGACGCTCTACCGCTGAGCCAAACCAGTTTCGGCAGTCTTCCTGAACTCTAATACTAACATTGCCACCCACACTCAACCTTTACCCGAACACTGCCAGTAAAATCAATGCCTAAGCTGCTTTCTCCTATCTCACTTCAGGCCCATGGAAAGAAAATATCAGTCATGGTCAAAGTAAATGGATATCTTCTTTCACTACTCTAAGTTTTACATGTAAACATCCTCCTTAAAATGCTCTGCCTTTTCAGGCCCTTAATTCCTTAACAGAGCGTGCACAGGTAGAAATAAGACTTACGCCTCTGAGACCAATAGACGTGGGTATGAATCTCAGCCCCTCCACATACTGGCTGTGTGGGCTTGTAAAACTTACCTGTCCTCAGAGGCCATTTTCTTATCTGAAATAATAGTAGCTATCACTTACTGTATGTTTCTCATAAAACAGGTACCGTAGGTCATTTATGTGCATTAATTTAATTTTAATAGATAAAAATTGGATATAACATCGATCTCAAAAGTGTGTTACAGTCCTTAATGGAAGGAACATATAAAAGCACTTACATGTACCTGGGATGTATGTGCAATATAGTGATGTAGTAAAAGCCCAATAAAAAATAATCTATAAGAGAAGTCAGAATTTACTGAGCACTTAATATGAACCAAGGCATTAGCTGAGGCTCTATTTTCCCCCATGTTCTCACAATAACCCTAAGAGCACGGCACAGTATTATACCACATTTGACAATGGAGAAAACTGTGGTTGAGAGAGGATAAACAATTTTTTTTAAGGCCAAAAAATGAATACATGTCTTCAGGCTGGGAGACCAACCCAGTGCACACTGGCTCTGCTTCCTCCCTCCCTTATTGCCATGCTGCACTAGTTGCAGCCAAGTTGGGAGACACAGAGGAGGGTGATAGAACAGGCAAGCTCTGACCTAGATTCGCTCCTCTACAGGCAGCAGGGTTGTGGCCTAGCAGAACCATCTGAGGGCCAAGCAACTTTAAACCAAATCCCTAAACAAATCAGGAGAGGTTTAAGACTTGCCTTAAAGCAATGCACATTTCATTACTATGAAAAATAACCCAATTTCGTATGCTGAGTGTGCCTCTTGTACATCCAGACTTAACAGGCAAAATCTGGAAAGACTAGCAAAATCTCTAAGTGTCATCTTAATTATCCGAATCATTTTTGGGGGACATCATTTCTTCTTTTTAACTTTGCGAAATTGCCTAACTGTACACTACTATGAGAGAGCAGAAAATGTGCCCAAATTTTGGTAATCTCTAATACCCCCTCAGTACAATGCTTCCAGAACATAGTTATTCCAGAAATGTTTATGGAAATTAAAACACACAAGCAGTTGAAAATTATTAGGCAAAGTTGTTGATTGACCACCGCAATAATTACAACATATGGTCATAGTAACATACAATGAAGTCGGGATATAATTCAGGAATGCTTGATGAGATGGGTAATCAATAAATGATAATCATTATTTCAAATATTAAGCCCATTATAAGGATAAAAAAATTGAAGCTTAAAGGTTAAGTAATTGTTAGAATAGGCATCAACTTTAGATGGGAGGCTGCTTTTACCTCCCCTCATTGCAAAGCCTCAAGAGTTAAGTTCCTAACATATTCCCATGTGACATCTGAGGGATCAGCAAAACTTTTTGAATCTCTGTTTCCTTGTCTGTAAAATAAGGTGCTACATCCCCTCCTCCCCCCACAGGCACCTATCTCCTAAACTCCAAGGGGCCCCAAGAGACTTGTAACCAGGAGAGCAAAGGGCAGTAGCAGCTCGTCCCAGGCTAACCCCCTGACCCTGACCCCAGGGCCCCTTTCTCTGACTTACCAGTGAGCCAAAGAAGCCCAACCTAGGCTCTCCTGTTGCTTCTCCTATGCCCTTCCTTGTTTCACTGTCCTACGTGTATTTGGTGCAGCCAATAAATTCTTGCTTGCTTTCCTACAATGTCCTTGATTGAAATCTTTTCTTAGATATTTGATTATAGCTAGCTGGGCCCTCTTCTGACAATCAAGGCGTTGGAGGTGTTTCATCAGAAAAAACATTCCCCATTTCCCAAGGAGCCTTGAAATCAGCCCTTCCAGGACGAAATCTCCATCTCCCTTCCAGGGCGGAGTGGGATGGAACAAGTCCTGGGCCAAAGGAGGAAAGCCCAACATACAATTACTGCTAGAATGTGCTTCAGACAGAACAGGCGTGGAGGTAAATTCCAGAAAACACTGATAAGTAGCCTCCATGAGATTTCATCAGTCTCCATTCTATTGAGTTAGAATCCATTCTGATTAAATAGTACCGTGCTCTTCTGATCATTAAATATCTTGAATTATTTCTGGTTTTATCACATTTCTTTATCAAGTGATCATTAAAACTGACATCAAAGTTAAAATGCTATGAAAGAAAAAAACATACTTACGGAAGCTCAGCAAGACTCTCATATCCTCCCAAGCTCTCAGCCAGAGTAAACAACTATAGCAAAGAAAATATTAATTTAGAGCTTCCACCAAAATAAAAAAAATGAATATCTAAAAGTAAATGTTTTAAATCAAAAGGCCCTGGGACAGAGGATAGGAAATAGTGATTATGATAACTGGCCAAGAAAGTCAGAGAAAAAAAATGAGAATAGAATACATAACAATGATTTCATTAACTAGACATTTTATGTATAAACTTTCACAACATTAAAAGTTGATAAAGGTGAATCTCCTATATCTTCCTAATTAATCTGAGCTCTAAAACCTCAGAATTACTACATTTGAGACCTAGCTCTGTGGTTATGTTAGGGGCACAAAGAATATTGGGGACTAGTTATGGTTATGGGAAATATTAACCATGCTCTGTTAACCATGATTGCCTTGTTCCAGTTAAAGAAAGGACAGTCTACTCTGGCTGGGAGCTGTATGTCCCTGGGACCTGGGAGTCAACCTTGGACCAGGCAGACAATCTTGGAATGCAGTCCATTCTCATTCAAGACCTGCCTATTATCATGGAAGGACTAACAACCTTGTTGCCCAAACAATGGAGTCCCATCCCTCACTTCCTACTTTCCCATTCCTGTAATCCCTACTTCCCTATGTAATCCCTGTCCTACCCTATATAAGCAGTTGGTTTATCCGGGGCTGCAGAGCAGATTTTTGTGGATGATTCAACCCTTTCTCTGCTTAACTGGCTCAAGTAGTTACAGACACTGTAGTGTAGACCCATTGATTGTCTGGTTACAGTTATCCTTTAAAGAAAAATATCTAAATGTTTAAGCTCTTATTTGTTAGCATGCATCACTTATTAAATTAATACATCCATTAAACTACCCCCTGGAATAGAAGAAAGAGTATTTAGTGTTCTAGTAGCAAAGAATTTTATAAATATTTTTAAAATTATTCTCACAGCCATATTAAATTAAATACACACTACTATTTTTCTGATTTCAGAGATGGACCAGTAGGGCTTTGATGAATCTGTTAGCACCCTATTCTTTATACCAATAGTATTTATTTTATTTCTTTTTTCTTTTTTTTCTTTTTTTTCTTAAGTCATTATATGTGTACATATCTTACCATTGCCCACCCCCCCACTACCATACATGCCCTCCCTCCCCAGAGTTTTTCCATACATTGGTTTTACTTATATGCATACATACAAGTCCTTTGGTTGATCTCTTATCTCCCCCATATCTCCCTCCCCATCCCCTCTGTAATTTGACATATACTGATAGTATTTAAAACTCAGTCTACTGCGTGAGGTTGACCAGTGAAAGCTCAGTGTGCGGTTATGAAGGACTCTCCTTGGGCCCCTGAGAACTTGCTGCCCCTGTGCAATCAGACACAGGCCTCCCTTCCCTCACTCCAGGCAGGTGCAGCCTGGGAGGTCACGGGGTTTGGAAAGCCATTCTTGGGCTGGGCTCCAGCATAGGCTCGGGCATTGCACTAACAGCACCTTACTTTGAGGTCTCACATAATATTTCATTTGGAAAAGGGGTTTACTTTTAAATAAACTTGAAAACCTATGTGCTAGAACATCCCGTATCTCTCAAATTGATGGCAGTCTCTGGAGAGCTAAATAAATACACATATTCAGATTATCTGCTACCGCGCCAAAGCCATTTTCTAACCCGATGCATTTCATGATAAAGAGGTTTGTGGGTGGGATCTGCAGGTACAAAAACATTTATCCGAGTTGGATGCAAGTGAGAAATAATAAACTGCCGTAAAAAAGACCTTACCTCTAAAATTTAATCACCTGCTTTGAAAGCTTACCTTGAGGTTCTTGAGGAAAGCCTCAGAGTGCTGAAGAGCGCCCTTAATATAAAAGGTGATCATCCCCGGGCAACCTGTGCACTGACGCTTTGCCAGCTCATGCTGAGGATGAGAGGGCAGCCCTGTAATAAAGTCTTATTTTAGAGTCAAACAAGTAATTTCGAAACAAAACAAAAAAAATCAGTTTGCTCAAGTCAACTACCAATAAGCCTAATCGTGAGCTTTCCCGACGGTCTCAGCGGGCTGCTTGTTCTGGGCCCCGTCTTTCTCTCCCTGGTTTCCTTTCTATCGCTTTCCTTTGCTCTCCATGCTCTAGCCACACCAGCTTTCTTTACACCAGAAGTACCACACTCTATTTCACCTCAGGCAGAGGGTTAATTTGAAACACAGACAGATAGGGCAGGGGTTCAGGGGAAAACACAGGCAGGGGCAGACACGGCAGTTTGAGCAAGCCTCACCACAGGAACCAACCAAGCAGAAATTATAAAATGTTTCTGGACTCAAAGCGGGAGGTATGGGAAAACAGGGGAGGGCCTGCAACAATAAGGTGAACTGATGTATAGAAACAGGAAAGGTTCAGCATAGGGACAGAGAAAGAACACATAGAAACAGGGAAAGTTCAGGTTTGTTGCTGGGCAAGAACAACTAAGGGAATCAATCAGGTGATGACTTGGATAGCTATAGAAGCAGGCTTGTAGCAAATATATACCCCTGGACTACAAGGTTTGAGGGAGCCTTGTAGTCCATTATTGGGCCCCCCTATCCCGTGAGGGGAGTCTGAATCTGCTTGTAATACATTTTCCACACTTTTGCTTAAATCACTCACTGTCTGGTTATCATTAGGACCTTTGCCTGGGACATTCTCTACACTGACTGCCCTATCCCTTGTTAATTACATCCTTCTATATTGTCCTGCTTAATATTTGTCTTATTCACCAACATAGTTCTGTCATAGACAGTTAGACAAACATGAGCAGAGCAAGGACGATAGGCCAGGTACACAAGGTCACCAGAGCGAGAAGCTCTGGGTGGCTGCAAAAAGGACAATTGCAGGGTAGGACGACGTCATCCTAGGATGACCTTTCTTCCCTAGCATATCGTTGGTCAAGCGGTTTGGATCCCCTGACCTTTTGTCCCTACAGATAACAACTAAGCCTCAGTTGTATATCAGCTTCCAGCCCAGAAAAACAGCAAAACCAGACAAGCAACACCAAGGCTGACCTCAAGGCTGGCTGCACTGGATAATGACCCCCTGTCCTGGCGCTGACCAGCCAATCAGTGGAGAACCTGACCCTGAAAGGACACACCTGGAGATCAGCTGAATATTCTATTGAGATCTTCCCCTAAAATCTCCATCCTTAACACCCTTAAGACAGAGGACCCAGCTCACTCTCCCACCGGGAGCATGCCCAGGCCTTTTCCCTTCCCCTCCCAACTCGCATCACCTTAACTTCCTCACCCCCAAGCTCCAAGGGCCCTTCCTTTGCTTCTATTGTATAACTTGTTTCTTCAGCCCATTTCTTCTATGAATTACTTCTACCGCTGTAATTTTCTAAATAAATGTTCTCTTATAGTTTGAGTCTTGGCTCTGAGTTCTTTCCTAGCCTGGACTCGATCAAGTACCAAGGTTGGTGAACCCAGGTCCAATCTGACCCACCAGTCTCACACATGGTGCCTGTCTCCGGGCTTTCAAACAGTTCCGTAAGAAATCCTTTTCTTTTGTTGATAATTGGATTCCAGTTGCTAGTACAAAGCTTGGTCCTTAGTTGGAAGTTAATATTTACTGAATGAACCTGAAATGCCTTGCCCAAGCCTTTTTAACAAATGCTATCCATTCTTCAGTTCACAGCCCAAAACATTTCTCCCTTCCTTCATTCAAAATGTACACCTCTTTATGTGGGGTACATATAGGGCGCTTACTAGCATAGATACAGAATGAGGAAAAAGTAGGTTTACAGTGACTCTATGAAAAATAATGTAATAATTAATAAATAATAATATAAGAATAAATTCTGTTTCATGTAGTCATGACTATAAACCTACTTTTGCCCACCTTGTATTTTTGCCTTGGCTTATTAAAGTTCTTTGAGGGTAGAAATCAGGCTTAATTCTCCTGTATACCTAAGAATACATGGCTAGATATCTCTAAGAGTTTAAGATAGTTATTTACTTAAGACCACCACAATTCAAACCGTTGGCAAAATAGATTCAAATAGTAACATGTATGTCTATTAACTCCACATGAGCATTTCTTCAGGTTGTTATATGTGAAGGAATTCAAAAGGGAAGAGAATTTTGGGGGGATTTTGATGGGTGCAAGTAATAGAGATGTATCAAGTTCCAACCTAAAGCAGAAAAAAGTTAGAGCTAATGGCCCGGCCAGTCAGGACAAATGACTGGGTTGGGGACTTGATCCCTAGTAGAGGGCTTACAGGAGGTAACTGGTCAATGATTCTCTCTCATCATTGATGTTTCTATCTCTTTCTCCTTCTCCCTTCCTCTCTGAAATCAATAAAAAAAAATATATATTAAATTAAAAAAAAAATAACAACAACAATAGCTATCTGGTATAAATGAATCAAAACTGTACTTTTTTTTTTTTTTTTTTTGTCAGATTGACAAAAAGTAGAAAAAAAAATTTTGGTGCTCTGCAGAATTTTAGTTATTAATTTATATGTGCCATGAGATTTAAAAGGTTGAAAATTGCTGCTCTAATGCATATGACTAATTTCTTTTTTTAATGGTTTTTTTAATTTTTTTATTTCAGAGAGGAAGGAAGAGGAAGAGATAGATAGAAACATCAATGATGAGAATAATTGATCATCAGCTGCCTCCTACATGCTCCACACTGGAGATTGAGTGTGCACTGACTGGGATGTGCCCTGACCGGGAAATCGAACCATAACCTCCTGGTTCATAGGTCGTCGCTCAACCACTGAGCCACCCCAGCTGGGTAAGACTAATTTCTTATCCATTAACAACATTTAATAACATCCAAGCATCCATGAGGCAACACAAGGCCATAGATCATGTCTACCTTCTTTACCACCAGAACCACCACAGACCTGATACCCAGCAGCATTCAATAATCAATGAACAACATGAAAATATATGAAAGCACCTAACTTACAAATAAATGTTACATACACAGGATGCTTAGGATAAGCCTTACAATCCCAAGAATATGTGCTTAGAAATCAGACTAACCTACCAGGATAAATAACCTTTTCAACCAGAGGATGTGATTCCAGAAACTGAGCAACTGCCATTCCATTTTCAAAATGCTTCTGCATTCGGACTTGTAGTGTCTTCAGACCTCGATTGCAGAGGTAACAGTCAAAAGGAGAGGGGACTGCCCCAATTGCTGCAAAATAAACATATCCTAGGTTAGTGTTGAAGGTGGGTAGGAACCCCCAACATTTTCTGACCCTTCTTTTTCATGATAGTGTCTCTGAGAGTTGTGTGGTGGTTTTTTTGTTTGTTTGTTTGTTTTGTTTGTTTTTTTTTTTTTTTTTGTGTGTGTGTGTGTGTGTGTGTGTGTGTGTGTGTGTGTTTGGGGGGGGGGGTTAATGTCTCAAATCAGAAGCATGAGAATGGAGCATAATTTATGCTTAGAGGAATGGGCTTTAAAATGAGAGGGGAAAGGAATATCAAACAACAGCAACTTTTCGAATATGAACATAAACAGTCCTTTCTATGACTTTAATAAAATGGCGTACTGCACAGAGTTGAGCCTTTTATTTCTTTGAAAAAGTATTACAAGATAGAGAGAAAAAAACAGTTCAGCTCCTGTCATTACTGAATGTTCTATGGTTAGTCTATTCAGCTTTTGTCTAAAGCAGCCTATGACTTTACATGCCTCCAGGATATAGACCACACTCGGACATTTTACAAATGAAACTTATCAAGCAGTAAGTTTTAACTCCCTCCTCAGAGCCCCCTTTTGTTATTTCACTATGTACTTCCTAGAAGGGCATTTGTATCCCTAATTATGTTTGTATGTTATGTGTTTGTCAAACTGTAATAACTAATCAAAGTCTCTTAAAAATAACTCCTATCTATCCTGGGATAACTAAACAATCGAACCAGGAAGAGATACGTAGACAGACATCTGATGAAAATTATGTTTATATCTTATGTGCTATTTAAAATTCACCACCATTTCAGATATAAAAAGAATAAGAAAGCCATCACACCAAATGTTGGTGTTTAAAGAAAAGAAAAAAAATCCATTGAGTCTTAAAACTAAAAATGCACTTGAGCTTTAAGCACATTATGATCAAAATTAACATGGATTTGAAAAATAACACAACTCATCCTGTGTGTCATGCTGTAAAGCCCCATTATGCTATAACTAAATCTATATAACCCCATTTTCCTACTTTCCTCTAAATACCCAATTTTTTTCTGATTTCTTTCTAAATTAATAGAATGCTATCACTTTATAACATTTAGTGGAAATACAAAGATTAAATGTAGATTTTCTGAGACCATAAAATAATCCAGATTTTTTTATTACTCACAATTCTGCAGGAATCGGAGCTTATCATGGAGGCTCTCAGAGTTAACAGACACTAAGCCCATTACAACATCGCTGTGGCCTAAGACAAAACAAACACGGTTAAGTTAAAAACAACGTGTTTTTATTTCAATTTATAATTTGTAAAAATGTGACTTTCACTTGAGAGAACTCTGGAAAAAAGCCTTCTAGAATAAGTTTAAATCAACTTTATTTTATAATAGCAAAAGCCATACTCCAAATAATAAAATTAAAATCATATAAAAAGTAAATGTTTCTTTTAAACCTGTAAGCAGGATGAAAGTATATTATATTATAGTAAATTTTAATCCTCTGCTCATAAATCATGAGTCCCATTAGATCTATTATAAATGAAGTCTTATATTTAATCAAAGTGTAATTTTTTTACTTGCTACATGAGTCACAGAGAAAACCTAAATAACAGTGGAAGAATAGGGATCAAAAAAGTCAAAAATAGCCACCATACACTATTTTCATTGGTTCATGGAAAAGAACTTTCAAAGCGTAGATTCTGCATGTCTTACCATTCATGTATTTTGTTGCTGAATACATACAGATATCAGCTCCCAGGGCCAAAGGTCGCTGAAAAGAACAAAGGTTTTTATTTTAAATGAGAGATCACCTGAAAATGTGTTTCACTACTTGACTATTTGTTATTGAAATGACCATTCTTATTCTAACTTTTCAAAAATATATACATCTTAAAATTTTCCAGGATTACTGATATTGCTCCCTTTCTTACCTCCCCCAAATAAAAATATGAAGAATTGGACCCAATAGTCAATCCAAAGGCACATTTTTTTTTTTTTTTTTTTTTTAGAAATAGCAGGTAAACTCTGAACCTGTTTCTCTAGGGCAGTTGCTGACTGGCTCCTAAGTTTATGACTTACAGCAGAAATGTTGGCATTCTTACGATTCAGTAAACATAAACATTCAGCAAGTAATCTCTTTGATTTTTAATCATTAAAACCTGACAATATATGCTATGCTTATTCACTTGGTTTGCCATGATCTTGGCTTTTAATTACTCTTTTATTATACTAGTTTTACCACGTTTAAATCAATTATAAAGAAACTTGTCTGCACCCAGCGGCATAGCTCAGCACTTGAGCATCGACCTATGAACCATGAGGTCATGGTTCAATTCTCAGTCTGGGCACATGCCTGGCTTGCAGGCTCAATCCTCCAGTGAGGGGGGTTCAAGAGACAGCAGTTCAATGATTGTCTCTCAGCACTGATGTTTCTATCTCTCTCCCTCTTCTTTCCTCTCTGAACTCAATAAAAATACATTTTAAAAATAATAAATAAATAAATGTCACTTCCTCAGAGTTTTGCTTTCCCTGACAAGGCAATCTAAAGTTGCACCATTAAAAAAACAAACAAACAAAGTTTGGATTGTTTCCCTCACTTGTCCTGCAAGTTAATTCTCTAGTCTTAAGATGTCTTTGATATAGTCAACATATTCATTAAACAATATACTATCAATATCTTTCCATTTATGTTTTCTTTAAAATGGTGTGTGTGTGTGTGTGTGTGTGTGTGTGTGTTTTAACCTCACTAGCTGTTTAGTCTTTGGAAGGTATTATAATGTTGGGGACTATACATGTTTCATAAACAGGTCTTGTGTGTGTTTTTTAATCCTCACTCAAAGATATGTTTTTATTAATTTTTTTTTTAAGAGAGAGAAACATCAATATGTGAGCAAAACATTGATGGGCTACCATATGGGCCTCAGCTGGGAATTGAACCCACAACACGTAGGTGTAAGGGGACAATGCTCAAACCTATTTGCCCACCCAGCCAGGCCTCATAATCAGGTTTTTAGTAAGATACTGCTCTAAGCACTGTCTGCATAGCTGCTTGCTCATCTCTCAAACTAGATGATGTCTAAGGTCTCCTCTAGGACTAATATTCTGTAAACTCTATGGTCAACAGAAAAACCCAGTAACTAACATCGATTGATTGCAGCATGTGCCAAGAATCATGTTAAACATTTTATGTAACCCAGGAAAACACTGTGCAAAATATTTCACCTAACTCAGGAAAAAAGGACTGTCTGACTCTAATTGTACCATCGAGGAAAAAGGACTAAGAGTAATACTAGTACAATAGATCACTCAGATAAAAAACTACCTGAATCAAAGGGCTCTACTCTGAACTTTATGCTGGTAAATCTGTCATTGTGTCTTTTCTGAGACTTACAGAAGATCCAGAAGACAAAAGGCAGGCAAGAAAGAGAATGTATTCAGTTTTCATGAGGATAAAACAGTGAGAGGACCTTTTCAGAGGATTTGCTTTGTGGAATCAATACATGTGGTTGCGTAGGAACCCTGAGATTGATTAATTCAACTGGAATGCATCCAGATTGAAATGAAGCATTTCATCCCTGGCATGAGCAATGTGATATGGGCTTCAGGAAGGTAGAAAAACTGGACTATATTAGTGACGGTAATAGGAGAGGGTGAAGCCTGATGAGTAACCTGGACAGGCCCAGGCTAAAACAATTCACGCCACCACTCTAGGAATACGTATGCAGGACTCACTGTGACTCAGCCAGATCACTCATAGGCTGTATTAACTGGACTAGTGTAAGTGATAGATGAGTAAGGAATTGGGATAAAGAATCTAAGAATGAAAATCACCTGGGATGCCCTCACCGGTTTGGCTCAGTGGATAGAGCATTGGCCTGTGAACTCAAGGGTCCCGGGTTCGATTACTGGTCAAGGGCACATGCCCAGAGTTGTGGGATCGATCCCCTGTAGGGGGCGTACAGGAGGCAGCCGATCCATGGTTCTATCTCATCATTGATGTTTCTATCTCTCCCTCTTCTTTCTTCTCTCTGAATTTAATAAAATATATATATTAAAAAAAAAAAAAAAAAAAAAAAGAAGAGGGAAAGAAAATCAACTGTGACAAATAGATAATGCCAGGAGATTTTCACTTCGAAACAGACTGCCTTACTAGGTTTTCTGTTATGAGATGTTACAGAAAACAACTAAAGATACAGTCAGCCCTCTATCTCCGTCATCTGTATCCATGGATTCAACCAACCATAGATGGAAAACATTTGGGAAAAAAAAAGTTATACCATTGCTGCCTCTGGTACTATGTAATTAGGCCTAAAATGACTGTGTCTGCATTGAACATGCATAGCCTTTTTTTCCTTGTCATTATTCACTAAGCAAAACAGTATAACAACTACTTATATAGCATTTACAGCAAGCATGTCAAACTGGCGGCCGGCGGGCCATATGCCCCGTTGATTTACAGAGTATTATTAGGTATTATAAGTGGCCCAGAGATGACTTGAAGTACACAAGAGGAAATGCATGGGTTATATACAACTACTATGCCATTTTATATAAAGATCTTTAGCTTCATAACATTTCATAAGTGTTTCATAAGATTTTGGTATCTACAGGGGTTCTTGGGACCAATCCTTTTGGATACTGAGGGACCATCACATATCATGAAGGTAAGGGGCCCATGAAGCTATATAAATGCAGTTTAGCTGGGAACAGTGTTTCAGGAAAGGAAAATAAAAACATAGGAATGCTTTCTGAACAAAACAAGGGATAGAGGTGAACAGGCTTATGCAAATTTCCAGGGAGTCAGCCAGTCACATGAAGGCAGAAGCTTGGCCCAACTTCAGGGGCCCAGAATAGAAGGGGGGAAATGGGAACAACTGAGTTTGTAAACACGTGCCTAATTGGAGGGCTGAAGAAACGGAGCTGGGGTTTCTGGAGCTCTGCACAATAAAGAAGCACTACAGAAGTGTAATAAGAATGGACTACAAGGTGCAGGCAGGAACGAAAGAGCAGGGAGAAGGTAACTCCTAATAAGGAGTTACTAGATTACTAGTTACTAGGTTACTAGAGAAAAGAGAGGGAGAAAGGAGTGGGAGTCAAGGGCAGACAACTACTCAATTACAGAAATCCCAAGATCATCTACAAAGGGAGCCAAATGAAACAGGAAAAATAAATTGGGGGGGGGGGGGGAAGGAGATAAAAAGCAAAGAAATGAAGAATAAATGGCAAAGTGTGGATATGGAGATGTATGTAGAGGGATGGATAGATAGGGAAAAAAAAGATGGTTTAAAAGGAGCACTCTAAATATTTACAGCTACAATGTGAGACTAAGTAGAAATTCATAATACAAATAAGGTTAAGATATAAAGGGTTATGCATAATCTATGGGTGCTAAGGGAAGAGAAGCTAGGAGGAAGGAAGAGAAATGAAGAACTAATACGTGACATACATCGAGATGTCACCGAGTACAGCTTTTCTTTTCCTTTTATTTGGAAGGCTGGTCAAATAAAAACGAATTAGGGACAACTGAGAAATAATGTTACCAACTTGTAAGCAGCACATAAACATGCAGGTCCCTACTATGTGCAAGGCCCTGACAGATACAATCAGAAAATAAGGTTACATCTTTGGAGAGTTTACACATCCTATAAAAACCTAAAAGCTAATTAAGACAACATTTAAAACACACAAAGTCCCACATACAAGGTATTAACCTGAGGAAAGAAAGGCCTTGTTTACATTAAAATAATTTTCAAACTCATAAAATCTAGTCATCGTTATGGATTAGACAAATTATTATAGTTGGGCCTTTTCTACCATTAGTTAATATCTTTTCAACCCAATTACAGGTGTCCCTCTAGTCCACTAATCAAACCAAAACATTTTATTTGCATTTACCTGGAAATATGCCGACATAAAAGTGTTATCCACGACCAAAATGATGTCTCCATGTTTATGGACAGTATGTGCACAGGCTTCAATGTCAATCATCTTCAAGTTAGGGTTTGTGGGGGTTTCAATCCAAACCAGCTAAAACAATTCAGTAAATGCCAGTAGTTTGTCAACAACACTGTACAGACATACATCCCATATGTTTTAACCATCTGGGAGGCTATATCAAAAGAGCCTGGATGATGAAGTTGAAAGGTTCAAATCTGAATCCTAGCCCTCACAAATTTCTGAGAGGCCATAGCTAAGTAACTTACTCTTTGTACCCCTCAAATTCTTCATCTGTATCATGGGCCTGGTAATATTTACCTAATAAGAGTTGTTGTAAGAATCAAATGAGATAATTTACATATAAGCAGAAAAGTACTCCACGAAATTATTGTAATTATTTTAAAAAAAGAGGATTTTTTTAAAGACATAATTCAGTGTCTGGAAATTTTGTTCTTAGGAATAACATAGATTGTCTAAAGTTACATCCTAGAATTTTCATTAAAGAGAACTAGCTCTATGATAAAAAAAAAAAAAAAAAAAAAAAAAAAAAAAAAAATCCTTAATGTCAGTAATTCCAGATACACTAAAAATTATAAACTAAGAACCCAGGTCTTGAAGAACATGGGTTTTAGAGTGAGAAGAAAGTAACACACACACACACACACACACAAAAAACAAACAAACAACAAAAACCAAAAAACAAAACAGCCGAAACCGGTTTGGCTCAGTGGATAGAGCATTGGCCTGCAGACTGAAGGGTCCCGGGTTCGATTCCCATCAAGGGCAGTACCTTGGTTGAGGGCACATCCCCAGTGGGGGGGCGTGCAAGAGGCAGCTGATCAATGAATCTCTCTCATCGATGTTTCTAACTCTATCTCTCCCCCTTCCTCTCTGTAAAAAATCAATAAAATATATTAAAAAAACAAAAACAAAAACACGGAAAACCTGGCTACAGCTCTTTGGGGACCACACAGCTCTGACAAGTTCACTTAAGAAAGAGACCATATCATATACATATCTGTATGTTCCAAAATCTAGTACAATTCAGGTACATAATTGATGCCTGATAGTTATTTAAGACCAAAGAAGATAATTCTATTTGTTAAACAAGGTGCCGCTGTATTGAATGACATTATCTACTGATTTCTTTTTAAGAGTTAACATTTATTTTTTTATTACTTATATAAATGGATAAAAACTCTTGAGTTTTATCATAAGATAAGGTAATTAAGTAATGTATATTTTATGAGAATTAATTTTAAGAATCTATAAAAATTATTCCCTAGTTAGAATTTATTATTCCACTCATTATAAAAATGAAAGTAAAAATAAGTAAATAAATAAAAAGTAGGTTTACCTGCAAAAAAACCTACTTCAAATGATGAGGCAAATATTTTTGGGGGGCAGGGGGAAATGCAGTGGTGCCTCGCATAACGAACGCCTCGCACAGCGAACTTTGGACAGGTTTTTCATGAAACCATCGGCCAAAAAGCAGAAAATGGATGAAGATGTGCAAGATTCGGTAGACTCTACTTAGTCTGTCTTAAAATTAAAAAAATGTGTGTGTTTTTTTTTAAAAAAATTATGTTTTTAGATGTATCTAAATAAAAATATGTCATCTTAGCATATTTTTTTTTTATGTCATCTTAGCATATTTTATGCTACAGAACGAATTATTTTTTTTAACATGTATTGTTATGGGAAAACGCGTTTCACATAACGAACTTTTCGCATAACAAGCTTGCTCCTGGAACGAATTAAGTTCGTTGTGTGAGGCACCACTGTGTATTGATTCAAGTCAGTAAAGAGATAATACATAAAGTTACATTGACAAGAATTAATATACTCACAATTTGCTCTCTTTCCTTAGAAAGACTCAGACTAGCTATTTTAATAAGTATCTTTTCTCCCAAGCAAGATTAAAAAAAAAAAAAATTCCTTTGAAAATAAACCTTAATCACTCAAAGTTCACCCTGGTGTTATCTTCAAAGTATTTGTGTGAGAACATAGTTTCATTTTTTAGCATTCACTGCAACATTATCTTGGGTACAATTCAAAGCTTTTAATCAGTAACAAAAAGTTGGAAGGGGTTGACTTATAAAAGACACTGGTCCTTCTTTTACCCATGCAGAATTTAAATGAGGTACCAAAAAAGAATAGCACATATGCCATTCACTTCAGCACAAAACACCTTCCGGTGGCATACAAGCTTCCCAGGATGGAGGCTAAAGATTGCTAGTGGCCCATCTCTACTTCTATTATTGCCGAAGTATCCCTTAAAACCCCTAAAAAGCCACTTTGCTTAGAACTTGGAGAGGCTTGACAAGCTTCCTTTTCTGTAATCCAATTTCTGTGATGACTTCTGTTACCAATACTAGCTTAGTACTGCAGTTAACAATTGTGTGGTTTTGCTAACAAATTTTGTAATACTTATCATGTTCTGGGAATTGTGCTAAGCGTTTCATAAGCCTTATCTCATTTAATTCACACAACAAACTTTCTATAAAGCAGGTACAATTATCCCCATTTTGCAAATGAAGAAATTGAGACTTTAGTTAAATAATATAACAACTATGATACAGAATTAGAAATTGGATCCCACTTCATAATTTAGGTACCTAATCATTATGCTGTAATACTTAGGAGACTCCAGACCTATCTTATTCTTGTTGATCGCTTCCAAAAGTTTCTAATAAAATTTGTTATTCAGATTTATGTCCCCTCATAAACAAAAATGATGAAAACAAAACATCAAGCCAAACAAAACTGAATTACCTTGGTTTCTGGGGTAATGGCCTCCTCTAGTAATTTAATTTTGGAGCAATCAACAAAAGAAATCTTTAATCCAAATTCAGATGCTACCCGCCTGAAGTACCTGTTTGTACCTGAAGCAGAAGAGAATCAGATAAAATAGAAAGGACATCGTATTAGAAATGTTATTCCTAATATTGATTATCTGTATAATCACTTTAAAAACATAAGGAAGCATCAATTGCCAAGAAAAATACAACTAAGAGCAACTCTACTTTGGTTAAACAATTTGGCTATTGTGTATTGTAAAGAATGTAAGGCTTGGATTTTTTTTTTAAGCTAGAGAGTCAAATGAAACATACTTGGTATCCACACCAAGTGGCATAAAGTAGAAAATATTTCTCAAAAAACACAACCTCTATTCTTCAAACATTAATGAGCATGCTCTCCAAAACATCAGTGTCTTTTTAGACAATTTCTTCCTAGTACTCAAATCTAAAGTAAGTGAACCAATCATGGCAACATTGTTAATATAATTCAGGACCCACTATTATCTTTAAATACCAATTGACACAACACGAATTCAAGAAATCACCTACCTCCATATACATCATCCATACAAATAATTTGGTCTCCTGATTTTAAGAGATGGGTAATAGTCATAGTGGCTGCTAAACCTGAAGCAAAGGCCAAACCTAAAATAAAAACCAAGTTACAGTAAACCAAAAAGTCAGACCAATAGGTTAAAAACACCTACATTATTAACTTCATGTCCCTCTCTGCTGATAAGACAGTTATCACCACTGAGTCTCAAGAAGTCCCATGACGAATATCATTACAGAATACCCCTTTTCATTTCAAAGATAAAATATCTATGTAATTAAAAATATATAAATCTGCTTTAAGTAGATAACATTTCTCCGATACACTTCAAGGAAGTAATTTTTTTTTTTTTTTATAGAATTCTGAAATAAAAGGCCAATTGCCAATTAAATTACAGTTTGAAAATATCAGGCTCTAAAGAAATTTCAAACTTGAGGAATAGAGCTAAGCTATGACTCATTAACTATAGGGATATACACAATGGTCTGCAAACTCATTAGTCAACAGAGCCAAATATCAACAGTACAAGGATTGACATGTCTTTTGAGAGCCAAATTTTTTAAACTTAAACTTCTTCTAATGCCACTTCTTCAAAGTAGACTCGCCCAGGCCGTGGTATTTTATGGAAGAGCCACACTCAAGGGGCCAAAGAGCCGCATGTGGCTTGTGAGCCACAGTTGGCAGACCACGGTACTAGTATAACTGGCAAGTTTAACAAAACTCAAAATCACACCTGAGACCTGTCTGATAAATTTAATAAAATGTACTTTAATTTTTTTTAAATGTAAATCTCTCTTAGACAAATATGATCTTATGCTGAACAAACAAAATAAAATAAAAAATAACTGGCATTATGCACATTTAACACTATAAAAGAAAATATCCTGACAAAATACCAATAAATCATCTTAATGATAAAAAAAAAAAAAAAAAATCACCTGTGACTGGTGGAAGGGACAATCCAATTAACTTTTCAAAAAATAAAATAAAAGAAAAGAAAATAAATCTCCTCAGAAAAGTGTAGGTTAGGATTGCAGTTGTCTACTGCAACAATTCACATAGATGGCTAAACTTCAAAGTGCAATTAAAAGCAACCATGTTTTCTGGATCCCACTTGAAAAGTGTTTGACATAAACATTCAGTCTTTATACCTCCTGCAGAAAATAATGCTCCCCACACAGTACTAAATTTCAGCAGTTTTGTGTTTAATTTCATCCAAAATAAAACCATCCGCCTCTCCCAAATCCCAAACAAACCCAATAATTCACATTATTCTTTCTCATTCCTACATTCTTGCTGTGAGAAAATGCTTAAGACTTTTTTAAAAAATATATTTTATTGATTTTTTACAGAGAGGAAGAGAGAGGGACTGAGAGTTAGAAACATAGTTGAGAGAGAAATATCGATCAGCTGCCTCTGGGGATGTGCCCGCAACCAAGGTACTTGCCCTTGACCAGAATCGATCCTGGGACCTTTCAGTCCCCAGGCTGACACTCTATCCACTGAGCCAAACTGGTTTTGGCTACACTTAAGACTTCAGTATTTATTCACTATTTTCCCCTCATTTAGCATCATTTGCATAAATATTACAAAGATATTTATTAGCAATCCACTCTCTTATGAAAATAAACATAAGATTCAAGAGCTAATTTCTAATCTCTGAGAATGCATTATCAATGGTACCTGCTAGTGCAAATGCTGCTATTCTCAGGCACTGACAATCAGATGAATGAACCAGAATATAAGAAAGCTTATATTCTCTTAGGGAGTCTTATAAAATTTAGTTAATTTTTATCTATTTATATTGACAGCTTCAGATAAAGAGTATCTACATGAATACCAAATGGAAAATTCTGCCATTTTGTCTCAATTCATGTTTATTCTTACGTAATAATCATATATATATGCACAGTTTACCAGCTGTGGAACTTTGGGTAAAAAATTCAATGTTTTAGTAAAATAACAGTGTTGAACTAGCTAATCCTTATTTCATTCCAGTTCTGCATTCTATGCTTCTGTGATCTTCTCTGTGCATGCGAGAATACATTCCAGACTTCACAAACTTGGGATGGGAAATCACTTACTGTACTTGGCCCCATCCAAGGCTGCCACTGCTTTTTCCAGGCAATTCCTGGTGGGGTTGCCAGAACGGCTATATTCAAAACCCTGAAGAAAAGAAGTCAGAAATCTAAGTTCATTATTACAGTCATAACTGGACAACTCCACATCTATGAATTCCTCCTACTGTAATAAAGTTTTATTTATTTATGGCATGTCTTGCCATAAAGAGGGTAACAGTGTAGTGGTACGGAAAGGCTCTGAAGTCAGCGAAACTGGATTAGAATTCTGTACCTACCACTTATGAGCTACATGCCAACAGCCAACTTACTTAGCATTCCCCACAGTCGATCTCAATATCCATAAATGGGAACAAACTATAAGCATCTAGTTCATGAAATTGTTGTAATGATAAAATGAGGTAATATATAAGTCCTCTCCATGCCAACTACTAGAAAACTGATTGTATTATTAGCATTATTATTATTATGTTAGACTTATCTTTGCCCATTAACCTGGAGACATCAAGAAAAGGGAATCACCTACGCTAAAAGGAAACCTAATTCTAACATGTATTTCATTTCCTAAGAAGAGAATGATGCAAGTTCTGTTTAGCTTCCAACAGGAAGCTATGAACAGATTCTACAAATGTTCAAGGATCAGATCCTGGCTCTACAAAAGTGATTCAAAACAGGGAGAGTCATGCCGAACCCGTTTGGCTCAGTGGATAGAGCGTCAGCCTGCAGACTGAAGGGTCCCGGGTTTGATTCCGGTCAAGGGCATGTACCTTGGTTGCGGGCACATCCCTGGTGGGGGGTGTGTAGGAGGCAGCTGGTCGATGTTTCTCTCTCATCCATGTTTCTAACTTTCTATCCCTCTCCCTTCCTCTCTGTAAAAAATCAATAAAATGTATTAAATTAAAAAAAAAAGGGGGGGGGGAGAGCTCCACACAACACCATTTTAAAATTTTGTATTATTTCATGTGTATGACACCATTCTGAATGTGTTCATCCAGTCATTTTATTTAATCCTGTGCTCTGCTTTGAGGAAAGTAAAGCCAAATATTATAGGGAGTGTCACAGCCAGAATTCAAACCCGGGATTTAAATGAAAGTCCTAGAATATCCTAACCGCCCCTCCCCCCAAAGCCCTCCTCCTGTAGCACAAAACAAAAGATAACCACTCTTTACACCTTTGTTTCTGATTCACGAGCTCCCAGTATTGGTTATAAGTATATATTTTCATTTGTTTTGTTGCTTTGTTTCCTTGTTTTTGACAAACGGTGTAGACATATTTTATAGGACTCCAGCTACTCTCATCTCTTCCCAGCAACACCTAATTGATGTGACCTGCAGCCGTACTTACCAGACAGGAAAAAAAACAAAAAAACAAAAAGCCCTGTTTGTATTCATGTGGCAATTGCCACGGGAAGCCCATGTTTCCATATTCACTGCAGAGATTTAACTTTGAGGGGATGGGGAGAAGCCTATTTTCGAAGCATTTCCTACCCCCTCGCCTATTCAATAGCTTTCCAAATGGAACTGAAGAATTAGATGCTTCTCATTCAGCCCCTCAAATACTCTTTAGATCCTTCACTGATTTTTTAAACGTATAAAGTGGAGCTTGTGCATTTTACCATCCCTGCTGGCTCTCTGAAAACATTTAAATTATTACTATCACAGTTACATGGCTAACTTTTGTGAAGAAGCTCTGGTGGCCACACATTCACAAAAACTTTGCATCAGGCACAAACCACATGCTGGAAGACAGGTTGTGTGTATACATCCTGATTCCAAAACACAGCAGCTAGAAGTATCCTAAGCCAATGGTAGAAATGTCCTTAGGATTCTACCTGGCAAAACAAAGGGTTAAATCTAAAAGAATTTTCTTCAACTTTCTATAGCATACCACAGTGAAGAGGTTTTTGAAGTTTATTCAAGGTTTAGGACCTACCAAGTTCATTTAACTAACTTTTTTCTGAACCTCAGAAACTTTTAAGTACTCCAAGACCCATCAAGAATCCTACCAAAAGGGAAAGGGCTACGTGGTTAATAAAGAGGGCGCGCTCCTAAACCTTACATGTCACTTACCAATGCCTCTGGGTCAGCTCCTTTTCTCTAAAAAGTGTATAATATTGGTCCTGCCCCCTGATCTGATTGTTTTGAGGATCCAATGAAAAAAGTGTAAATGTGAGCATCATGAAATACCAAACTACTGAGCAATTATAATGTACCATATGGCTTAACCTACATATCAATAACTTATGTGGTAGGTACTATTAACCCACTTACACAGAATCAACCTGAGGCTTGAGCATGTTAAGTAACTTTGCTCAAGGTCACCCAGGTCAGAAGAGGTGGTGTCAGAATCCAAACCTAGCTCCGCTGACAACATGGGATTCATGCTTTTAATCACTAAACCACACTGCTGAAATGATGCAATGAGTTACATTATTGCTAGCATTATTGGAGTAGAGCACAATGTAGCCGAATGCCTAAAAGTGGGGTTCCAGTACAGGGCTGGAATCCCAGCTCCACAACTTATTAACCCTGTGGCCTTGGACTAGTTATTTGTCCCTAAATCTCAGGTGGTTGTTATTGTTGTTTTAATGAGAAATATGAGAAACTTAGTTCAGGCTACGGCAGTTGTCAGAATTACCTGAAACAATACATGTAAAACACATAACACATGTAATTATGCATCTAGCAAAGAGTAAGTACTCAATAACGATTAACAATTGAATACAGCTACTGGAAATGATCTTGATTCTGAGTTATAAAACCCTTAAAAACTTTTTTTTGACCGACTCATTATATCTTTATAATTGTTGCTGCTAAAAGTAACTCCAGGAAGTTATGATCCTCAGTACTGAACTGCACGTTTACCAGAATCCCATGAATTTAAGGCCAGATCTAGATGGCAAGTTGGACAAACTGTTTCCTTCTCGTCTTGCTTATCAAAAAGAAATAGGATCACTGGACCATCCCATACAAACCTTTATCGCAAGGGAGGATTGCAGGTGCAGCAAACATCCTTCCCGGCTGCCTTGCTGATGTGTAAATCATTTCACACATTACGTGGGTGCCTTTTTAACGAGTCAGCCACCTCTCTTTTCCCGCCCTACCCTGGACCGCCCCAGCCAGACCCAGCTCACCAAGTGCTTGCCGGGAGCCCCCTGCTTGAACGTGGTGGACATGGAGATGGGGGTCACCACCGCCCGGGAGCTCCACTGCTCCGGTTCCTGGCCCACATGGATGGCCTGCGTGGCGAAATGCTGGAAGGGAGGCAGGAAGCCGTGCGGGGCGACGTCTTTCTTCTGCATGGCGAGCTGCGAAGGACGGAGAGAGGAAAAGAGGCGAGGGAGACAGAACTAGGAAACCGGGGCGTGAGAGCCTGAGAGAGCCCTAGGAGCACCAGGCGGAAGGGAGCTGATGGGAAGCCGGTGGCCAGCAGCCCGCACACAAAAGCCCGTCTGGGCGACTCCTCGGTGGCGGAGACCTAAGTGGCCGAGGAGGGTTTGCACGGCCCGGGGGGCGGGGCCAGCGCCACCCAATGGGCGAAAGCCCCGACGCGGCTCCCTCTCCCCATTGGTTGGCAGCGGAGGCGTTGCCTGCAGCGTCGCCCCGGGTCCTGGCTTCCCGGTTCGGGCGGCGCTTTGCAGAGTCTGTGTCTCCACGTGGTGCTTGTCCCCCTCGGGCGAAATGTCCGGGTCCGGGCTCCGGAGGAAGCTGGCTGCCTGGCTCCTAATTCTTGAGCGAGACCCCGGGCGGTGTGTGTGACCTCGGGCCGTAGGTTCGCGGGAGACTTGGAAAAAAAAGACTGGTTTGGTGTTGAAACCAGGTAGCCGCCTCTCGCTGCAGCCCTTTGCCCTCAACCTTGCACTCCTCCTCCCTGTCCCACCACCTCCACTCCCCAGCACCCTTTGTCCTGAGGGTGGTGCTGACAGACGCAAGCGACCTAGTGGAGATTCCTTGCAAAAAAAAAACGTGGTCCAAGCTGCCAAATGGGTAGCTTGGATTCTCATTGTCCGAAGGCAGCTGCTTTTTAAGGTACTCTAACTAAATTCCGCAATGGCCCAGTTCTTGCCATGAGATTGCAACAGGAGTGAAGGTCATGTTTTTCTTAAGTGATAGCAAGCGATTGTAGTGAGGGTCTCCGAGCAGAGCTCGGGCAGCCTCCTAACAGCTATTAAAGTAGCCAGAAAAACTCTTCCGAGTGAATAAATAAATAAATAAATAAAAATAGTCTGGCTTTAAACAACTTATTGGAGCCTCAAATCCTTAGCAAAAAAATGCTTTCCTTGTCGCATAACTGACAGCAACGTTCTGGTAGGAGAAAGGAAACAGTCCCCTGGCATTGTTTACCACTCACCCGCACCGAGACCTACTCTCTCACAAGGATCACGCTTTTAAAAAAAACAACAGAAATCTTCTTGTTTTAAATAGACTTGTCCTATTTACTACTGTGACTATTTTCTAAGACTAGGGAATTTAGGAATATGTCTGTTCCTACAAAGTCTTAGCTACAGATTTGGAACTTTCTTAAGCCAATTAAGAAAGAGGAGAATCCAAAATAAACAGCTCTCAACTTATCTCAAGAGATATGTATAACTACATGGGCGTGTTTATCTGATATGGTGCTTAGGTACCAGAAAGGTCTAAAGCACTGCTAATTAGTTTACTTCCTAATGTTTGTGGACAAACCCTGAGTTGTTATTGTAATCAAGGATTTAGTGTTTAAAATAATTCGTGTTTAATCAAGGATTCTTTAAAATATGGCACCAATATAAATACTATACATTAAACCTGTTTTAGTCTCATAAGTTGAGGAACCTTTATTAGATGGATGCTTAATATTATGTAGCAGGGATTTCTAGGACTCAGCCATTTTACTGATAGGAATTTATCCTTCAGATGTATTCCTACATGCAAGTAAAGGTGGGTAAGGATGTTCTTTATATCTATTTTTGCCATATTTTTTTAATAGCAAAAGAATGGAAAATAGCTTAAGTATACCCATTTATAGGAGACAGGTCAGTCTGCAGAATGACCAAGAAGCAGGAAGAGATTTATCTGAGCCAGTATGTTGGGTTCTCTAATTTCTGAGACTTCAAAGCATTGTGGAAGCAATGTATATGTTATTCATCCACTTTTTTGAGAATAGATGCAGTACCATGTTGCATTCATTTCAGACAGCTGTATATGCATTAATATGCATAAAAATTCCTGTGATAGTAGAGACCATGAACCTACAGTAGAAAAGTAATTTTTTAAAATATATTTTATTGATTTTTTACAGAGAGGAAGGGAGAGAGATAGCTAGAAACGTCGATGAGAGAGAAACATCGACCAGCTGCCTCTTGCACACCTCCTACCGGGGATGTGCCCACAGCCAACGTACATGTCCCTGACCGGAATCGAACCTGGAACCTTTTCAGTCCGCAGACTGACGCTCTACCACTGAGCCAAACCAGTTTCAGCTAGAAAAGTAATTTTGCTTATGTTTTATTTGCTTTCGTGTTCAAGTCTTATACCATGGGCATATATTACTAGAAATAGGAACTTTTATAAAAATTTGACAGAGTAATTTTTTTGTGTTTTGACTCTAATATAATTTTATGACAGTTAAAAATTTCATTTTTTTTAATCAATCTTTATTGTTCATATTGTTACAAAGGTAACTCATTTTTTCCCCCCTCCACCAGGTTCCCACCCCACTCTCCACCCCCTCCCCATCCCCCATTGTCCTCATCCATAGGTGCGGTTTATGTTCAGTCTCTTCCTCCCTCCCTTTCCCTGATAGTAAATCCCTTTTCAGATAGTAAATCAGTTACTTAGCATTTTCTCATATCATTAATACCACCACATGCCCAATGATACATTTCACACAAAAGACATTTCCAAATAGGTCAACCAGCCTCATCCAGGCCCCACCCAAGGCACTCACAGATCAACACCCCAGCCCTATACTAACTCAACACATCCAGATCTAAGCCTTCATCACTTGATTCAGCAGACCCTCAAGTTCCCACAAAAGTTTCCAGCCATGTCTGAGAGGCAGCTAGCTGTGGGGCAGGGGCAGGCGAGGAGCGGGCTGTTCAGGGCCTGGCTGCTCCGGGCCTGGCCGCTCCCAGCCTGGCAGCCACTGCTCTGGGCCTGGCCGCTCCCAGCCTGGCAGCCGCTGCTCTGGGCCTGGCCGCACAAGGCCCGGCTGCTCCGGGCCTGGCCGCTCCCAGCCTGGCAGCCACTGCTACGGGCCTGGCCGCACCAGACCTGGCTGCTCTGGGCCCGGCCGCTCCGAGTCTGGCCGCTCCCAGCCTGGATGCTCCGGGCTTGGCTACTGCTGTGCTGGGCCTGGCTGCCCCCAACCCAGCTGCTCCGGGCCCGGCCACTCCGGGTCTGGGTTTTCCTGGACTGGCCACCCTGGGCTTGGCTGCCTCTGCCTCAGGCCTGGCTGCCACTGCCCCAGGTCTGGCTGCTCCAGTGCTGGCTGTTGTTGCTCTGGTTCTGGCTGCTGCTGCTCTGGGGCCTGGCCATTGCTGCTCCGGGCCCGGTTGTGCCTTGTACCTGGGCACTCTAGGCCTGGCCGCCGCTGTTCCAACATTCTGTCCTTTTTTTTTTTTTTTTTTTTTTTTTTTTTTAAAAAACGCATTTATGTTGCAATGTTGGCTGGTGAGTTGAGTTCTGACTTAGTCTTTGATTTTTCAAGATCTTCGTTGTATTCTTTCTTAAGTAATTTTACTATCTTTTGCTCTCACTTGATTTCTTCACATTGAGAACTTTGGTTTCTTCCTCCTTGTCCTGGGAGCTCAGCAGGTTGGCCTGTGGCACCCCTTTGTTCTCCGCGGGCTCCCGCACTGCTCCAGCCTGTTGCCGGGGTCGGCGCCGCCCAGGAAGCAGCCCCCAGCCTTGGCTCCGTTGCCCCCGCTCAGAGGTCGAAGGCTCAGGGGCACCCCACCCCTGGGGGCCCCGTCGCCCGGCTCCCTGCCGGCGCCCGGCTGGCCGGTGTCCGGCAGGGGCTCCTGCTCCCTGTCGCATTCCTCCAGTCTGGAGCTTTTTTTTTTCTCCTTCCCGCTAGGGGCGTCTAGGATCAGAGTCAACAGACTGTCCTCTGTGCGCAGTGCGCGCGACTCTGGGGGCTCTGCTTTTTGCCACTCCCCTGGGATTCCGCCTCACAGCCCCGTCTCCCCCTGCCCGAGCCTGGGTCCCCAGGGTCTGGTCCAGGACTGGGGTTCAGAGCAGTCCGGACTGAGGCTCAGTGCCGCTGGAGGCTTTGTTTCTTCCCGCTAGGGTAATCCAGCATCAGAGTCAACATTCAGTCCTCTGCGCGCAGTGTGTGCGCGACTCCAGGGGCCCTGCTTTTCGCTGCTCGCTTGGGATTCCGCCTCACAGCCCCGTCTCCCCCGCCGGAGCCTGGGTCCCCAGGGTCTGGCTCATAACTGGGGCTCAGCGCTGCCGGTTCGGGGGTTCAGCCCAGGCTGGGGGTTCTATTTCCTTCCTGCTAGGGAACGCCAGGCAGCACCCAGCCCTCTTCTCCTCTCCAGCTGCGACCTCTCCGCGCGCGTGCGTGCGAGGGCGCAGCATGTCTCCGTGTCTTAGGCTTTTTTTCAGCTCCTCTGATTTTCCTTCTGGTTTTCTCTTTCCTTCTTGTTGTAGAATTTTCAGTCAGTCGACTACCTGTAGCTCTGGGCGATGTCCACTCTACATTTTAGTTGTATTCCATTGAAATTGTTGTGTGCTGCTGCGGTTAGGTGTCTACCTGAGCAGCCATCTTGGATCCTCCATTTATGATTTTTTTTTTAAACCTCATAGTATTTGATCAAAATACTGTATCCAAAATTACTTATTTTTTCTCTCTCCACTCCTTTTGATTAGTTATAGTAACTATATAAGCATTTGTATTACAGTTAGGTTCATCTGTTAATGCTTGTATACCATTACAGGTCTTTCCCACATGATTGATGGTTTGAACTGTATGCTTATTTTTGGGTTATGTGTAACAGGACTATGATCCTAATCAGAGCTGTAAAGAGCTGAGCTCAGCCCACTCCTAGTCCACACCTAAATCCTTTCATTTCTAGTTAATTCTTCCTGTCACCTATCCTGTTTTATCTTGTATCAAGCCAGATTCATGTTTGGGCTTTGTACTTGACAGAACTCCAGTATATGTTTGACACTAAACTGTTTTCTTTAGTAGCTCCTACTCAGCCCTGATTTCCATGCTATGTCTACAACTTCTTTACATAATGCAGCTTGCTCAACCAAAGGCTTTAAGGAAAATCATGGCTTTCCTTAATTGGGTCAGTTCTAAGATTGAAACCAGCAGCGGCTCAGGAAAGTATCTTCTATGTATTTAAAAGCCTAAGCTACCATTCGACCAAACAACTGGAATGACCAGAACAGCTGGTCAACCAGTCACTATGATGAGCACTGACCACCAGGGGGCATATGCTCAACACAGGAGCTGCCCCCCCAGCGGTCAGTGCACTCCCACAGACAACCACCCTCGGCCCCTCCCCTGGATAGACTTTGATCACCAGCCAGGCTGAGGGACCTCACTCATGCATGAATTCGTGTACTGGGCCTCTAGTTAATTAATAATAGTTAAGCCTATTACTCCTCTTGGATGCGAAGGGCCACAGGTAACTAGAAGTCAACTGGACAGAAATTCTTGAGCAACATTTTCAGATTTCTGCTACACTCCTTCTCCTGCTGGGCTAGGCCTCCCACTCCTCGTCGTTCTTGTCTTTTTCTTCTTTGGTGTCTCCAGAATGCGGGTGTTTCTGCACGATTCGCATTCCACCAGCTTTCACAGCGGGCGGGTGTCCGGCTTTCGTCTCTGGCTTCTCCTCGGGCGGTGAAGACATGGTGCGGCCGGAGCGGCTGGGACGGCAGCGGGGATACTAGCAGCTCGGAGGTCCGGAAGGCGTGCACACGAGCCGGAGCGAGTTAGCGGCGCGCCAAAAATTTCGTTTTTCTAGCTATTTGTTTTTGTCGTATTATAAAAAAAGTATCAGATTGTAAATAAAACAAAGCTGCTTCTTTACCATAGATTGAGATGTACAGTCAGAGAAAAGGTTCTAGTATAATGTCTGTCATGTAGCTAGCAACTGATGAATGGCTATTGTTATGAACTCCAGTCTTGTAATTTCTCAGTTCCTATGATAATAGAAGTAATTCCTCCTTTGGATTGCTCAAAATATAACCCATTGGTTATATTGACCTGGTAATTGGTTAACCATGTCCAGGCCTATAAGTCCCTGTTTCTTTGAACAGTCAGTGTTAAGGCACAATAAATTAGAATCACTGACTTAATAGCAATATATTTCACTTTTCTGATTGATTACACTTTTAGTTGAAGAATATGTTGTTAATGTATGTAAGCGACCTGGCTAGCGTTGCTAAGTGGTTAGAGCATCAGCTTGTGCCCCAGAGTCATGGGTTCCATTCCCGGTCAAAGGCACATACTTGAGTTGCAGGTCCAATCCCTGCCCCCATTTTTGGTGAGCGTGGGAGGCAACCAATTGATGTTTTTTTGTCACACCAGTGTTAGGATTGCAAAATAAATAAGTAAAATTAAAACTATGTGTGTAAGAAATACATTTTGTTACTCTTCAGTGCTTAATGAACAGAATGTATTTGAGTGAGTAAAAAGAGTATTATAATTGAAGTAGAACAAAGAAAAATTTTAGGGCAGTGAAAATAGTCTGTATGGGGCTATAATAATGGGTAGATGTCATACATTTGTCCAAACCCATAGAATGTAGAACAGCAAGAGTAAACCTAATGTAAACTGTGAAATTTGGGTAAATGGAATACGTCAATGCAGGTTCACCAGTTGTAGCAGATAAATGATGTTGATCATGGGGGAGGCTATGCCTGTGTGGGGTCAGGAGAAATAAGGGAAATCTCTTAATTTTGTGATGAACTCAAAACTTCTCTTTAAAAAGTCTTTAAAAAGTGACATAAGCCCTGACTGGTTTGGCTCAGTGGATAGAGTGTCGAGCCTCGGACTGAAGGGTCTTGGATTTGATTCTGGTCAAGTGCATGTACCTTGTTTTCAGGCTCGACCCCCCAATTGGGAGCATGCAGAAGACAGCTCATCAATGTTTCTCTCTCATAGATGTTTCTGACTATCCCTTTCCCTTCCTCTCTGTGAAATATCAATTAAAAATATCTTTCAAAAAAGTGACAAAAAATGTCTTAAATGAGAAAAAAAAATTGTTAACTTTTGCTGCATTTGAGATTTATATGGTTATTTGATAATATTGTTTAAGAACTACTAGGTGTTAAGGCAATCCTCTATATTGCATCCTATATAATAGAGCTAATATGCAAATGGTCGTCACACCATAAAGACAGCTCAGAAACACAACACTGGGGAGAGAGGAATGGGGACCAGCCAGGCTGCAGCCCAGGAGAGGGAAAACCCGCCTGCTCCGTGGACCCTGGCACCGGCACCTGTGGCTGTGACTGGGCAAAGCCGCCGCCCATGGTCCCCTGCAGCTGTTGCTGGCCCGGACCAAGCCAGCCGGGTCCTGGGTTTCTATGGCCAGCCAGAGGGAGGGAGGCCTGGATCCCAGGTGCCTGCGAATGGCTGAAGGAGGGAATCCTGGGACCTGGATGCAGGGCAAGGAAGAAGCGGTTAGGGGCGATTAGGCAGGCAGGCAGAGGGGTTAGGGGTGATCAGACAGGCAAGTAGGCTAGCGGTTAGGAACCAGCGGTCCCAGATTGCAAGAGGCAGTCGGACACCCCCCCGAGGGGTCCTGGATTGGAGAGGGTGCAGGCCGGTTTGAGGACCCTCCCCCCCCCCCCCCCCCCCCCCCCCCCCGCCCCCTGCCCATGCATGTGTTTAGTGCACCGGACCTCCAGTAAGAATATAACTTATCAGAGGTCCCTAGGTCTGGCCAGCAATTAAAGTGCGAGCATATGGCATGGAAGGGCTGGTCCCAGCTGACCCCTGGGCCCTGGCAGCACCTGGGCCCTGGCAGCACCAGTTCGTGCCCCGCTTTGCCTGACTCACGGAGCCTGAGTCCCCACGCAGAGATGAGGTGAGTGCGGAAGAATACCTCGGGTCGGGGCTCAGCATGGGCCTCTGGGCTGCCGCCCAGTGGTGCCACATGGAAGCCAGGCGGGTAGCACGCTCTTTTCTGGCCAGCCTTGCACGAACCCATGGGTAGCCTGACCGGTCCCTGTGATACTGGTGGCTACCGCCTGGCTCACCCAGAAGAAGCTGCGCTGGTGAGGGGCGGGCTCCTCTCGGGCCCCCAGCACCTGATCGTGGGGCTTCCCTGGCACGTGAGCCCTGGCATTCCTGGGAAGGGCAGCAGGGGGAGTGAGAGTAAGCTCAGCAGACCCCTGTGTTCTCACCGCACCTCTGTTCCCGTCACCCCCCACCGCAGGCAGCCAACAGGAGGTTGCAGCCCCCTGCCCGCCATGTTCCACATCAGCCTCTGGTGGCCAGCATATGTCATAGCAAGTGGTCAAACAACCGCCTGAGGGGACAATTTGCATATTAGGCTTTTATTATATAGGATGTGTGCAACTATTTCCTTATGTTGAAGACTTTAAAAGTTTAAAACATCAGAGCAAATAATCAATATTAAAAATTTTTTTTTCCAGCCAAAACCAGTTTGGCTCAGTGGATAGAGCATCAGCCTGCTGACTGAAAGGTCCCAGGTTCGATTCCAGTCAAGGGCATGTACCTTGGTTGCGGGCACATCCCCAGTAGGGGGAGTGCAAGAGGCAGCTGATCAATGATTCTCTGTCATCGATGTTTCTAACTCTCTAACCCTCTCTCTTTCTCTCTGTAAAAAATCAATAAAATATATTTAAAAAATTTTTTTTTCAGTCCTGGCTGGGGGGGGGGGGGGGGGGGGTCAGTTGGTTGGAGCTGACATCATCTCCTACACCCAAAGCTTGGGGGTTAGATTTCTGGTCAGGTCACGCGGGTTTGATCCCTGTGCATGTGCGTGGGCACACATGCAGAAGAATTGTTTAAAAAAATCTAACAAATATTTAATTGGTAGATTTTATTCATTAGTAATAGTCCTAATTTCTACTTCCTGAGATGAAACATTGCTTTTTATATTATGATACCAGAATATAGATACCACAGAATACTGCCCAACATGTTAAAATGAGGGAAATAAGCAGTTATTTGAAAGTTAAAATTTGAAATGATCACATAATGAATCTGAGTGGATTTGTGCAAAGTCATAAAGAAGCATAATAACTTCTTGGCTCAGACATCACAATGACATAGATTGTTTTAATATACCTGAAGAAAAAAGTAACAAGTAAATGCATATAAAATTGGGGAGGGAGGGGTGTGAATCATCCAGGAACGCAGAGAAAAAGGAGTCACAGAGGCATAAGTTGGCCCTGGCCATCCGAGCATGGTGTGCTGGTGAGGAGGGGCTGGTGCTCCTCAGGTCTTCTGAGCCTCACAGAGACTTTGCTCCTGTGGAACAGGGCACATCAGGCTCTCAACACAATGTCATTAAACATTAGAATCAAATAACTGACCACTCTCATTCTGATTCCATGCTCACCAAGCAGCCTTCTGCTTATTTGGCTTCTATGCAGTTTGTCTACAGGGAGGTGGGCAGATGACTAATTCTAGTCCCCTTGATCTTTCATTTCAGATTGGAATTCTGATACATTAGTCTTTTATCCTTGGCTATCTTAAATCCATCCCTGGAAAATGGACTCGCTCTCAGAGAGCTAACAAAATTAGATTTATTTGTCAGACTGTGGACCAGCTTACAGACTACAGTAAATCCATTATAGCGAGTGACAGTATAGAAGGATCTTGACTGACTGCCAACTTTCTTCAAACAATAGCTGTTTTGCTTTCCCTGAGCCAAATGTTCGTAACAGTCTTGGGAACACAGTGGTTTAGATTTCATCAATAGGGGGCCCTCAATAATCATATGATCGCTTGACTTATTTTTCTAATCTTGATATTGCCTAAGACTGACCCATTTTGGAAATTACAAAAGTAGAAAGTGAAGATAAGCATTACCTGAGAGCTGGAAATGGAAAATTTGAGAAGTGGAAATAAATGAAGAGGGTGCAATTGGAGTAAAGATGGCATCCTCATGATACGTGTTCCACATACTGTTTTTCCCTGTGCCAACTGCTCCAGCCTCAACTATTTCCTAGCATCTTTATTTTCCTCTATTAATGAGAGTAAGAAAATGCTAAGAAGCAAGGACATTTGATTTTTGTACTTTAACTAGCTATATTAATTCTAAATAACACAAATGATTGTAGGATAAATAAGGCTGCCAGATAAAATACAAGATTACTAATTAAATATAAATTTCAGATAACAAACAATATATATTTTTTTATTGAAGGAGTATGTCAATTTTTTTTTAATTGAAAAGTATAAGTATGTCACAAGAGTGGATATTTGCAATACTTGTAAAATTGTCTCATATAATATTTGGGTCATACTTATATGAAAAATTGTTTACTCTGCTGAGGGTTGCCAAATGGGCGAGGGTTTGAGGGCTGAGTGAAAAAAGATGAAGGGATTGAGAAGTACAAATTGAGCCTGGCGAGTGTGGCTCAGTGGTTGAGCATCGACATACGAACTACATGCATGAATGGGAAACGGGAGACAGAGACACAACAGTTTGAAGACTTTTCCAAGCGACAGTAGTCTGAGCTCAAATATGGCCAATGCAAAATATCTAACAGATATAGAAAGATTTGGCGACTGAATGTGAGGCCAAGGGAGAGGTATGAGTTAAGAATAATGAAAGTGATATACGAGTTTGGCCACTGGGGCTGCTGATGGAGATTAAGTTCCATGTTGCACATGTTGAGTACTGACCCTTATCCATGCATTCCATTGAATCTCTTACATATCTACCTATTGTGTTTTAACCTCTTCTTTCACTGAAAAACCCATTCATCTCTGTGTTCTATATTTTGTCCCAAGCCTCTGTCGGTGATCTAAAAATAACTTCTTTTGTAAATGTTGCACTTTATTTTTTCCCTTTCATCTCATATTGACTTGTGCTCTCACTTTCCTCCTGGCACCTTTCCTCCCTCCTTCTGTCGCCCTAAGTCTGTGTTTCTTCTGCCTCAGAGGAATTGCTTCCTTCTGGGTCTTCCACTGCTATTGGTTCTGGGTTTCCTTGGCAACCTCTGTCTCTCTGATTTTCTCTGCTTGCTTATTAGAAATCTGACTAAATCTATAATTATCACTGATCAAAAATAGTAGAAGGAAAGTGACCAGCATTGCCTCTGAGAAAAGAAGTGTGCAGATTTAGGAGAAACAGAAAAACATTGAGACCAAGGGAGAAGGATGTAAAAGGAGTAAAGAAGGTATTGATTTACATGATTTGTTATTTTCATTTGTCAGTGTACTGGTAGTAATGGCGTCAGTGGATGTTCAAGGTGATAATTTCATTAGGCAGGCAGCTGAATCATGTATCCTCCTTCAATTCTCCAAGGCTTGGCTCAGCCAATATGGAGGATAGAAAATAATATTCTAAATTATTGTGAAAATATGAAATGCAAACCTTCAGGGAAGAAGAAAAAAAGATGGAGACTACACTTGCTCTAATGTTTACATTAGGAATATATCAGATTACAATTTAAGAGGAATAAGATTAGTAATTACCAATCTTAATTTTAGGTCCAGTGACACACTTTTAAAATACAATCAGTGAGATTTTAATTTTTGTATAGTACATTCTATATTTTATACTGTGATATTATTACTTTTATTACATGAAGTCACTAGGGTGGAGAATAGGTGCTTTGCTTCTTTAAATCTAGATACAAATATTTCTGCTAAAATTCAGAAATATTCATTGCTAGAACCAGGCTTAATGTTATTGGGTATTAGTGAATAGTAAGGCATTTAGCAAAATCCTCATCAGAAAAAGTTGAAAAACACACTTATCAGAAGAGACTTCTTTTGGCTATTCAAGGCAAATAGATCATTATTTGGATTCTTACTCCAGGAAGGAGGTTAATAAGCACAGTCTATAGGACCAGTAAATTCAATAATTGAGTTAGACAGTTGAGATGTTGGATTGAATTCTATATTGTTAACATTTGGATAAAAAATAAATATATTGATTGACAGTGAAGTTATTTATTCATTACACATTAATATAATTGAAAACACAACATATTTAATCATGTTGGGCCTAAGACACTGTAATAAAGTGTTTTTGTTTGTTTTTTACAAGTAAAATTTCATTTTAGGTCTTGGGTGCAGTACTTTTCCTGACTTCTCTTGTGTTTGTTTCCCCATCACACTCATTCTCACCATGAAATCCTTTTGCAGTTTGGATGGCTTGGCCCCATCCCACCCCACTCAGAAATGAGTGCTCGCTGGGCAAAGCTGATCAAGGTAAATTCTGTCACAGGAATTTGTTTAGACATCCCCGGCCTGAGTCAATCAACACTGTCCTGGACACAAGGTTTGGAGAGAGTCCTCTGATCCGTGTCAAGCACCTGACTTGTGTGGTCACTGGTCCTCCTTCTGGATCTGAGGGAGGACGCACGTGGCCCCCGTTCCTGCTGGCGGCCATCTGTGTCCCTGAGGGAAGATGGCCTCCAGGGGACACTCGAAACCTGAGAGTCACAGAGACACATGTGGTTTGGAGGCGGTAACCCTTGAAAACATCTTTCTTCACGTTTCTATTATACAAGTCAATAAAGCCCCTTAATTTAGGCCAGTTTCAAATGAATTTACTGTTGTTGGTAAATGAAAAAAATCCAAAATTATATACCTCCTCTTGGGCCTTACACAAGCATCCAAGAGAGTAGTAGTCAACTTCAGTGTAGTCAGATTGGGATTACCTAAATTTATTTAGGATCTTGTGTCTTATAGTTTATAGTTAAGACTAGTTTGAGTATAAAAGTCTAGACAATATAGTCCCAACATATCTTGGTATATTGCAGATACTTGGGGGTTTTATGTTCTAATGTTTGATTAACATAGATGACTGTTTATTATTAATATTAGGCACTCTGTCACTATCTGTATTATCACCCACAGCAGTGATAAACATAGTTCTAATACTTAAAGAGCTCAAAGGACTAGTTAGGGAGGCAGACAAGAATATCAAAGAGGGATGCAAAAGTTAAATGGGAAATGAGAAAGACTGCAAACAGGGGCACCTTACTCAGAATGATGGGGTGTTGTATAGGAGAGAAGGGAGGGGAATGGCAGGGAAGGGCAGGTGTCATTCAGGACTCCTAAGAAGGAGTTAGCAACTTTGGTTTGGATCTCTCTGGCAGTATGGTGAAGCCTAGGGACCCATTTTCAAAACAGTGTTTTTAAATGCATACAATACTTTGGATTAACAAAGTAAACAGTGTATTAAAAAGCTATTGAAGTATTTAAAAAAAAATGAGTGACTTTAGTAATATATGTGCTTCTTGATTAACTCATTGAACAAGATCTAGAGCACATGTGTCAAACACAAGGCCCGCGGGCCAAATCCAGCCCGCCAGGCCTTGCAATGTGGCCCGCACCGCGCTGTCATCACTGCACTCCGCTGTCAGTTTATGACATTGTCAGTTTATGACTGTTCAGTAAACCATTCAGCCCGCGATTTAGGCTGGATTTTAGATTTTGGCCCCTTCTCTGATTGAGTTCGACACCCCTAATCTAGAGGAAGGCATCATTATTAACATAATTTTGAGGTAGCAATGAATGTGAATGATATTTTGGGTTAACTGCAGCAACTGTAATGTGATACGGAAATACCTGTGGTTTCTTCTGGTTGCAAAAGCATAGGTATTGCTAATACTATGTGGTTTGTGGCCTACATTTGTAATAGGATGTGCTGAATTTTTATTTAGCGGTTTAGTTTGATGTAATTTCCTGGATCCCTGAATTCTATACCAAGTTTTTAAAAATACCTGGTGTTAAGGAGAGAGAAAATTTGAATATGTTTTAGACAGACTGAAGGAGGTGTCTGGGTGAATGAAATAGCAGTGAGTTTGAAACATATGGAACATCATGTACAAAGATGGAGGAGGCATGAGAAAAGGTCAAAACATCAAACTAAACCGCTAAATAAAAATTCAGCACATCCTATTACAAATAGAGAGCTAGATCCTAACCAATGCAATAACTGAGGACCTTTCAGTCCTCAGTCAGCAGATTGCATTGGTTAGGATCAAGAATGAATTAAAAAAAAAAAAGAATGAATTTCACATTGTGGTAGGCAGTGAAGTTGAAAAGACTGGCAAAATCTCCTATCTTTGGGATACAGGTTGATTGTACTCTATGGTGATTAAACGTGCTCCTGTGTTTACTATGTTTAAAATCCTTTGCAAACTCTATATTGCCTAGGGTGGGGGTCCAGAACGAGTCAGTTCAATTTTGCCTCAGTGGTACACAGAATGTCTGAAGCTAAAGGCAACTTTAACCTCAGGCTCAGGAGAAACTTCTGATCAAGAATGAATTAAATTACATAGGAGAATTTAAATCAGAGACCTTGCCCATTAGAGACAACGTCTTTTGATCTATCTATAGGGCAAGGCAAACTTCTTTTTACTAGAAGTCTGATTCTCTTACCATCCTGCAACGATCCTTTGAAGCCTCAAAAAACCTTACTTCATCCCTCGCTCAGGATGTCTTATGTACTTTAATACCCTGTCTCTGAAACTCTCATGTCTGTGGGGTCTCTGACTCTTGTATGCGAAGTTCCCATACATATGTAGGTATTACATATGGTTATTTTCTCTTGCTAATCTGTCTCATGCCTATTTAGGGCAGCCAGAAGAACCTTGACGGGAGAGTAAAGTTTGTTCCTCCTCCCACTAACATATATGGTTGCTTTTCATAGTCTAGCCCAGATTTTCTTTTTTTGTCTCATTTACCATCACTTTTCCTGTCATATACTGTACTCCAAGGACTCTTAATATCATGCTATATTTACATACACTGTTCTCTTTACCTCTACTCATCAGCTGAATGGCCACTTTCTGTGCCTCCGCTGTAAAATGAGGACAGTAAGTACCCCAAAGACTTGTTGTGGGGATTAAATCAAATAGTTATTGAAACTTGTTTGGCACAATACCTGACACAAGGAGAGTTCTCAATAAATGATAGCTATTATTACCTATAATATCTTTTCCTCTTGCCCAATTAGCCAACCCCTATATATTCTTTAAAACCTAGCCTGAACTTTACCTTCTAAAAGATTTCCTGATCACCTGACTTTCATTTCCTCCAAATATAATGAATAATTTTCTCTTCAATATTGTATATGAGTATAGTTTAATTTCAATTTTTGTATTTTTCACAATGTATTATAATCTTTCATTTTTATATTATTTTCCCTATTATACTGTGGAACTCTTAAAAGGGCTGAATATTATTTTTGATGTCTATAGTGTTTGATTTTATTGGGAGGCCACTTACTAGTTTCCACACCTGTCCATGAGGGGCAGCCACTAATAAGGTACTTTTAAATTCTGGATCCAGTGATACTTTATGGAAATAAAAGTAGATAGACAACTTGGTTCATGCTCTCACAATCTCTCATTACCTGAATTACTGCATACTTCCTTAAAAATTTATTATATTTCTGATGAATAAAATGTAATACTTTCTCTTTATAAAAAGAAATTCAAGCAATGCAGGGGATACGTGATTTAACAATTCCATCTTCCAGAAATACTCACTGTTCACTCTGTGTGATGTATATATTGTCTAGACTTCTTCTGTTTTGTTTTTTAAAAATATATTTTATTGATTTTTTACAGAGAGGAAGGGAGAGAAATAGAGAGCTAGAAACGTCGATGAGAGAGAAACACCAACCAGCTGCCTCTTGCACACCCCCTACTGGGGATGTGCCCACAACCAATGTACATGCCCTTGACCGGAATTGAACCCGGGACCTTTCAGTCCTCAGACCGACGCTCTACCACTGAGCCAAACCGGTTTCAGCTATTGTCTAGACTTCTACCCTGTTTCCCCGAAAATAAGACAGTGTTTTATATTATTTTTTTCTCCCAAAGTTGCGCTAGGTCTTATTTTCAGGGGATGTCTTATCTTTCCATGCGCTAGGTCTTATTTTCGGAGGATGTCTTATTTTCGGGGAAACACCGTATATTCAAACTAGAGGCCCAATGCATGAAATTCACGCAAGAGGAGGCCTTCCTTTTCCTGGCTGCCAGCGCAGGCTTCCCCCTGGCATCCGGGACCCGGACTGGCTTCCTTCTGGGCCCGGCTTTGTCCGGAAGGACATCCAGTCTAACTAGCATATTACCCCTTTATTACTATAGGTATGAACGCATTATTATTTTTTTATTTATGCATTCTTCTGTTTCCCTCTTTCTAGAGAAGCCCCTGTCATCTATTCTGAATACATGCTTTTCTAAAGTATGAGTGAGTGGCTTTTCTAAAAGGCAAAACTCAACATGGCCGAAACCGGTTTGGCTCAGTGGATAGAGTGTCGGCTTAGGGACTGAAGGGCCCCGGGTTCGATTCCGGTCAAGGGCATGTGCTTTGGTTGCGGGCATATCCCCAGTAGGGGGTGTGCAAGAGGCAGCTGATCGATGACTCTCTCTCATCGATGTTTCTAACTCTCTATCTCTCTCCCTTCCTCTCTGTTTAAAATCAATAAAATATATTAAAAAACAAACAAACAAACAAACAAAACTCATTATGCTTCTCCCCTGTTTAATACCCCTAAAAGGCTATCTATTTCTTTTAGGATGAAGACTAAACATTTAAGATGACATAGGGAGTCCTACATGTTCTGACCCTTTCTTATTTCTCTAGCTCTGGAATCGTTCTTGACTGTGTTGCATTCTAGCATTGAGACAGTGGACAAGTTTTTTCAACTGTCAGATGAAGATTAAAAATGATACTTATCACAAGAAAATAATATGCAAAGTGCCAAACATACTGCCTGGTTTTGAGTTAACAATAACTGTTAATTTAAAACTAATGACTAAAAGAGTAGTTTGTATTTAAGTATTGGCTATTGTGGAAGAACCAAATGTTCTTGTATATATGAATATGTTCAATCTCTCTTGCTTTCTGAGTAGAATTCTTTGAGGTGTTGATTGGGTAATGCTTAAACATAATTGGAACAACATCCATTCCCCCCACCAAAATTAAAACGAAAAGTTAAAAAAGGAAGAAGGGAAGAGATTGATTTGAATAGATTTGAAAGAAGATGGGAGGTGTAAACCTGAGTGTTGTGGGAGGTGGAAGAGAGGCTAGTTCCCTCAGAGGTTTATTTTAGTTTTTTGGCCAGGGAGAGGGGGGAGGGGTGATAGCGGGGAGGTGGTGATAAAAATTAAGGAAAGAGATTTGAGAGAGGCAGTTGTCAGATAAGCTGGACTTCGGAGAGATAAACGGGTAAGATCTTTAGGACATTTTGCTAACGTCCCTCCACTCCAGTGCCCATAGATTTAGGCTTTATGGATGTCAGACTTAAAGTTCTTTTAGAATGTTACGCTGAGCCGAGATTGGTCATGAACCAGCCCAGGGATTCCAGTTACACAATCATATTTGCCAATCTCCAGCCTCCACTATCCACGTTTAGGACGCCTGCCCGAAATTGGTTCATCAACAAATATTTGAGTGACCTACCTCTCCCCTTCTGCTGAATAGCCTGGTTTCCAAGGTCAGCCCCTAACCTCTTCTACAGTGACTCTTGTGACACTCCAACTCCAAAATGTGCTGCTCCTCTGGGAGCGCGCGCGCGCGTATGTTTGTGTGTGTGTGTGTGTGTGTGTGTGTGTGTGCGTGCGCGCGCGCGCGTGTTTGTGCAGCCTAACTCCCCGCGTCCGCTGCATTCCTCGCGCCCTTCAAGGCCGAACCCAATTGCTGGACCATCTTTCTTCCTCGACCGAGCTCCTTCCCGCCAGGGGTGGCATTTTAGAAATGCACTCGCTCCAGGGCAAGGCGCGAAGAATCTCAGTAAACATTTGGTGAATGAATGTCCCGGGCATCTCCGTGACATCACATCCTGTGTGCAGAGGCGTGGGCCGGCGCTCTGCGGGAAGCCTAGAGGTCGCAGGGCTCGGGTCGTCCTGGACCAGATGCTTCAGAGCCTCCAGGAGAAGCGCGGCCCCGCGGAGCTCCGGGGCTTCTGACCCGGGAAGTCCAGTTCGAGGCAGCAACGCGGCGCCCAGCAGGTGCCGCCGCCGCCGCCGCCGCCGCCGTCGCCGCCGCCGCCCTCCGGCCGCCGCAGAGCGCGCGGGGGCGGGAGCTCGCGGCTCACCTGTCGCGGTGTTTCCTTTCTCTCCACTCTCGCCCCTTCCCGGGGAGCTCTCGCGAGAGAAGCCGGAGGAAGATGGCCGTGCCCTGTTTTTCAGGCTGAGACCGCGGTTGGCATCGGCCGCGCCGGGGACCGGGATCGTGGTGTCGCCGCGGGTCCCCTGAGCACTAGCTCCCCCCAGCGAGCGCGCGTCCAGCCAGCTTCGTCCCCCAAGCCGAGGGCCGGCGGCGCCCCTTCCTTCCCCCGGGAGATGCGTCCGTCCGGGGCGCGGGGGCTCTCCGCGAGTTCCTGCGGCGCCGGCGGCTCCCGGCCACCGCTCTGAGCGCGCCGCGCCGCCGCCGCAGCGCCCACTCCGCCGCGGGCGGCCCGGCCCCCGGATTCCCTCCCTGCCCCTGGCGGCGGCGATGACCGGGGAGAAGATCCGCTCGCTGCGGAGGGACCACAAGCCCAGCAAAGAGGAGGGGGACCTGCTGGAGCCCGGGGATGAGGAAGCGGCGGCGGCCCTCGGCGGCGGCACCTTCACCGGAGGCAGGCTCGGCGGCGGCGGCAAGGGCGGCAGAGCCTGTCATAAGATCTTCAGCAACCATCACCACCGGCTCCCGCTGAAGGCGGCCCCGGCCTCCTCCGCGCCGCCCGGCGCGCCGGCCCTGCCGCTGCACAACTCCTCCGTCCCCGCCGCCTCCCAGTCCCAGGCCCTTCTAACGGGCACCCACCCCGCTACGGTCGCCGCGGACGGAGGCATCTCCCCCGCACACTACCCGGTGCACGAGTGCGTCTTCAAGGGGGACGTGAGGAGGCTGTCCTCGCTCATCCGCACGCACAATATCGGGCAGAAAGATAATCACGGTGAGGAGTGCTCGCCCCCATTCCCCTTCCTCCTCACCGGGCCTAGGGTGTGCCTCCCCCTCCAACTCCCCCCCCCCCCCCCCCAAGGCCTCTGCAAATCCTAGGCTCCTCGCCCGCAGACCCTCCTTCCCTCAGCTCGCCCTCCGGGCCAAATGCCCGGCAGTCAGGACGGGTTCGGGAAGAGCATGCCAGTGGTCAGGGGGTTGGTTGGTGCTTGCGGGTGCAAAGGAATGTTTCCTCCTCGCCCACTTCAAAGTTTCCCGCAAGGAACCGTTTTGTTTGTCTTTGAGACAGGCCTTGAGTGTGTGTGTGTGTTGATTCTTGACGATAAGAGTCTTTAACGGTGCCTCTCATCCGTCCTGGCTTTCTTCCCCTCTCTGTTTACGGAATTGTGTTTTCCTTCTTTCATCTCCCACCTTGGAGGGGGGGTGGTGTGGAGGGGGTGTCTTGATTTTGGATTCAGATAGTGTCCACTTAACCTCCATTACCTAGGGACAGATCCCAACGTGATTGCAACTGGTTGTGATCTGTACCTGCCAGGTGGTGGTTTCTCTCTTGTTGTTGTTTTTAATGCTTTTAGGAAAATGTGATACAAAGTGTCTAATTTTCGCATTTAAGATGGAATGCTAAGTGCCTTGATATTTTGAAAGCCACACAGTTTACATTTGTTGACATCTGATACCTAGCGTAAGTAAAGTGACTTCTGAGTAGGTAACATTGTGTTGGAGTAGAGCTTTGAATGTTTTGCTTGTTTTAGATAGGCAATTGCTGATAGTAACATTTCATCTTGATGACTGACTAGAAATAGTTCTGTGGTTTTTCATAGTAACTTCATCACAGCCTATATGACAGAATGTAGAATCATTTGTTATTCAAGGACTTTATTTCAACTTTTTGCCTTACTTTAACTCAGCTGATTTTTTTTTTATTCTTTAGTTCTAAAAACAATGATTGAGTTGACCTCTAGTCAACAGTAAATTAATGAAAACCAATGTAAACATTGATATTTTCAACATTTCATAGGCCATTTAAACTGGGTAGTTGGCAAGTGATGTTGATAGCTTTGCTTTTAACTGAGCATGACTATTGCATACATTCAGTTAGGATACACTGAACTCTGTGCTCCAAATAATATATAACACATTGATGAAATACTTGCCTGTGGAATAAGCTCCTTTAATTCCATTGGATTCTAGGCTTATCCAAAATTAGGGCAGAAATTGAGGTGAAGTAAGATTTCTGTTGATTGTATAATTTTCTAACAATTGCTCTTGTATTCTGAATTTAGTGATATTGTAATAATACCACTACTTGTCATTTATCATAAATCAAATCCCCCCAAAAGCACCCAGTTTTTCATTCCTACATTTACTTATTTTACTATTGTTGCAACAAGTATAATATTGTTTGTTGTTGATGGTAATATATTTTAACTTTTCTTGGAAAGAATGTTGGTGGGAAAAATGTTGTAGTTTCTGATTATTAGTCAATTATTAAGAGGTTTCTCATATTTGGTCTTCATAGTAGCTACGTTTTACTTTATGGTCATTGTCATTGGAAGAAAAGTCCCTGAAAACATAAAAGATTCCTTCTGAGAGTTCATAACGTTTCAAATAAGAGCTATGTGAATATAAGTAGTATAGTATGGTATGTTAGAACTGATTTTCTTGATTGATCGCAAATGGTACTGAATTGCAGGATTATTGGGCTTCCATATTCTATAACGCAACATTTAGAAGTTGGTTTGCTAAAATACAAATTCTATTCAAAGTAATGGAAATCCTAAATACTCCTAAGTTCTTGTCCCTAGCCCACTGAAATTCACTTTTTTAAGTTGCCTTGATATATCAAATGTTTGCATTGTATTTAGGTACCATTATTTTGTTGATATTTCTGGTGAATGTAACCAGTGGCTCGCATACCTGTGGAAAGTGTAATTATTTTTCCCCCTTCAATATGTATTTTCATGTCCTGCAGTAGAGTCTCCTAAGAAGAGTAGTTTATATTTTGTTATTTATGTGCTTCGTTTTTAGCAACCTGGATACTTTATTTAGATTTTTAGAATATTTTTCATTTCACATTACAAAAGATAAATGCTTTTTAAGTCATCCAAACAGAAACAAGCTATGTATTATATTTGGATTGTTGTAACATGATAAGTGCATAGCAGAATCATATACTCATACCAGTGCATAGCAGAACCATACAATCATACCACACCATATCATATAGTTTTATATTCACTGTAGAGATGCCTTCTACAACATTATGATAGTGGTCATCATCATAGATACAATTTAATGAGTGTTTCAGCACTGTACTAAATATTTATACACATTATCAGATTTAATTCTCACAATTACTTTGCAAAGCAGATGTTTTTATCCTTATTTTAAAGGAAGGTTTTCCTAAAGTTTCATACTTAGGATAAGTTGCAAAAAGGAGAAGTGAATATCAAAGCCCATGATCAACCTCTTTGTAAATATTTCTATTGATCAGGACCCACTATATTGCAAAGAAGTTAATTTTAATGTGTATGTGGCAGTTTATAGCCAAGTGCTTTAATACATTATTTTCCCATTTAGTGGTTATAGTAGACTTGTAGAAAGATTTTGCATTGGAGAGCTCTCATAGTTTTTCAGAGCCCAAATCTCTTGCTTGTTCTGCATCTTTTTTTATTTAAATGGGCTACCTGGTTCACTTGATAGTCCTTTAGATATTTGACAAGAGCTATCATGTTCTTATCTTCAGGTAAACATTCCTAACTTCTGTATCCATTCTTCATATAACATCATTTATAAAATTCTTAGTATGGTCCCTGAAACACATAGTACATACTAAGTGCGTGTTAAATAAGTGAAAATCTTAAACATCTTCTCTCAGTGAAACTCTGGTTTTTAAATTCTTCCTTCTTTATTGTTGAATTGAATAGGAAGGAAAAAGGAAAAATAGAGTTTTTTCTTTTGTGGTGAAATGTTGGTTGAATATGAGTTGCTTTTTTTGAGCCATCAATTATTATTATTATTTTTATATATTTTATTCTTTTTTTTTTTTTTTAAAGAGAGGAAGGGAGAGGGATAGAGAGCTAGAAACATCAATGAGAGAGAAATGTCGATTAGCTGCGTCTTGCACACCTCCTACTGGGGATGTGCTCAAAACCAAGGTACATGCCCTTGACTGGAATCAAACCTATGACCTTTCAGTCCTCAGGCTGATGCTCTATCCACTGAGCCAAACCAGTTAGGGTGTCATCAATTATTTTGAGGTCTACTGCATTTGGATCCAAACAAATCTCTTGAAATTTAAGTTAAATTATATATATACTATGTTCAAATATACCAAGTGATGTGACTCATTGTATGTTTAGTAACAACTGTTTTTGGAATGGGTAAAAGATCCATTACATTACATGTACACAGATTTATTAAACTTTATATATTTGTTCTATCTTTTCTCTTTAGCATAGAATTAAAAGTATATTTTTTATATTGACTATTAAGATTTTTCTGAATCACTTTTAGCTAATGGTAGTTAAACAAACCATCATGTTTTTACCTCTTCACCTTTAGAATTGAGAATGCTTGTGAAGCATATCGAAGACTTTTTTTTTTTTTACACCAAGCAACCTCTATGGCTGCTGCCTTTTAGATCTCGAAGACTTTCTTGATTTTGAGTGCACTTCCTATTTGTTAAACATGTAATTTTAATTTACTTACATATCCTTAGAAGTTAAGCACCTTCTCTTGGCCATTTAGTCAGAAGCTTTTAGGTGTCAGAAAGATGAAAGTCATTGATAAGTAAATTGCTCACACTAGTCTTTTCTAGATTGTGAACAATTTCTGATCTATTATGAGAGATTTGGCAGTTTCTGCTGCCTTTAATTACATTGCCTGGCATGTGACAAGCCATCCTCTCTATATACAGTTAATTTTTATTTTTACTGAGTTGTAGTGTAATCCTGAAGTGATTGTAGATTTCAAATTTAAGTTAAAATTCAATTTAGAGTGTTTCTAAATGCAGGTAACTCATTGAAGTGATAAGGAAATAATTAACATGTGTTATATCTCTGCCTGGTAGTCCACAGATGTCTTCAATAAGGGATTTTGAAACATTTTAATTTTGAAAAATTAAAAAATGTATGTTTGAGAATTGAGGCAATAGGATAATCTGTTTAGTGTTTGTAAGTTTTTTTCAATTCTGATTTATTCTCTAGAAATCTTTAAATTCCCTTTTGGTATTTTGCCACTAAAATCTTTTTGATAGGTGATGCAAGAGAATAATGCATACTATGTCTATATGAGAAGAAATGATTACAAAGCTAAACTGCATGACAAAAAAATAAAAAATAAAAGTCTTGAACTAAGCCTCAAGTGAACAATTTTAGCAGGAGGATTATAATGATGGCACATCTTTAAAAAAGAACACTGGTAGTTGTATATCTGTTCTCCTTTGTATGTATATATGTGTGTGTGTGTGTGTGTGTGTGTGTGTGTGTGTGTGTGTGTGTGTGTATAATTGAGAGAGGAAGGGAGAGGGAGAGAGAGATAGAAAACATCAATGAGAATCATTGATCGGCTGCCTCCTGCACGCCCCCTACTGGAGATGGAGCCCGCAACCCAGGCATGTGCCAATGATTTTTGGATCTATTGCTCTATCCACTGAGCCAAACCAGCTAGGGCTCTCCTCGTGTTTTGTAGTCTTTTCTGAACTTTGTTTTTGAAAGGCAGACCTTGTTTTCCCTTCAAATGGTTCTGGAGGCCCAAGATAATCCATTCAAGTGTTATATACTGTCGCTGGGGAAGAGGGTGATACGGTGGTGAAACCTGTAACTCTGCTGATCTATTGGGTTGATTCCGTTGATTATTTTTTTGTTTGTTAATCCTCACTTGAGGCTATTTTTCAATTGATTTCTAGAGAGAGTGGAAGAGAGGGGGAAAGACAGAGAGAAACATTAATGGGAGAGAGGCACATAGATTAGTTGCCTCCTACACACACCAGACTAGGGCTGGGGGTTGATTGAGCCTGCAACTGAGGAATGTGCCCTTGAACCCTTCAGTCCATAGGCTGACACTTTAACTTAACCACTGAGCCAAACCAGCTAGGGCCAGTTGATCTTAATGATGACTATATGAATATGACTTCCCATCTTTCACCTCTTCCCCCATGTGCATCTCCAACAGAGTAGGACTGCCCATGGGTTAAGTTTTTGAGATTTACACTTCACTTGAGATTTTATCTGATACTTGGATTTATATTGCATGTCAGTCTGCTATGAGGTTAGATTCATTTGACTCCTGTAAGTCATCTTAGTTTGCTTCTAGTGCATTTAGATTCTTGGTGGTAGATATCTATCAGGCATGTTAATGCATGCTTTCTCTTACTCAGCACTGTACTGAATTTTATAAAAGCATATGTGTAGTTTTGCATATCCTCTTATGCATATATATCATTGGGTTGGCTTTCTTGTGGATACCTGCTTTGTCTGGGGGCGAAATGTTTCTTGGAGAGTAAAAACCGATTTTAACACTATGCTAATGGTTCTTTAACATTTTTTTTCTTATCTTTGTTCATTTATTAATTTTTTCTTTGTTACTTCATGTAACAGATACATATTGAGTTCACAATGTGTGATAAACAGTGTTTTAGGTCTGGTTTACAGCAGTGAACTAAAAGTTCCTGGTCTCCTGCTTACATTTTAAAAGGGGAAAGGTAAATAATTGATTGACAAACTAATACATATATGGTAATGACAAATATAGAGTAAAATAAAGCAGGATGAAGCGTGTAGAGAGGATGAGGGGAGGTAGTAATTATTTCACTGAAGTCGGGTTCCGCGAAGACATCAATGATAAAAGAAATTTAGGCAGTTATCTAAAGAAAGTTAGAGAACACATCTGGCAGAACAACAGAGTTTCAGGCAGATGCAAAGAAAATTCCCTGTTTAAGGAATAGGAAGGCCAGTGTGGTTGGGACAAGGAGTAGAGTGATAAGAGAGGAGACTTGAGAGGTGACAGGGAGGAACTTTTGTAGACCATTGTTAAAGATTTGGGCTTTTATTTGAGCAACATAGGAAGCCACTCTAGGATTTTGAACAGAGGAGTAACACTGATTTTAAAAGGCTCACTCTGGCTGCTCTCTGAAGCAAAAACTAGGGGACACAAGGCTCAATTTATCATGCTATGTTAATAAGGAAGGGTAGCTATGGAAATATTGAGAAGGGAGGAATTGAAGATGGGTTGGATGTAATATGCTCATAGATGAGTATATAGTATAGTACCATTTATGAGAGAAAATACAAAAATTCTCTTATTGCTTGCTTGGATGGGACTTGAAAGTGTCTGTGGAAGCTAGAGCTCTGTTGGTTCTAGTACTTGTAATTTCCTGCTTTGCTTCCTAGATAGGGGGCACATCAAGTCAAAACTATTTTTGTAATAATACACAGTCATAGCTTGCCTTTCTCACTGTGCTGGCAGTTTTGCTCATGATATAAAAGCAGTGGTGAATAAATATTTGGAACCATAACATGAATCAGGGCACCAAACCTGCCAGTAGACATTGTATTATTCACTGCCATGTATTTGCAGTTTTAATTTAAAAAGCATTTTTCTTAATGTCTTTGATGAAGTTGAAATGATTAATTTTTATTGTCTTAATCTCAAGTACATATCTTTTTAATATTTTTTGACATAATATGGATGATGCATGATGTTGTTCTGCATACTGAAGAGAAAATAGGAGAAACAGTTCTGCAGTTTTTTGAGTTGTAAGCCACTGACTTTCGTCATGGAACCCCATTTTTACTTGGAAAAAAAAAAAGCCAGTTTACAAACTATGGTTATTCCAATTTTGATATTTGGCACACGTTTTCTGGAAATTGAATGAAGTGAGCTTGTAACTTCAAGGAAAACAATTGACAGTATTGCCAGTGGAAAAAACATCAAACTTTGAAATGAAAATTAGTATTTGGAAAAAGTTTCACTCTAAGTTTGATAATTTCCTGATACTTAAAGACTGTACTAGTCATTACCAAAAGTGAATTTTTTTGATTTTATATAGTGAAATGAGTTAATATTTAGAAGATCTGTGTAACTCGGTCAATATTTTTCAGATGATCAAAATTATGTATCAGTAAAAGATCTATTAGTTCATTTTTTGTTGTGAAAAATGTGATTATTTTTTTCATAAAAAAATTATATAAACATAATGGATTTTTGTCCTTTTAATATTAATAAATGAAAATATAAAATGTTAAATTTAATTTCTAATCTGGTAAAAATTGGTAGATTTCTAAAAGACTTTTGGCATCTTCAATAATTCTTAAGAGATTAAAAGGGTCTAGAAAAAAAAGTGTCTAGCAACCAAAATATTTTAAAACTGTTAGTGTAGTAAAAGGAATAAGGATCTTAGAGTCATGACTCCCACAATTTCTAGATATGTAATTTTAGAAAATTACTTAACTGTTATTAGCTTGATTTTTCTTACCTGTAAAGTAATATTTGTCTCACAGGGTATGGAGCAAATTAAATAAGATAACATATATAAAGTATATAGCATTGCATTGGGCAAATATAATAGATGAGCCAGAAATGCTAGCCATCCTATTTAATAAGATGGTAATATGCAAATTGACCATCACTCCAACACACAAGATGGCCGGCAGTTGTGGGTGATTAGGCCTGCAGGGGAGAGCAGTTCAGTTTTGTTTACTAGGTTAGAACCAAGGCATCCAATTACAGATTTAAAAATTTCATTGTGAAAACTTCACAGAGAAGGCTATTTTAAGTTTTGATTTTTTTTGTGTAACTAGCTTAAGCAGCAGGTAGAGGACTTAAAAATAGAATAATAAATGAAAGTGACTAGAACATTTGAGCCCTTGTTACATGATACATTTGGTCAGTAAAGTAAATGGCGGTGTTGGTTGGCTAGGTGAAGATGATGTTGATCATTTGCATTTAAAATATTGAAATCACAGCGTGATATTTGGCATCCTTAATTGTAGTATGTATTTCTGATTATGTTCTTAACTGTAAATTGAGAGAGATTGGATTATTGAACTCAGTCATTTTTGTTCATGAATTTTTTTGGAAATGTGATTGATTTGGTTTTGAAATGAGAAGTTTCATTTATAACTTCAGTAGATATTTATATTTTTAACTTTGCATCTAGATGTTCTTGGGTGGTTTAAGGAAACAGAGTAATTATCTAGCTACCCAGTTATCCTCCTGGGCAGTAACTGGTGTTATTTTCTTATTTTCTTTTCCAGTTACCATTTACAGCATGCTATTATTTATTTGTTTGTTTGTTTGTTTGTTTATTTTTCCTTTAAGATAGAGAAGTGAAGAAAGGTAACTGTTACTGCCTTTTCTATAGGTAGGACAAAAATGAATATTCAGAAATTTGTATTTGACCCCTAGACTTCTTGGAGTTTCAGGTTTTCTAATTTTTCTATTTGGGAATCTCATGGATATATTAAAATATACTTGTCCAAAATGGAGTTATCATTTTCACCTCACACCTGGCCAGTCTTTTAGTAAATCACGTTAAGTATCCAGTTGCTTAAACTTCCGTCATTGGGATTATTCTTTTTCTCATCCCATTTTTCTACCCATACACATCAATCATCAAGTTACTTTATTTTTTAAAAATATATTTCTTTATTGATTTCAGAGAGGAAGGGAGAAGGAGAGATATATATAGAAGCATCAATGATGAGAGAGAATCATTGATCAGCTGCCTCCCTCGAGCCCCCTACTGGGGATTGAGCCCGAAACCCAGGCATGTGCCCTTGGCCGAAATCGAACCCAGGACCCTTCAGTCCACAGGCTGACGCTCTAGCCACTGAGCCAAGCCAGTTAGGGCAACAAGTTATTTTATTTATTTATTTATTTATTTATTTATTTATTTATTTATTTATTTTTTAAAATTTGTTTTATTGATTTTTTACAGAGAGGGAGAGAGATAGAGAGCCAGAAACGTCGATGAGAGAGAAACATCGACCAGCCGCCTCCTGCACATACTGGGGATGTGCCCGCAGCCAATGTACATGCCCCTGACCGGAATCGAACCCGGGACCCTTCAGTCCGCAGACCGAGGCTCTACCGCTGAGCCAAACCGGTTTCGGCAATTTTAAATCAGTCTATTTTCTGTCTCCATTCCCACCACTTGAGACCAACCAATTTTTATCTTTTCCCTGGAATACTGCACCAGACTCATAACTAGTTTCTCTATGCCTTTCTATATGGTAACAAGTATAATCTTAAAATTTATTTGTATCAGGTCATGTCCCTGCTCAAGATCCTTTAATGTCTTCACTTAAAAGTATGTTCATATTTCTTATCATAGTTACAGAGCTCTGCGTGATTTGGTTGTTGCCTGCTTCTCTTATATTATCTTGTACAAAAAATCTTTTTTTTCTATGTTCTGGCCCTGTTTTCTTTCAGTTCCTTGAGTATTCTAGATTACTTTGGCCTCTGGAATACTTTTCATTCTTTGATTTCTTCGTTTCTACTTATCTTTTAGATCTCATTTAATTGATTTTTAGATAGGAAAGGAGAGATAAAAATTGATGAGAGTGTAAAACATCAGTTAGCTGCCTCCTGCAGGCCCCTAACTAGGGATCAAGCCTGAAACCTGGGCATGTGGCCTGTCCTGGGCCACAGAATACTTTTTCATTGGACTTGTTTTTATTCTTACTCATATAAATATTTCTAACATTATGGCCTAGCATTTTGAAAAGATAGCTAGATCACCCTAAAGGGTAGCTTGTCACATCTTGGAGGGATTGAAGTTTCTCTTTGGAAAATAGCTTATACCAGTGACTTTTGGTAGTCATGTCTTTTCTGGGACATGCTTCAATGTTTGCTTACTAACAGTTATATCATAGTGGTTTCGCTATTAACCTAGATTAAGTTCTGAGGTGTGAAAACTGGGGAGTGTATTGTCTAATCACTAATGGAGGTTTGTACGTCAAATTTTTATTTCTGAAAACCATAATGTGAATTGTATTCCAAAGTCTGCCATTAAAAAAATGTATTTATTTTATCTAATGACTAAGACTAAGATACTTACTATAACCCAGCTTGTTTTTTGGTAAAATTTCTTATAGATACAATTTAAATTTAGTGAACTTTATTTAGGTCTTGTAAATTTTACATGAAATACAATCTTGCTCTATTTGCCATGTTATTCTGGCTTTATTGATTAAGAGAGGTGTATTTGTGTGTGTGTGTGTGTGTATTTTAATTATCTTTGTAGGTTTTGTTTAGCTATGAGATTAGGGTAGATCATATGCAGATGTCTTAGAAAATGTAATCAAGTTTTTTTTTATTCTGTACATGATTTCTTCAATCATGTGTAGTTTTATTAGAAAAAAATTGTTCATGTAGCAACTTCTATAAAAATGCTAATATCTGAAATTAATATGCATAAACTTTAATTAGTAACTTTATTTTAAAATGTTACTATAGTTTTGATTTCTTCTATTATCAAGAAGTCTTTAGGCTGAATGATTTGGGAAATCATTTTGAAATTAAATTAGTCATTCTATAACATCAACTCTAGGATGTAGTCTGAACTCAATAGCATAGCCTACAGGTTCTCATTGATTTGTCTTTTGCTATTATTTCCCATTTCATTATTTGCTATTCTCCTGCATGTTTTTTACTCACACTAATTGTAAACTTTTTTTGTGTATTTCCCAAAACTGTTCTTGCATTTGAATGGAAGACTAGTCAGTGTTGCTTTCTTTTCTTACAAATTTCTAATCCCTTCTTCAAGACTTTTTTTCCACTGTGGTCTATCTTGAATATTTAAGTCTCTGCACAGGCAAAATTAGGTGCTCTACCTTGTGTTCTATTATCATGCTACACTCCCTTCTATTCTACTAAAAAATATAACAGTGATTTACTTTCATATTGGTTTCTAATAGAATTTTGACAACTTGAGGATGGGATTGGATCTTGCTGGTATTTATCTCCAAGAATGAGTTTATAATAAGTATTTAAGTTGTTTGCTGGAATGAGCAAAGAATAATACGACAGATAAATTAGCCGCAAAGGAAGCTCTAATTTGTTTAGAGAAGAAATCCCTACAGCAAAATGGGTACTTTTTGGAGAGAGGTGAGGGTGGGCTGTCAAAGGGAAGAGGAGTTGGCTGTATTATGTGTGGAAACCTTAACATCTTCTGACTTTGAATTTGCTATATAAACAAGATCATTTGCAATCACATTTACTTTGCTTAAAATCTGTCAGGGAATTTATGAAGGAGATGAAACTACTTCTAAATACACACTTTCTTATGTTTTTATACTAATTTAACTTTTTATTTTATTTTAGGAAACACTCCTTTACATCTTGCTGTGATGTTAGGAAATAAAGGTTAGTAAATATATATATATTTTTAATCTTTAACTTCACTAATGTATAGTCAGTTTTAAATTTTCCATATGAATTTTTTCTTTTTAGATTTAAAAAATTAACCTGATTATTTTATTTGCTAATTGAGGTTAGGATTCATTATATGAAAAATAAATACTTTCCATTAGTGGAAATCTTATATTAACCTTTATGCCTTTTGAAATTATGTGTTTTTGTTTTTACTTGGTTATTTTGTCAAGCAAGTATTTATAATTTTAGGAGACTCTTATATATTAAGGTTTATGCATTATTGTAATACCTAAAATATTCTAAGAGTTTTATAATCTTTAATGTGGACTTTTATATTAAAAACTCCTAAGTCTAGCTTTTTGTATATGATTGTAAAAATTTAATGCTTGTTTATTTTTTAATTAAGAAAACAACATGTAGACAAGGTGATTTAATTGATTTTAGAGAGAGGAAGAGAGAGGGAGAGAGAGATAGAAACAGAGAGAAACATTCGTTGGAGCCTACAGGATTGAGCCTGCAGTTGGGCATGTGCTCTGATGAGGAATCGAAATGCGGAGATGGATGAAATTGTGAGAGGGATGTCCTACTGGGATCGGGCCTAAATGGACAGACATCCCTCGAGGGGTCCCAGATTGGAGAAGGTCAGGCTGGTCTGAGGGACACACATCCCCATGCATGAATTTCATGCACCGTGCCTCTAGTATATATATAAAGAGCCAGCGACCAGAACGCCATAACAACCATAACGACCGTATTGACCAGCCGCTATGACAACTGACCCGATCGGGTATGGGCCTGGCCAGCCAACTTCCTGCAGCCCCTTCCCACCCTGCCACACCCCAGATCGGCACTTCCCACCCCGATCAGGGGAAGGGCTGGCCAGCCAACTGCCTGCAACCCCTCCCCCAGGCCGGTCCTCAATGGGCCCCCACCACCCCATCCCCATGGCCTCTCCCTCCCCCCCCCATCAGCTCTGCTCTCGATTGGCCCTTCCACTCAGATCAGGGGCCCTCCCCTGCAGGATTGAGGATTGATCACCTCCAACTGCCCTCCCCTGCTGGCCATCTTGTGGTGGCCATCTTGTGTCCACATGGGGGCAGTCATCTTTGACCACATGGGGGTAGCCATCTTGTGTGTTGGAGTGATGGTCATTTTGCATATTTTCCTTTTATTAGATATGTTTAGATAGGATAGAGGCCTGGTGCACAGGTGGGGGCTGGCTGGTTTGCCCTGAAGGGTGTCCCGGATCAGTGTGGGGGCTGCTTGGGAGAGGGGCCTGTGGTGGTTAGAAGCCGGCCATGCCCTCTCGGCGACCCAAGTGGAAGCCCTGGTATCTGATTTATTTATCTTCTATAATTAAAACTTTGTAGCCTTGAGCGGAGGCCAGGGCAGGCCAGGGCTATGGGAAGTTTGGCTTCCTCTGTTGCCAGGGGCAACTCAAGCCTCCTGCTCTCTCCAGCTCTGTGGCTGCCGCCATTTTTGTTGGCATTTATTTATCTTCTATAATTGAAACTTCAGCCTAGAGCGGAGGCCAGGGCCGGCAAGAGCAGGTGGGAAGCTTGGCTTCCTCTGTTGCTTGGGAAACCCAAGCCTCTTGCTCACTCCATGGCTGGTTGGGTTAATTTGCATACTCGCTCTTCATTGGCTGGTGGGTATGGCTTGAGGGCATAGTGGAGATACCGTCAATTTGCATGTTTCTCTTTTATTAGTGTAGATATGTGTGTATGTGTCTAAACACACACTCATATATGTAGTTTTTTAGTTATTTCTTTTTAAAAATTGGATCATAATATAGTTCTGCATTTTCATTTAGCAGTACAATGTGGATATTCCACGTTGAATGTATTTTTTGTTTTGTTTTATTGATTGTTTTACAGAGAGGAAGAGAGAGGGATAGAGAGCTAGAAACATCGATAAGAGAGAATCATCGATCAGCTGCCTCTTGCACACCCCCTACTGGGGATGTGCCCGCAACCAAGGTACATGCCCTTGATCGGAATCGAACCCGGGACCTTTCAGTTCAGGCCGACGCTCTATCTACTGATCCAAACCTGTTTCGGCGGATATTCCACATTGAGATAGCTTAAATTTATTCCTTTAAAATCATTTTTACATTTCTTTTTTTAACACTTTATTATGAAAACTTTCAAATATATGTGAAAGATTATCACAGTGAGCATTGAAATAATCTCCATCTAGGTTCAGTAATTGTTAATATTTTATCATATTTATATTATCTTTCTCTTTAAGCAGTTTATATGTATTACTGTTGCTATACCATTTGAAAATTAGATGTAGAGATAATGACATTTTACCACCAACTACTTTAGCATGCATTCTAAGTCATTTTCCAATATAGCCATGATATTGTTATCACACCTAAGAAAATTAATATTATTGTAATATCTGATATCTAATTCAGATTTGATTTTTTTTTCAGTTTAAAAATGTCTTTTATAGATGTTTTTTATCAAACCAAGGAACATTTGAGGCTTACTCATTGCATTTGGCTGATATGTCTCTTTATCTTAATCTGGAAAAATTTGCCCAGCTTTTTCTTCCTCCCGTGTACCTATTAAGAAGTCTTGCCTAAGTAATTTGTAGTCTGTACCCCCATCTCGGATTTATTTAACTATTTTCTCATGATATTATTTAACTTTTTCTTTGTTTTCAGTCTCTCCTAAAAATAGAAAATTAACTATAGAGGCTTAATTAGATTCGGGTTAAACATTTCTGGAAAGCATGCTGCATAGGTGATGTTATGAACTTTTTTTTTCTTTTGGATCAGGAGAGGGGCCTGGGAAGTGGAGAGGGTTTGGGGAGATGAGGGGAAGGAGCCAGAAGAAGGGGCACTGGGGCTCTGGGAAGGGGCCTAGGGAGTTCTATGAACTTTATTATGTGATATCACTTTGGGAAACACTTAATGTCTAGTACCTTACTATTAATGCCACCAAGTTTGTTCACTTGTTTAAGAGATGAAATAAATAATGAGCTTTTCATATGATATATTATAATCAAATCTTTTTTGTTTGATGTAAATTACTCTTGAGGTTCTTGGGTTATCTTTTAGAGTAGAAAACACTTTCAAAATACTCTTGAGAACAATTATTAAGAAACAATTCTTCCACTGCAGAGAGATCCAAAATATTTTTAGAATGGATACTTCGTGAATCTGAGGATCTGAAATAACCTGGTTAAAATACATAGAAATTATTACTTTAAAAAATATTTTTATTGATTTCAAAGAGGAAATGAGAGGGAGAGAGAGATAAGAACATCAATGATGAGAGAATCATTGAATGGCTGCCTCCTATACTCTCCGCACTGGAGATTGAACCCACAACCTGGCCATGTGCCCTGACCAGAAATGGAACTGTGACCTCCTGGTTCACAGGTTGATGCTCAACCACTGACTGGGAGATACATAGGAATTAAACATTTAACTCTCCACTGTGCATTATTTATTTTATAGTTTTGTTTTCTATTAATTTGGTTTCTTGAATTTTTATGTGAGTTTTCTATTGAGCTTCTAAAAATTACATGATGTTTGATATTATTACCGCTTTATGTTTCAGAATGTGCCCATTTACTTTTGGCTCACAATGCTCCAGTAAAAGTGAAAAATGCTCAGGGATGGAGCCCACTGGCGGAAGCCATCAGCTATGGAGATAGACAGATGAGTAAGCAATATAAATTACTGTTGTTATATAATCTAAAAATATGCAGTGATGCATTTGAAATATTTTTCATTTAGCATAACTTTCCATGCTCTGAAAAGTATGTAGTTATTTATAAGCTTATATATGGAACTTGAACATTGGATGATACATAAAAATAATTGAGGAATTATGTTTAAAAGTATTTTTTCTCTTCTTACAGCATTCTGCCCTATTCTTCGTTGTTGTTTCTTTATACATTTTTTTAAATTTTTAGTCTTCACCTGAAGGGCAGATAAAGTAATAAGCAATTTATATTGAGGCTTAACAGTAACTATATAGTAGATTTTATTTCATTCTTATTTGACAAATGAAAAAAAAGAAACTTATGTTTGGGAAAATTTTATAACTTGTTCAAATTTATACACAGCTACTGGTAATACGTTGTAAAGCTGAGGTTTGCACTTTAATGCAGTGTTTATATTTGAATCTCTTAACTATTAAGTAAATACTAAGGAGGTCTTCAGGTTTTAGATTCAGAAGTTATTGTTAAAGATAGAATAGGATTAATTTCTGTTTTTTTTTTTTCTGTATTAGTATTATGTGAAAATACAATCTCTACTGAAAATTTGAACAGATATAAGTACCTGGAAACAGTTGTAGATACTTATGTTTTTAGAAAAGTGGTATCCAGAGGGTTTTTGAAATCTGCTAACTGAGATCACTTAGATCAGTATTACAACGGATATTGCATTATCTGATTGAGATTGGTAAATCTTGGCTCAGTCAGGTAAATTCATACAGATAATTTAAAACGAGGAAAACTAGTGTGAATAATAATAGCCTTACTAAACTTATTTACTAACTACATCTCTCAATATATCTGTATAAGAGTCAGTGAAATAAAATTTTATTTGTGAAATAATACTTTTTAGTATGGTGCAATCTATTTTAAATTAAAAATTTTTTTAAATTTAAATTTTAGTTACTGCTCTTTTAAGGAAGCTTAAACAGCAATCCAGGGAAAGTGTTGAAGAAAAACGACCTCGATTATTAAAAGCCCTGAAAGAGGTAGGCTATTTTTTTTGTTGCTGATTTTGTATTCAAAGAATAATTGTAAGTGTGATTTTAAGCATTTTAAAAAATACAGTCTAATTTTTCACTAATTATTAAGGGTCAAGAAATGGTAAAAATCCTGCTTAAGTTAAGTAATAATAACATAACAAAATACTCTGATTATGATGTAAAAATATACTCTTATGGGAAGCACCATTCACTTTGAACTAGGAAAATAAAAAAAGTATCATTGCTTTCTTAGATGAGCGCTCTAAGAAAAAAGAGCTGGGTCATAGTTAATGGCAATATTTTTTCTTTGTCCTTTGGGTTAGAAGATTTCTAAGAGCTGCAGCCCCTGCTCTTAGCAGGACAGTTTGCATTTTCCTTACATAATTCTTTTTGTGTCCTCCTCTTGATGGTAAGAGCTGGGGGTACTGGCACAGAAAGAGAGGTTTATTTTCTGATATTTTCTTCTGGATTTTTGATGCCTAAAAGAAATGTGGAAGAAAGATGATGATTAAGTCTTTCCTTAGCTATGCCTTTTTTTTTTTTTTTTTTCGAGCTCTGAAGACACAATTTTTTTTTAAGAATATTTGATTATACTAATTTCTTTAACAGTTATTGTAATGTTTTATTTTAAATAATGGACATTTTATTTTTCTCTAAACATTGAAATTTTCTATTTTTTGTCTATAGACCTTAAATGATAACAGATTTTTAAAAAGCAAAATATTAATTAGATAATAACAGCTATTAATTAAGGTGCATTTAGTAATTATTCATATTTTATTTTCTAGCTAGGTGACTTTTATCTAGAACTTCACTGGGATTTTCAAAGTTGGGGTAAGAGTGTGCTATATTTTACTATAAAATACGTACACACGCAGAATTGCAAATGTAAAAATAACTATTGTACATATTTGTTAACATAAGAAATTTGATACTTGCCCCAGGATAATTAATATTTTCCATTAATTATCTTGTAATAAACTGAAGTGGTTGTAAAGCACTGAAGTGCTATTTCATTATCTCAACCTGATTAGTAATTTTTATAATTTTTACTTTAAGATTAAAAATGCGTTTCATTTTTAAACAATGAAATGCAGGTTTAAATTTTAAGTACTTTTAGGAATGTTCAGAGGTAGAGAGTACAATTATGAGATTATTAGATTACTGAATTAAAGGAAGTTTGATATAGTACTTGGATCCCTGGATGTGCAGAATTTGGTTAACCTTTTGATTTGGATATTTTATCAACTTTCAATCATTTTTGCCACTTTTCCTATATACTTTTTGGCTACTATCTTTTTCCATTTTAAATATATTTTGGTTGATTTCAGAGAGAAAGGGAGAGGAAGAGAGAGACTGAAACATCAATGATGAGAGAATCATTGATTGGCTGCTCCTGCACGCCCCCTACTGGGGATCAAACCCGAAATCCGGCTTGTACCCTTGACTGGAATTGGGACCCTTCAGTTTGTAGGCCAATGCTCTATCCACTGAGCCAGACGGCTAGGGCTATAGCCACTATCTTAACACACTGTTTGGTTGCACACTGTTTTTATTATTTATGAAAGACCTTAATTCCAAGATATTTTGCAGTTATTTATTTTACCTTAGTAAGTTTCTCTTTTCCCCTTTGTTTAAATAGGAAGCTTGTTTCTAGTGACCTTTACTAACTAAACAACTGCCAAAACAACTAAATTTTGTTTTAAAATTTTAAACTAATGTAATGTTTATATATGGGCTTACATTTTTTAAAGCATCTGAATTAATTTTATGATATAAAGATATATAAATGCTCTATGATACTTGCCCCCAAAATAATTGTAAAAATAAATCATAAAATAATTATAAATAAATTAGATATTTACAAATATGGAAATCACTGTTAATGTTTCATACTAATGCTTCGAAATCTTTTTTTAATGTTTACAAATGTGTGAGTGTGGGCGCACAAATATATGCTTAGCATTCTTTTCTTAAAATATATTATTATTGATTTCAGAGAGGAAGGAAGAGGGAGAGAGAGAAACATCAATGATGAGAAAGAATTATTGATTGGTGGCTTCCTGCACATCCCCCACTGTGTATGCAGCCCACAACCTGGGCATGTACCCCGATCCCAATGGAACCGTGACCTCCTGGTCAATGCACAACCACTGAGCCACACCAGCTGGGCCTGAGCATTTAAAAAAAAATATATATATATATATATGTGTGTGTGTGTGTGTGTGTGTGTGTGTGTGTGTGTATATATATATATATATATATATATATATATATTATTAATTTTTTACAGAGAGGAAGAGAGAGGGATAGAGAGTTAGAAACATGGATGAGAGAGAATCATCGATCAGCTGCCTCCTGCACCCACCATTCCCCCCACTGGGGATGTGTCCGCAACCATGGTACATGCCCTTGACCGGAATTGAACCTGAGACCCTTCAGTCCGCAGGCCAACACTCTATCCACCGAGCCAAACCGGTTTCGGTGAGCATTCTTTTTTTAATGGGAATCATACTATGTATGATTATGCAATTTGTCATTCTTATTTAATATATCACAGGCATCCTACCATGTTAGTTCATGAGAAAGTACTTCATTTATTTTAACAGCCACATGATACTTTATAGTATGGATGATTAAGGTTTTCCTAATGTTTTAAATCTCTAAATATAAAGATTTAATTCCTAAATAAAATTAGTTCTTTTTATTTATTTTTAATTTTTTATTTTTATATATTTTATTGATTTTTTACAGAGAGGAAGAGAGAGAGAGAGAGAGAGAGAGAGAGAGAGAGAGAGAGAGAGAGAGAAAGAGAGAAAGAGAGAGAGAGAAAGAGAGACAGAAACATTGATGAGCGTCATCGATCAGCTGCCTCTTGCACGCCCCCTACTGGGGATGTGCCGCAACCAAGGTACATGCCCTTGACCGGAATCGAACCCGGGACCCTTCAGTCCGCAGGCTGACGCTCTATCCACTGAGCCCAATCGGTTTCGGCAAAATTAGTTCTTTTTAAAATTGTTACAACTCTACCTATCAGGCTAGTTTTGGCTTCATCAAAGTCACACATGATTTTGTTATTCTGATAGGCCTATCTTGTCTTTATGCTTTATATATCATTCAGAAGTCCTGGTGTTCTAGACCACTGAGAGGAAAAGAGGTTTGTAGTGGCTTTGAATAATAAAAGAGCTCCAAGTCAAATTGGTCTAAAGTTAAAGTACATTTTTTTCACTCTGTTTTTTATTATGATATTTTATTGAGACCCCATCTTCCTTTATGATCTTAAACTAAGGGTTTCCTTTGAGTATAATGTTCTTTAACTGATTATCTTAGTAATATTAGTGGTTTAAATTCTAAAATAGTCCATTTATCTTGCTGAGCAAAATGTTTTAAAATATTTTGAAATTGACAGTTCAATTATATGAAGAAATAGAAATGGGTGTAATCACTCCTGAAAGTGTACATACATCTATAGTTACAAACACATTATAAATGTTGTATAATCAAATTCATGATGCAACCCTGGAGGTACTTGTTGAAAGTATCGTGTGGTTTTTTTTTTTTTTGAGAACTTGACTTTGACACAAAAAAGTCAGCACATCTGTTCATTGCTGATAAAGGATTTTTCTGATTTTGTGTGAAAACTAGCTCCTGATGGTTAGATGTCATATGTAATTCTAAAAACTAAAACTCATTGGCTAGATTTAGCTTAGATACTTTGGACTTAAAAACACGTGATAATTTAAAAAATATATATATTTTATTGATTTTTTACAGAGAGAAGGTAGAGGGATAGAGAGAAACATCCATGAGAGAGAAACATCAATCAGCTGCCTCTTGCACACCCCCTATTGGGGATGTGCCCCCAACCAAGGTACATACCCTTAACTGGAATCGAACCTGGGACCCTTCAGTCTGCAGGCTGACGCTGTATCCACTGAGCCAAACCGGTCAGGGCTGGATAATTTTTATTATTAGATTCAGTTATCAAATTTTATTCTAGAATTTAGGCACGTTTCTCCTCACCCCCCCCCCCCCCCAAAAAAAAAGGCAACCCAGAAGTAAGGGGGAATCTAAGAAATATTGAGATCCCAGACTAAGTTTATTTTAGAAGAAGTGGAGCATGCAAACTCTACTGTTTCCTATGCTGTCATATTCAGTGTTTGGCTGAAAATAGCCGCAGACTTGGTTAAAGTGGGGATAATAATTGCCCCATCTTTTGCAAATTTTTGTTTTGTTGTGAATGAAATGTAATCACGTTTTTGAAGGAAGCCCTGTATATATTGTAAAATGTTAAATAATTTACAGTATCATAATCACTACTTCAAAACTAGGATTATGCATATAATATGTTTCAAGAGAAAAACTGATAATTTTAAAAAGTTTCTTTATCTCATTACCTACAGAATATCCATTCTACCATATATATTTGGGGTTGTTATTTGCATATTATGAATGAAAAACATTAGGCTTAGAGATGCTAAAATCAGGAAGTAAGTGATAGCAAAAACAAAATTTAAATGTAGAGACTCTTCATTTTTCAGTTCAGTGAATTATGCTACCTTTGGAATGGCATGTTAGACTCTCATTATATTGAGCTAACTGAAAATATAGAGTTTAATTGTTCAGTTTATGCGGGAAAGGAAAAAGTCATCACAGAATTGGGAAAATATAAATTAGTCTATTTTTGGAATGCATTTCATAGGAGAAATCTTTTTTGTTGATACTATTCCCTCTTTCCTTTCATTTTGTAGGAAAGGAAATCCCAAATCCCCAAGCTTTTTTCTTATCCTGATTTTTTATTTTACATAAATATATTTAACATCTTTAAATACTCTTCAATTATTTTCAATCGCTACAAATATAATCCATCATTTTTCTTGTTTTATATTTAAGTGACTTTCATATTTTCTGCGTTAGATTATTTTCTTGAGATTTATTTATGAAATAATATTTGAATTATGCTTATGAAAAATTACTTCTAAGCGTTTTATTTTCTTTTTGCATTCATTTCTGCCTCTTCTAATTTTTCTAAATTTGTTTTTGTGGATTTCTATCTATTTCAAAAGATGTAATAGATAAGGTTAAATTAATTTTGAATGCTATCTTCTGATCATTTAGTTCATGCTACATCAAATACGTGACAGGAAAGCTAGATCTCAATGAGCATGAAAGAAGAGCTTTGGCCGTTTATATAAATTTACACTACTATTGCTTTTCTCAACTTCGGTTGTTTTATACAGGGATTTTTTTTTTTTAATCAGAAAATGATTTCTTATATATTTTGACTAGGGTAACTGTTAGTTGGTATTCCATTCTCTTTGGGGGCAGTAAACTTTTCTTATTTTTGTATAGTAAAATGTCTAGAAAACAGCCTTCATTGCTGGAAATCATTTTAGATTCAGTAACCTCTCACGATTTTAAAAAGACATTGATATATTAAGTGTACCTTTAGTGGTTAGAAAATATTGATACTTCTGAAAAAGCTAACTAAAAAACTAGTCTTTAATTTTCTCTGAAGTTTTTGTTTCTTTCTAACACAGGTTGACTTAGCACCCATTTTAAACACGGAATTTTAAAAAAATACATCTGTAGCCCAGCCGGTGTGGCTCAGTTAGTTGTTCAGTGTCGATCCAGGAACTAAGAGATCAGGATTCGATTCCCGTTCAGGGCACATGCCTGAGTTGTGGGCTCAATCCCAGTAGGGGGTGTGCAAGAGGCAGCCGATCAATGATTTTTCTCATCCATGTTTCTAGCTCTATCCCTTTCCCTTCCTCTCTCTCTCTATATATATATGTGTGTGTGTGTGTGTGTGTGTGTGTGTGTATGTATGTGTATGTATGTATATGTATATATAAATATATGTGTAAGATATCTATCTGTCTATATATATACATGCACACAGACATACACATCTGATATGATCTTACTTTCAGGAATTTTTACCTTCACATTTTTTTCTTTATTGATATGTGGTAATTATAACCTGTTACACAGATTTATTCATCCATACAATAACTCCTATTTCCCCAAAGTGTGGCAGATAATAACTAATAAAAAGCTATAAAAAGATAGCTGTGATATGAATGTGAGCAACCTGGAATATAGACATCTATAAATAAACAGTATCATTTCATTTTATAGATTTTGAAACTGAGGTTCTGTGTGATTAAGTAACCAAAGTCACATGGGATTCAAACTCAAATTCAATTATTTAGCTTTAAAAATGACTTTTTCTGTTACGCACTTTTCTATCATCTATCTATCTATCTATCTATCTATCTATCTATCTATCTATCTATCTATCTATCTATCTATTTATCAGAAGCCTGGTGCATGAAAACTCGTACATGCACGAGCCTGGTGCATGAAAAGGGTGTCCCTCAGCCCGGCCTGTGTCCTCTCCCAGTCCAGGAGCCCTCAGGGGATATCCAACTGGCAGGCCTAAGCTGCAGTCTGTGTGAGGCCACCAGCAGGCAATCAGGGGACGGCATAGGTGGCTAGTGGCTGGCCCCACCCCCCATTGCACCACTGCTGCCAGTGGCCACCCTCTGCGGGAAGCGACCCCGAGGATAGTGAGTGGCTGCCCCCGCCCTGAATCACCCTGCCACTGCTGCTGCCACCCCCACCCCTACCCCATTGCCATCCCTTCCCTCTGCCCACTGGCATGCATCTTGGCTGGTCTGGAGACACCTGCCCACCAGTCCTGCCCCCCACCCTCCAGTCGTTCAGTTGATTTGTATATTATGCTTTTATTATATATTTACTTATAATAAAAGCATAATATGCAAATTTATTTATTTTAAAATATATTTTTATTGGTTACAGAGAGGAAGGGAAAGGGAGAAAGATAGGAACATCAGTGATAAAAGTCAATCATTGATTGGCTGCCTCCTGCACGCATCCCACTGGGGATCAAGCCTGCAACTCAGGCATGTGCCCTGACAGAGCATCAAACTGTGACCTTCTGGTTTATAGGTCAGTGTTCAACTGCTGAGCCACACCAACCGGGCTATTTTCTCCTATTTAATTACATTATATTTAAAGGATCAAAAAGGCTTCAGGTCCATAAGTCACCCATTCAGGAGGGCTTAGTTACCAAAGGGCATAGTTTTCTCATCTATAATAATATCCTACAATATGTACCCATGAGGAACATTTTATCAACTTTGCTACTGATGGTGGGCAGAGGTGGTGGTGGGGAATGTAGTGAACTATACAGCAAATACAATTAAATGATAGATACTTGAATTTGCTCAGAATTGCTTTACATATTATTTTAAGTGGGAAAATACCATTTTAAAAGAAATTTTTATAATTTTGATTAATTCCTAAAATGTTCAGATTATTCTTCTAATTAATTTTTACCTCTTTTTTTTAAAAAAAATATAGTGCCTTTACTTTCCCGAATTCTGCCTTCCGATGCATGTAAAATATACAAACAAGGTATCAATATCAGGTAAGGTGATTTGATTTTTTTTCCTGAGTAATAGAAAATTGAGATTTAGAGGAAGCTTTCCCCCTACCCCTGTAGTAATAGCTTACATTAGGATGTAGTATTTTTATAACTTAAATATGCTGTATATAAAGTCACAACATTTTATCTCATTTGAGACATACTATATACAGATAATCAAAGGTATCAACTCTTGACTAAAACAAAGGTATTATTCTTATTCAACTACAGAATATCTAGAAGGCAAACAGTGAAGAACATGATGTAATACTAAGAAGATGTAAGATGGTCATCTCCTTGATCCTGGCTTTTTAAGGAATAAGGGACACATAAGTAGAAGACCTAACTCTTGTCCTTCTTTCCCTACTCTTATACCCTTCTGTTCCCAATGTTCCCATCCATGAATCCATTCATCTATTCAGTCATTTATCTATTCTAGTGAACTCTTTAAGACTAAATTTAATATTCTTCTGTTTCCTTTTAAAACTTAAGATTGATGATTGGATCATGTGGAAAATATTTATTTTACTCATTTCAGAATTTTACTTTTATCATTCCTTATATCTTTAGCTTTATATTTTAATGTAGGTATATTTGTAAATTAAGTAAATGAAAGTTATATATATTGCTAGTGAAAATGCCAATTTATATATATGTATTTTAGTATATTTATAAATTATATATACATATATATAATATTGCATATATATATTTATACATATCCAGAATATTAATTTGTAAGGGATTAGGACTGGAAATGTCTTAAAATATTATTTCATGTAAACTGTTTGTTTTATAGATGAGAAAGTGAAGTGATTTTTACAGGAGTACTTTGCAAATTAGTAGCCGAGCCAGGACCTCCAAGTTCCTGTCAGTTCCTACCGTGTCACAAGGCAGAAATTTAAAAAAACTAACTGTATAAAATTCATTATGCAATATGTTGAATTCTAGTGGAAGAAATAACCTTTAGTTGGAAGTAAGTTCTAGGGTAATTATTCTCAAGCAGTAGAATTAGATTAAAGTAGAAGTTTCTGGATTTTTTTTTTTTAAAAATAACCTTCAGAAGTTTCTAATTATGAAAGTGCTCATGTACATTAAGTTCATGGTAATTATAGAAACCTTGGAAATTACAGAAAAGTATACAAGAGAAACTAGGAAGGGATTTGATAATGATATAGGTTTAATTCAGCAGCCCATTGTTAATAGTATATTATGGATTCATAAAAAATGATTCATCAATTTTAAAATGTTTAATATAGGCACTTGCCAAAGGTAGTAGATAATTTTGGAGAATAGTATTTTCTTCCATGTGCTATACTAAAAAAAAGAGTTTTAGTTTTGTTTGATTTTTAGAAATAGGAAGAAAAGGAGGAACATTCTCTTTAAAAAATTATATATATGATTTTTGGCAGTAAATTTTATTATGACTATTATATAATAAATATAGATTTAAAAAAACCAAACACTAAATGGTTAAAATGGAGACATGAGAATAGGAGCCTGAGGGAGAATCATTGTTATAGAAATGTAGGTTATGAGGAAACTATTTTAATGTAGTCAGACACTCAGACCTAGGGCTTACCAGCAGCTGAGGAAGAAGGAGAAATATGATCGGTTCTAAAGCTCTCATTTCTAAACAAAGTTTACCACATTAATGGAAAGGCTGGATTTTAGGAAGTTTGGCAAAGTTTTATTGCATATATGACAATAATTGACTTCTAAAAAATAAGTTAACATTAAATAAAAACTTTCAAATTTAAATGTCAAAAGACTTAGTTTTTTAAAACATCACTTCAAATGAAGCTGAATTTTAACTGTATCAAAGAAATCTTTTTTTTAAAAATATATTTTATTGATTTTTCACAGAGAGGAAGAGAGAGGGATAGAGAGTTAGAAACATCGATGAGAGAGAATCATCGATCAGCTGCCTCTTGCACTCCCCCTACTGGGGATGTGCCTGCAATGAAGGTACATGCCCTTGCCTGGAATCGAACCCGGGACGTTTCAGTCCGCAGGCCAACACTCTATCCACTGAGCCAAACCGGTCCCGGCTCAAAGAGATCTTTAAAGTTTACTCATACCTCATAACAGGCATCTGATCATGTAAAATATCTTTGGTTTCAAGGATAGATGAAATACTTTAGTAGAAATAGGAAAGTGTGAGCAGCTTTATTATTGTGAAACCTAAAACATTTTCACTATTAATTTTAATAATTTGAGTGATCTGTACCCATTGACTGAAATGATCATTGCAAACTTTGCCCCATTTCAGGCTTTTCCTGTCTCAAGAGAAGGCTCTATTTCTTTTTTCAGTGCTATTTGGCATTTTTCCTTCCTGCTAGGGAACGCCGGGCAGCACCCAGCACTCTTCTCTCCAGCTGCAACCTTTCCGCGCGCGCGTGCGTGCGAGCGCACAGCATGTCTCCGTACCTTAGGCTTTTTTTCAGCTCCTCTGATTTTCCTTCTGGTTTTCTCTTTCCTTCTTGTTGTAGAATTTTCAGTCAGTCGACTACCTGTAGCTCTGGGCGATGTCCACTCCACATTTTATTGTATTCCATTGAAATTGTTGTGTGCTGCTGCGGTTAGGTGTCTACCCGAGCAGCCATCTTGGATTCTCCCGGCATTTTTCAAGTTTTTATCTCAAAAAGTATTTTCTGTTTAAATCTTTGCATTTATATGAAGTTTTTTTTGTTCTTCATGCCATTACATATAAAAATTAATATTTAGGTTCATAGGCTTAAAGCAAAGGAATAGTTAATACATTAAAATATGATCAATTTTATCATTATAAGGCATGTGTGATATTTACTAGGCAATATAATATGTCAGGGATATTGCAGAAGATGTATTAGATAGTCTTATTTCAATTGCAAATTATAAAAGTACAGATGAAATAAAAATTGACTGTTACTGATCTCAGGTGTGACTACATCTAGGAGCTTATCACCATGTAAATCTGTCTCTGCCTCTCTTTGTATTTCTTTTCTCACTATTTTCACACTTACCCTTTGCAACTCACTACCACTCTCATCTAGGATGGGCAAGAATGGAATGGAGACAGAGACTTGTCTGGCCACCTACCCTTTTTAAAATTAATTAATTAATTAATTAATTTATTTTTACAGAGAGGAAGGGAGAGAGATAGAGAGCTAGAAACTTCGATGAGAGAGAAACATCGACCAGGTGCCTCTTGCACACCCCCTACTGGGAATGTGCCCGCAACCCAGGTACATGCCCTTGACCGGAATTGAACCTGGGACCCTTCAGTCCGCAGACTGACGCTCTACCGCTGAGCCAAACCGGTTTTGGCAAATTAATTTATTTTTATATTTCTTTATTGATTTCAGAGAGGGAGGGAGGAGAGAGAGAACCATCAATGATGAGACAGAATCATTGATCGCCTGCCTCCTGAACACCCCCCAATGGGGATCGCGCCCACAACCCAGGCATGTCCCCTTGGCCGGAATCTAACCTGGAACCCTTCAGTCCGCAGGCTGACGCTCTATCCACTGAGCCAAGCCGGCAGGGCCACCTACCCTTTAAAAAAATTTTTTTAATTTTTATTTATTTATTTTTTTTAATGTAGGGGATAGAATTTCCTGGTAGCTAAAGCTTAGAGTCCACATAGGGCACTTACATAAATTGATCCATTTCTTTTTGATACAACCGTGTTTCCCCGAAAATAAGACATCCTCCGAAAATAAGACCTAGCGCATGGAAAGATAAGACATCCCCTGAAAATAAGACCTAGCTCAACTTTGGGAGAAAAAATTAATATAAGACACTGTCTTATTTTCGGGGAAACAGGGTATCAGTAGTCCACACCTTATAAAGGGAAGGGATAAGCCCCTTTAACCAGCATTATTTTCTTTTATGCCATATGTACAAGCAACAACTTGACATGTTTAGCAGTACAAGCACTAGTAGTGCAATAGCAGGTCACTGGCAGCAGACCAGAAGCCAGAATTCAGTTATAAAGCAGCAGTCAGGGTTCATCCCTACAGGAGTTGGTGACGTGCTTTTTTTAGTGCTCTTTGATTTCATTCTGAGGGAATACGTATATTTTACATGGCTCAGAAAAGAGCCTTGTACATAGGATAATCAGATTTTCCTATTTGGTCTGATTTATCCCTGTTACCTGGTAAAATGATTAATAGGACCACTTTCACTTTTTTACTTTTTTTAAAAAAAGTTTTTTATTGATATGAGGGAGAGAAACATTGATCTGACTCCTGTGCACCCCCTACTGGGGACTGAGCCCACAACTTGGGCATGTGCCCTGACCAGGAATCAATCCAGTGACCTCTTGATGCAAGGACGACACCCAACCAACTGAGTCACACCATCCAGGGCTCACTTTTACTTTTAAAAATAACCCGAGTTATTCTTTTGATGCAGTGTATGAGATGTTTCATTCTCAGCCTTTTTGTATAGGGAAACCAAGAATGCCCATTCACTTTGCCTTGTCCAGGGTGAAAACTGAAAAGCCTACAAAGTAATGAATTCTTATAATTGCATTAGAACTCAGTAGCCAGAGTGGATCTTTCACAGGGACTTAAAGATGTTTCCTTGGGCATGATCACCATCATGTAACAAATGTGTCAACCAATTTCTTAGATTAAGGACTATGTTTTGAGGAGCTAGTCAGAGAGGTCCTGGTGTGATCTACAAAGTCTTCAAAGATTGAAGGACTTTAGGGTGCTTGGGAACTTTTCCACTGCAGTATTCTCCCTAATTTCAGCAAGTAGTGATTTGTGAAATTTGAGACCAACTCATTGGGGTAGATTGTGTCAGATCTTGGTTACCAAAGAGCACAATAAATACACTGAAATGAATCTATGAGCTTTTGACGTAGGAATGATTCATAAGATTTTCAAGCTGTAGAGATGTTGGCAAAGAGAACGCTGATTGAATCTGGGAAGTCAAACAGAAAGGCTAAAAGATTTTGGAATAAGTTAAGTGGGTTACCAAGTGGAAGGATGAAGCAAGTTTTGGTACCTGATAGTTGGGGATAAGAGCAAAAGGCCAAGAATGTGGTACATCCATTGCTTTTACAACCCTCTTAATTGCTCTGCTGGGTCAGTAACATGGTCTTACAGGAATCAGAATGTTAGGTCTGCTTTCTTTTTCTGTGCTGAGGTTGTTATTTTTATGGAGTTGTTACAGTAAGGGAAATGTTAAGGAACAAAGGCACAATACTTCAGCAATGGGGAAACAATCTTTCTTAGAGTATATACTCAGAAAAATGAAATACAAGTAAAATTGAATATATTTAAATATTCTTTTGGTGTGTTGTTTTTTTAAATAAGATATTTTAAATTTAGTTTTTTCTCTCTAAATTTGACTTTGCAATATGATATTAGCATCTTGGTTTGAGTTTAGAAGGAACAAAATTTGGTTTAATTATTATGGACTGTTATTGAAATTTATTTGTCAGAATTTCTCATCTACATATCTTTCACAGGCTTGACACTACTCTCATAGACTTTACTGACATGAAGTGCCAACGAGGGGACTTAAGCTTCATTTTCAATGGGGATGCAGCACCCTCTGAATCTTTTGTAGTATTAGACAATGAACAAAAAGTTTACCAGCGAATACACCATGAGGTGAGCATTCCTCTAAATGGTTTTTAAAAAATGACTTTGTATGGAACCAAGTGTCAGTGCAATTGTTTCAAAGGGCTTAAGGTATAAATGGGATTTGATTATAAAGCTTTTATTTTCTTACTACTAGTTTTTTAGTTTTATTTTATTTTATTTTATATATTATCATCTGGTTTTCATCTTGACTAAGCCAGTGAGTCTGTTTGCTCATAATTCACTGATGTTACAACGTTAGTTTTGTTTAAAACGTTACTGACCATCCCTCTCTCTATCTGTACTTTGATTATCTGTCTGTACTCTTATTTTTCCTTACTCTTTGGCTGCCTTTCTTTTATCTTTTTCTTCTTAAAGTACAAAATTACCTTCCTTTCATCACACCAGAAATCCATGTTAGTATTGCCTACCCAGCCATCATTGAAAACTATATGCATCATTATCCTCATCCTTTATTCCATGAACTCCCCTTTCCCTGCTTTTAGAGATGCCAGGAAGACAAAGCTTTTCTAGTATCTCTATCATTGATAATACTACAAAATTTTCTTAGCCAACATTTTGTTTCGTCACTTTTTAAATTTTGTTGTTATTTTTCACCACTTCATTTCTATATATTGTCATTCACCACATCTTATAGTTCCTTCCTCAATATCTCTTAGGTTAGAACTTCCTACTATCATATCTGTTGATGAGACCTTAGTTACCTTGTATGTGTACTATTGAAAAGTAGTGTCTTAAACTGCACTGAGCAATGAAGATTTAGATTGGAAGAGGAGAAGGTATTTCTTATGGAGCACAGGGTGAGTAAAGTCAGGGAAGTGGGAATAAAAATGGTCTTTTGGGGAAACAGAAAAGGGATCTGAATAAAGTTTTCTCCTATTGAGTATGCGAACATGATTTATGGCAGGTCTTAAAAGCCAGAAAGATAACTTGGGATTTGCTGTAGTTAGTAACAGAGTCATAGATTCTTAGATTATTGATATGATCTAAAAGTAATTTAAGGGAATTAATCTTATGTATTTCTTTCACTTTCCCTCCCTTCCTTTCTTAAACATTTATCAAGGATCTAGTAAATGCTAGACACTTCTAGGTGCTATGGATAGTGGATCTTTATTAATAGTGTATAGCTATTACTCATATATATAATATTAAGCATTTCTTGCTAGCATATTGGAACTATTATTTAAGTATTTTAATTAAAAAGTATTTATCATTAAATTCTCAACCTATTAAAGTAAATACTTTTATTACCTTCATTTTACACATGAGAAAATTGAGGCTTACAGATATTAAATGACATCTTAAAGATCACATAGCTGATATGCAGGATGGATTGGAAAAGGAAGAGATTGGAGGCAGGGGAATTATGGTTATACAGTTGAGAGGTGACGAGGTCCTTAACTAGGATGGTGAAGTGAATAAGAAAGAAATTATGACTTACATTTCCAAGAATGAAATAATAGGACTTGCTAATAGATTGAGTGAATTAAGAATTAGAAAGATTTAAGGGTGAGTGTAGTGATTCTGTCTTGAGGAGTGGAATGACACTTTCCACTGATAAAATTGGGTTATTTGGAAAAGGAAATACGTTTGGGATTTTGGATAATGCTCATTTTGAGTCCATTGCTAAAATCAGCACACTTGTTTCAACTTTATTAAATTTCTCTGAAGTATTTGCTATTATTAATAACTCAGTTCTTAAAATTTTCTTTTCCATATGAATTGACTTTAGTCTGCTGTTCTTTTCTCTCTATCTTATTCTCCTTTCCCTGTTCCCTACTTACCTCTTTAATCTTGATTTGCCTCTGGTGTGGTTCTCATTTTTACAAACTGGCAGAATAATATCTTCTGTTCTCACAAAGTATATATTTGGATCCCAGATAAATCTTCTGAGTGGAGACCTATCTACTCAAATGGGATATCATGTATGTCTCTAAGATAACTTCAAAATTTAGTTTGTCTAAGGCTAAATTCATTATTTTCCCTCCAAACCTGCCTCTTCTCCCACTCCTCTCCCCCTCGCCCCCCATTTTTCTTCTTTTGGTGAATGACATCATTTTCTATTCATCCAGATAACAGGGAGTTATTTTTGACATCTTTTCTTATACTCCATGTTTTCTAGTTAGAAATTATGTGTAGTCATTTCTGTCTTCATGTGACTAATAAATATCTCTTTTTTTATTCATAGTGCTAATGCCTTAATTTAGAGACTATCTTTCTTCCCCCCCCCCCCCCCCCGTGGAATAGAGGATTTTTATTTTATTTTATTTTTTTATTTTTTTAAATTAAATTATTATCTGTGTACATATTTTAACATTCCCCCCCCCATACATACCCTCCCTCCCCAGAGTTTTGTGTCCATTAGTTGTACTTATATGCATGTATACAAGTCCTTCTGTTGTCTCTTATCTCCCCCAGAGATACTCACTGTCTTTCAACTGGACTATCACAAGTCTTATAAATGATCTTCCTGCCCCCCTTCTGTTCTGCTTCTAAATTATCTCATATACTGGAGATAGATTGAACATTGAAAACAAATTTATGAAACCTGCCTTCTTTAAAGACATTTTATAGTTTCCTATTCCTAAAGAGTGAAATCCAAATTCCTTAGCATGACATGGTTCCTTCTGTGACCTGGCTTTTTTAGCCTTTTCCTTACTTTGCTGTCTTAGATACAGTAGTACTTATTTCTTTGCAATTTTTTCAGACATGCAAGGCTATTTAGCATTCATTTTATTGTACACATTGTTCCCACTTCCTGGAATGTCCTTCTTCTTGCACCCTCATACCTAACGGGCACGGCTTAGTGTCACTTCCTCCCAGGTGACCATTGATTTCTTTATGCTTTCACTGAATATGGTATCAAAGACCCTCTTCTGCATTTTATGTGTGGCTTTCTTCCTTTGTGGGGTTAAACTTCTCAAGGATATGGGGTTCATTTAGTTGTATTCTCTGGTACCTAATACAGCTTCAGCACATTTTAGGCCAGAGCTTGGGAACCTTTCTGTAAAGGTACAGATAATACATATTTTAGATATTTAGATATATTTGCATGCCATATGGTCTCTGTCACAACTACTCAACTCTGCTGTGATTAGTGTAAAAGCAGCCAGAGATATTATGTATATGAATAATTATAGATATATTCCCATAAAACTTCATGAAAAATGTAGTGGATTGGATTTGGCATGCTGGCCATAGTTTGCTGACCTTTCTTATAGATTCAGATATTTAATAAATAATTTGACCTATTGAATATTAAATGAGAATAGCATAGCTAACTAGGCAGAGGTAAGTGGACATATGGTACTGAAAGGGAAACCAAAGAACTGGTATTTAAGGTGTGTGTGTGTGTGTGTGTGTGTGTGTGTGTGTGTGTGTATTTTATGCCTAAAAATTACAGATAAGTTGGGTTTTGAGCAATAATCCTTAAGAAGGAAATACTTGTTTATTCTAATGTGCATATATAAGTAATACCTGTTCAATAAATGTTTGTTGAATGGTTGTAACTAATACGGTTTTTTGAATGATACGGTGATGATTAGTCTATGATTTATAGAAGAGTTATATTCTAAAAGTTTCTTTAAAAATAGGGTATTTGAAATGCAAGGTAAATTTCTTCACAGTTATTCTCAAGCTAATACACAGAATCCTAATTGATTGTAATATATTCGAAAGATAATGTTTGACAGTTCTGTATAACCTATGTCAGTCCAAAATTTTCTTCCCCCCCTTTTATATATATATATATATATATATATATATATATATATATATATATATATTTTTTTTTTTTTTTTTTACCAATTCTATTTATTTATTTTTTCTCATTTTTTTTATTATTAAGTTATTCAAAATTTTCTTTAGAAAATTGTGTTCTGAATTTGTTTGGGTTACCAGAAATACATTTGTACTTTAGCATTAATGTCAAGAGTTTCCATTCCTCACTTGTAAGGGTGAAGGAAATGGTACTATCCCCCCAAGTATTGCTGTTTTTTCTATAGACAATAGATTAAGAAGTGGACTATATCTGGGTGGAATTTCAGTGGTGAAAAATAGAAAATGGGCCTCTTAGTAATCTATATGTAATAATAAAAGTATAATATGCTAATTAGACTGAACCGAATGACCTTCCCGATGCCCTTCTGCACAACCTTCCAGAGGAAGCTGGGGCCTCAACTGCAAGGGCCAAGCCCTTTGCCCGAATTTCATGCATCGGGCCTCTAGTATAGAAATAAGGAGGTGTGCTGAAACCGTTTTGGCTCAGTGGATAGAGTGTTGGCCTGTGGACTGAAAGTCCCAGGTTCGATTCCGGTCAAGGGCATGTACCTTGGTTGCGGGCATGTCCCCAGTGGGGGGTGTGCAAGAGGCAGCTGATCAATGATTCTCTCTCATCGATGTTTCTGACTCTCTATCCCTCTCTCTTCCTCTCTGTGAAAAATCAATAAAATATATGAAAAAAAAAAAAGAAATGAGGAGGTGGGGGAAATCAAGATTCCAGCCATTATAAACTTCGTGCACAGTTCTCATTCTCCAGTGAGCTCTCTAGGTTCTGTCTTTTATTCTCCTATTTTCCCCCTCGCCCCCCCCTACTTAAGACTCTTTGGTCCTAAGTATCATTGACTCTCGCTTGGCCTGTAAAGATAGAATCTCATCTTATACCTGCTCACTTACCCTTCTGTACCTGATTTCTTTTAAAGATTTAAAAAAATATATATATTTTATTGATTTTGTACAGAGAGAAAGGGAGAGAGATAGAGAGCTAGAAACATCAATGAGAGAGAGTCATCCATCAGCTGCCTCTTGCACACCCCCTACTGGGGATGTGCCCGCAACCAAGGTACATGCCCTTGACCGGAATCAAACCTGGGTCCCTTCAGTCCTCAAGCCGACGCTCTATCCATTGAGCCAAACCGGTTTCGGCCCTTCTGTACCTGATTTCTTAATTTTCTGTTCCTGAAGCAAGCACAAAGCTTTCTTTTTTCTTCTTCTCTCATTTAAAAAATAATTATTGATCACATATTATGTGCCAACACTGGAGAATATGCAGAGAATAAAACCTGGAGTAAGGCTACTTATCAAGTTTAGAACTGATAGGTTGATATGAATGGTCCCCCCCCCTCCCCCCCAAGAAATACAGGGCAGGTCCCTTCTGTACTGCTTTTCTTTCTTCCTTCCCTCCCTTCCGCGCCTCACCCCCCTCCTTTTTTTCCCCTTCAACTTAAGAATTATTGAGAAAGACCCAAATGATAGTGGTGGGTCTTTAGATTAAAAAGAACTAAAGTAAGATTCATCTGTGTTGAAATAAAATGAAACCTTCATATAGACATTTTGTCTCACGCCTGTCAACTTAATTCTTTTTTTTTTTTTTTTTTTAATATATTTTATTGACTTTACAGAGAGGAAAGGAGAGGGATAGAGAGTTAGAAACATTGATGAGAGAGAATCATCCATCAGCTGCCTCTTGCAGAACTCCTACTGGGGATGTGACCGCAACTCAGGTATATGCCCTTGACTGGAATTGAACTCGGGACCTTTCAGGCCCCAGGCTGACGCTCTATCCACTGAGCCAAACCGTTTTGGCAATTCTTTAAGTAATCTTTTAAAATTGCCTTATATACTGTATGTTTCTGAAGTGGATAATCTAGTATTGTTTCAACTACATTATCTATAACAGTGTAAGAGTACAGTATTTCATGTCCTGTATTTATAGATTCATAATTAATCATAATTTAACTTACTTAGATATATATAGTTTAAAATTCTGTAATTGGTTTTAGAATAAGTAGCATTTCACATTTTTAGAATTTGTTTCCTTTTTAGAAATTCATAGCATTTTGTTATTTTCATATGCCATGCTAATAACCTTTGAAAACCTAGGTTCTAATATTTAACTTTTACCCCCACCCCAGGAATCAGAGATGGAAACAGAAGAAGAGGTTGACATTTTGATGAGTAGTGATATTTACTCTGCAACTCTATCAACCAAATCAATTTCTTTCACACGTGCCCAAACAGGATGGCTTTTTCGGGAAGATAAAACAGTATGTACAAATCAGATTTTTAAACTTTAAAGATTGTTTAGTATTTAATGTGGCCAGAATAAGGTAATGGAAATGCAAGAAGAAGTAGCTTACTGAATTGTCTTCAAATTAGTTTATTCTCTCCACTTTGCGGCCACATAGGGAATTATAATGGTTGGTTACAGAATTGGAACATATTCTTAGAGAAGCCATGAGAGAAAGTTTAGCTCATTGAATTCCATGTTGGGAAAGATTCTTTTTGTCAATTGTCTTATCCTCACATGTTTCCATTATATTTTTAATGCTTTATTCTTTAGGAAGACCACAAAAAGGAATACATTTTTTAATTCATTTCCCTGAATATTTTTTTTTTTTTACTCTTAGACTTCTAAACTATTTACTTATCTAATATTCATTTCTCAGTATTCCATATATATGACTAAAATGAAATATGCTTACATTTTTACACTACTGCCATTAAATTGAATTTCATTGAAGGTTTCTCTTTAGTGAATTGTAAATTTCCCCCATAATTACCATTTCATCTGTCAAGAAGAGTTTCTGTAAGAATGCTCAAGCCCTAGCCGGGTAGCTCAGTTTGTTCGAGTACCAAGGTTGCATGTTTGATCCCTGGTCAGAGCACATACCAGAAGGAACCAGAGAATGTAGAAGTTAGTGTATCAACAATTGATGTTTCTTTCTCTCTCCCCTCCTCCTTCCTTTCATTCTCTAAATCAATCAATAAAGAAAAAGTATTTTAAAAGATGTTTGACATATCCTTATACTTTAATTACTTATTTTCATTTTAGGAAGGGAGAGGGAGGGAGAGAAACATCATTGATGAGAGAGAATCATTGATTGGCTGCCTCCTGCATGCCCCCCACTGGGGGTCAAGCCCACAATCCTGACATGTGCTCTTGACCATAATTGAACCTGGGACCCTTCGATCCACAGGCCAACACTCTATCCACTGAGCCAAACCAGCTAGGGCTCTCAGACATTTTTTAAATTATAGACACATGAAGAAGCACTTCATAAAAATTTAAAGTCAAGAATAAGTAATCAGCCCTAACTGGTTTGGCTCAATGGATAGAGCATACGCCTTTGGACTGAAAGGTCCCAGGTTCGATTCTTTTTTTTTTTTTTTAATATATTTTATTGATTTTTTACAGAGAGGAAGGGAGAGAGAGAGAGAGCTAGAAATGTCGATGAGAGAGAAACATCGACCAGCTGCCTCCTGCACATACCCCACCGGGGATGTGCCCGCAACCAACGCACATGCCCTTGACCGGAATCGAACCTGGGACCTTTCAGTCCGCAGACCAACGCTCTACTGCTGAGCCAAACTGGTTTTGGCCCAGGTTCGATTCTAGTCAAGGACATGTACCTTGGTTGTGGGCACATCCCCAGTAGAAGGTGTATAGGAGGCAGCTGATTGATGTTTCTAACTCTATCTCTCTCCCTCCCTTCCTGTAAAAAAATCAATAAAATAATTAAAAAGAAAAAGAAAAAAAGAATAAGTAATCAGATCAGCCAAGGGCCGTACTTACTGCTTTTAAAAGTTAGTTTCATCTTATATTACACTAGAGGCCCAGTGCACAGAATTCCTGCAGGAGTAGGCCTTCTTTCCCCCAGTTGCCAGCATCGTTCTCCCTCTGACACCCGGGACCCAGTTTTCCCTCCAGCACTCGAGACTTGGGTGCCGGAGGGTAGCCAGTGCCAGCACCTGGGAGAAGGAAGGCCTACTCCTGCACACATTTTATGCCTTGGGCCTCTAGTAGATGTATAAGTAGAGGGGGGTGGTGGGTAGAGAGAGATTTATTTATTTTAAGGTATTGGCTCATGTGAATGTAGGAATTGGCAAGTCTGAAATCTGTAGAGCAGTGCAGCAGGCTGGAAATTCAGGGAAGAGTTGATATGGTCTTGATTCTGAAATTTGCAGGCTGGAAACTCAGGCAGGGTTTCTGTGTTGTCGTTTTGAGACAGAATTGCTTTTCCTTTGGGAAATAGACTTTGCTCTTAAGGACTGTAATTGATTAGACGAGGCCTACCTACTTTATGGAGGGTAATATGCTATATTTCAAGTCTACTGATTTAAGTGTTAATCACATCTAAAAAATACCTTCACTGAAACATCTAGACTGGTGTTTGGTCAAAAGATTGAACACCATAGTCTTTGCCAAATTGGCGTAAAATTAACTACCAAAAACTTACATATAAAGTTAAATGAACCCCTTGGCCACTACTCACAATCCCAGAGTACCTTGCAGAAGGTTATCCATTTATATATCCTTTAGACCTTTTTATTTGCTTTCCATAAATATGTATTTACAGTAATCTGTAGCTTTAGTTGTTGATACTTATTTTTTCATAAACTGTTATACCTATTTTTTGCAACTGTTTTTTTTCTCTTTAGTATGTCTTAGGTGCTTTTTCTTATTAGTAGTGATGCTTCATTCTTTTTAAGAAATGCATAGTATTTCATAATATGGGTATGTTGTTGTTTATTTATTACCCAGGCTCTTTTTTTTGACTTTTAAATGAGTGGACATACATTTTGTCTAGTTTTCTGCCATTATGAATGATGTTGCATTCTTTTACGTTCCTTTGCAGTGTCTGTTACAGATAGCAAGAAATAAAATGGCTGAATTATAGAGACTATTCACTTAAAATTTTTACTGTTCTGATGGTTTACTTTTAGTAAATACTATTATGAGATTTCAAAAACTGATAATAATCACCTGAGTATCTCACAACCACAGAATAAAATTCTCACTGAAGATCTAGTCTCATCAGCTTTCTTCTCTAAGCCTATTTGGCAACAAATAGCATATCGGATTCCCAGTTGTAAGCTCCTACACCGAAATCCATTTGTTGGCTTAAATCTTATTTATTTGTACTCTGTTCTTCTGGACAGCATTAGAAGGATCTCTTCAAGAGAAGATAAAAATTGAAGCTGCTATTCATCTAGTGCTACTGCTAAGCAGCTCAAAGCTCTTGCGCGTCTAGGTGATCTTCTTAAATCTTTGACAGGTAAGGAGGGAGTCAGTAATCCTTATAGTTCCCATTTTGTAGGTAGAAACAAGTGCAGAATGCTTTGCTTTCTGGTGACTGGTAAAAGAACCACCAGAAGCAAGGTGGACATGGAAACAACTCTAAACACATAGTTTTGGAATGCCAGAAAACAATAGTAAGAATGAGACAAAGTGATCTGTGTGCAGGTGGAACTGGGAAGCTTGCTTTCCATCATGTTTTTTGAAGTAAAACTTTTGAAACTCTGACTTCCTCTTGGGTCTGAGTTAAAAGGGTAATGTTTGATGTTGAAGGAAATAAGAATTCTCTTCTTGATGTCCTTATACGTCTTGAGTTTCCTTGTCCCCCATTTCTCATGTAAACAGTTGTATTGGAGAGCTGGAATGCTCTGTTGTTAACTCTTTGTTGAAAGTAGTAAGCAAATGTAACTTGAGGCTTGATCCTGATATAGAATAGAGTATTGGAATAGGTAATTAATTCTAGTTGTCCTAGAGATTTCTATGTGACTTAGACTATTTCTTTTTATTCCACTTTCTTTTCTATCTATAAAATGGGAACAGTAATCATCCCTGACCCCTCCTTGTGATGTTTGGATTTAACTAAATAAAGTTTTCCGATAGCTTTGTGCGACTTGGGAGTAGATTCTAAAGGAATACTATGTGGTATTTTTATTTAAATTTAACTCATTTTCAGATTAATTGCCATAATAGGTGTGTTTTAAATTTTTCTTTACAAATTTGAAATGTGTAATCCTATATAATAAAGGCTAATGTGCAAATCCACTGAACAGTGGAACAACCGGTCGCCATGATGCTCACTGACCACCAGGGGGCAGACGCTCAATGCAGGAGCTGCCCCCTGGTGGTCAGTTCGCTCCTACAGGGGGAGCACCGCTCAGCTAGAAGCTGGGATTACAGCTGGCCTGGCAAGCACAGCAACAGTGGCAGGAGCCTCTGCCCTCTCCATAGCAGTGCTAAGGATATCCTAAGCTGTCAATCAGACATTCCCGGGACTGCGAGAGGGCGCAGGCTGGTCTGAGGGGACCTCCCCACCCCCCAAGTGCACAAATCTCTTGCACCGGGCTTCTAGTTTAATATATTTCTTTTAGCTTAATAGAACACATAAGATAATTTGATAATTTCAAGTACCAAAGGACTATTTATGTATGCCTTAATGTTACATATTTATGGAAAAACATGTATATGTATGTTACTTTGAAACTTTCTTGTTGCAAACGTAATCTTTTCATTATATTGAAATATTTGATTTTGTTTTAGGAAAGAGTAGGAAACTTTTTGGCAGACTTTTATTTGGTGAATGGACTTGTTTTAGAATCGAGAAAAAGAAGAGAACATCTCAGTGAAGAAGATATTCTTCGAAATAAGGCCATTATGGAGAGTCTTAGTAAAGGTGGAAACATAATGGAACAAAATTTTGAGGTATAATTTTCATTTCTAATTTATAATGTTCTAAGGAGAGAGGGAATAGATTTTATTCCTGGCATTTAGTGAGTTTATATAAGTACACTCGTGGGTTTTGTTTATACAGCTTTTGTTTTTTTTTTTACATTGTCTTTAGGGATATATCTTTTTGTGTGTGAGTCTGTTCTTGGTGTCTGAGACTTAACTAACAAATAGATTAAATTATTTTATAAGCATGAAACCCAGTATTAATATTTAATCCATGTTCCTTTGCATATATTCTTTTTCCTATTTCATTAATTGAAATCATCAACTGCTTTGAAGGCCGAAGTAAAGGTCCACTTACTTTATAAAATCATTTCTAGCCTGTAACTTCCCATAGTATGCCAGGTTCCAACTAAGACATGGTAATACTGTGTGTGTGTGTGTGTGTGTGTGTGTGTGCGCGCGCGCGTGCCAGGAAAGTATTTTACCATTTACAAAGTGCATGTATTGAGTGAATCAGCCATGTAGTTCAATTAAATAAGTACAGAATGTAAAATGTTTGAGAATCCCCATTCAATGTTTAAGTTAAAATTGTGATTGTGCTAGTTTAGTGTGATCTATTTCCTTCCTACCAGATCCTCTCTGTACTCCTTAGGTTTCTTTTGGCTTTGGGATAGAGTTGAGCTTTACCAGACTTCATTTTTCAGAAGCCCTCCTGGGATTTACTGATATCTTGATAAGTAGGAAATGCAGAGCATGATATGCTCAGTAAATAGAAATAAATTGAGAGATAAAATGCTGAGCTCAATTTTGGACAAAACTGCTTTTCTCACCCATTGTTGGACTTATATTGTGATTTACATTTTATTTAGTTATTTAAAAAAAATAATTTTGTTGTGGTATTTATTGCTACTTTCGTTTAACTTTGGCAGCAAACCATTCTGTGATGAATATATGGTGGGAAAAACCATATAGAATAGCATTTCATGTACCATTTGCCCATTGTCTCTGATTGTCTGATTTGTCTGTGTTTAAACCTGCAGCATACAACTTAATTTGATGTACTTGAATTATTAAAGGGGTCTGCAAATGGCATTTTAATAAGTTATAGTTTTATATACATTGAAATTAAGATATAGCTTAATTTCAGATGGCCACATAATAGAACAAAGTAATATGAATTAAGTTAAATAATTAAGGTTTTGACTTATGAGCAAAAATAAAACACTTTCTATGTGAATCATAGCACCTTGAACTTTACAGTTTTTGATGAATATTTAAATCAATTTGTCAATTTCTATGAAAGATAACAATTGCTGGGATTTTGATTAGGATGATGTTGGATTTTTGATAGAGAAGAACTGATTAATTATATTTAAGAATCCTTCTGGAGTTCAGTTATAAATAGAAGAAATTTAAAGATAATATTCTATTATATTCATCTATACATATAATTTGATTTGTTTGAATCTGGTATGGTGCAGGATGAAAGAACATCAAAACAGAATTTATCTAATAAAAGAGTAATATGCAACAGGACGGGAAACCATAAAAATACTAGAGGCATCCACAGGCAGCAAAATCTCAGACATATGCCAAAAGAACTTCTTCACTGATACTGCCCCTAGGGCAATGGAAGCTAAAGAGAAAATAAACAAATGGGACTACATCAAAATAAAAAGCTTTTTTACAGCAAAAGAAACCATCAACAAAACAACAAGAAAGCCCACTGTATGGGAGAACATATTTGCAAATGTTATCACTGATAAAGGTTTAATCTCCAACATCTATAGACAGCTTATACAACTAAGTAAAAGGAAAATGAATGATCCAATTAAAAAATGGGCAATGGACCTAAATAGAATATTTTCAAAAGAAGACAGAAGGAAGGCCAAGAGGCACACGAAAACATGCTCAAAGTCACTAATTATCTGAGAGATGCAAATCAAAAAAACAATGCGGTACCATCTCACACCTGTCAGAATGGCCAACATCAACAAATCAACAAACGACAAGTGTTGGCGAGGTTGCGGAGAAAAAGGAACCCTTGTGCACTGCTGGTGGGAATGCAGACTGGTGCAACTACTGTGGAGAACAGTGTGGAGTTTCCTCAAAAAACTGAAAATGGAACTCCCATTTGACCCAGTAATCCCACTCCTAGGAATATATCCCAAGAAACTAGAAACACCAATCAGAAAGGATATATGCACCCCTATGTTCATAGCAGCACAATCTATAATAGCTAGGATTTGGAAACAGCCTAGGTGCCCGTCAACAGATGATTGGATCAGAAAACCATGGTACATCTACACAATGGAATACTATGCTGCCATAAAAAAGAAGAAATTCTCATCATTTGCAGCAACCTAGATGGAATTGGAGAACATCATGCTGAGTGAAATAAGCCAGTCAATGAAAGAGAAACACCACATGACCTCACTCATTTATGGATAATAACGAACATTATAAACTGATGAACCAAAAGATAGTTATAGAGACAGTAAAGCAACAAGCAGACTGTCAAATTACAGGGGGAAGGTAGGGAGATCTGGGGGAGATAAGAGATCAACCGTAGGACTTATATACATGCATTAAGTACAACCAGTGGACTCAAAACTGTGGGGAGGGAGGGTGTGTATGGGAGGGGGGGCAGTGTTAAAATATGTACACAGATAATTTAAAAAAAAGAGTAATATACAAATTGACTGTCACGCACAAGATGGCTGCCCCCATGTGGACAAAAATGGCTGCCACAAGATGGCCAGCAGGGGAGGGCAGTTGGGAGGGACCAGGCTTACAAGGGAGGGCAGTTGGGGGGGGGGGGTACAGGCGATCAAGCCTGCAGGGGAGGGCGGTTAGGAGTAACCAGGCCAGCAGAGGAGGAAGTTGGAGGACCCGGCCTGCAGGGAAGGGCAGTTGGGGGGACCCAGGCCTGCAGAAGAGAGCCGTTGGGGGGACCCAGGCCTGCAGGGGAGGGCAGTTAGGGGCAATCAGGCTGGCAGGAGAGCAGTTAGGCATCAGTCAGGCTGGCAGGGAGTGATTAGGGGGTGATCAGGCTGGCAGGCAGAAGCCGTTAGGAGCAATCAGGAAGGCAGGCAGACAAGCAGTTGGGAGTCAGCAGTCCTGGATTGTGAGAGGGATGTCTGATCGGGCCTAAACAGGTGGTTGGACATCCCTCAAGGAGTCCCAGATTGGAGAGGGTGCAGGCTGGGCTGAGGGACACTCCCCTCCCCCTGTGCATAAATTTTGTGCACTGGGCCTCTAGTTTAATTGTAAAAAAGATCCCCCCCCCCCCCCCCCCGAAACAGAATTTACAAACACAGGGAAAGCAGCATGGAATTGATACCAGTTTAATTATATTCCACAGTGGGCATTAAAGGAGAAAAGAAATACTTGTATGCATTTCATAGATAGTTCTGGGAATACCGTTCTTTTAAACCAAAATAATAAGCTTTCAGGAAATGTATATATAAATTAACATGCACAGTTAAAAAATAGGTGGTCAAAAGAATAATGAGAGGAACCTATCAAATTCAAGAGACAATTCCATTGTAATGGGGAATTGTATTTAAAATCTTAATAAGGTTTTAAAAAACATATATATCAGTATTGAAATTAATGGCTGCTTGGTCACAACTGGTAATATACAAATGAATCGAGTGTGAAAATCATTATGTGTTATGTCAACTTGCAACACATAAACACATGTTAGTTACTCAAATGTATGTACTTTAGTGATTATTATAACATCATTTTATTGCCGAATAACAAAGGATTCTCTAGTGGCCTAATCTGAATTAAGTAACATAAATTTAAATTCAGCTTCTACAAGTTAAAAAGCAATTTCATATGTACCTCAGTGAGTTTTCTTTTTTATTTATGTTGGTTTAAAACATCGGAGTTGTGTTTTTTTTCACATTCACATAGCTTTTATTATAATATATTGTTATAGTTGTCCTATTGATACAAAGATGAATGGAGCATAGACTTGTTCTCCAGGGCTCAGAGACTCCAGTGGGAGATGGTGTGAAGGGAATGCCCAGTGCGCCAAAATAACCTTGGCGTTGTTAACATGGGCATTGTGCTAAATATTTTCATCTCTTAATTATTACAGTTATTTAATGAGTTGAGTGTCATTGCTCCACTTTATAGAAGGAAAATGAGGTTTAAAGAAATTAATCTCTCAGAAGTAGCAAAAATCAGTTCTTTGGCTCTAAGTATATTGCTTCTCTATAATGACCCAAATGCATATTTAACAAAGGTGTAACTTTTAAAACCTGACATTACCTTTTATCAGTGTTGATCAAGTAAGTGGTGTCTGTTTGACATTAATACAACCTGAGCCCCAGTCCCCTAATCTGAATTTATTATCCATAGAAGATTCCTCCTTTTTCTAGCTGCTATATTATTTAATTCTTTTGTAAGCTCATTTGGTGTTTAATAATATATTTTGTATTTCTGATTAACTGTTCATATATAGATTTTTCTTTTGAATTGTAAACTCCTTGAAGTCATGGTTAGTTTTTATACTTCATATTCACTTTTTAGCATAATGCCAAGAACATTTTAGATTATTAAAACATTGAATTGAATGGATTTTATTACTTTGATAACGTATCTTCTTGAGATTTAGAAGAAAAATTGATAGAGCTTAAATCACCGTGGAACTATCTTGGAAGTAAACTCTTAAAGAATTATATTGAAGAGATTAAACAGTTTAGTAGTTTAATTTTATTTAAAATAGTAGCTTAAAATAGCTTTATTTTATATTTTTAAAAATGTCATTCTCCCCCTCCCTTTCTCTGTGTCTCCCTCTCTGTCTGTCTCTCACTCTGTGTGTTTGTCTATTTCTCTCTCCCTGTCGCTCTGCCTCTTCCTTTCTTTTTTTTGGCAGCCGGTTCGGAGGCAGTCCCTTACCCCTCCTCCTCAGAACACGATTACATGGGAAGAGTATATATCTGCTGAAAATGGAAAGTAAGTGTTGTTTTTTTTTTGTTTTGTTTGTTTGTTTGTTTTGGATTCTTTGGTTTTGAAACAGAATAATTTGTTAAAACAGAAATAATGACCAGAGATGGATGACTGGTTTATAAGGCCATTCACTATTTCTCTACTTTTTTGTTTTTCAAGCTCCTCCATCTCTGATTATTATTTCTGTGCATTAGCCTATGCCAGGTTATTTCTCACCATCCTTACATAAGAAATTTACTTGATATTTTATTACTAATACATACTGGAGTATCTAGCACATAGTTTATATTCAGCAAATATTTGTTGAGTAAAAAAAATGATATAAAACAACTATTTTGAATGAATCAATAAATAAGTTTTTTTTCTGGCCGGCCATTTGAGGTAAAGTATAATCCTTTACAGAAAATAGTATTTTTTCTTTGACAGAGAATAAAATATTGCCTACCCTAATGTTTAGGAAGAAGTTGCAATGATTATTATTTTTGTATTGAAAATTTTATTATACTTTTCTAACTTTTCCAAAATGTTTCCCTTGTACAGTATTCTGTAGTGAATGTTGAATTCTTCATTCTTCACATCATTTTTTATTTTTTTATTGGTCATGCTGAGAACTGTAGACAATAACAGAGATTGAATTGAATAAGTGATTTTATTTTATTTTTAAAAATATATTTTATTGATTTTTCACAGAGAGGAAGGGAGAGGAATAGAGAGCTAGAAACATCGATGAGAGAGAAACATCAATCAGCTGCCTCCTGCATACCCTCACCGGGGATGTGGCCGCAACCAATGTACATGCCCTTGACCGGAATCGAACCCAGGACCTTTCAGTCCACAGGCCCACGCTCTATCCACTGAGCCAAACCGGTTTCGGCTGAATTGAATAAGTGACTTTAAAGATACACAGTGATACAGTTTTTGTGTGGTTTGCTTTGTTCCTAAAAGTGCTTATTATATCAATGTGAGATTTGATCATTTTTCTGAACTTTTATACTTGTCATCCTTGTCTTATTTCTTATACATGTCTCATTTTCTTTTATCAGAATTTTAATTTATTTCTATGCTCAGAGTAAGAAAATTTAAAATGTTAATAAGTGTCATTGTAAAAGGACAGATTCTTCTTAAGAAGATGATAAGACATGGAAAAAGTTTACTAATATATATATTTTTCCATTTTAGAGCTCCTCATCTTGGTAGAGAACTGGTGTGCAAAGAGAATAAGAAAACATTTAAAGCCACAATAGCCATGAGCCAGGAATTTCCCTTGGGAATTCAGTCGTAAGTTAGTTACTAACTATATAAAGAAGCTACTAAACCCTAAAGACTGTAATAATATTTGTATCTGAGTGGTTCATTTGACGCCTTTGACATGCAAAAGCAAATAGTCATTGCTTTGATAGTGTGTGCATCCTTCTCGAAATTTTAGTTTACAAAATAGTAAGATTATTATAATTATTTTAAAGTATATTTATTGATTTCAGAGAGGAATAGAAAGATAGAAACATCAATGATGAGAGAGAATCATTGATCGGCTGCCTCCTGCACGCCCCCCACTGGGGATCGAGCCCACAACCTGGGCATGTGCCCTTGGCTGGAATCGAACCTGGGACCCCTCAGTCCGCAAGCCGAAGCTCTATCCACTGAGTCAAACTGGTTAGGGCAATATTTTTATTGTTTTAACCAGAAAAATGTTTGTATAGTTTTTTAATTATAAAAATAATACATAAATACATACATTTTTGTTTTGTATTTTTTAAAATATATTTTTATTAATTTCAGAGAGGGAGAGGGAGAAATAGAAACATTAATGATGAGAGAGAATCATCGATTGGCTGCCTCCTGCTCACCCTCTACTAGGGATTGAGCCCTCACCCAAGGCAAGTGCCCTTGACCGGAATTGAACCTGGGACCCTTCAGTTTACAGGCTGATGGTCTATCCGCTAACCAAACTGCATAGGGCAATACATATATTTTATTTAATAATCTAACAGAATGGGGTTTATAGAATAAAAATGATAGTTTACTTTTATCTTAGTAATTGCTAATAGATGATAACTGCTATATTTTTATCTAGGATTGTCTGTTTTTGCATTTTTATAAAAATGGCATTGTCTACATTTTGTTCTGTGAGTTCCTTTTTTATTTTCATTTAAAAAGTGAATGTATCTTGCAATTCTTAGAGTAATAACTTTTTAGTGTCTCTTTTTCTTCTTGTTATTTTGCAGGATTGATTTATTGTAATTTGTTTTATCATTCCCCTGCTGATAAATATTTTGATTGTAGTTTGTCACTATTATGAAAAATAGAAGCCAGATGCACAAAGATTCGTGCTAGAATGGGTTTTCCTTTGCCTGGTTGCCGGCACTGCCTGTCCACTCTGGCCCAGCTTCTTTCCGCTCAGGCCCAGGAGCTGCCTCTTTCCACTCCAGCCCCACTTTCCCACGCTGCCCAGTGCCCTGGGAGACCGGGGGTGAGGCAGAATCGCCATGGCAAGCATCCCGCCCACCCCTGTCACTCAGTGCCTGTGTATGCAAATTAACCACCATCTTTGTTGGGTTAATTTGCATATCACTCCTAATTGGCTGGTGGCATAGTGGAGGTATGGGCAATTTACATGTTTGTCTATTATTAGGTAAGATATTGTAGTAGACATCTCTCAAACTGTACTCAGCAGATACTCATAAAATTTTTAATTTAGAGTACTCTTTAAAGTGCTGGGTGGGATGTTGTCTGATTCATGAATCAATTAAAAACTATAGATCTTTTTAAAAATTCAATTAGCGGACTGAAGCCCTAGGCTATTTTCCTTTCATAATTCCTTCCCCTATCACTGGCCTAATAACAGAAAAAGAAATCATCATAGAATAGAGCAAGATCTATATTTTTCTAAAGTCTATATATGTTTCATACCACCCAATAGCCTAACTTGAGAAAAGGAGATAGATGTGCTATACAGCCCTCTAGCTGTAGATCAGGGATGGAGATACATAGTTAGGGTCCAAGAAAATTTGATAAAAGAATGATTATTAGATTAGTAAGAATAATTATCCTGATGAAACTATTTGACTTGGACTTTATAATAAAGTTTAATGGCCCTAGCCAGTGTGGCTCATTTGGTTGAGCATCTGGTGCACCAAAATGTTGCCAGTTCGATTCTTGGTTAGGGGACATACCGAGGTTGTGGGCTCGATCCTCAGTATGTGTCCTGCAGGAAGCAGCCATTCAATGGTCTCTTTTATGTTGATGTTTCTGTCTCTTCCTCTCCTTCCCCTCTCTCTGAAGTATAATGGCATTCAGGCAGAAAGAGGCTAAAATACAGTCTGGCCTTACATTTTTTCACATCTTAGCATTTCTGAAGCAAAAGAAAGTATGATCTGATAATATATCTAGCTAAGATGTCATTTAAATATAAAGGCAATTTAAAAAGACAGAAGAATTCAAGAAATATAGTAGCTATCGGCCGTTTTTAAAAGAAAAATACAACTACTTGAAAATAAAATCTATCAATTCTCAGAGGAAAGGTGGGGAAGGGTGGGTGGTGGCAGAGATCAACCAAAGAATTTGTATGCATATATGCATAACCAGTGGACATAGACAGTAGGCCTGGGGTGGGGGGCAGGAGTGGGCTAGAAGAGGTCAAAGGGGGGAAAAGGAGGTATATGTAATACTTTCAACAATAAAGATTCAATTAAAAAGTAAAATCCATCAAGCCAAAAACATGAAGGGAAGAAGCTGCAGTATGACTAGTTCAATCCTGAATGCTAAGAGACATTATGAAATTGTAGTTCAGAGGGGAAGAAATATAAACTGAAATGTAATGCCAGCCAAATTTCCTTTAAGTATGCAAAAAATAACACTAATTTAACTTCTGGAAGAAGAAGCCTTGAATCCATTTATGTATGGACCTAAAATCAAACAACTGGAAATTATGCTTGCACTGTAACATGTAAAAGTTTTAAACTCTGACACGATAAAAAGAATAATAAAAACAAAAAAATTTAAGAGGAAGGAGGTATCATTTCCTCATCCTTAAGTTTGAAGCTTGTGGTTATAAAACAACATAAAGACACAAAGAAATCCATTTTAAAAATGAAAACTTTTTTCTTTTGTTGTTTTTCAGTATATTGAATGTTTTGGAAGTGATAGCTCCCTTCAAGCACTTTAACAAACTTAGAGAATTTGTTCAAATGAAGCTTCCTCCAGGCTTTCCTGTAAAACTAGGTAAGAGAAAAATTGCTTATAATTTCTGTGTGTATTAGAAATATGGTATTGTTTACTAACATTTAGTAAAAATATGCTTTGAAGGAAAATGGACTTCTAAGTTTTGCTAAAATTAAAAAATATATAATTTATTGATATTTTACAGAGAGGAGAAAGGGGGAGAGATAGAGAGCTAGAAACATCGATGAGAGAGAAACATTGACCAGCTGCCTCCTGCACACCCCCTTCCGGGGATGTGTCCGCAACCAATGTACATGCCCTTGACCGGAATGGAACCTGGAATCCTTCAGTCCACAGACCGATGCTCTACCACTGAGTCAGTTTCGGCTGCTAAAAATTTTTAAAGTTTTTTTTATTACATGCTTTGATAGTCATCCTTGGTCAAATATATAAAATGCCTGATGATAGTTCTTATTCTACTAGATTTCCTTCTTTTCTTTTTATAAAAATATATATTTTTATTGATTTAGAGAGGACAGGAGAGGGAGAGCGAGAGAGCTAGAAACATCAATGATGAGAGAGAATCATTGATCGGCTGCCACCTGCATGCCCCACACTGGGATTTGAGTCTGCAACTCGTTATATACCTTGACCGGGAATTGAACTTTGACTTCCTGATTCATAGGTTGATGCTCAACCAGTGAGTCATGATGGTTGGGCTTAATTCTACTTCATTTAAATTAAATGTATGGGATATGCAAAAGGTACCTCTTACAAGAGGGTGTGGGTGAACTTATGATGTACCTTGATAATGTGTTTAAAGTGAAATAGGAAGACTGAGTTTCTGAACAGTGGGAATGTTTCTGGAGTCACTATTTACAGATAAAGTAATAATCATTTTATTTTCAAATATTTATTTTTTGGTAATCCTTACCCAAGGATATTTTTCCATTGATTATTCTTAGAATGGAAGGGAGGTGGAAGACAGAGAGAGAAACATCAATGTAGGAGAGACATCGATTGGTTGCTTCTAGCACATGTCCTCATCGGGCCAGGGATGGAGCCTGCAACTGAGTGAGGCATGTGCCCTTTACTGGAATCAAACCCAGAACCCTTCAGTCCACGGGCCAATGTTCTGTCCACTGAGCCAAACCGGCTAGGGTTATTTTCAAATATTTAAACTTAATTTTATCTTAATGTTCTTTAAGAACAGTAAAATCACATTTATCTTCTTAACTACATCAAAAAACTGGGAACAAGTGACTTAGAAGTTTCTCTGGGAGTTTAGGCATTTGATTTAGCATTAATTTAAGCTTCAGGAGAAGTTTAACTACCTTCTCTACTGACTTTAGGCTTTGTTCAGGAGAGTCTTCAGTACCATCCATCAATTCAGACATCAAATGTTTAATCAATGCTTGTTACTTGCCAGATGCTTTTCTAACATGAGAGACAATAAAAGTTCCTGCCCTCTAGGTGTTTACATTCTAGTGGGGGAGAAAAATAAACAAATAGTGAATATAACCTTGCTATAATTCCTCAGATCTATTTATCTTGCTTCATTCTGTATTACTGAAACCACTCTTTACTGTGCTTATTATTGATATTCATGCTATTATGTTAAATATAGTGGATACTTTTCTGTTGCTCTTTTAAAATCTCTCCAAGATTTAACTATTTTTGTGGAGTCCTTGTCCCAGTGAATGATAGTTTTTCTTCAAATTCCTCTGACTTCTTTTATAGCATTCTGTTTTGGTTTTCTGCTAGGTTTCTGGCTACTCCCCTTTTACTCTTGTAATGCTACTTTTCATGTTCTAAAACTTAAGCCAAAAGATGTTACTACTCTGTTATCTCTGTCTCCCAACCAGAATGTAATCTTTGTAAATTTATCATGTTTTTCTCTTATATAAAGTTGCATATTCAATAACTAAAACTTATTCTGAAAGATAGTAAATATTTAGGCTTTTTGGGCTGTACATATAGTATCTATCACAACTGCCCAACTTGGAGAATGAAAACAGCCATAGAAAGTAAACGAATGGCATCCTATGTCCCAAAAAAATTTCATTGGCACTGAAGTTTGAGTTTCATGTAATTTTATTGGCACACATATTTTTACTTTCTGTTTATTTTTATTTATTTATTTATTTATTTATTTATTTATTTATTTAAAATTCAATGATTTTCTTTTTTTTTAAAAAAAATATATTTTATTGATTTTGTACAGAGAGGAAGGAAGAGAGATAGAAAGTTAGAAACATCGATGAGAGAGAGTCATCGATCAGCTGCCTCTTGCACACCCCCTACTGGGGATATGCCCGCAACCAAGGTACATGCCCTTGACCGGAATCGAACCCAGGACCCTTCAGTCCCTAAGCCGACGCTCTATCCATTGAGCCAAACCGGTTTTGGCGACTTTCTGTTTATTTTTAACCACTTACAGATAGAAAATAGTTTTTTAGCTCACAAGCCTTACAGAAAGAGCCAGGCAATGGGCTTTACTTTGCTGATGCCTGGAATTAGGTAGAACAGCATCTGCACATAGTAGACACAAGTGAATAATTTCCCCCCCAGAAGTAACTGGAAACTGTGTAATACTTATGTTGATTTCTTTATGTAAACTTTATGTTTAATTAAGTTTTTTGTTTGTTTTGTTAATCCTCACCCAAGGATATTTTTTCCCATTGCTTTTTAGAGGTTAGCAAGGGAGAGAGACACCAATGTGAGAGAGATGCATTGATTGGTTGTCTCCCTCAGATGCCCCGACCAGGGTCTGGGATCTAACCTGTAACCCAGGTACATGCCCTTGACTGGGAATTGAACCCACAACCTTTCAGTCTGTGGGCCAGCAAACACTAACCACTGAGGAACACTGGCTAGGGCTCATGTATTTTGTTTTAGAATCAAAATAAATTAGCTAAGAGTCTGAATTATCTATCTATCTATCTATCTATCTATCTATCTATCTATCTATATAACTATAATTTGAAGAAAATATGTCAGATTGCAAAGATTACAAATATAACTAACTGTCCCTTTGCCTGAAGGGGGGAAAAACAAGATTGGTGGGAAAAAAAAAAAGATTGGTTGAATGTGGCATTATATGTAAGATTGGGAAGCAATTGAAACTTGAGTTTTTTTTATTCTTCTGTGTCTCTCTTCTGTTAGATATAAGGCGAGCCCTCAAAGTCAGGGGTCCTGGTAAAACACAAAGCACACTCGGGAGCCAGGCAGCAAGGCAAATATCTATTCCTGCAGGAGGGTGCGCATTCCCATGGTCTGGGAGCACAGGCACAATGGGTGGCGGTCTGCTCGGCTCTCATGCCTGGCACATGTCATCTGTTCCTCATTCTTGTTTGGACAAGCTTAGGCTTACTCTCTGGCGCGATTGGCTAATTTAAAGGAAGGCGTAGACCTTTACTGTTTCAAAATGGCAGCCCCTCACGGGAGCCAAAATGGCAGCTGCCGAAACTCTTCTTTGACAGAAAAGATTGTTTGTTTATTCTCACATAACCAAAAACTAAATCCTTCCCCAAAACATCATACTCAGTAATAAACACATATTAGGTAGGATTGGACTGGTGCTTGAATGATGTTTCTTTTTTTAATTTAGGGAGTCTGGATATCTCTAATAGTATTTTTAGTCTTCTAGAGGCTTGGTGTATGAATTTGTGTACGGTTGGGATCCCTCTGCCTGGCCGGTGATTGGGGCTAATCAGGGCCGTCGCCCAGTCTGGGGGATGAGGAGGGACTGTGTGAGGTTGGCTGGCCAAGTGGGAGGGGGGGGAAAGGAACCGCAGGAGGTTGGCTGTGGAAGTGCACTGACCACCAGTGGAAGCTCCTGCATTGAGCATCTGCCCCCTGGTGGTTAGAGCGCATCATAGCGACTGGTTGTAATGGTCGCTTAGGTTTTTATATGTATATGTAGATTAACATTTCATTTTACAGTATTATCATTGATTGTTCTCTCTAGATATACCTGTGTTTCCTACGATCACAGCCACTGTGACTTTCCAGGAGTTTCGATATGATGAGTTTGATGGCTCCATCTTTACTATACCTGACGACTACAAGGAAGACCCGAGCCGTTTTCCTGATCTCTAATGACACGAGCATGACTCCATCTCACCAAGGAAAGCAAGAGGGTGCAGAGACCCCACAGGGAGGTGAAGGAGGAGGGACAGACTCTCAGTGAAGAAAAGGGAATTTCGTGGAACTGACACATCAGTGATATGACATAATGAAATGGGCCTCTAAAAAGTTTCCTGATGTGCCATTTTCAGTCTTTTTAAATATATACATATTATAGTGTAATAGTTTGACACCTTAATGACCCTAAGTACTTCTTATGTAAAACAGCTATGAGTGCTGTGATTTGTTTTTAAAAATTTTTACACTTCTTGTTGAAATATATATGCATATATATCTATATCTATATATATAGTTATATCTAAAACACTCCTGGACCAGTAACATAAATTAAATGTCTTAAGAGATATGAAGCCCTTTACAGTTGTCATCTTATATTCAAGGTGGCATTTATAAATATTCCTTCCAACTTTGTTTTCATAAAATGTAAACTATGTAACTTTATGTATAGTTCAGTAATTTGAATGTTTGTTCAATATGATGAACTAGAAAGGAATGCAGTTTTCTGTAGATGAATGAACCAAATGGTAACCATTAAACAATTGCATTTATATGTTGCAATACATTTCAGAAGGAGCATTCACTCTGCAGGGAATAAGGTACCTCCTTTAGCACCTTAGTGCAATTCATTGTGGTGCTATTTGTTTTTACCTGAATTCTTTCTTCAATGGTAAATGTTTGTTACTAATCTTCCTTTCAGAGAACCTCTATTTTTTTTTCTAAACTTGAGTTTTAAAGCCTTTTTTGTGTTCATAATAGGATATAACTAGCATGCTTAAGTATAGTCCTCTTCCAAATCTCAGCACTTTAAAAATATTCCAAAATTTTAAACTTGCTTCCTAATAACTGCACATCATTCTGATTATTTTGTTTGTTTTTAGTGTTCATGTCAGTTTTAAACAACTCACATTTTGGACTCCCTACATATTTAATGCTTTCAAAGTAAGGTAAAAACATTTTATATGCTAACAGAATATATTTGTTATAAGTTAAATTCCAAAAATGTACACAAGATTGATAATTCCTACTGTTTATTTTTTTAAGTCACAAGAAAATATTTATTGGTTTTAATTATCTTCAAAGTGTTAAAAAATCATGCATTACTCATTTTCACACTTAAAATTTTTCATGTTTATTCCAAGATGGTTTGATGGTCCAAGAATGAAAATAAATTAGGGAGAATAAGGTATAACAGACTTAATATGTTATGTTGTATTTAAGAAATTAGCTAAAGAAATGCTTTTTAAATGTATCCTGATAAATGTGTGAGAATGCATCTGTCAGGTTTTTTAGAGTGACCAGTAATTTAAACATTTTCAAGAATTTTAAATAATTTGAATGAGTTTAAAAAACTTTATTGAAAAGATGATTATTTACAAATCCAAAGCATCAATCATAAGAAAAATTTTATAATAAACATCTTTAAAGCTGCATCTTTCATGCTGATAACATAATTGAATATGTTGACATTTTATTAAATACATTTTATAATAAAGAAAAATAATGATAGTTAAAAATTCAAAGGCCAATTACTACCTGATGTGGGTCTGTTGAATTTTGTGGAGAGTTGAAACCCAGACTAGGTTTATTAAATACAAGTTGATCCCAATTATTTTGGGAAACCTTATAGATCAAGTGACTTAGAAACTGAATTACCTTGTCAGTAATTTGTGATGTTTGAGACACTGAATGGTAGTTATCACTGTTGCTTTTAGGCTCCCTTTCTCTTTGGGAATATGTTATATTTTCAGGACTATACTATAGATTTTTCACAAGTACCGACAATTTAGTCAGGGGAAAAACATGGAAAATTGCAACTTGGAACTTACCAATTTCCTAAAAGCTGTGAATATTTTGCTGGGGTACACTGGAGGTAGGAAGACTACTGAAAACTTTTGCACTTGGATTTTGTTTTTAACTCAACTTTTTTCTTTCATAAAGGTTAGTAGAAAGAGATGATCCATTCCAAATGTCTTTTATTTGGTCATAAATAATAAGCAAATGTCAGTATCTTATAATGGTGAAAACAAGGAGTTATTAATGCAAATAAACTTTTCACATTAAACTTTTCAAAATGTGCCTTTTAATCCAGTTAATGAATGAAGCTGTATTCTGTGTTTCAAGTAACTAAATCAAAACACCATATATTTTAATTAATCTCACATGAAAATCTAGATTTTGTAGTGTAGGTCCATAAAATTCTGTGTCTTCTATTTGTGATTGAAGAAAATTAAAACTTGGGGGCCTAAGAAATGGTCACCTTAAATAGCTATTTTGAAGAGCTCAATATTTCTGCCCTCCAGTGTAGTATCAAAAGAAGGTATGATTCTTGTCTTAAAGAAAATAATTTCTGAGAATTTGCTTCATAGAGAATTGACAGATTTCATAAAAGAAGCATAAAGCAGATGCTTGATTATTGTGAAGCTAGGAACATATGATGGTCTGGAAATTAACACATTTCAGAGAAGCTAATAGCTGACAGAAGCTGAAAACAATTTTGTTTCTGCTTTGAATTGGTATTGAACCCCACTCACACTAATAGAGTTTTTATACTGTTATTCATGTATAGTTTATAATCCACACCTTACAGGAGGGTAGTGAATAATGATCTTTAGTGATCCCTTCTTATTTTTCACTATGTCTACAGAATTGATCCTGCTTCCAGGGGACAAAATAGATCTGGACTAAATGTTTCCATATTGATATAAGGATTGCCTTCTTTTACTCATTTATGTTCCTTTTATTTGCAAACTAGAGGCCCGGTGCATGAAATTTGTGCTCGGATAGGGTCCCTTGGCCTTGCCGGTGATTAGGGCCTATGTTGACCTTCCCACTGCTGCCCCCTGGTGGTCAGCGTACGTCATAATGAGCGATCAAACTTCTGATCTCCTGACAATTTGCACATTAGGCTTTTATATATATAGATAGCATGAGTAAAAAAGTTGCAGTAGAACACTAGATGAATTTGAACACTAGGTAAATTTGAAGTCCTGCTTTATTTATTTATTTATTTATTTATTTATTTATTTATTTATTTTTTAAGTCCTGCCTTTAAAATTGAGAGAGAATTTTTGATTAGCATGGAACACAATATGCCTCTGCTATTAACTCCAGCAAGAGGTATCCTACCAATGTTTTCTAAAATTAAGAAAATGCATCCTTACCAAAATTTTTATATTTGGAAACTAAAATTTCAGACAACTGACAGTGAAACTTGCCCAAAAGAAAAAAGGACAGAGGATATTACACTATTTGTGAAATGCAAAATTAAAGCCTATCGGTTATGTACTACAAATGAGCAAAAACTACTTTTTTGCAAAGCATTTTATGTCAGAAATCTGGAGCAGTAGTATCTTAGATTGTCATCTAAACACGTCATCTCAATTATTTTTGCATTTTTGATCTTTACAGAACTACCTAGCGATGAATTTCTAAAATTATAATCTTTCAGTATAATACTTTTATTCATAATGGCACCTATGATACAGTTACAATTTCACTTTTGCCACAGCGCCTGCAAATACCTAAGCTAAATCTAAGGATATTAAAGAAAGGTATTTGGCAAGCATTTCTGAATTTGATCGATTTGCAGATAAAAACAAAACCTGCCTAAAGTAAAAAACGTATAATAAAAAACAACATACAGGGTAAACTAAAAACTAAAAAAAAAAAAACCACAAAAAAATAAAAAAACTTCAAATTACTTGTACCTCCCATAGCATTCTTGGTCACTAAAGGCTGACAATGACTGGCTGGGATGCTTTAATAAAATGGGTGATGTAGCAGTTTTGGAGAGCAGAATCGAAGCAGAAATTTTGTAATTTACCTGCTGGCGCCTTTGGGATGAGGTAGAAGCCAGGCCTGCAGTTACTTTACCTTCTCCTTCAGCTTATGGGCCAGATATGTGTGTTTAGCTTCATGATGCAGAATCCTGGCTTCTGCCATGCCACCCAGTTCAGAAGCAATGATACCCGAGTTTTAGCCCATCCTTACTGGTTCCAGCTTGTGCTTGGGGTTCTAATTTAATCTTCCCTCTAATTATCCATCTTCCCTTCTCAACTGCCTGCAGGCTTCAACGTCAGGCATCATACAAAGCCCATTACAAGATTTGAAACTGGTTAACCAGCTCCCAAAATGAAGGTCAAATCCCTGTAACAAATCTTTTTCTTAGAATGCTGACTGGTAAAAAAAAAAAAAAAAAAAAAAAAAAAAAAAAAAGTTAAATCTATGTGTCTTCTAAAACAATATTCAAATATGAAAATTTTAACATTTCACTTTTGTGACTGTTAACCTTCAATTTCTTATGTCCAAAGCATCATACTTTAGCTAACCAGCTTAGCATGAGTGACCGTGCACAGGAGAAATAACCTTTACAAAGTGACATTTTGGAAAGAATGAGAACATGTCACTTCCCAATTATTATTTTTTTTGTATAAGAGAACATTTATTTGGTAAATGACAGGAAAATTTCTAGAAGTGGGCTTAGGAAACAAGTTATGGAGGTAAAGAAAAGCCCATGGAACTTGGTAAAAAGTGTGGGGCAGGGAAGAGGAAGATGGGAAAGGCATGGGCGTGCTCCCAGGAAGGAGAGCATCTTTCCCAGTTATGTTTGTAAGGACATCATTTAAAAAAACGTTTGGCCTGGCTGGTGTGATTCAGTGGTTGAACATGGACTCATGAACCAGGAGATCTAGGTTCAATTCCCAGTAGGGGCACGTGCCCGGGTTGTGGGCTCGGTTCCGTTAGGGGTATGCAGGAGGAAGCTGACCAGTGATTATCAGTGATATTCCCGTCTTTCCCTCTGAAATGAATGAAAATATATAAAATACGTTCGTTATTCTGTGAATTCTGTAATAAGTATATATATATTTTAAAAGTAGTAAGTGTACTCTTAAGAATATTCCCACAGTTGAAGAATTTAGTATGGTTCACATGTATTTTGCTAAAGAAATGCCTCCTGCACACTCCGTACTGGTTATGTGCCCTCAACCAAGGCACATGCCCTTGACTGGAATCGAACCTGGGACCCTTGAATCAGCAGGCCAGTGCTCTATCCACAGAGTGAAACCGGTTAGGGTGAGAATTAAAAAAAAAAAAAAAAAAAAAAAAAAATATATATATATATATATATATATATATTTTTATTGCCTTCAGAGAGGGAGGAGAGATAGAAACATCAATGATGAGAATCATTGATTGGCTGCCTTCTGCATGCACCCTACTGGAGATGGAGCCTGCAATCAAGCATGTGCCCTTGATCAGAATTGAACCCCACAGGCTGATGCTGTATCCACTGAGCCAAACCCGCTAGGGCTCCTAAAAGAATTTCTAAATTAATTTCACATACAGTGAAAATGGCAACAAAATTAAAACTGAGTAAAATAGGCAAATAAATCCACAACTCCAGAATTAGTCTCATTTAGAAAGGACCTATGCTAATAAAGCCTTCGGAATAGACATTCTGGATGCTCTTGAAAGTCCCAGTAGCATTTCCATAACATCCATATTTAACAAGTAAACACAATTTAAATACTGATTGCATGGCCCTGAGGCACTTAATCTAGAACTCAACTGAAGAAAGTGGGTCTTGTTTGCTAGAGGAAAAGTTGGCTTGTACATACATTTTCTTTGATACCAACACCAGAACTTGACTCAGTTGTAAGATGCAGCTTGAAGTACAATTAGTTTGTACTGTTCTAGTACAAGTCATTTGTTCTTTCCCTAAGTGTTGAACATTTATTGACCCAGGCAACACAAGCCTGCAGCTCCCCCAATTATCAACTACATTGTATGTCAGGTATCAATCTCATATCACAATTAGGAAATGCAAAGTAAAAGATACAGGTTTTCCCAGTTGTAAATGAAACCAAAACTCATGACTAGACTCATATAGCCACTACCTCATTCACTCCTGAAGAATTTAAGCAAATAAATAGGACAAACATTTTTTCTAACAAAACCACTTTTATTTTTTAATTACTACTAAATACAGAACAAAACTCAAGTGTGGAGGCAGTCAGTATTCACTTGATTATCTGTGTTAAAAGGCTTGTGTCCCTGTGCAACCCTATCATTGTGCATAAAAGGTTCACTGAAAAATAACCTAGGTACGGGTTCCCTTCACTGCATTTCACATCAGTGGCACTATTTTACAGCCCAAAACTTCTTAATCCCTTTTGAAAAGTATATTTGTATTCAGAGATTAGAAGTGAGGAAATAGACTAATACTAGGTTTAACCAGGTGCAACTGCCAATATTTTACTGTTTTCATTTATAAAAATGGCAGTCTTAAGGTTCAACCATTGCCTACTAAGAAAGTTTTTGTAGGTTTAAATGTCACTTGTGTTTTAAAATGACTATTTAGGGCCATTACCAGAACTTCTTAACTATAGACAAAATTCCTTTTGATAAAATCTTTAAAAAGTTACTATAAACTGTAAAAAGAATGCTGCTTTTCTATATGGCATTTCAATTTTAAAAGTTAAAAAAATTATCAGACCTGGATCAAGAGCTATACTTCCAAGTCTCATTTCCCCCTTAATCCCAGCCACTCTAACTCTACTCATTTCATAAATGAATAAATATAATATTTAGTATTGTACAGTAGATACATACCATTGAGTTGCTATACTATTCCAGCAAAGGCAAATATTTCACTGAAAATATAAATTTAGTAGATACAGGAGGGACCATTTGTTTATCATAGTTTTACTCAACCCAAACCCTACACCCAAAATGAGAAATTTACACTAAGAAATAGACTGTTTTAGATAGAAATTAAAGCAACTTTAACAATTCTGATGGTAACTAATCACTACAGTGATAGGATTGTATAGTAAATATGTGGATTGTAGGAGAAAGTACTTGATTTGTAAAATGAATGAGGTAAATGTCATACATTCAACAGCTTGTAAATAAATACAAATACGGTTTTACAGGAACATGAACATAGGTTTAAGGGTTTTATTATCAAAGTCTTGTAAAACAATTTCAGAAACTGTACATCAACATGGCACAGACTGTAGCCTACTTTTGTTTTTACTGCACAAAAGTGAAGCTGGAAACTCCTGTAACTAAGAAAACAGTTGCCTAAACTACTCTGCATTTAACATGGAATCACTGTGGGCATAAGATTACTACTGCAGTAACAATAACACAAATTTGTTTTTATACAACTTGAGATAAAATAAAAAGTACATTATCAAGTACATTTGTCTCACTTTAAAAGCATATCGTCAATTTAAAATGCACTACCCCTTTTTCCAACACTTAAGATTAAAACAAATTAAAGTGAAAAATTGAAAATTAGGACGAGATAACTGTTTTACAGATGGACTCAGGATAGGCAGTTAGCATTCAATGATACAGGTGTGGAATAAATTATTTCAGGGGAAAAAATTCCCAAACACCTTATGAAAAAGTATACAACTCTACTTCAAAATATGCTATTATATTTACTTACTGCCAAAGACAGTTTCATTTGAAATCTTGTTTCTGTAATTAAAGCCTAAGCAGCCATCAAAAAAGGTTAGTGCATATATAACCTTTCCAAGTTAAACGCCACAAAATTTCAGCCACAAGGCTTAGAGGATTATCTAATTCAAATGCTTATTTCCAGATGTATCTATAAGAATGTTAATTTGTCATATGAACAAACAAGACCATTAAGTAGATCCATCATGTTGGAAGATTTTAATGACAATGAGGATACTCCTGCCACAATTAACATGCAATCAGTGCATTCTCTACATGGCTCTATTACGGCAATGAATCAAATTCTAGAAATACTATGTGAACTTACTTAATAAAGGAGATTATACAACATAAACAATCCATGCCTGCTGTAGATGCATGCAGCTTTTCACTTCTGTTATGAAGCAGTGCCAGAATAGTCAAGCTGCTTGGTTTCTCAATCAGATTTCACCACGTCAAGAATTGGTTACCCACACAGCATTTTCTAAAAACTTTTGGATGTAAATAATATCAATATCAGGAGCTTTATAACCATTTATAGCTCAGAGCTGTATACATCTAAGGTTTGAGATGAACAAATACAGCATGAAGAAATCACACAAAGGAATGACACTGATGCATGTATACAGGTGGATTCTCATGGAGGCCATATTCAGTCACTCATATCCATGTCTTCTTCATGATGATCATCACCATTCACTTTGGATTCTCTCAGGGGATCACCAGTTCCCTTTTCCACAGAACATTCTTTTGTTTTGGGGGAAACTGGTTCTGCTGGTTTCTTCTCTTCTTTTTTCTCTTTCTCGCTATCATACCCCTGTTCCTCTTCATCATAATCCCGTGTAACCTGCTTTGCCAAGGAGAATAATAAAAGTAAATGTCTTCACAGAAAAATCAATTCTTGTAAGTACTAGTACCACCTAAAATACCAAAATAAATTAGTTTTGTAAACATACTTTTACATCTTTATCACTCTCAGACTTTCTTTCTCGGTCCTTTTCTTTATCTTTACTTTTCTTCTTCTTGCTTGTTGATCGTTCTCGTTCATCTCTGCCTCTTTCTTTTTCTTTATCTTTCTTCTTCTCCTTTTTATGCCTAGGATAACAGGAAAATGTTCTCAAAGAAAAAAAAGATGCTTTAAGGGATACGGTTAATAATTTTTACCCATAAGCATAGCAGTAAGTTTTAACTTGTTTAGATGCTAAGCTTGACCCAAGTTCACATGATATAAAGAGGATACAGGGTCCTGGCCGGGTAGCTCAGTTGGTTAGAGCATTGTCCTGATACACCACTAAGGTTGCAGGTTTGATCTCTTGTCAGGGTACAACAGGGGTGGGGAACCTTTTTTCTGCCAAGGGTCATTTGAATTTTTATATCAATTCCTGGGCCATACAAAATTATCAACTTAAAAAATTAGCCTGCTGTATTTGGTCAAACATTTAACTAACTCACCCCCTAATACCTTGGCAGGGCCAGACCAGAATTTAGTGTGCCCCGCCATCTGGACGTTCCCCACCCCTGGACATACAAGAAGCAACTATGAATACATAAATAAGTGGAATAACAAATTGATGTTTTTCTCTATTAAAAAAAAAAAAAAAAAAAAAAAGACTAGCCCTGCCAGTGTGGCACAGTGGTTGAGTGTCAAACTCTGAATCAGGAGAGGTCAAGGTTCAATTCCCGGTCAGGGGTAGGCTCAATCCTCAGTGTGCGGTGTGCAGGAGGCAGCTAATCAATGATTCTCTCACATCACTGATGTTTCTCTCTCCCCCTCCTTCTTATCTATAATCAATAAAAATATATTTTAAAAAAATATAGAAAATATCCATTTTCAAAACATTGGACACAAGCCATGCTCAGCAATAGAAGAAAACTAATTTGGTTACAGGCATGAAATGCTTAATCCTTAACTAATTTGGTTACAGGCATAAAATGTTCAATCTTTATTCTAAGTGTCTAAAGTCATGAAAGAAAAATAAAAGCACATTCATAAGCATTTTATGGAAAGTAAAGTTCTGAAAATTAGAAAGCGTATACCTAAATCATTTAGCATTCTTACCTCCTAGGGGACGGTGAGCGAGACAGTTTTCTTTTCGGAGACCTGGGCTTTTTAGGAGATCTTGTGCCACTCCTGCTTCGTCGACGTCGTCTCTCTCTAGGACCACAAATGTACAAACTACACTTTAAAATACAGACACATCATAGCAGATATGTCTATGATGGACATTTTCAAATATAGATTTGAGCTCAAGAATCAAATGAGTAATAATAAATCACAATTCTTTTCCAAACTATATGCCTTTTCTTTAATGTTCTCAAGAAAACCCCAATTTCCAGCAATTCTTAAAAAAAAAAAAAAATCATATTATCATACCATCAGATTTGTTAAACTCAAGGAGATTAACTATCAGTTTTTGATTCATGTATCAGTGTCCAGAAGAGGTATAGGATCATACGTTATAATAAAAACATTACTTTTAAATTCACTGGGTAAAATTTATAGAGTTAATGTTAACATGGGAGCAAATTGATTCCATATACTCCGGCAAACCATAGCCCCCAACTGATTTGAGCAGTCATTGTTTAAGAAATATAGCCTTTTCCCTCTCTTTAAAACAGGGTGTAGAACCTTTTTCCTGCCAATGGCCATTTGGATATTTGCAACATCATTTGTGGGCCATACAAAATTATCAACTTAAAGATTAGCCTGCTGTTGCACACGGTTGAGCAATGTCTGTGCACTAAAAGGTTGCTGGTTTGATTCCCAGTCAGAGCACATGCACAGCTGCAGGCTCAATCCCCGGTGTGGGGGGAGTAGTTGCAGGAGGCAGCCAATCAATGTTCTGCTCTCACAGTTTTTCTCTCTCACTGTCCCTTCCTTGCTCTTGGTATGATGTTCCCCACTTCTGGCTTAAAGTGTGGCTTAAAAAAAAATTCTGCTGGTTACTGTTCTCAAAAGTTATTAGGACTTGTGAGATTACAATTTAGGCACAAAATAAAAGTAAAACCCCATAATTTCAGTTGTCTAGAATCTATAAAAGCTTTAGAAAAACAAAACAAAACTCAACCAAACAAAATATTACCTTTACAGCCCTCTGTGGCACATACCCCTCCCCTTCTCCCTTACAGTCCTCAAAACATTATACACAACTTTTCATTCATCAAATATTAAGGCGATCCAATAATTAAGCAGTGTAACTTGCTTATAAATAAGTACTTAAATAAAGGAATAGGCAAAAACAAGAACAAAAAGAAAAAAAAAGCCACTAGTTAGCAAGGTAAGAAAAAATACATGCTGCACACCCCATCTTCCCCTAAGACCTAGATTGGCATTTTCTTAAATACTTACACCTGGTTTTAAATATTTGGCTTTCAGTATCTGCAGGTTTTACATCCAAAGATGCCAGAGGGCCAACTGTATGCATTATTCTAAGGCATTTAATAAAGGGTGTCCCCTCCCCCCAAATGTATACACATATTTTGAATAATTATAAAGGCAGTGTTTATAAAATTTTCAAAATTGAGGTATCAGCTGTTAAACTGTACATACATCTTTTTGGGAATACCCTGTATAAGGGACTTGAACTTCTTGGATTTTGGTTCCTGCAAGGGGTCCTGGTATATTTACCTTTTCTGAAAATACTCCTCCCGTTGAGAAGAAACCCCTTTAGGTATCACACCCCAACCATTAATTAAAGGTTTGTCTATTTGTCTTTAAAGGTTTATCTATTCTGGACACTTCTTGTCCGTGGAATCCTACAATTTATAGTTCTTTGTGACTGACTTCTTGATGAGTCTCATCCATATGGTAACATGTATCAGTACTTTATTCCTTTTCATTGCTGGATAGTTCATTGTATAGCTATACCATTTTGTTCTCACGTTAGTTAATGAACATTTGGATTGACTTTTTGGTTATTATGAGTAATAATACTGCTATGAAAATTAGTGTACAAAGTTTTGAGTGTAATATATTCACTTTCTTTGGGTATATCCTTAGAAGTGAAAATACTGTGTCAAAACTTTTTAAGGAATTACCAACTGTCTCCCAAAGCATTTGCACCATTTTATATTCATGCCAGCAACACACAAGAGTCCCAGGTTCTCCACATACTTGTCAACACTAGTTACCATCTGTCTTTTTTTACTTGTTTTTATTTTTTATAATAACCATCTTAGTGTCTGTGGTTTTGATTTGCATTTCCCTGATAGACTAATGTATATCTTTTTATGTTTATCAGACTCTTGCATATATTCTTTGGAGAAAAGTCAATTCAGAGTCTTTGGCCATTTTTTAATTGGGTTGTCTTTCTACAATGGAATTGTAATAGTTTTTTTTTTTTTTTTTTTTTTTTTTTTTTTTTTTACATATTTTAGTTACAAGTCCCTTTTCAAATATATTATTAGTTACTTTCTAGCACTCTGGTTGTCTTTAAGTTCTTGATAGTATTCTTTGAAACACAAAAGTTTTTAATTTTGATGATATCCAAAATTTACATTTATCTTTTGTTATTTATACTTCTGATGTCTTATCTAGAAAACCATTGCCAAATTTAAGGTCATGAAGACTTACTTCTGCTTTTCTTTTTTTCTAAGAGATTTTTTAGTTTTAGATTTTACATTTAGGTCATGCATCCATTTTGAATTAATTTTTGCATATAGAGTGACCCTCCTAGCATTTAATAATCAATATAAGAAAATAATCACTACTGCAAAATGTGTAGACAAGATTGGAAAGAAAACGGAGTTACTACAATAAGTACGGCCAGCCCTCACTACCGTGTTTCCCTGAAAATAAGACATCCTCCGAAAATAAGACCTAGCGCATGGAAAAATAAGACATCCCCTGAAAATAAGATCTAGCGCATCTTTGGGAGCAAAAACTAATATAAGACACTGTCTTATTTTCGGGGAAACAGGGTAGTTTCATATAAACACCAAAGTTTAAATACCAGTGCAAAAAGCATTCCTGTGGAGTAAAGTTAGCAACATATTAATTTTCACACTATGGCAGAATTACAAGTCTAAGAATGATACGAATTTGAACTTGACTGCTTGCTATTATTTTATCAACGAAACCCTATATATAGGAGAAAAAACTCTTTGACTATTAACGTGGACATTTAAAGAATGACTATGTAATAAAAATAAATTTAATGTAATTCAAATCAGGATACAAAATGCATGTAGCAAATATAAAAATGACTGCTGTTGAACTCCATATTATGTCAAATACACACTATACCAGCTGTTGCCAACTGGTGGTCCACAGGCCACTGATGGTCCATGCTGTCCTAAAGGCTGGCCAATGATGCTCTACACCAAGCATGTCAAACTCTTCTAAACCATAAATAGTAAGTAAAAAGAACTTGCCCATCCCTATATGTACTAGAAAACATGCAATGTTCACAATCTATTGATATACTTGCAAATAATTTTAAGAAATGCCAGGAGTTTATAATGCCTTACCTGCTTGCACTTCTGGACCGTCTGGCTGTGCTGTAACTTTTTGGTGGTGTTTTGGAACGTTTCTTTTCTTTGTCTTCTTTCTTTTTGTCTCTAATAAATGAACATAATTTATGAATGCATTAGTAAGTTTCAGAGAGTAAAAACTTATATAATGCATCAAATAAACAGAAAAGCAGTGAGATCTAATCCCATTTTTAAAATATGAACATTATTTTGATACTGTATGTAGAAATATAATTTGAATGGCATTACTTGTGATTAAACATTTTTAAGAAAAAATTCTTTTTGGTATTCTACAGAAAACTTCTCTCCAATAGAGAGCATTGACTATAGGGAGAAAATGATAAAGGATATTGGACAGTTTCTTGACTGACTGGCACAAACACCAATCCTATAGAATAAAGCCTAATATGCAAAGTGTCTGACCATCTGGCCAGTCGCTATGATGCACACTAACCACCAGGGGGCAGATGCTCAGACCAATAGGTTAGCTTGCTGCTGGGTCCGGCCAATTGGGATTGGGCAAGATGGGCCACACATGCCCTAGAGCCCTCCCAGTTTCTCCCCAGCCCGTCATGCACCTTTTGGGTACCTGGACCTGGCCTAATCTGGGACCCCTTGGGGGTTGTTAGAGAACTGGTACTGGCCCAATCTTCTAGGCCAGGCTGAGGGACTCCATTGGTGCATGAATCCATGCACTGGGCCTCTAGTAGTTTAATAATTGTCTCTAGGCTCTTCAACAGACCTTTTTCTCTGAGTGATCCCAATTCACCATTGCTCTATGTCCTCTGTCAGGCCAAAGCTCATTATAATGCACTATCAAAATTAATTATTAGTATTCTTCCACAGCACCCACACGTTAACCTCTTTCATTGACCTAGCCAACTTTCTACCTTTGTTTCTGCTGCTAACTATTCTGGACTACTTGGTACTACCAGAAAAAACATTGCATCATAATCAACTGGTACTGTAACCATACCAATTTTGAGTCTTTTAACAGATTGTTATAAATTGACTTTTATTCCCTGCAGCATGTTTTTAAAAAGTATATTTTATTGATTTTGTACAGAGAGGGAGGATAGAGTTAGAAATATCCATCAGCTGCCTCCTACATAACTCCTTGATCGGAATCGAACCTGGGACCTTCCAGCCTGCAAGGCCATGTCTATCCACTAAGCCAAACCAGTTAGGGCTGAGCATGTTTTATAAAGAATGTTGTTGTTATTTCTTTAAAACTGTTTCTCTATTACTTGTGCTGTCTTCTCCTTCTAGCATCCTTTTGATACAAATGTTTTGTTTCACACTGTCCCCAAGTTTCCTTACACTATACTCCTGATCTTCAATTTTTTCCCTTTTGCTGCTCCAATTGGTTTTTTCCCTACCTTGTATTTCAAGTCATTGATTCTATCTTCTGCCCCACTCAATCTACTTTTGAATCCTTCCAATGTATTTTTTATGTCAGATATTAATCTTCATTTCCAACTGATTCTTACTTATGGTTTCTATTTCCTATTTCATGCTGTTATAGTTCTAAGTTTCTGAAAATCTTAAGTTCCGTGATCATCTTTATAACCATTACTTTGAACTCCGTGTCTAATAAATTGCTTGCCTCCTTTTCACTTAGCTTTCTTTTTGGAGTTTCCCCCTTTTATTTGTCTCCCCATGTTTGCTGTCCCTTTGTATTTGTTTCTATGTATTAGATCAAATTGCTATGCCTTCCAGTCTTCATGGGATCGTGTTATACAGTAAGTGTTTTGTGGGACTCATTGCTGCAGTCTCTCAGATCTCTTGAGTTGGGGGGGGGTAGGGAGCCTAGGAATGTCCCTTGTGTAACTTGGGATTTCCTATTATAATTGGGTTTTGAATATTGTTGTCTCATTTGTGGAAAGAATCTCCTCAGGATGGGTGAATGTGAGGCTCACTCCCATCCACATTGTGTGTTGTGCAGGTGTGCATCTGATCACAAACAGTCTTAGACAACAGGTCTCCCACAGGCAAAGGTCTTTGCTTCTAAGCTAACAGCTTGCCTGAGACCAAGTGAGAACACGTGTTCCCTGTGAGATTTGCTACAGAAATACCGCCTCCCACCCCCCTTAAATCACCATTTCCCCCAAGGCTGTGGACAAAGGGATCAATAATATATTTGTTAAATGAGAAATCCCTTATATCCATAAATATATATACATTTATTCTTAACTCTTCCATAATTTTAGAGATTAAAGTATCCCTTGTTGCTCTAAGCTATTCTCCCTTCCCTCCCTCCTTGGTCACTCTGTTCCGTCAAGTTATTCCCTCTCTTCATTCAAATCATTTTGTTAATCTTCACCAGAGGATATTTTTTTCCATTGATTTTTTAGAGAGTGGAAGGGAGGGGGAGGAACACACACACACACACACACACACACACACACACACAGAGAATTCGAGTCACATTGTTTGGTTGCCTCCCATACATGCCCTGACCAGGGCCAGGATCCTTCAGGGCATATGTGTGAGGAAGCTCGTTTGTTTGACTAAATTAAGAAATGACCCACTCTGTAAAACACAACTAACAGCCTTGTTAGAGTCTCAAACAGTCAGCAAAACTATCCCAGAATTTATGTTCCCAGTTGTTATATGTTTACCAAAATAAATTTTGTTGGTCCCCCGCTAACCTTTAAAAAAATTACATAATTAAATGCATAAATGGGTAAAGAAGTATAAAGAACTGCTTCTAGAAAAATAAGGCAAATATTTTAGAAAGAGATAAAGGACAATTGCTAAAAAAAAAAAAAAAAAAAAAAGAAAAGTGTTGTGAAACAATGTGTGACAACTATACATTGGGGGAAAAAACTACCGTATTTTCCTGCGTATAAGACGACCCCCCTAATTTTATAGTTAAAAGATAGGTTTAGGTCTATGTTTGCTGTATAAGACTACCCCCCCACTTCTGAGGCAACATCAGTTCTTTTTTTAATAGACCGCCTCTTTGATTCTGGCCAATATGAGCAGGCTTTTTTTCGTTTCAAAAGTCGTCTTATACGCCGGAAAATACGGGTGAGCATTTTTCGAGTGATAGAATTCTCTTTGCCACTTTAAAGATCGTTCAGAAGAAAATAATAGATTTGTATATGTTACCCAAGACTAGCATGCAAATTTAAAGTTTAAATAAAAAAGAAAATGAAAAAATAAAATGTTTGCCTTTTATTAAAAAAATTATATTTTTATTGATTTCAGAGACACAGGGAAAGTGAAAGATAGAAACATCAATGGTGAGAGAATCATCAATCAGCTGCCTCCTGCAAGCACCCCACTAGGGATCAAACCTGCAATCTAAAGAAGAAGCCCTAACCAGGAATTCAATCTCCTGGTTCATGGATCAACACTGAATCACTGAGCCATATGGGCAGGGCAATATATTTGCTTTTTAATAAATCTTCAGTTCACTAACTGGTCCCAAATCTTGGGATAAGAGACTCTCTAAATATGGTACAGAGTCAATCTTAAACACGTACCATATATTTATTGATTTCAGAGAGGAAGAGAAAGGGAGAAATAGAAAAATCAATGATGAGAATTGTTTCTCGGCTGCCTCCTGCAACTCCTATTGTGGATTGAGCCCCCAACTGCACGTGTTCTGACCAGGAGTCAAATCTTGACTTCCTGGTTCATAGGTCAATGCTCAGCCACTGAGTCACAGCGGCCAGGCATTAACACATATTTTTTTAAAAGTAAATCTTTATTGTTCATATTGTCACAAATGCTCCTTCCCCGCCCCCCCACCCCGGTCCATTGCTCCTCTCCACCAGGTTCCCACCCCACCCTCTGCCCTTTCCCCACCCCTCATTGTCCTCATCCAAAGGTGCAGTTTATGTTCAGTCTCTTCCCACACCCCCCCCTCCCCTTTCCCCCGAGAATCGTCAGTTCACTCCCCTTCCATACCTCTGATTCTATTATATTCAACAGTTAATATTGTTCCTCAGATTTTTTTTTTTAGTTTCCTTGGTTTATAGATTCACTTGTTGATAGTTACGTATTTGTTGTTCATAGTTTTTATCTTTATTTACTTTCTCTTCCGAAAGAACTCCCTTCAGCAATTCATATAATTCTGGTTTGGTGGTGGTGAACTCCTTTAGCTTTTTTTTATTGGTGAAGCTCTTTATCTGGCCTTCGATTCTGAGCGATAGCTTTGCTGGGTAGATTATCTTTGGCTGTAGGTTCTTACTATTCATCACCTTGAATATTTCTTGCCATTCCCGTCTGCCCTGCATGGTTTCTGTTGAGAAATAAGCTGACAACCGTAAAGGTGCTCCTTTATAGGTAACTACCTGCTTTGCTCTTGCTGCTTTTAATATTCTCTCTTTGTCTTTTGCTCTTGTAATTTTAATTATGATTTGTCTTGGTGTGGTGGTCTTTGGATTCCTTTTGTTTGGACTTCTGTGCGCTTTCTGGACTTGTAAGTCTAATTCTTTCACCAGGTGGGGGAAGTTTTCTGTCACTATTTCTTTCAGTATGTTTTCGATATCATGCTCTCTCTCATCTCCTGGGACCCTCATAATTCTGATGTTGGTTCGCTTGAAGTAATCCCAGAGGTTTATTACACTAGCTTCAACTTTCTGGATTCTCTTGCCTTCTTGCTTCTGTGGAGGAGTGTCTTCTGTCTCTTTATGTTCCAAATCTTTGACTTGATTCTTGCGATCTTCCATTCTGTTTTAGGGACTCTGTATAATATTTTTTATTTCAGACAATATATTCTTTATTTCTTGTTGATTCCTTATTATTTCTAGTTGATCCCTTTTCATATCCTCATAGGTCTTTCCGATTTTTAAAAAAATATATATTTTATTGATTTTTTACAGAGAGGAAGGGAGAGAGATAGAGAGCTAGAAACGTCGATGAGAGCAAAACATCGACCAGCTGCCTCTTGCATACCCCCTACTGGGGATGTGCCCGTAACCAAATATACATGCCCTTGTCCAGAATCGAACCTGGGACCTTTCAGTCCACAGACCGACGCTCTACCACTGAGCCAAACCAGCTTCAGCTCTTATGGATCTTTTCTAGGAAATTCTTGAAAAACCTTATAAGCGTGGTTTTGAACTCTATATCCAGTTGCTTTTTGTCCTCCATTTCTTTCGTTTGTGATCTATTTCCTTGTCTCGGCATTTTCGCAGCTTCCCTGAGTTGGTAGCCTTAAAAGTCTCCGTGTTCTGCTTGGGTGGGGTGGAGTTTCAGGGTGGAGCCTACAGCCTTGGCTTCTGTCAGCCACGTCAGCTTTTGTCTCCTTCCCGCCAGGGCAATCTCACAGCACAGCCAATGGTCCCTTCTCTGCGCAAAATGCGCGCACGTCCTGGGGTTCTGCCTTTACCCGCTCCCCCGAGTTCCCGCCTTACAGCCCAGTCTCCCTCTCTATGAGCCTGGGTCCCCGGGGTCTGGCCTAGAACTGGAGTTCAGTGCTGTCGGAACTGGGGTTCAGCACAATCTGGAGCTTTTATCTCCTTCCCACTAGGGAATGCCAGTCAGGCACTCAGCCTCCCCCTCCTCTCTGGCTCTGTCCACTCTGTGCCCGCAGTGTGTCTCCGTACCTTAGGCTTTTACAGCTCCTCTGATTTTCCTCCTGGTCTTCTCTTTCCTTCTTGTTGTAGAATTTCCAGTCAGTCAACTTTCCTGTAGCTCTGGGCAATGTCCATTTTATATTTTAGTTGTATTTTATTGAAATTGTTATGTGCGGCTGCGGTTAGGTGTTTACCTGTGCAGCCATCTTGGATCCTCTCTCGGGACTCCATTAATACATATTTTTAAGTGTCAATGATGTGATATGTAAACATGAATTAAAGTATGGCTGTCTGTCATAAACTCTTTGGCATACCACAAAGAATGGCTAGTAGCACTACATCCTGAGTGGTGGTTGAATGGATAGGAGGAAATAAAGGTGGTAGGACAGCTAAAAATTTCTACTACACAAAAATCTTACCTAGATATTCAGGTATAAATAGAAATCAGAAGTTTACAAAGGAAACAAGAGAAACAAATGCTAGTCTCAACAAACTTTAGTTTCTCCCCCTTCTATTGCTATTTCCCAATACCATCGCTTTTGTAATTAAGTAGCACAGTATTTGGGCCTTGGGAACTCTTAATGTTTGTCTTCTAACCCAATGTCAACAGTCTACTATACCTGTTTTTGGATGTGCTCCTTGACCTTCTACCTCTCTCTCTGGAATGAGATCTTCTCCGTCTGGGACTTTTGGATCGTCGCCTACTCCTTGACTTAGAATGAGACCGCCTTCTAGATCTGCTTCTTGACCGCCTAAAGAAAGCCAATACACCATATAATAATAAACATTTTTATTACCTTAGAAATATGAATACTGTTTGTTCAACCTGTCAAACTAGTCCATGTCCATTGAAACTACAACAGCAAAGTTAAAAATACTGCTAGCGCATGGAAAAAAAAAAATCTGAATGACTTGTATTGCCTTCCTCCTACCCCTGAATGTTTTTGAGTTTTGAAGTAACAATCATTTATTTTAGCCCATACCTTTTCTCCATTTATACATGTGTGAACACTTATTTACACACTCTGCTAACAGGATTGGTTACTTAGACACAGTTTAACCAGTAGCTGCAAGTTGAAGAGTCAGTAAATTAAGAAGGATGTGGCACACAGAACTTATCTTTGTACAACTGAATACCAAAAGCAATCTATCTAACCTGTGTCTGGAAGATGAAGGAGTCCTCCTCCTCCTAGAGCGTGATCTTGACCTTGAGTGCCTTCGTTTTTCTTCTTTTTTATCTGGATTTAAAAGAAAAAAATCTGGATTTTAAAACCATCAAATAGATTAATCCCATTCAGGAATTAATAAAGTAATCCCATTAAGGGATTGTGTAAGAATTTATCTTAATTTTTAGCATTTACATTAAATCCTTAAATGTTACAAGTAATCATTTTACAATCAAAATGTTGAAGCTTATTGAAGTGACACAAATTATGTAGGGTTTTGATAGATCCAAATTAGAATTCTGATTTTCGGCTAGTCAAATTAATAATTTCATTTTTTAGACTCAGGAGCCTGTCAAGTGTCCATAAAATAATCTATAAAAAGAGTTATCTTTTAAACCCTTTATTCTTTAAAGGTTTATAAACAAGAAGTCCCCTTTTCCACTCCTAGGTATTACTTTCCCAAATTTAACTATATTTCACTGAGATTAATACATTATTCCTTTGGTCCATGGGAAAACATTCTAACCACTGAGAAAACAGGCATGGTTGCACAATCTGTCTCTCCTCTTCCTCACCAATGTTTAATTGTGTAAATAGAGGAATGATTTGTCCAATTTCCTAGTTTTTAAATAACAGGTAACAAGAGAAATAAAGCCATTACACTTATGAACAATCATCTCAGTGAGAATGAGTCCTCTTTCACACTCAAGAGTCTTTTATTATTAGAATCCAAATTATTGTAATGCCATTATTAATTTAAAAAACATTGGAAAAAAGATCATACAGAAACCACTTTTAGTCATTTTGGTTATACGCTTTCACTGAACACAATTACAGCATGGTGTTCTAGCTTTGGAATCAACGATCCAGTTGTGTACTGAAAATTAAAGCTCCTATTTGACATGTCACCTTGGGATAATATTTTGTTAAATGAGGTAACACACATAAAGCACTTAGTATTAATTCATCCAATATTGTACTTATTTTCCAAATCCCATACCTACTAAAACATCTTCCTATTAAGAAATAACAGTGAAAAATAAAACATTACTTAATGGGGGAACCAAAGATCAAAACATAGGACAACAGTAGGATAACCATTCATTCCATCTCAAAAAGATAATCTGCAAAAAAAAATAAGGTCTGCTTTTCTTTAAACAAATGGCATCATCAGAAGCATCATCTCTTGGTCAAATAAAAGACTAAAATCAATTGGGCTATTGCCACACATAACAACCATAAATGATAAAGAACAATCCCAAACTATAAATTAAAAATAAAACAAAACAAAAGCCAGATCAATTATTAGATAATCCTAGGCTCTACTAACATTTTGGAATGGATCATCCGAAGCAGGGTATGCTGAAGGATGTTTAGCAGTACCCCTGCCCCTCTGCCCACAGGATACATTTGGTACCAGCACAATAACTAAGTGTCTCTAAATATTTCCAAGTTTGTCTGGGTGTCAACTACAATTCCTGCACTGCCCCCTAATGAAATCACTCTACTAAATGATCTTTTATCAGAATTGAAAAAATCAAAAAATGACTAGAGTTTTAAGTAAAAAAATTATTCAAACTAATGCACGAATCATATTTGCAAACAATCATGTAGTTTAGTATTCAACAAAAGTGCGTAAACATATTTTACCTGGCTCTATGGCAGCAGATATTAGGGACTGTGCTTCTCGTACTCTTTTCATGGCTTCCTCTATTTCTTTACTAGAGGTATCTGATTTCAGACTTGGTGAAACAAGACCAGCAGCTACATGATTCAATCTGAAACAGAACCAAGAACCAAATATTTTAAAACGCACAATAGCATTTAAAATAAACATGTTTCATATAACATTTTAGTAAGCCATTCCTTGGGAAGAAAGGGGAGGATTACATTTTTTTTTTTTTTTTGTAAAACTATACATAGTATAAGTACCATTTTGAATGTATTTTTTAAATATATTTTATTGATTTTTTACAGAGAGGAAGAGAGAGGGACAGAAAGTTAGAAACGTCGATGAGAGAGAATCATTGATCAGCTGCCTTTTGCATACCCCCTACTGGGGATGTGCCCTCAACCAAAGTACATGCCCTTGACCGGAATCGAACCTGGGACCTTTCAGTCCCCAGGCCAACGCTCTATCCACTGAGCCAGATTGGTTTCGACAATAATATACTAAACCCTTTTGAAAATTTAAATGCCACCTGAATTTTAAAGACTCAGGATATCTGAAATAAGAAAAATGCCTACTTAATTCTGCTTAGCAAACATTCATCAAATTTCCATACACATTTTAAGAAATGCTAGTACTGGAAATATGCTAATTTAAAGATTTTTGAATAATGAAACTTTTCTTCATATGACCTAAAAACTTTCTACGTTTTAATTCTATTGGGGAAGAGCATTTTAAGTTTGTGGAAGAAATGGGGCAGAGGCTGATGGCATACCAAAGTTACTCATGAAATTCCGGATCAGAAAGGCTAAAGATGTACCTTTAAGGGTTTATATATGTGAGAAAAAAATTAGACACAAAATTTAGGACAATAGTCATTTGTGGGGAGATAGGGAAATGTAAATAAAAATGGATGGGTATGCAAGGAATTTCAACTTTATTGATATTTCATTTTATAAGCTGGACATGTACCCACCACTTGGATTTTTTTCTCATCGTTTTTAAGGGGGGGAAAAAAAAAAAAAAAAAAAAAAAAAAAAAAGCCCACAAACCAATACATCAAAGTAATCCTGTCTTCCCTTTTCCCATACTCTTCCACTTATTGATAGTAACTTCCACCAAGGAGAAAAATCATTCAATTCAAACTTAACATTCTAACAAATGACCAATGAAAGTAACCATGACTTTGTTACATGTATACCAAGTAGGAAACAGAAAAATGAGAGCATAAAGAGAACTTTTCAAAGCACCTAAAAGATGCTGGCCATGCCTAAACCGGTTTGGCTCAGAGGATAGAGGGTCGGCCTGTGGACTGAAAGGTCCCAGGTTCGATTCCGGTCAAGGGCATGTACCTTGGTTGGGGGCACATCCCCAGTAGGGGGTGTGCAGGAGGCAGCTGATCAATGTTTCGCTCTCATCAATGTTTCTAACTCTCTGTCCCTCTCTCTTCCTCTCTGTAAAAAAAAAATCAATAAAAATATATTTAAAAAATATATTAAAAAGAAAAAAAAAAAAAAAAAAGATGCTGGCCATTATTATGGTGATATATGCCAGTCCTTGGTTCTAGGATTGTGATTCCCTCATTTCTGTCTCCAACCCTATTCATCCCCTAGGACTTAACACTAAGACAAAATCAAAATTCTCTTATAGATGGACTCACACTGGATTTTTCTTCGTTTCTAGAAAACTGAATTACATATTACATGCCTTGAGACAACTTTCTTTTTTAGCTTATAAAAAAATAACTTGTCTAGACATTCAAATACTATATGCATATCATCAATGAAAACACAGAAAAAAAATCCTTACTTGGGATCAACAGTACTCATAAGCTTCAGCAGCTGATCTGCAGCAAGAGACTAAAAACAAAACAAAATATAACAACAGTGAGAATATGTAAAGCAATAACGATTTCCTTTTATTTTTTCAGGATGTTGAAATGTCCTAGGAGACCCTGGCAAACCTACAAAAAATACATACCAGGCACATCAATGACTAACAAAATTACAATGCCAGAAAAATGTGATAGTAGGTTTTCTAGTAGAAAATGAAACAAAAAAACAGATGACATTAGTGACTATAGTATCGATTGGATACTCAAGAGTGCTTTATTGAAGTTAAATATACTATACTAGAGGCCTGGTGCACAGAATTTGTACACTGGGGGTGGAGTTGGGTGGGTGGGGCGGGAGTGTCCCCTCAGTCTGGCCTGCACCCTCTCACAATCCTGGAGCCCTCAGAGGATGTCTGACTGACATGGAGGTGGGAGAGGCTCTCACCACTGCTGCTGCACTTGCCAGCCACTACTGGTTGAGTGGCGCTCCCCTTGTGGGAGCACACTTGACCACCAGGGGGCAGATCCTATGTTAACCATCTGTCCCCTAGTGGTCAATGCATGTCATAGCGACCAGTCGTTCCACTGCTGGATCAAACCCAGGTCTCCCAAGGGGTCCCAGACTGCGGGCACAAGCAGGTTAAGGAACCCCACTGGTGCAGGTTAAGGAACCCCACTGGTGCACTATGGCAACCAAGGATGGACACTGGAGATTGGCCAGCTAGGGAGGGACCGGTCAGGGCATAATAAAAGAGTAATATGCTAAGTATCCGGTTGTCCAGCTGGTCCTTCAACCAATTAAAGTTTAATATGCTAATGACATGCTAAGGCTGCTCAACCGCTTGTTATAATGTGCACTGACCACCATGCTAAGGCTGCTCAACCGCTTGTTATAATGTGCACTGACCACCGGTAGGTTAGCTTGTTGCTGGGGTCCAGCTGATTGGGACTGAGTGAGATAGGGCGGACATGCTCTGGAGTTCTCCCACGGCCCCTGCCGAGTGGCCAACCTCCCACATCCTCCTTGGGCCTGGCCTGCGCCCTCTCACAATCTGGGACTCTTTGGGGGATGTTGGGAGAGCCGGTTTTGGCTCAATCCCGCAGGCCAGGCTGAGGGCACTCTATTGGTGCATGAATTCGTGCACCTGGCCTCTAGGGAAGATTATGTTATTGAACTATCTAGTTTTTATAGAACAACTAGAGGCCCAGTGCACAAAATTCATGCACCAACAGGGTCCCTAGCAGCTGCCAGCCAGGGCTTTCCTCTCTTCCCCTGGCCAGCCCCATTCCCTGGTTGAACTCTGGGAAGAACTCAGGTCGAGGGGACAATTTGCATACTACACTTTTATTATACAGGATTACCTTCTGCTTATTTAAGACTTTATGAGGGAAAGTAATGCTTAAAAGAAACATGTAAAACACAACTCAAAGTACTTGGCCAATATAATAAATCAAAATATTTCCACAAAGGATGTCCAAAAAGTTTCAAATCACAAGGAGAAAACAGAACTTCCAACTGAGCAAATGACAAAAGGAAGAAGAAAAAAACAAACAAAAAAAACCTCCATAACGTATTGAGGATGTGTTATATTTCTGGGAAACTACTCTCTACAGTGAACTATATAAAACGAAAAACTTTTGCCTGGCCAGGTGACTTAATTAGTTGGAGTATTATTCTGTATACCAAAAAAAGTTGCAGGTTCAATTTCTGGTGAGGGCACATAACCTCCGTTGCAGACTGGATGCCTCATTAGGGTGTGCACAAGAGGCAACTGAGTGATGTTTCTCTCTCTCTCTAAAAGTCAACAACAACAACAAATCTTGGATGAGGGGGGAAAAAAAAGTAAAATATATGAAGTAAAATTCTTTAATGGGTTAGTAGGCTAATAATGCAGTGACCTTTTAACAAGACTATATGAGAAAAAAAATACTACACCATAGCAATTAGTTATCGTATGCTTTTTAAGTGCCCAGTAGTAGTTGTAAGTAAAATAAAGTATTTAATTATAAGAATGAGCTCAAAGTTGAAGGGTATTAAATTATACCTGAGAGTTCAAGTTTGCTCCAGGAAGCCCAAGTGCAGCAAGGGCAGGATCAAGAGTAGGAGCTCCCAAAGCAGCCAATGGAACAGCGCCAATCTGTGAAATTACAAATTTTATTTATCTAAAGTATCATTTCTGTTCCTTACAGTGTGTGTGTGTGTGTGTGTGTGTGTGTGTAGGGGGGGTGGGGGAGGTAGTCACCTTATTTTCTCCTCTAAAGGGCAAAGAACTAAGTTTAAGTCCATAGGCTATGTAATCTGTTACAACTACTTGACTTTACCATTATAGCTTGAAAACAGGCATACACAATAAACAAATAGGCATAGTTTGCCTACCTCTGGTCTCATTTTCCACCTACCATTATAGCACATTTATCCCTACAGTCAGAATTTAGGGGGGGAAAAGTCAATATATTCTTGTGCCAATCATAAATATTTGTTTCTTAGCTCCAAATCCAGTTCTTTGCCCTGTTTTGTGATACTTAAGGCAGCAATTCCCCATTGGCAGATGGAATCTTAAAAGCTTTATCTATCAGGAGATAAAGAACTAGAATGACATTGTGAAATGGATTTCTCTTCCTGGTTCCTATGTCCTCTTTTGAATTGTTACTATTGCACCATATGAAATATCCATTGGCCTTTACCTCTCAGAAAGTTTCAGCGCCATCTTCTTGGGCAGCTATCTAACAAGATCTGTGCCATGCTGGGAAACTTCTCTAGTATCCACCCCTTTCAAAGGAGATCTTAATCTTATACCAGGAGGGTTGCAAAGCCCCTCATCTAAATCCCTGTATTTCTTCCTCAGCCCTAAAATTAATGGTTGCTTCCTATATCTGCAACTTATGTGTTCTTAGAGTTCCCTTAGTAAGGCCCAGTTACAAGTTACTAATTCCTTATAATAAACTCTCACCGCAAATTATTGTGTGATTGCATCTCCTTCGAAATATAATTCTGATTAATAATTTAAGACACAAACCACACAAAATCCTATAGCTTTGCAGGCAGTTGACTTCTCTACAAAAGTTCTCCTAGCTTCAATTCATTTTTAAAAAATATAAGTTTCCAAACTTTCAGTGATTTAACTATTTACTAAAAAGTTAAAAAACTGTGCTGATACTATTGTATAAGCTGTTTCAGCTTTTACACAACTTTAAACATCAAAGGTGTCTACAAATTTCTCAGGTCCACATTTTATATGTGACAATCAAAGTCATACTCATAAAAGCTGGGAATTCCTGATCTCCTTCTCCTTCAATAATACCATATAGTTCACTTAACAGTTTACTAAACTATTTAGACAGGGAAAATGATTTAATTAAAGGAATGCTGTTATAAAGTTCTAGTTGAGGTTCTATCATTTGCTTCATATGTGAAACCACTGACCAGTTAGAGTTGTTTCAATACATAACTTTTAAAGAACCTTTTGTCTATTGATATGCTTTTTATATTGCCAAGTAAATTTTCCTCCAACTTGAATATTTTATTCCCCATATCAACTATATATCCACAAATACATTTTTATTTCAAGAAATCAATTTAATTAAAACACCCAGATAAGAGCAAAAGATCGAAAAACATTCTCAAAGAAGTCTGAAATTCACCTGTATTTTCTTTCCTGATCAAAGCAAACATATTATTTTTAAGTTTGTTCAACTGAAGTCTTATGCTCCACGAAATTTTTTTTCATATTACTGAGTTATTCTGAGTCAGTGGCAAAACCAATATAACAGATATTCTTAAAATGCAAACTTCTAAGAATTCTCTTTAGGATTTATGATTGCAATAGCCTTTAATATTAACACATGATATCATTCTGTGAACTAGAATTACAATACTTAAAAAACTAATACCTGGGTAAGTGGGTTAGGAGTAGGCAGGAGTCCACCACCAGGCAGAAGACCTGCCACTGCATTAGCTGGTGCCAACAGAGACAAAGCCTTAGTCTCATCAGGAATAACTCCTGCAGAGAAACATCCTTGCATTAGTACACACCCTTTTGCAAGACAGAAAACACACAAAAACACCCAGAAAATGTCTCCCTGATACACCACCTGAGTTTGCTGAAAGTACTTATGTTCGCTAAAATATAAAGCTTGATTTCTATTATTATTTATCATTAATTTTATGTCAGAATGAAACTTCAATGTGTGAAAATGTTTCCTTTTTTCTCTACAAATGGTTAAGTTTCTAGAGTAAAAAAAATAGCACAAATACACACTACTTTTTTGTTAACACTGCCAAGATTTCATCACCTGTACTCGATTTTTAAGTCATGAACCAAACGTAAGCAAGCACAGTCGGTTCTCCAGGGGTGTGCTCTCAACTTTCAAAAGCTGTTTTATGAACAACGACTCGTGTCGGCTGCTTCACTATAAAGCACACAGAAAAATCAAGATACACAAGACAAAAAAAGTTTGATTTAGGGGTTAATAATATGGTACAGTTACTATGATTTTCTTTTACACCTACCATACAAATTTTGTAAAAATTCAGAGAAAGAAAGTATGTAAAGGAAATATTCTGTTGGAATCAAGTGTAGGGCTTTTGCTGACTCATGAAAATGAAATGTTTCTGAAGGTCTCTGAATACACACTGGGTGTGTGTGGGGGAGTAGAGAGAGAGAGAGAGAGAGAAAGAGAGAGAGAATGGGTAAAACAACATGGCACATTCCTTACCTGTAGAGTAAAATGCTTTATATTCCAGCATGTGCCATGCTAACCATACCAAAAAAATGCTGCTATACAGTGTGAGTTCAAAAGCTAACTTAAGCAAACTCCTAAAGTCGAAAACAACATGTATATCTGTTTTTAAAGCCTAATCTGTGTATTCAGATAACATCTAAGGGTCCTAAGACAAATATTTATGTATACAATTTAAATTCTATCCAACAGCAAAAGCCCTATACAGATGGATTAATCTGTTAATGTGCCCAAGCCCCCAAAATGAGAGTTCAATAATACAATTAAATTATATATTTGCAAATACCAGTAGTATTTCTGTAATACATATTAAGAAACTGCATCTCATCATAAAACATACAATATGTACAGGGCACTTAAGAGAAACTGGATAAGCTGCAGAAGAAAACTGTTGGGTGGTATTTTCAGCAGGGCCTGGTATATAGTTCAGGCTGAACCAGGGAAAAGAACTGTAAAACACAACAACAAAAAAGAAAAACCACTGTTAAATAAAGGTAATGGTTCCTTCCACCTATACTGAGAAGTGCCGATAATATAAACAAATGTATACTACACAGCACTGTTATCTTGCTTGTGTCAGAGCTGTCATCAATTTAGATACCCAGAGTTATGGAGGGGGGAGGGAGAAGATCATTTAGATATAGGGCATTAATGCATCAATATTAACAAACCTACAAAGATTATTGGGATAATCTTGCATGCAAAATTATGTCTCAAGAGGATAATATTAAGTATCAACATCTTATTCAAATTAGTGCATTTGCAACATTTCTGGCAAACTACAATCCTCTTGAATTTATTTTGAGACACCTGATAGAAGATCTGCATCCATTAAAAAAAAAAGTCATGCATCTGATCCTCTGATTTAAAAAAGACTATTTAAAAATAAAACTACAATTTAAAAATAGCAATGAGGCCCCTCACCAGTTAATTTTCATGCGTCAAGAGTATTTTTTTTACTGCTGCTTTGATAGAACCATGAAATACTGCATGAATGTGTAGAAATGAAAGAAAAAGAAACAGACAAAAGAAACAAACATTAACCAAGGAACCTAAATAACCCCCAAATCCATTACTATTAAGAGTTCCTTCCAAATCCAGCTACCTCAGTTTTATCAATTAAGACTATTCCTTACCGTATACTTTGTGTCTATTGTTCTAAAACATGATCAAGAAGCAACACCAAAGTGTCAAAACTAAAACTAGGGTGAGTGGTGACAAAGGGATTGAGTACATCAGTTATTTAGTGGAGATAACATTAATACAGCATACCATACCATTATTAAATACACTAAAAATAGATTCCAGATCAAAGTATTTTGGTAATTCTAAACAAATTCCTAAATATTTCACTTTTGAAACAAATTCAGAAAAATTACCAGTCTAAAAGTATTTATAAAAGCCAATAATACGATGATATACTGTATTATGTCCAGGGCTTGGGAACTATGATACAATACTTAGCCAATAAGAATTCTTTAAATTTAAAGGCTAATGTTTTGCACAGTACTCACATGATTTGACCCTTGTTCCAAAAACTATCATCTATATTTTACTTATTCTAAATTTGAATTCTATAAATTTTCTTTTGGTGGCAAGTCTTATCCTACAACAGGCAAACCGATATACAAAGAATTGCTTAATCAAAACACACTAAATCAAATGTTTATCAGTATATATATTTTAAAACCTTTAAATTGGTCCACACACTTTAATATCATCGAGATAGATGTACTATTATATAGATGCCTTTACCCCACCTATGAATGCAACTTAATTTCTTTAGAAAACCAGAGGCAATTTGTTTAAGTTTTAAGGACTAGACATTTCACAACTTTTACAAGATATGGTGTAAATGTTCACATCGGTACTCAAAGATCTGAGATAGCATCTAAAGTAAACAATATCAAGATTCTGCTTCCACTGACCAGTACATTAAGGAAAGAGGAAAGCATTAAATCCTGGTCAGAAATAACTTAATGTTGTAAATTAACTTAAAACCCCATAATTATTAACTTAATTAAAAGTCCAGTAATTTTATATTTGTTATTTCTTTGATCAAAATCTATAGATAACAAAAAAGCAAATAAAGTAGCAGTACATTGGGAACAAACTAATTATAAAATATGGCTTAGAAAATTTACAAAATGGATTAAAATAGTGCTGTCTTGTCACAGTGGCTTTTTTAAGATCCCAAAACCCTGCTCATTATTTCTGTCAAGTTACTTTAACCGCCTAAAATGTAAAAAGAAAAAGAAAATGTAGTTAACAAATGGTTACACCAGGAAAACACTTGGGGGACTTGAGTGCTTGCTGGCCTTTAGTTAATGTCTAGAATCCCCTGTAGCTGCAGAGGACCCACTGTTTTTCAGTCATCAGGAAGAGTTTTGCATTTGCCTTCTCCACTACAAAAATCACACACACAAATAACAGAGAGAAGAATTTATTATTTAGAGATATTCTAGAAAATATAGCAAGAATGAACAAGAAAATCTGGCAATAAAAACAAAACACCCAGTGCCCATCTGGCACCTAGGCTATAGGAAATCTTGAATATTCGTACAAACCAAAATCATTGCAACCCTTGGTATACTGGAATTCAATATGGGATCTTTTTGTAAAATTGTCAGTGAGGAAGCACTAAAAAAATAAAGCCCAGTCCTTTATTCAAAACAGAAATAACATCATGCATTTATTTGAAGGTCCCTGTGTAATGTGCATGGAATGAACCATTCACCTTTAGGACTTTTTTATAAAACTCAATGTTACATTAACTAAGTAAATGTACTTAAGGATTTACAATTAGGGACATGGTTTTAAAGAACTTAAAAATGTTTTAAAATAATGGAATGGTTAAATATTTTATAAAAACAGATCTGATATCTAATTTTTAGAATTAAAATATTAAGTAAAAATATGGACCACAGTATAACAAGGGTTTCAAATTGTTAATAGCTTAGGTTTTTAACATGCTACTAACACTCACTCTAAAACTATACTGAGGTAGATGGTCATCATTGGATGCCCACATAGGTAGGTAAACAAAGCACAAACCTTCTGCATATGGTACGACTATCAATGCTCTGTCAACGAATACAGTGTTTGTCAGATGCTGAGCCACAACTGCCGAGTCTGGATCATGGAATTTAACAAAGCAGACACGGGATGAGACCGGCAAAGGCGAATCACTGAAAAACAAATTTCATAAAAGTAGAGGAAAAGAATATTAGCTAAAACATTTATGTATGATTCATAAACCCACTCTTGCATTTCATAAGCAAAATAGGCAGATATTAGTAATTGCACATATTAGCTAGTTAAAAAAAATGACATCACACATAAAGAACTATCCACTAAACTCATGTAGAGTAAATTGCACGTGTGTAATCACTGTTTAACTTTATAGTTTACCAAGTTAAAGACAGTTTGAAACTCAGGTGTCAGAATTTGAGCAGATCACAAAAATGTCAACACTTGAAGTAAAATAATACCATTACCAGTTATTTTTAAATAAAGGTAGAAAGTAGTCTTAGCTTAGAAAATTTTTCAGAGCAAAAATATACAGAATTTGCCAATTCAGGAACAAAAAAATATTGTGGAAAAGTGTATTTGACAATCGAGTTTTCTTTTCCTGCTTACTTAATAAAATGCCCCGTTCTTTGTACAAGTTATGGCAGACTATAAGGTAAGATAAATTAAAGAGTACAGATTTTGTTTTGTTTTAAATATAGGGTGGCTCAAATTTCCGCCACAAAACTTTCTATGAAAAGGAAAGATTAAATATGGGCAGGAGTTGCTCCCTAATCCCAAACCAAAAGTTATTTTAAAACCAATGCCCTAAGGCAGCAGTAATCACATCATCCTGGTCATACATTAGAATCTTCTGTGGAGAAAACTCTACTCCACAGCAATTAAATTTCTTATGAAGTACTAAGTGTTTTCTCCTTTGTTTTAATTCTGACAATTTTTACATGCACCAGGGTAAAGAACCTCTGTTTTATTACAGTAAGCCAATTACATTTTAAGACTCAATGAAAAGGAAAATCCTGTAGTATCTTTTAATATTAGAATGAGGCTTATTGTTAATCTTCTTAATAAACTGGATTTCCAAGTGTATACAAAAACATTTACATCAGGTGTGGTTAAGAGAGGTATTGCATGGATAAGTATTTGCTGACTCCCCCAATTTGTGCACTAACGCGAAAATAAAAACTCATTACTTAAAACGAAGACTAACATAAAGCTGTATAACGTGAGAATTCAAACCTGTTAGAATTTGCAAGTTTATAAAAGGCATTGCCCTTAGATACTAAGCATAGTTCTAATCCAAGTTCGAAGCAAAGTTGACAATATATCCATTCACAGAGAATTTAAGCCACATTGTCATAGAAGCTTACTGCAAAATGTTTTTGAAAGGCTACAATGTTTTTTAATGTAGACATACTGTTTTTTTAATGTGAAGGACCACTGGTGAAAAATTTAATAATGTTACATACAGAATAGTGGAAAGAATACAATTCCAGCAGTTTTAGTACTAAAGCTATATATAGCAATTTGTATTTCTTTTCTGATATCCGTATTTTTGACCATTAAATTAAAGAGCCCTTTAAATGCTCTAGGTTAGAGAACTTAGTTTACCTTAATTTTTTTAAAAGTAAAGTAGCATATAAGTTACTTATACTTTAATAGATTAAAGTATCTATTTTTGGTTATTGAAATACTTATATAATGAAATTGTTAACTGCAGTGTTACAGTAACCTTTAGTTACTGCATACTTTTGACATATATATGCTTTGCTGGGATCACTGCCCTATCAACATTCCAGTTTTATTTCCCATTTTGAAATCCCACTAAAACCAAACATATGAAGAATACCTACTATGTGTAAAAGAGTGATTCCACTCACAAGCTGCTAGGCTAAACCAAAAAAATTCTGATCAAGTTATAAACGACAGTCACAACATTGACATTTTAATACTAGGTCTGTCACTGATAGAGTGGCTTGGGTATAAAAAACTACCTACATGAATTACAGTTCACTCATCTGTGAAATATGGCTAATACGTTTCCCCTCTAGATTTATAACAGCAGAGTAAGATAAAATTAGAAAGCACCTAGCATACGAACTATTTAATTGCCAACATGAATTTTAGGAACTACAATTATAGTAACCATTTTTTTTTTTTTAAAGAGAATAAATGGGAAGAACAATGACAGATACTTTTAATGCCTATAGGGCTATCATAGTGAAGAGAGGGTTAGAATATCTGTTGTGAAGATAGGCAATTTTATCACTGGGTGAAATTATAAACCAGCAATTTTTGGCTTAAAAGAACCAGGAAATAGATGGATTCAAGAATAAAACAAAGGGAGAATCCTTCTTGAGGAGGTGCCACTGAAATGTTTGGCATGATTCAGATCCCAAGGTCCCCCTCACTCTCCCCAAATAGGCAGGGGCTCAGTCATATGTGTAGTTTAGAACATGCTAACTCCCAGTCTTCCAAAATATTGATGACCCCAACCAATGGCTTCATATTCTAGAAGAGAGAGAATTAAATTTAACCTGTTGCTGATTGGTGCCACAGAGAAAAACAAAGCAGTTAAATTGAATAAAGAAGCAGCAGATGTGATGTATTTTTATACAGGTTGATCGGAAACAGATTAGGTGGCATCTGAGCAACAAAAGGAAATAAACATGTTATGGTCATACCTAGGAAAAGAGTTCTAGATGGATATGAATGCCTTTTTTTTGGGGGGGGGGTAAGGAGATGTACACCCTAACAAAAACAAACAAACAAACAAACAAACAAACACACACCACGTGCAAATATGTTTATAACAGTCATAATTTTATGTAATATGAGCCAATTAAGCAGATTCTAAGAGCAAAGTTTTGATATATGAACCCTTTTGGACTACTACTAAAACTCCATAGTACATCGTCACTGTAGCAAGCTTAAAGAAATTGTCTACAAAATATTTTCAAATTGTGTATGTCAAATGAGCTATTGGAATGTGAGATTAGCAACAAAAGTAGATAATTACATAAGTACTATTCCATTTAGGAAAGCCACTAAGATAATATAGCATTTACTACATTGTAACTGTACATTTTCAGAAAACAGTCTGCATGTGGGGGCACATTATGAAGGAGTCAAAGAGCAGAAACGTGTCAATTTACAACTCCTTCTTCCAATACAGTGAATGTCCTCTTAATGTACAGTACCCCAAATCATATTAACTGCTATCCTGGTTACATGATGAAACTACTCCTTGGATTATAAAGCAAAAAAGCCAAGACTCCCTCTAAGATACCAAAAAAGCCAAGGAATGGGTAAAAGATAAACCAGAAAGCTACTTACACCTCCCTTTGTCATCTTTTTAATAAATGAATCATAAAAAGAGCATCTTCAAAATAAATAAAACCAAGGTCAGCAACTATAAGAAAATTCTTAATAACGTGTGGGACTGGAAAGAATTATTTTGTAAATAAATCCAGTATCTCAAATACTTTGAACATAATCAAATGTGTCACTCATTTTCTGCCCATTTACTGTTTATTAAGTTTACTAACAACTTAAGGAGGAATATGTTGTGAGAAAAACTGAGTAATAGGAAAACTTCTATTTCTGTATGTTCAAATTATGAGAGCTATTTGTCCTTCATTACCAAAGCAAATTGAGTTTCTATTCAAGGTTACTACAAATAACCTGTTCCTGAAACTGTACACTTCATGCAAATAATTCTAAAATCTCTCTATGTATATTCCCCTAAATATTAAAATACAACAATCTGAAAACACTAAGGTCCTGAAAATATTTTAAATAGAAAGTGATGAAATACGATAACACCTAACAAATACAACAGTATGGTCAACTTGTATTATTTTGGTGTACAGAGTACACAGAGTAATGATTTATCACATCCAACAAAACAGCAGATTCCTATTTCCTGTTTAGAACTCAAGTGAAATCATAAAACTAAGTGGGATGGGAGAATATACTCAAAATAACATTTGAATTTTCACCCTTCCCAAAGAGTGCAGATTCTTTTATTCCAAATGTTTGTTCTAATAATTATTACATCTTATCTAGCGTCACAGCTTCTTTACAATTCACTCATCTAATACTTTCGCAATAAAAAAAATGTGAGACGACAGGATAAAAAAACCCCCCACACACTCTAAATTAAAAATTTAGAACTGTAAAACATAACTATATATATATTATTTAAATAAAGGAAAACTCTAGCTTTCAGCTATAACCCATTTTTTTTTGTCATTAAAAGTAAGTACAGAGTATTAATAGATTAACTCTGTATGTATTCAGTGGGCCAGAATCCGAACAGCAATTCCTAGCAATAAGTGAACGATCACCTACAAAGTTCAATGATAAATTTATATACTAACGGGCAACTCTGTTACTTTCCAGAGAACGCAAAGAAACAACTTAAAAAATTAATCAAAACACATAAAATGCCGTTATGCTTTAGTTGCTCAAAAACAACGCTATTGGCACAATTTAAGGGGGCGGGGGTTTGAGATTAAGAGCCAGTGACCCCTCCTAACCCCCCAAACCATGCCCCGCCTCTGTAGGAGGCCCGATGTGCAGATTTTTTTGAAGTAAACGCAAAGCCAGCTCAGCTAAAGCTACCGGCCCACGGAAGCACCGACGAGGGCCTAGGAAATGGTGTGGTTAGGCCCCGGCGGGGAGGAGTTAGCAAAAGCGGTGATGGTGGACGATACTCACTCCGGCGGGAAGAGGCGCAGTTCGTCGATCTTGCCTAGGAAACCGAAGAGGGTCCGCATCTGCTCAGAGCTGGCGCTCGGGGAGACATTAGTCACCTGGATCACCTCGGTGCCGCCGCCGCCACCGCCGCCGCCGCCCGGCCCGCCGCTCGGGCCCGGGCCCGCAGTGCTGGGGACGACGGTAGTGTTGCTCATGGCGCTGCTCGCTCCTGCTTTAACACATCAAACACACAACAAACAGTGAGAGGGAGGGGAGAGAGGAACCGTTCGCCGGAGAGGAGACGCGAGGGCGTCCTCTGTTACAGCCGCCGCTGCCGCCTCCGCCGCCGTTTCTCCGCCCCGCCGCTCGCCGGGGGGAGGGGAGAGCGCGCGAGTCGGAGCCCACGGGAAAACAAACGGCCTCGCCTCCAACCCCCTCAGTCGAGGGCCCCACTTCCCACAATGCCTGGCGGCACGCGGGCGGCACCGTCGGCTCCGCCCCGCGCAGGCGCAGCAAGCCTGGCTCGCGGCCAGGAGGTCGCGAGAGGCTCCGCGGTCTAGTGAAAGACGTCATCTCTTTTCGTCCCGCTCCCCCCTCCTTTTTTAAAAAGAAAAGTGGAATTTTTTAAAGGCAATATTCACTCCCCTGCAAAATAAACATGCGCACTTTAGTAACTATTCTTGTTAAAAATGCCCACGGTATTTCTATATACAGATATTTCAACTACAGATCTGTGGAGTTAACTAATGAAATTTCCACCCTACCTACCAAGGTTTTCCTTTCCACCAATATAAAATATTTTGCATCTTGGTAACATTAAATTGTTATAATTTGCTTGGCCAGTAAACCTTCAAAAATATGTATTTTAATGCTATACTTATTAGTGCTTTATAAGCTAATTTTATTTTACCAGGTTGACTATTTAAAAGCACATTGTGCTGTACCTAAATATATTTAAGTATAAGATCTGAAAACTAGAGAAAATAATTTACATGCATATTTTTGTTTAATAATTTCTGAAGCTTTTAACTATAAAAAAACTTGCATAATTTTTCAACCACATCTAAATTAATTTTCTTTCAATCTAGTGTTATTTAATGACTACAAGTTCCCCAAACCTGACAAAATATTTCATTTCACTGTGTCTTTATACAAGTTATTAATGACCTCCCTCATTTTATCTAACTGCCATCTTTTGTAGGGTTTTCTTCCTTCACTGCCACAACTTCTGCAAGCAGTTAGGCCTTCCTCTTCTCGGCTTAACAACAATTTACCTTGTTATATTGACATGCACCTCTCTGTCCCCCAGCAAAGCTGTGAATTTTCTGGGTCAGTTTAGAACCTAGCACAATGTCTGTTACACAGTCAATACCTAATACATATGTTGAACACATGCCTTACTAAAGAGCCATTTATTCTATGACAATCCTATATAATAAGAGGCTATTGTGCAAATAGACTGAATGGTAGAACCAAACAACCATGAAGTGCATTGACCACCAGGAGGCACGTACAGAACATGGCGGGCATCAGCAGCAGGTGCCAGAGCACAGAACATGGCGGGTGCTGCCTGTAATTACCAGAAAGTGTGAAAGAAGGTAGTTGACAGGTACAAACTTCCAGATATAAAATAAATACTAGGGATATAGTACACAACATGATGACAATACTTAACACTGCTGTGTGGTATGTATGAAAATTATTAAGAGTAGATCCCAAGAGTTCTCATCACAATGAAAAAAATCTTTTTCGTTATTTCTATATGAGATGAATGTTAACTAAACTTATTTAATCATTTCAAGTCAAACCTTTATGCTGTACAAGCTAAACTTACACAGTGGTATAATTCTGTTATCATCTATAATAAAAAGCTAATATGCTAATTACACCAGACAGTGTAACAACCTTCCAGAAGACCTTCCAGAACGAACAGTGGGCAGGTCAGGGCTGAGGGGCTGCGAGGGCCAAGCCCCTGCACAAATTTTTGCATCGAGCCTCTAGTATCTCAATAAAAAACAACAAAAGAAAACCACATGTAGCAAAGACATTTCTGAGAAAAAAACACACACCATATATTTACATAGAAGTTCTCCAATTTAAAAACAGAATAGACACAGATATCACCCTATCTACTGGATAACAAGTTCTCAGTTGCCTAAGTTGCCACCTCTGTTGTTAAATACCTTCTTACCCACTAATGGAAAAGATGGTGGAGTCCTGCAAATTGACACAATTTTGTATATCTGCAAAAGTAACAGGTCTTTTATAAAATTAGTTGTTAAGTAGATCTTTTCCTCTAACAAATACACTTTATGAGGACAGGAAAGACAATGTATTAATCTTTGTGTTTCTAATACCCAACAATATTATATTGGAACTAATTTAGCATTTGACAAAAACTTACGAATATCATCGATGTGCTGGGAACTTTACAACATAATCTGTTAAACAAAGGTTGGGTGAATGAAGAGAGGAATACATTTGTTTGATTTCTAGGGAAATTTGATTGAGATACATTCTCAAAGTATTTGGCTATAGACAGCAATAAGAAAAACCTAGGAAATAAATTACTACTTACAAATCTGTAACTTTATTTTAAAATCAAAATTGTAAATCTCATGCTCCCCTTTCTTCTGCTTCTATCTAAATGAAAGGGAGAGACTAAAGAATGAGTTAGCACTAGGGGATGATGACAGATGGTTGGATAGATGGACACACACATCAAGACATAATAAAAGTCTAAGTTTATTTCCAAATACTTGCTTCATATTGTTCAACTTATTAACAGTAGGGATTCTAGACCTATATTTTAAAATTGACAGCACAGGGTCTGTGAGCACTTTGAAATTATAGGCAAAATCTGTATATGCCCATTTTTTCAAAGCTTTATTTTTATGATTAACATAGAGAAAAAAAAGTAGTAGTTTGAATATTAAGATACTGCTATATCCATATGCACAGTATTCTCAGCTATAATGCCCATGCTTGAAAAATCAGTAAATTTATTTGAACAGATATTTGGCTTTTTTGTTGTTTTTGTTATTCCTCATCCGAGGATATTTTTCCATTGATTTATAGAGAGAGTGGAAGACGGGGAGAGAAAGAGAGAAACATCAATGTGAGAGAGACACATCGATTGGTTGCCTCCCACATGTGCCCTGATGGGGGCTGGGGATCAAGCCTACAACCAAGGTACAGGCCCTTTACTGGAACCAAATCCATGACCCTTCAGTCCGTGGGCCAAAGCTCTATCCACTGAGCCAACTAACTAGAGCCAGATATTTGATTTTTTTGTCTGAATGGGCTAAACAGAAATATTTGGATGGGGAAATTCCAGGCACTGATTACTCTATGCTATGTGAGATTCGTCTGGAGTCTCAATTGACAAAAGGCTTCACAATCTTAAAAAATCTTAAAAAAAAAAATCCAGTGTTATATGTATCTTTAAGTATTTAAACATTTCAAGCATTATAATACTAAATTTTTCTGAACCAAAGAATTAAACATTTGCACCATTTGAACTTCTTTCCCCCCTTATGCTATAAAATGTAGTTTCTCTTCATAAAAGAAAATTATTTCTAGTCTTATAAAACTGGTACAAAACAAAAGTATACTTAATTCAGTAACAAGCGAATGTACATTAACTGAATGCTTTTAAAATGCCTGTTAATCCTCACAACATATAAAGGCACTACAAGTCATTAAGAATGTAGGCCTAGACATTAAAAAGAACAAAATCATCATTTGCAACAGCATGGATTGATGTACAAAGTATTATGCTAAATGAAATGCCAATCAGAGAAAGAGAAATACCATATGATTTCACTTACTATATGTAGAACATAAAGAATATAAATGAACAACAACAAAATCCCCAACAGAAATAGTGGTTTGACTCAGTGGATACAGTGTTGGCCTGTGGACTAAAGGGTTCCAGGTTCTATTCCAGTTAAGGGCACATGACTGAGGGTTCTGGGCTCGATGCCTATTAGGAGGCTTGCAAAAGGCAGCTGATCAATGATTCTCTCTCATCATTGATGTTTCTATCTCTCTCCCTCTCCCTTCCTCTCTGAAATAAATAAAAATATATATTACAGGGTGGGGGGCAAAAAAAAAAAAATCAATAAAATATATTAAAAAAAAAAATATATATATATTACAAAACAAACAAAAAAACCCCAAAGAATAGCTAACACTTCTAGATGAAGGATTAAAATACAACAACAACATACTATAATCAAGGTCTAAACACAGCTTGAAAACAAAAACAACACAAATAGACTCACAGATACGGAGAATAGACTGATGGAATCTATCACCAATTAGGTTGTGACCTCTGGTTCATTACTTTATTGTTCAATTTCCTTCTCTGAAATAATGCTGACCTCACTGGGTTGTTGTGAGGTTGAAGTGAGAATACTAATGGAAATGATTAGTAAAACTAAACATTAACTACTCTATAGTGATAGGTTACCTCCACTGGGTTCCATTTTATATATACCATTCCTTTAGGCTAGTACTTCGGACTAATGCTACTTTATCATTCACATGAAAAATATGAATCAGAAGAGTGAACATATATACAGAAATTTCTTATTTAAGATCCCACATTTTAACATGGTTCTTTTTTGTGGCATAGTAAAAGTTTATTATAAAGTAATAAATGCAAAATGCTAAGTAGTGCATATATATGTGAGTGTAACAAAGTATAAGTCTCCCATTTCACTATCCTATGCATGTTGTCAGCTACTATAACTACTGCCTATAATTAGCTAAGTGAGCTCCAATTCCCTTATGTGAAAAATAATAATATATTTAAAGTTTCCAAGATTTGAAATATTTTGGATATGAAGCACCTACCACAGTGCCTAGCACACAGGCATTCAACAAATGGTATGTACTATTACAGGAAAATGTGTTCAACTATCTCATATTTTCAATGGATGAATAATAACAATAATATTTTTGTCTTACTTAGTGAATTATTGTCAACTGTGAAAATACTTTGCAAACTGTTAAGTGGTAGTGAACATGAAATACACTATTCTTAGATGCCCTTTCTCCTTTAAGACTGTCGTAACGGAAACACGACACCAACAGATTTCAAATTTTCATATTCCTTTTGATCCTAAAGCAGCATTTTACCAACTAATTGCATGCATAGATAGATGGATGACAAAACACAAATGTTTTATGGAAAACTCTTTCGATTCAATTACTTTTCTACATTTTCAGAGCGAGAGTATTATTCTTATTTTCAAAGGATACAACTATAGATATGTTTCAGTAATCTTTACTAATAAAAGCATAATATGCTAATTAGACAGGGCAGTCGAAAGACCTTGAAGAAGCCACTGTAGTGGGGGTGGGGGTAGAGGCAGAGGCAGTTAGGAGAAATCAGAGAGGCAGGTGAGCAGTTAGGGGTGATGAAGCAGGGAGGCAGAGTGATTAGGGGCAATGAGGCAGGCAGGCACAGTGGTTAGGGGCAACGAGGCAGAGTGGTTAGGGGTGATCAGGCAGGAGAGTGGTTAGGGGCCAGTGGTCCCAAATTGTGAGAGGGATGTCTGAGGGGTCCCGGATTGTGAGAGGGTGCAGGCCGGACACGCCCCCCCTCGCCCCCATGAATTTCATCCTTTGTGCCTCTAGTCTAAAATAAAAGTACTGTGACATGGGTCAGAGCAATAGACTAGGAAATAACCAAAAGCACAGATTAAAAAAAAAAGGAAAATATTACTAAGTATATGAAACACTATGAATTCCAGACATGCACTAATGTTAAGAGCTATAATGCTTCTTTCCTCTGTTTGCCACCCTCGTCACTTGAAACTATGACGTTAGTTTCAAGCCACAATTTGCTAAAACTGAAGTCTAAAGCATGTGGAGACATTGATCAAATAATTATTTTGAAGAGGGAAGAGATAGTGGAAAGGTAACGTCCTAAAAAACGAGAAGCTAAAAGAAAAGCAAAAAGGTTAGCATCTCTAAAATGAAAAAAGTCAAAGTTATATTAACTGTAGATAAATTTAGTGATGAGTGTAAAACACTTATTTTTAGAAATATGAACAGTAAAGCTGGGTTCCCAGATTTGCATTGTAGACCAAGTATTTAAATGTTCACTAGTATTTTAATATGCCAAAGATGGTATTTTTCAAATTTAATTATATTTTAAAGGATTAAGAAAAATTGATGTAGAAAAAAATTAAATTGGAATTTATATCAGTTGTATTTGTGAGTATAAATATTCCAACTCAAAATTTGAGTATCAATTTTTTAAAATAAAAATCTGATTGTGATTGTCAATAGCTATCAAATTATTCACATTTCCCATCCTTATCAACTTAAGTGGACACTAAAAATAATCTCAGGGACCATAGCTTATCTTCATAAGACAGGAGCTTTCCTCATATAGAACAATACATGCCAAGCATTATCATTTATGTCCCTTTAAAAAAATGTTTTTATTGATCTCTTTTTTTTCAGAGGAAAAGAGGGGGGAGGGAGGAATGGGGAGAGATATAGAGATGGAGATGGAGATGAAGGGAGGGAGGGGGAGGGGGAGGGAGAGGGATAGAGAGAAATATCAATGTGAGAAACATGATCTGTTGCCTCCTGCACAACCCTTACTAGGGATTGAGCCCAAAATCCAGGCATGTGCCTTGACCAGGAATCCAATGGTGAGCCTTTCAGTTCATGGGACTATGCTCAACCAACTGAGCCACTCCAAGAGGACAATGTCACTCTCTTTCAGAAGTACTGAGCAAATGAGGTTGCAAGCTGAATCCAATAGGACAAAGCTATTGGCAGGGGATGATATGTCAACTTCAAATTTAGTGGATTTTAATCAAACTAATTTTTAAACAGATTTGTTTGATAGTGGGTTTATATGTGTTTAAAACAAAAATAGAATGCTACTCTGAAGTACCTTCTAGGCCTAGGGTTTGGTGCCCTAATTTTCTCTCTGTATAACTTACCATTTTAAAGTGAACAAACTCATAAAACCTATACAATTAATATTAAAATTAAGACTTTAGGTCACAGAACACATTAATCTTGAAAAATGAGCAAGAAAACAGCTATTTTTATTATTAGGTGTAAGAATCACTGGAATAATGGGAAACATTTTCAGCTGATTTGAGAAAAAACAATAAATGATACCATAATGTTTTTATTTAATGACATAAGAATGCTTTACAACCACCCTGATTTTACTATTATTATTTTAAAATATATTTTATTGATTTTTTACAGAGAGGAAGAAAAAGGGACAGAGTTAGAAACATCGATGAGAGAGACATTGATTAGCTGCCTCTTGCACACCCCCAAATGGAGATATGCCCGCAACCAAGGTACATGCCCTTGACTGGAATCGAACATGGGACCCTTCAGTCTGCAGACCGACACTCTATCCACTGAGCCAAACTGGTTTCAGCCCACCCTGATTTTAGCTTGTTTGCGCCCCCCCCCCAATAAAAAACAAATAAAAGAAAACTGAAATTAGGATTAAAAGAAAAATATTTTAAAGTATTTCTTCCACTTTTATTCATGTGAAAAACACTAGCATATAAAAACCCTTTTATAAAAGGAAAATGGAAATATTTTCCTAAAGCTGGAGGACTAAAATTCTTTTGTATTGAAAGTAGAGAGAATTATATCACTCAACATTTGAATCAAATATTAAACCTCCTAGGGTAAGATCACTACTTTATGACTCAAAAACAAGAAAGAGAAGCAATGGGAATAAAAAGTACACAAATGAATAACCTAAAATAAAATACACTGTCTCCATAAAAAAAAAAAAAATTGCCACAAGCAACTCCAATAGCAACAAAATATAAATCAAAGCCACATTTGAAACCATGATTACAAATGCAAAATATATATGCTTTCAAAGAAATAATACAGCATTTCTTGCTACTTTTAAAAGTTGGCAGTTATGGAGCTGAATGGAAAACAAATGTAGTAATGTTTATAAGAGTAACCCAGCTACGTTTGAAAATGTCATTAAATTTTAATGATGGAGATAAGCTACTCTTACTCTGATAATAGTCTTATTTTCCCTTATGAAAAAAACAAACAAAACAAAACATTTTTTTCAGAGCCAATGTAGTTCTTAGGCTCAATATATTTTTAGCTTCTTCACTTTTTTTAATTTAGCAAATAAGTTACAAGAGTGAAGCCTCCCATTACTTAAAAAAAAAAATTGAGTAAGTTATAGCTAGACAAATTTTGTTGCAAAAGGTACCTATGCAGGAGTCTCCAGCCCCTGTAAAGGAGATATACATGTTATTTTAATAATCCGTTAAAAACAACAAATACTTTAACTTTAAATATTTTTCAACATATATGTTCATGTTGAAAAAGGGCTGAGTTTTTAAAAATTTGTAATGCATTCTTCCTAAAGTAATACAGTTGATAGAACATGTAATTTCCCAAATAACACGAGGAAATAATTTTCATCCATTTGCACTTGCTTCACAGATACAATACTAGTGGTACTGTGAATACAAACTGCTACAATTTTTACATGTCACTTTATGTCTATTGTTGTTTACTAAAAATGTAAGTCACTTGGATTTTTCACAAGTACTTTTCCATTAAATAGGCTGTGCTTCTCTTAAACAAAATGCAACAATGTACTCTGGCAGGGTGGCTCTGTAGGTTAGTGTCATCCAGATAAGCCAAGGTTGAGGTTCAAACCCCCGTCAGAGCAAATTAAATACCAATAATGAAATATTTAACTTCAAGTAGAAGCACAATAAATGAACAAATTATACCTTGCATGTTATTTAAAGCAATGTTAAAGAACTTATTGTAGGGATGGGGGGTGGCCATTGTAAAATTTGATACTTGAGCAATTTATTCTTTAAAGGTAGGTTAAATCCTACAAAAGAGAAAAAAGGGTTTTCTCTAATAAATAAATGTCTCCTAAAACATATTTCAAGGGTCCCGTAAAATGGGTCCAGACTAAAAAGCAAGTTGAAAATGATGAAATAAAAGCCACTAGCCAAATAATGATTAACAAGACAGGTTTAGGAAAGAGACCTCGGTTCAAATTTCTGGCTGTAGAACTTATAGAAACTTGTGACCTTAGGTCAATTTCTTAATCCCTTTTAGCATCAGTCCTTCATCTGCAAAATTGGTCATTGCACTAAATCAGAGATAGCAAAAAGGCATTTTTAGCATTGAGCCTGGCACTTAGTAAAGGCTTAATATTAATAAGCTGGCTATAATCAAATTGTCAAGACAAACTGGAGGGAGGGGAGATCTCATTAGTGATCTTGCATAATCTGCTATGGTTCTTGCTTTAAAACCCATTTTTAAAAATAGATTTTATAAAAAGAATAAGAGAGAGAGAAATAGCCATGAGAGGGACATCAAGCCTGACTCCTGCAGGCCCCCTTCTGGGGGTCAAGCCCACAACCTGGGCATGTGCTCTGACCTGAATTGAACCCACAACCTCCTGTGTTAAAGCGAGAGGGAGTTAAAAACTGAATATGAGAAGTAGCAAGAACCAGGACTGAGGCAAAATTGTTTGTGCTGCAGATTTTGTTGTTCTACCTTTCAAATATCCCACCGATCTCCCACCGAGTAGATGGGGGCTTAGGAGGACATTTCCCGGCAGAAGCTTTTAAAAACAAAACCACTTCAGGCAAAGGAAAAGTCTAAAGTTCTTACATTTCATACAGAAACTAACATTCCACGAAAACCGACCTAACTGAACAAAATTGTCCTTTGCCCGGCAGGCGTGGCTGAGCGGCGACCTATGATGAACCGGGAGCTCACGGTTCGATTCCTGGTCAGGGCACATGCCCGGGTGGCGGTGGCGGGAGATCTCTAGCGTGGGCGTGCAGGAAGCCGCCGACCAATGATTCTCTCTCATGTCTAATGTTTCTTTCTCTCTCTCACTCCATCTCTGCAATCAATAGAAATATTTTTAAAAATTCCTTTTCTATTCTGGATTGGAGTCCCTTTCTTCACTAAGCGCTCAATATTTAAAACGTTAGCTTCACTTAATTATTTTAAAAATCGAATGAGATAAAAAATTATTTATAAAAGTGAGCTTTAAAAGAGGTAAAGTAGCCGAGACCGGTTTGACTCAGTGGATAGAGCGTCGGTCTGCGAACTGCAAGATCCCAGGTTCGATTCCGGTTAGAGGCATGCACCTTGGTTGCGGGCATATCCCCGGCAGATGTGCAGGAGGCAGCGATCGATATTTCCAACTCTCTATCCCTCTCTTCCTCTCTGTGAAAAATCAATAAAATATATCTTAAAAAAATAATACAAAATAAAATAAAAGAGGTGAAGTAAATTGCCTAACGCTACGTCGCTTGTAAGACACAGAAGCAGCTGGGATTCGAACTGGTATCTCCGGGCTTCCAAAAGTCCAAGCTGTTTTCACTATAGTGAAGCTTGTGCCTCCACTTGGTTCCCTGGGAAACATTTATTAAGCTCCCCCCCCCCCGTCCTTTCCCTGTTGCCAAACACGTCCACCTCACACTACTTCCTATGCTGGGCTACGAACTCCATACCCCACACAGGCCAGGGACACCCACTCCAGGAACCAGAGTATCGCCCGGAGGAACAGAAACCCGCTTTATTTCCTACACCGGGCGGAGATTTGGCGCCACCGCCAGCAGCGCCCAATACAGGCTTAGGGTCCAGCGAGGCTGCAGACCGCGCCCAGGGCTCAAGTTTGAGTCCAGGCCCGCGCTCCGTCCAGGCCAGAAGGAGGAAGCAGAAAAGGTTACTCTTTCCCGCCACCCTGGCCGCGGCGGCGGGGGCACCGATGGGGAAGACGGCATCGCGGTAACACTGCACACCTAAACCCGCAAGGCCTTCCTCAGCCGCTTAGACACACTTACTTGAGCGAAGTAATTCCAAGAGACCGGGGGCTGGCACCGGCAACGGGAAGGGCTCCTCTGTCCTCCAGCTCCAGTCACGGACAGTGACGTCACCCAGGCCGCGCCGCCGGAGAGCGAAGGCCCCGCGCCGGAGGCCACGAGCCCCGCGCACCGAGCGCGCACGCGCGCGCCGCAGGGGCGGGGCGGGGCCGAAGGCGGCGCCGCCTTTTTGCGTCACGCGCAGGGCTCTCCGCTTCTGGACCCGGGTGGGTGGGGTTGAAACATGTCGCGCCTGAAAGGAGTCGCGGCGCGGGACCCCCGAGCGGGTTTCAGAGCTGAACGGGGAGACGGCGGGGCCTCCTCCGTACCCCAGGGGCTGTTAAAGGCGGCGCGGAAGAGCGGCCAGTTAAACCTGTCCGGGCGGAACCTCAGCGAAGGTACGGTCCCGGGGTGCGACCCGATTTGCGTCCTGTCAGAAAGCCCTGGTTCCAGGCAGCCTCCCTTTCAAAGTCTGGCTTGGCTTTGGCCCCCTTTGCCTCACGCTTCCGGCCCGGACCCCGCTGGCTTTAATGGAGGCACTCATCACACTCTCATTGTTTCGGTCAGCCCGGTTCGGTTCCGACTTTTTCTCTTCAGGAATGGGCCCTGATGGGAATGGGCCAAAATTTAAACGGGAAGAGCGTTCCGGGATTCCCATGAGATAACACCCTAATGTGTGACTCAATTAGCTATCAGATGATGGGCACATACTTTGTTTCTTTGGCCCTCATTTCCCTCATTTTAATTTGACCTAAAATTCTGTACTTTATCAGCTTCTTTGTGAACTTTTTGAATGCCACTGTTCCCTGACAACACACTTTTCTTTGTGCACCTCAGCAGTCCTAAAATACAAGAAATAAGGAGCCTATTTCCCAAATTGCGGGTCAGGATAGAGATGCCATACGGGAGTGAATTTGGGGTCATCCTGATGAACCTAATAAAAGCTGGAGTACAAATTTGATTACCATGAGTGAATAATAAATAGCCAGATACTGTTCTGACTGCCTGGAAGGAGGTGGGAAGTGTGGAGTGAGACAATATATCATTCTTCCCCTAATGTTTTTCTTTAATTATAGTTCTTTATCTGGTATTAAAAGCTTTCCATTTACCTTCTAAGGATTGCTTTTTGTGTGTGCCATGCATCTATAGAGTAGATCAAGAAATCCTACTGAATGAATGAAAGGGTGTATGACATAAAATCTCTGCTCTGCCTGATAAAGCTTTTAATCTATGGGAATGTAAGTATTTATAAATGACATGCATATATATATACTTGGTTATCCCAAAGCTTGAAAAAATTTCCTTTATACCTGACAGGCTCACTCCTTTGCTTCCTGTAAGACTCTGTTCAGAGGTCCCAGGTCAGAGAGGCAATGGGGAGTGCCGCGTACTTATTTAAACAGCATTTGTTGTATACTCTGTGTGTTTCTTCCAGATATTGTACTAGTTAGGTACCCAGGAAGCAAAGAGACACTTAGAACAACTCATAGTCACATAAGCACTTTAATATGAGCTCTATTCAAATTTATTTATTAAGAACCATAGACCCAGTGCACGAAATTTGTACACTACTGCAGTCTCTAGGCCTGGGCGGTGTTCATAGCAGGAGCATTGGGCATGAAAGGGCAGGTCCCAGCTGACCTCTGGGCCCTGGCAGCACCTGGTCTCCCCATGCATCCTTCTCCATCTGTGACAGGGCACCCGAGTCCCCACACAGATGAGGTGAGTGCAGCCAGATGCCATGGGCTGGGATACAGCGTGGTCCTCTGGGCCCAGAGGTACCACCTGGAAACTGAGCAGGCAGCCTCACAGACTGGCTCCTGTGCGAACCCACGGGGAGCCCAACTGGCCCCTGTAGTCCCGATGGCTGTGGCCTGGCTCACCCAGAAAAGGCCACGTGGGTGCGGGCTAGGCTCTTTGTGGGCGCCTGGCACGAAAGCCCTGGAGTCCAGTGCGAGGGTAGCAGGGGAGTGAGTGTGAGCTCGGTGGACACCCCACATCTCACCACACCTCTGTCCCCATTACCCCCAAACCCAGGTAGCTGGCAAGAAGTCACAGCGCATTGCTGATGCCCAACATGTTCCGCGCTGCCCTCTGATGATCAGCACATGTCGTGACGAGTGGTTGAACTCCCTCTCTCCTGGTGGAATGGTCAACCACGGGGACAATTTGCATATTAGGCTTTTATTATATAGAATCATATAGGATTGCATTTGTTAAATAATAAATTTTTGTGATTATATTCCAAGTCTTTTCTCCTTCATATATACACACACGTATATGTGGATATTTGTTTAATATACACTCACACGGTTACTTTTACATACTACATTATCTGGATTTTAAAAATTGGCATCTTTTTTTATTTCAAGTTAATGTTATTAGAATATAATTTACATCCATTTTAAGTGTATAGTTTGATGAGTTTTGGCAGATGTATAATTGTGCAACCACTACCACAATCATGTTATAGAACATTTCCAACACTTGAAAGTTCTCTTATGCCCCTTTGCTGTCAATTTAACCCAGTGCTCCACACAAATAGAGATTAGCCTCTTCCAGAATTTCATTTAAATGGAATTTTACATTTCTGATTTTTTTTGTTTTAGGCTTCTTTTGCTTAGTATACTGTTTTGTTTTGTTTTTGTTGTTGTTGTTAATTTTGTTTTTAGAGACATCCTTTTTTTTTTTTTTTAAATATATTGTATTTTTTTTTACAGAGAGGAAGAGAGAGGGATAGAGAGTTAGAAACATTGATGAGAGAGAATCATCGATCAGCTGCCTTTTGCACACCCACTACCGGGGATGTGCCCTCAACCAAGGTACATGCCCTTGACTGGAATCGAACCTGGGACCTTTCAGTCCGCAGGCCGACGCTCTATCCACTGAGCCAAACCAGTTTCAGCGTCCTTTTTATTTTTAAAATAGAGGCCCGGTGTACGAATCTGTGCACTGGTCGTGTACCTGTGGGGTCCCTTGGCCTGGCCTGCCGGGATTGGCTGAAGAAATCAGCAGTCCTACATCCCTTGATGGATGTAGTAGTGTGCAAAGTGGCAGGCTGCCCAGGAGGAGCCTGAGCCAGGCCCAGGGTGCCACTCCTGCTCATCCTGGCCCTGCTGTGCTGCCACCACTGCTCAGTAAGCTTACTGCTGCTCCACTGTTGTCTCTGTGCACCTGTCTTAGGGTGATACCGGCACGCCCATTACTGAGAAGTGGCCACAGGCTTGCTCCCAGTCATTCCCGATGCTGTTTCCGATCCCAGTCCTGGTCCAGATTGGGGAGGGGCGTACAGGGGGAGTGTCCGCAGGAGAGGCTCCTGCCACCACAGCTGCGCTTGCAGCCATGAGCCCAGCATCTGGCACCCGTTGGTCAGCTGAGCGGCACTCTTGCTGTGGGAGCACACTGACCACCAGGGGGCAGCCCCTGCATTGAGTGTCTTCCGCCTGGTGGTCAGTGCCCAACATAGCTACCTGTCGAATGGTCAGCCAGTCATTTTGGCTTTTATACATATACTAGAGGCCCGGTGCACAAAATTCGTGCACAGGGGGAGTGGAGGTCCCTCAACCAAGTCTGGGACCCCTTGAGCTATGTCCGACTGCCCATATAGGCCCGATCCCTGTAGGATCCAGCCTAAACAGGCAGTTGGACATCTTTCTCACAATCTAGCACTGCTGGCCCCCAACTGCTCGCCTGCCTGCCTGATTGCCACTAACCACTTCTGCCTGCCAGCCTGATCACCCCCTAACCACTCCCCTACCAGCCTGATTGATGCCTAACTGCTCCCCTGCCAGCCCTATTGCCCCTAACTGCCCTCCCCTCCGGGCCTGGTCACCCCTAACAGCTCTCCCCTGCCAGCCTGGTTGCCCCTAACTGTCCTCTCCTTCAGGTCTGGTCTCCCCCAACTGCCCTCCTCTGCTGGCTCAGTAACCCCTAACTAACTGCCCTTCCATGCCAGCCTGGTTGCTTCTAACTGGCATCCCCTGCAGGCCTAGTCACCCCTAACTGTCTTCTCCTGCAGGCCTAGTCACCCCCAACTTCCCTCCCTTGCAGGCCTGGTCCCCCCAACTGCCCTCCCCTGCAGGCCTGATTGCCCCCAACTTCCCTCTCCTGCAGGCCTAGTCACCACCCCTAACTGTCTTTTCCTGCAGGCCTAGTCACCCCCAACTTCCCTCCCCTGCAGGCCTGGTCACCCCTAACTGCCTTCCCTTACAGGCCTAATCACCCCAAAACTGCCCTCCCTTCCACGCCTGGTCCCTTCCACCTGCCCTTTTCTGCTGGCCTGATTGCCTACAACTGTCCTCCTCTGCAGGCCATCTTGTGGCAGCCATATTGTGTCCACATGGGGGTGGCCATTTTGTGTTGGAGTGATGGTCAATTTGAATATTACTATTTTATTAGATAGGCTGTGTGTGTGTGTGTGTGAGAGAGAGAGAGAGAGAGAATAGATAGATAGATAGATAGATAGTAATCATCTATTCACTTATTGAAAGATATTTGATTTTTTCTAATTTTTGGCTATTATGAGTAAAATTGCCATGAACTTTCAAGTTTAGTCTTTGTGTGGACATATGTTATCATTTCTGTTGAATATGTCAGATAAATTAGCAGCTACCAAAATCAGGTATGCCTTCCAACTCACTGAGAGGCAAGACTATATATCTTTGCCAAGATCCCTTCTCTAGTGTTTACTGGCTGTAGAATGCTGGGTAAATTCTAATTTTCTCTGTGTCCCATTTTTCTCACCTATGAAACTATAAGAGTATTAACACCTACCTCACAGAGTTGTTATGAGGTTTAAATGAGTATGTTAGAAAATTGCCTGTTATTTGTACTTCTTATCTATTATTATTATTAGCTATTTTTGTTAATACCAGTGCTTTCTCAGACTTCACACACTCTTCTGTTATGAAATTTATAACATTACCTTATAAATGCTGATTTTCGTGCCTTCTGTTACTCTGTTAGCTTAATGGTAGAATCCCTTTTTTCTCTCCATTAGGTGCTATGTAGATTGCATGTATAATAGATGTAGTTGAATAAAGATAATAGTGAGGTGTAATAGGTAAAATACATATTACGTTGTCTTTTTGAAAATATATTTATTGATTTTTTTTTTTTACAGAAAGGAAGGGAGATGGATAGAGAGTTAGAATTATCAATGAGAGAGAAACATCAATCAGCTGCCTCCTGCATACCCCCCAACTGGGGATGTGCCCGCAACCAAGGTACATCCCTTGACCAGAATCGAACCTGGGACCTTTCAGTCTGCAGGCTGACGCTCTATACACTGAGCCAAACTGGTTAGGGCTCACATATTGTTTTTTTTTTTTTTAATATATTTTTATTGATTTTGTACAGAGAGGAAGGGAGAGAGAGAGTTAGAAACATCGATGAGAGAGAGTCATCGATCAGCTGCCTCTTGCACACCCCCTACTGGGGATATGCCTGCAACCAAGGTACATGCCCTTGACCGGAATCGAACCCGGGACCTTTCAGTCCCCAAGCCGACGCTCTATCCATTGAGCCAAACCGGTTTGGGCTCACATATTGTTTTTTAATAAAATCAATTTTTACTCTAATCTAGTTACAAGTTATTGTTATTTGACTTTTTTGAAGTATTTTTTTCTTTTATTTAAATGTTTCAACAATTGCTTTTCAGTAGGTAAACTGAATAGCTGTTATAAAATATGTCACTTGTATCTAACTGCTTGTTTTATGTCTTTCTTTTTGGGTTTGGTTGTGTTGGAAATAGTGCCTCAGTGTGTCTGGAGAATAAATTTGGATATCCCTGAGGAAGCTAATCAGAATCTTTCATTCAGTGCTACTGAGCGATGGTGGGAACAGACGGATTTGACCAAGTTAATAATATCCAACAATAAACTTCAGTCACTTTCAGATGATCTCGGACTCCTACCTGCACTCACTGTTCTTGATGTAAGTTGACTGATTATAAATATGGGTCATTAGGTAAAGAGACTCTAATTATAAATTTAGGTTTTGATGAGCAGAAAAACCATTTCACTTGGTAAAACACAAGGAAGAATAACAAATTATCATTAGACAAAACATAATGGTTAGGATTGTAGAGTCAGAACATCATGCTTCAAATTTTGGCTTTGCCTCTTGATAGCTGTGCAAACTTGGAAAAGTTACCTCTTAGTGTCTCTTTTTCCACATCTGTAAACTAGAACTGATACTACTACCTAATTGTAAACATTGTTTTACAAACAGAATTGGTATTTAACAAGTAGTTGCTGCTATTTATATTTTTCTATTGCTATAATTTTTAATATTATTCTGGAAATTAAAGCAAATACAGTTGACTCTTGAAAAATGCAGGGATTAGGGACTCTAGGCTCTGCACAATTGAGAATCTGTGTATGACTTTGGACTCCCCAGAACCTTAATTACTAATAGCCTACTGTTGACCAGAAGCCTTACCGATAACATAATCAGTAGATTAACATATATTAATCACAGTATATGTATTACATACCATATAAATTATGCTAGAGAAAAGAAAGTGTTATTAAGAAAATCATAAGGAAGAGAAAATACATTTACAGTACTTACTGGAAAAAAAAATCTGTGTATACGTGAAACTGTACCGTTCAAACCCATGTGGTTTAAGGATCAATACACTTAAGATTAAATTTTTTTATATAACTTTCAACATTGACTTCAATTATTGAACTTAAATTTTTGTGTATTTATTTAGGGACTGTGTTTTAGTCTCTAATTGCCATAAAGGGTGAATAGTTTATTTCACAATCTACACACTTCTAATATCCTTAACTTAGGAACATCAACTATCTTCCAACTCATACATGAAAAGTTGGATCTAGTTAGATTTCTAGAGAAGTTTTTGTTTGTTTGTTTTTGTTTTTTAATTTGTAAAATGAATGGATTGGCTTAGATTCCTGTTACCTTGAAAACAATATGATTATTTGAAACCATGAGAGAAGTCCCTCACCCACTTCTCATTTATTTTTATATATGTTGACATAAATCATGCCCTCGGAGGACTATTTTTAGTTTCTAACCCTCCCATCTCTCATTTGAGATTGGAATTCTAATTCTACTCAGTGAGGTGAACTTTTTTTTTGTTTTTTTTTAATATATTTTATTAATTTTTTACAGAGAGGAAGAGAGAGGGATAGAGAGTTAGAAACATCGATGAGAGAGAATCATTGATCAGCTGCCTTTTGCACACCCCACACTGGGGATGTGCCTGCAATCAAGGTACCTGCCCTTGACCGGAATTGAACTGGCACCTTTCAGTCCACAGGCCGACACTCTATCCACTGAGCTAACCTGGTTTCGGCTGAAGTTTTTTTTTAAATTGTAATATTTAACAGTGATCACATGACTTCATGATATCTGAACAGCAGTTTGGTCAATTTCAAACTCCTTTTCCTCTTCTATACACAGAACAAATTTCCAATACTCAACTCGATGCTATTGAATTAGAAGAATGGGATTATTGTTGAAGAATTTTGTACAATGGCAAAGCTAATATATGGTTAATTATAAGATTTAGATATTGACTCTTTTAATAACTTTTAGATACATGACAATCAGCTGACATCCCTTCCTTCTGCTATAAGAGAATTAGAAAATCTTCAGAAACTTAATGTCAGGTAAAATTTAAACTTATTTTTTTTAAAAGAATACTTATTACTTTATATTTCCATCCTCTATGCCTTCCTCCAACACCCCCACCCCCCACACACAATCACTACACTGTTGTCCATGTCCATGAGTTCTCTTTCTTTTCTTTTTTGCTCAATCCCCTCTCTGCTTTTGCCACCACCACCAGCACTATCAACCTAATATTCTTTAAAATGTTTTTTCTATTCCTAGCTGTCTTGGCTCAGGGTATAGAACATTGGCTTGCAGACTGAATGGTCCCAGATTCGATTAAGGTCAAGTACACATGCTTGGGTTTTGGGCTAGATCCCCAGTAGAAGGTGTACAGGAGGCAGCCAATTGGTGATTCTCTCTCATTATTGCTGTTTCTCCCTCTTCCTTCCTCTCTGAAATCAATAAAGATATATTTAAAAAATGTTTTTTCTAACACTTTAAAGTATTTTTTTTTATTACCTTAGAAAGTGGTTAAAGCAGAATAAGAATGAGTTTTAATTCTCAGGTTATTTTTATTTTTTGTTTTAGAATTGTATACATACTTTCTGGTTTTACAGATTAAAAGCCAGTTGATTTAAAAAAAATACTTTTGTTTTTGCCCTGGCTTGGTGTCTCAGTTTGTTGGCATGTCATCCTGAACAAGAAAAAGGTTGGGGGTTCAATTCCTGGTCAGGGACATTACTAGGTTTTGGGTTCAATTCCTTCTGGGGCTTGTGGGAGGCAACTGATAGATGTTTCTCTCTCTCTTTCTCCCTGTCTCTCTCCTTTCTTCTTTCTCTAAAAATCAATAAAACATATCTTCTGGTGAGAATTAAAAAATTTGTTTTATGAAACAATTTTATGTGGTTATTTTAGAAAACCTCTTTGTTAATATCTGAAGTTTTAAGTTACTTTGATATAAAATATCTAAGTGTTAAGCAATAGGAATAAACTGAAAACAGTTCTTTTATTAATGACGAAAAATTTGATGGTTTTGATATTGGTGGTTGTTAATGTTTTCTGGGGACTCCTAGGGTTCTGTGGATATGCTTCTGGTACTCATTGATAGATGTCTGGGTGGCCAGGTGGCCAAGGCTCTTCATTGCACATCCAGAATAACCAACTACCTTATATACATATATATACACATATTAGGAGAAAATGGATTAGGGAAGATTTCATTTAGGAGAAAAAAACAAAAAGGTATAAGTATTCAAAACATAGTTTGCAAACTATGATTTATAAAATAGATATTGTTACAGATCTATCTAACATAGTATAGCCAAGTGTCAGTTTTCTGAAGGCATGTTAACTGGTTTGATGAAAAACAATACCTCAAACAACACTGCTCATCTGGTAAAAACTTTAAAATCACCATAAATCAACAAAATTATCTATATACAAAAAAGGTACTAATTGTTTAGAACTTGCCCTTACAAGTCAAGGCATGGGTGTGGCTTGCTAAAGCTAGACTAGGTTGGGTTGACTGGAAGAGGTGAGGGAGAACAGAGTGCATGTGGCTTTACTTTTAGCTTCCGAGTATGAACATTAGGATGGAGGAAATAAATGATGACAAGAAATGGAGGAAGTATATAGCTAGAATTACTCTGCTCAACTAGATCCCCATCAGGTATATAAAGATTTTGATTATATAACCAACAGTAGTAACCAATTTTTGACAATTTTCAGTGGTTCTTTTTTTAGAACACATCTTTTGGCATTTTTATTTCAACTAGTTCTATTTTAATATAACTTAAGGTTATTGTTAGTTACCCTATTATACATTTCTCCATTATCTGTTGAGTAATTGTATGTGGCATGAAATGAAAAGAGAGTGGAATTCCCAAGAGAATAGTTGAGGTAAATCTGGGAACAACCTAAGTCATCTCTTAATTATCCGGGAGTGTGTCATCCTTGGTGACTTGGGCCTTCTCTTAAAACAGTAAGCTAAATATCTCTATAGAAGGACTGAGCTGAAATGTTAAAACTAGGTACAAAGAAGAGTGGAGCTTTATATTACATTCAAATGGACATGCCAGGTCCTCAGACAGAAACAGCTAATTTTGTCTTGGGTGATAACTTTAAAACATAATCCCCATATAAGATGTGCTGCATTGTAGTGTGTGTGTGCGCACATCTTTGTAAAAATTCTGAAACTCAGGTGCAATATAAAATTATAAGAATCCAGTGTATTCTTTCACTTTATATGTAAAATTAAGAGTTGATTTTAAAGCAGCAATCAAAAGTTCACAAATTATTTGGTTAAAAATATTTTATTTCTATGTTGTTTTTCATTGAAACCCTCAATTTGATTACTTTAGGATATGAAGCTTGGTAACTTTAATATTAGTAAACATATTTCATGTTTTTAATTAGTCCATGTAGTTGTTCAGCATAAAAAAGTTTATAAATATTTATAAGTTGTCAGCTGATGATTCAGCATTTATTTTATTAATAGCCATAACAAACTGAAGATACTCCCTGAAGAAATTACAAATCTCAGAAACCTGAAGGGCCTGTATCTCCAGCATAACGAACTAACTTCTATACCAGAGGGATTTGAGCAACTGTTCAATTTAGAAGATTTGGTAAGTTGTGATTTTCCAATTTTTGTATAATTTGGGAATGATCACATTTTTCATTAGACTGAGAATCTTTATGTATGATTAAAATCATGAGGAAATGGGCAACTGATTATATGATTAGGTTACCAGTATGCATTTCAATTAGATCATTAAATTAGTAATTGTAAATTTGTTTATCTTGTTTTCTTATGAAATCTCCTTAGTTTTAATTTAGGAATAGAGTTTGGGAACGGGGTGATGAGAATCACTTTGTTATTCAGAGGCTTTTTATGGTTTAGCACACATGTGTCAAACACAAGGCCCGCGGGCCAAATCCAGCCCGCCAGGCCTTGCAATGAGGCCCGCACCGCGCTGTCATCACTGCACTCCGCTGTCAGTTTATGACATTGTCAGTTTATGACTGTTCAGTAAACCATTCGGCCTGCGATTTAGGCTGGATTTTAGATTTTGGCCCCTTCTCCGATTGAGTTCGACACCCCTAGTTTAGCAAATTAGAGGAAAGGTGTTTTGAGCAAATACCAATTCCCTTTACTATACCCATTCCACTTCCTCCTTTATAGACCTTATGCCTTCCTGTCCTCAGTTTACCCAGGTAACCTTTAAGGTCTGCCTTTTTGCTCTATCTTTTTAAATGGCAACATAATCTGGCAAAATTTTTATTACATTTCTGTCACATCTTAATAAAAAGATAACTATAAAGCAATAGAAATATTATTTTAATCATATTATTAAGCATTATAAAAACAACGGGCACTTTGTTTTGTCCTTTACTTATGGCAAGGTAGATAGTTTATCCCCTACTACAGATAAGAAACTAGGCTTATACAAAGAAGCAACTTATTAAAGTCATTCAACTAATAAGTAAGGAATTCAGGATTTTAATATAAGCCAGTTTGATTCCAAAGTATATTTTTCTCTCCACTTTACCACTGAAAGAATAACATTCCACTGTAAGGTATCCCATCAGAAAGGCTTTAGCTATGTTAGATCAGATTTTGTAATAATCTCTACTCCACATAGTAATTTAGTATTATATTTTTGTTCTTTTCCCTCTTACAGGTTTGGAAAACTAATTCATGTCATTTTTGCCTCAAAGTTTATTTCTTAAGGGAAAATTACTTTTTTTTTTCTGTAAAAACATTCTTGATATATCCCATTATCTCCTATAGTGTTTGAAATAAAAATATACAGTCTCTTCAACCATTCCTTCAATAACTCTGTCCATCTGGTTAGATTGGAAATAAGGTTTGGAAAGTTAGGTAGATAAAGTGAATGGCAAAGGAGGGATTTCCTTAGGAATTTAATGGAAAAAGGGAGCAATTGAATTATTTTGAAGAGTCTATAGCAGAAAAAAAACCTAATAAACTATAGCAGTTCCCAGTTATTTCTTTGAATAGGTTCCTGGATTATAGGTAGCATCATGAAAGGATGTTTCAGTGAGAATTGTGTTAAGGATTCAGTATCAAATAAACCATAATGTGAGCAACAATATATTAAAACATTAAAAGTTTAAGCATCTGTAATAATTTGCACTGGTAATATTTCTTAGGTAAAAACTAACTTTGTATAATGGTACTAAATAAATATTTATTGAAGAATTGGCAGTATAAATATCTATTTAGACATTAATTAAATTTTAGATCTAATTTAATTATTAACTACAATAATTAAATGTTTAACTTTTTTAGTGGTTTGTTGATTTGAGTTATTTAAGATGAATTTGTGAAGAATTAATATCTCTTCTTTAGTAGGAACTTTTATTTTAAGCTTTTTATTTGGAATGATTTTAGATTTATCTCTATATATATAAAAGGTTAAGTGACTGACCAATCATCCATCCGACACTGACCATCGAGTACATATGACACACACAAGCAGTTTAAAAATAAACGTTGACTCGGGCATGCTCGATACATGTAAAGCACTCACTGATGCCAGTCACACATACGTTTTAATTTTATAATAATACTATATATATATATATATATATATATATATATGTGTGTGTGTGTGTGTGTGTGTGTGTATATAGTATTATACACACACACACACACACACACACTATTTTGACATGTAATGTTTTGCAGCAACGTAATTACTGCATGAATCTTTCCTCTAATTTCCTTTCAATGTGCATGAATCTGTGCACTGGGCCACTAGGAGAAATATAAAGAGAGTTCCTGTATTCCCTTCACCCAGATTTCCTTAATGTTAGCATATTACATAACCATAGGACATCTGTAAAAAGTAAGAAATTAATATTGGTACATTACTAACTAAACTACAGATTTTATTAAGATTTTTTCAGTTTTTCCACTAATGTTCTTCTTTCTGTTCCAGGATCCAATCCAGAATACTACATTGCATTTAGTGTCAGTAACTTTTAATATTATACAATATTTATTTATTAGTAATCTGTTAATTCTTAGAATTTAGAGTATTGGAGTTGGAGATTATTATGTTGTATATTAAAGATTATGATGTTATTTTCTATTGTTTACAACAGTATTTTTAAAAATGGTGATGTAGCACTTTTACCTTTTTGTATCTTCTTGATTTATTTAGAATTACAGAATACAATTGTTTAAATTTAGATTAATTGAAAGTCTTCAGAGAGCATTTCCTTTAAATTATTTTTTTCTATTCATTATTACTATTGGCCCTATCTAACAGTTTCCTGATAGCTAATGGAGTACTTATACCGAATTCAAATATTATAAGAAGAATTATTTGTTTTATAACATTGTCTTTTAAGGGGAGTTTCAAAAAGCAAGTTCTTGTGTAACTGTTTAAAGATAAAAAAGAAACAATGACTAAAAGAAACATTGTGGTATAAAGATTAATTAGGCAAGCTTGAATGAATGAGTACTGTAGTAGTGTAGTGGACTTCTAGACTTAGTCAAAGCAGACTTACTGAGGTGAGCAGAAAATCAAGAGGGAATATTTTTTCATCGAAAATTAAAATGGTGATATATTCAGCTTTAGTTTCTTTTTTTCCCCCAAGAATATTTTTCTTCTTGCAAAGTTATATTTCATTTCGGACTTCAGTTTACCCATAGTTTGCCCTATTTACAGGCAGCCAGTAAATATTTGATAAACAAATGGATTTTTTTATTGAAAGTAAGATACATAGTAGAGCATGACTGACTTTTTATAAACGGTTTGTGAAGTCAGAATTTATTCTGATTTCTCTCTGCTACATTATTGGGTATGTGGTGGGCCCACAGAATATTGAGGTAATTGAATGATGATTTGTGAAACTATTAGTGAAGGTGAGTTAAAAAATAGCCTCAGAAATAGATAGATAGATAGATAGATAGATATAGATAGATGTAATAATGTTTCAATCTTTGCATAATTCTGGAATACTCTTTAGGGATAATTTATTTTTATTGTTCATTCATTCATTCTGTCTTTCTCTTTTTAAAGGATCTTTCAAATAATTGTCTTAAAACTGTTCCTGCTAGTTTTTCTTCTCTATCCAGTCTGGTGCGACTCAATCTTTCCAGTAATCAACTGAAGAATTTACCAGCAGAAATAAGTGGAATGAAAAGTAAATCTCAGTTTTAAAAAAATGCATATATTTGAAGTTGGTGAAACATACTTTTATCAAAATAAATTTTAATACAGATATTTGCAGAGAAATAAAATAATAGATTTTATGGTGGTAAATGCAAACAATAGCAACTAGTCAGATTTTCTCCAGGCCATTATTATTTATCAACTTCCTCAAACTACACCAAAAAGATATTTTGACATATTAAAAAAAAAAAATAAGGAAAAGAAATAATGATTATAAATTGTGATAAAATTTTATGTCTGAGAAATTGAATACTTTTGCCCCACCTTGTACATTTTAGAGTAATTTAACAGAGAACCAAAGTTTTTAAAAATCTGTTATGATGACATGGATTATTATAAAACATTAATTTTAATAGCAATTATCTTATAATTAAATGAAAAAAATCTTAGTTCATATTTAATTCAGTGGCATTCTAGGATTCTTGATTATTATAAAAGTATACAACAACACAGATACATAAGTTCTCATCATTATATATTTTTTGAATGTACACAAAATTAGAGACCAATATTTTTTCTCTATTAAAATAATTTTTTGCTAAATATGTATTACAGGATTAAAGCATTTGGATTGTAATTCAAATCTGTTGGAATCTATACCTTCTGAATTGGCTGGCATGGAATCACTAGAATTGCTTTATTTGCGGAGGAATAAATTACGTTTTTTACCAGAATTTCCTTCTTGTAAATTATTAAAGGTACTATTTAGTTTATTATTGAGTAACTATATATTTTCAAAAGTTATTTATGAAAATGAATTTTTTAATCTTTCTTTACGTTGGAAATATGTATTAGTTGTAAGTGCTGCGTTTTTCCTATGTTAATAGTTTTGGGAATTTTAATATGGCTAAATGCATTAATGGTATTAGTAGTATATATAATTTTAAAAGAAATAACTTAAAAATAGAAATTTGTTCATTTTACCTGATGATTAGTTTATACCTGGAGAAGTAGTAGATGATGAGGCAAACATGGTAAGTTGGGACCATATTGTAGGAGACCTGGAATACCACTATATATCTTTTTCTGTAAGTTGCCACCTCTCACATTTACCTGATCATAATCAGATCTGTCTGGTTATAAGTATTTAGCATTAACATTATCTTGTAAATTTGCCATGTTTTGCTTTCTTTTATGTATACTTTTTATGCATTAGTGTTAAAAAAATTTCTCTTAATACATGATGCTAATAGTGTTAAAAGATACTGTTAATGAGAAATCACATAATAATTATCATTGAAAGTGTGGAATAACAAACATAACAAGATAAATAACTTTTTCACTTATACTGATTTGTTTTAACACTTTAATTTTTTGCCCTGGCCGGTGTGGTTCAGTGGTTGGAGCATTGGTCCATGTGTCCACAGGGTCTGGGGTTCAATTACTAGTCCAGGGCATGTATCTGCATTGCAGGGCATTCCCTGGCCATGTTCCCTGGCCCAAGTTGAGGTGTGTTCAGGAAGTAGCCAATTGATGTGTTGTTGCTCCCTCTCCCTCTGTCCTTCTCCCTCCCCTTCTCCTTTCCTTCCCGTTCTTCCCTTCAAAAAATACACAAAAAACTAATCTTTCATCAGTATAGTTCTTGGATTTGTATTTTTATTCTATAAATGTAACTATTAAGTCATTTCTCTTCTTTGGTTTTGTAAAGTTTGAACTTTATACCAGGTTAGACCTTTAATTATTTGTAAATTACTAGAAAAATTTTGAAAATTTTTCTTATTGTCATTTTTCTTTACCTGTAAGATAGCTTAAATGTAATTGAAAATTTAAGCACTGTAATGATTAGGAAGTTATGTTTTTTTCTATGTGCTTTTCAATGATTTGAAATTAAGATTTCAATTTTATTTTCATTATGTAGTATAACATTGATTACAGAAATATACATGATTGATCTTTGGTTTTGTAGGAATTACATTTAGGTGAAAACCAAATTGAAATGTTAGGGGCAGAACATCTTAAGCATCTGAATTCTATCCTTGTGCTAGACCTTCAGGATAACAAGTTAAAATCTGTTCCAGAGGAAATTACACTACTACAATCATTGGAAAGGCTTGACCTAAGCAACAATGATATTAGCAGGTAAGTTTAAAGATCTAGTGAATAAGAAATTGTATTTGTGTTTGGTTATAATTCATAAGTTAAAATATTTATAAAAAGTACATAAATTTTTTTTTTCTAAATTAAATGTTTTCTGTGCAGGTATCAGGTACAGACCTACAAAGAGTAATTAGATTTTGTCCTTTACATCAAGCTTAATATGCTAATAGAATGCGATTCATCTACAAGCTACTCTGACCTACTAGAACTAAACTCTCAGAAGGCTGCATTTTTATCTGTTTTGTTCACTGCTCTAACTTCTAGATCAGTGTCTGGACTTATAGAAGGTGTCTAGTAAATATTTGTTGAATTTGTTAAATGACTGTAAAGCCATGGGAGAGATATAAAATGCTTTGGGGGCTTGAAGGAGCTATAGGAATTACAAGTTATTGAGAGGTATCAGGGTAGACTTTGTGGAAGAAGTAATATTTTTAGATGATCTTTATGAGTGGCTGTACTAATTTAAATCTCACCACTAACATAAGATAATTTTATTTATAATATTTTGGTTAAGTGCATATGTATCTTTTCCCCTGAGAATTCTTTAAGGGCAATAATCATATTCTATACCAGTGCCTATTTATTTAATTTTAGATGCTTAATTTTGAGATTGGATATTTAATTTCAACAGGTTATCTTTTTGTGTGACAAAGATAAAAATGACTTTTCTTATTGAGTGAAAATATGAATTGGGCTATTAAAATTAATTTTTTTCTTTTTGTCTTTTTTATTTAGGAAGAATTTTATTTATTTGCTTTAAGGGCAGAATCAAAATATTTAGTATCAGTGAGGATAACTATTTTGAATCACTGATTCAGTCAAATTTATATTTTGACCATTTACTTTTAGCACTGGATACAATTTAGTGAATGTTTCATAGCTCACATTTCTTTTTTAGCAATCACAATATAATTTCAAACAAATCTATTTTTTCTTTTACGTGTATATATAGCTACTTCAAAGGGAAATATGGTAGGCCTATATTACTTGGGTTTTCTTTGACACTTACTTATATGTTGTTAGTTTCATAATCAACTATTTGTTTGAATTATTCTTACCCTTAATGTTTTCCCTGAAGTCAGTTTAATCTTTTGTAGTCTGCCCTATTCATTGGGAAAACTTCATTTGAAATTCCTGGCACTAGAAGGAAATCCTATGAGAACGATTCGAAGAGAAATTATAAATGTAAGCATATTTGGAAATCAGTTTTTAAACTTGAAATTTATACATATGTGTTGATGTATAAAACTTTTAAGATGTCTTAGTGAATATGTGCCTTTCCTACCTTTTCAGAAAGGAACCCAAGAAGTCTTAAAATATCTACGAAGCAAGATTAAAGGTACTTATCAATTTTCTTCTGTGTTAGAAGGATATATGAAAGGTAGTCAAGTACTAATAGTACATGTATTTGGGGTATAAATAATTAGAGGGAATGGTTCCTGCCAGGTCTGGTTGCAATAATCAATCCATATAGGCCATAAGTATGTTGAAGATATAAAAATATCCTTAAATCCACAATAATAATGTTCTGTCTTTTAATCTGTTGATTTGTGTGTTACAGTATACCAATTAGAAAACAAAGCAAAACTAGACTTCTATGCCAAAACTGGTTTGGCTCAGTGGATAGAGCATCGGCCTGCGGACTAGAGGGTCCCGGGTTCGATTCCGGTTAAGGGCATGTACCTTGGTTGCGGACACATCCCCAGTAGGGAGTGTGCAGGAGGCAGTTGGTCGATATTTCTAGCTCTCTATCCCTTTCCCTTCTTCTCTGTAAAAAATCAATAAAATATATTTAAAAACAAAACAAAAAATTTGACTTCTATAGAATAATATATGGATTTTGTCTATATTTATATACACATATGCATATATATGCTTATTTATGTAGTATAATGTATGGGTTTTATATACATTGTATAATCTGTGACAATATATAAAAGCACAATATGCAAATTGACCAAATGACCGAACTGCAAGATGACCTTCTGGACTACCACACTATGACATACTGGTGCCAGGCCAGTCAAGGCGGGTGCAATGAGATTGATCAGGGATACCCTCCATTGCCTACTATCGCCCTTCAGAGGAAGCCCCAGACTACCCTCTACGGGGTGATTGATGGGGGGGCTCCACAATCACTTGCCCAAAAGAGGGAAGCCCAGGCTACCCAGCTGGCAGCACTACAGGGGAGGGCGGGATCTCCCTGTGTGCGGCGATTGATCGCCCCACAGTGGGAGGCCCAGGCCAGCCAAGTGATTGCACCCCACGCCTACCACCAGCACAGGGAGGTGACCTGTGGCAGGGCGGGGCTGGGCCAGCTGCTGGCAGCCAGAGGAAGGAAAGCTCCAATAGGCCCTTATTACTGGCTAGGCTTAGGGACCCTACCCGAGTGGTCCCAGATTATGAGAAGGTGCAGGCTGGGCTGAGGGACACTTGCCCCCCCTTCCCCCCCCCGCATGCATGAATTTTGTGCACCAGGCCTCTAGTATATAATAATATATATGGATATAAATAATATTGATTAGGAAGTATAATAGCAAGTATTTGAATCTTTTGCCTTAGCTAACTTCTGACAAAAAATAAATACAAAACACATTTTTTCAGGATATGTTCATTTAGTATGAGCAAAGGAGAAAATGATACTATAAATTTAATTCTTAATGCTTCACTAAAATTGTGATATATTCCAAATTTTTATTTAGCATATGTCACTGTGGCATACATGATTAGAGCATTAAGATTTAAACAAAAATGTTAGTTGTATGAGTATATTGCTGCAGATACCACTAAACCACTCCAAAACTTAGTGGCTAACTATAGCAGCTGTTAATTTAGCTCAGAACTGTTGGTTATGCACAACTTAGCCTAGCATGTTAGCCTCTTATAACATGTCTAGTGAGTATCCTATCTAATAAAAGAGTAATATGCAGATTGACCATCACCCCAACACACAAGATGGCTGCTCCCATGTGGTCAAAAATCCTGCCCCTATGTGGACACAAGATGGCCACCACAAGATGGCCAGCAGGGGAGGGCAGTTGAGAGGGACCAGGTCTGCAAGGAAGGGCAGTTGGAGGCGATCAACCCTGTAGGGGAGGGCTTTTAGGAGTGGCCAGGCCAGCAGAGGAGGGAAGTTGGGGACAAACAGGTTGGCAGGGGGGGCAGTTAGACATCAATCAGGCTGGCATGGGAGTGGTTATGGGGTGATCAGGGTGGCAGGAAGAAGCGGTTAGGGGCAAGCAGGAAGGCAGGCAGGTGAGCAGTTGGGATCCAGCAGTCCTGGATTGTGAGAGGGATGTCCGACTGCCCTAAACGGTCAGTTTAACATCCCTCGAGGGGTCCCAGATTGGAGAGGGTGCAGGCTGGGCTGAGGGACACCCTCCACCCTGTGCATGAATTTCGTGCACCAGGCCTCTAGTATGTTATATAAGTAATTGTATACTTCAGTATATTCCATTTTCTAACTTGCCCTTTAAACTAATTATTAAAATCATACTGTAAGACTTACCGTATTTTTCGGACCATAAGACGCACTGGACCATAAGACGCACCAGTTTTTAGAGAAGGGAAATGAAGAAAAAAAGATTCTGAAACAAATAGTGTCCTAAAATATTTTAAGTGCATTAAAACCCAACATCACAGTCATAAACACATGTAATCAACCCTGTAAAATAAACAGCAGCATTTAGAACCATTTTAGAGCCGGGCAAGCACACAGAGACCACACAGAGCCGGGCAAGTAAAAAAACTTTTTTTTTACAGTATATGTGTAGGCTATATTTGGACCATAAGACGCAGGGACTTTTCCCCCCCACTTCTGGGGGGAAAAAAGTGCGTCTTATGGTCTGAAAAATACGGTATTTCCTGCCAAAGAGTTTCCTTTCTTCTCCAGGTATGCTTTCTCTTCCAGAAAAATTTATTTATTCTGATATGAACCAAGTCATTTCAGAATATTCAGAATTTTTTAAGACTTAATTTTTTTAAAATAGTTTTTTAAATTGATATCAGAGAAGAAGGGAGAGGGAGAGAGAGAGAGAAACATTAATGATGAGAGAGAATCATTAGTCGACTGCCTCCTGCATGCCCCCTACTGGGGATTAAGCCCGCAGCCGGGCATGTGCTCTGACCTGGAATCTAATCGTGACCTCCTGGTTCATAGGTCAATGTTTAACCACTGAGACACACCGGCTGGCTTAAGACTTAATTATTTTTAAGAATAGTTTAAGGTTTACAACAAAATTGAGAGAAAGGTATAGAAATATCCCATATATCCTTTGACCCCCATATGATAGTCTTCCCCATTATCAATATCACTTATCTGAATGATACTTTAAAAAAAAAAGCTTTTTTATTTTTATTTTTTATTTTTTAATTGAGGATGAATCTACATTGATACATCATAATCACCCAAGTCCATAGTTATCTTATGGTTCACTCTTGCTGATGTATCGTCATTATAATATCATAAAATATTTTCACTACTGTAAAAATTCTCTATGATCTACCTCTCCATCCCTGGCAACAGTTGATCTTTTTCTTGTTTCCATAGTTTTTCCCTTCCAAAATGTCATATATTGCAATCATACAGTTCGTAATCTTTTAAATTGGCCTCTTTCACTTAGTGTTATGAATTTAAGTGTTCTCTATATATGTTTTATACCTTGATAACTCATTTCTTCTTAATGCTGAATAATATTTCATTGTCTGGATATCCTCAGTTTATTAATTCACTAAAGGATATCTTGTTTGATTTCATGTTTTGGCAGTTACGAATAAAGCAGTATTTTTTTTGCTGGTAGATGCCTTGTTGATTTGGTACTATATGAGGAAAACATGACCTTTGCTATTTTATATGGCCTTTGCTGATTTGTCAAACATCAGTTGACTATATTAAAAGGGTTCTAATTATGGCTTTCTCTTCTGTACTTTTGTCTCTATTACTGTAGCTTTATAATAAGTCTCAAAGTTGGATAGTGTCAGTCCTTCAACTTTTTCTTCTCCTTTAATAATAGATTGTTGGCTATTCTGGTCTTTTGCCTTTCCATATAAACTTTAGGATCAGTTTGCCAGTATTGGCAAAATAACTTGCTAAGATTTTTATTGTGATTGTGTGAATCTATAGATCAAGTAGGGAATAATTGATCTTGACAATATTTGGTCTTCAATCTATGAACAATGGGGTATTTCTTATTCTTCTTTGATTTCATTTATCAGCGTTTTGTAGTTTTCCTCAGTTTGTTCTTTTACATATTTTGTTAGATTTATACAAATTATTTTATTTTGACAGAAGCTAATGTAAATCGCATTGTGTTTTTAATTTCAAATTTTACTTGTTCATTGTTAATATAGATATAGAGAAAAGCAATTTACTTTTCCATATTAACCACGTATCCTTAACCTTCTGTCATCACTTACTTAGTTCAGGAAGGTTTTTCCCCGATTCTTTCTTGTCTTCTATTTGGATGATTGTGTCATCTGTGGACAAAAATAGTTTTATGCCTTCCTTCCCAATCGCTTTAGCAGAGACAGTACAGTGTTGAAAAGGAGTGGTGAGAGGGGATATCCATGCTTTGTACCTGATTGTAAGGGGATAGCTTTGAGATTTTCACCATTAAGTTTGATGTTACCCTGTAGGGTTTTTGTACATAGTTTTTATCAAGTTGAGAAAGTTCCTCTTGTGGAAACTAAAATAGTAATACCTTTTCCTCCTTCTAACTTTTTCTAGCTGGGCTAATAAATTTAGAGACAAGTTTAACAGGAGAAAATAAAATTTTGGTATATGTGTATGGGGAATTCACATAAGTATGAAAATTCCATAAACAGTGATATAATATTGGGTACATATGACATTTTAGACAAAGGAGAAAAGGGAAGGAAAAAGATATTAGATTTCAGAAATGACTGCATGATTTATAGGTAGTTGAGGAAGAGTAGAACACATGGTAGGCAAATCCTTGCTATGCAACTTAGAAGCAGTGTGACTCGGGTATCTAGTTTACAGACCCCTACCTGAAGCCTTTCTATTTACCATACTTATTTCAAATTGGGCTAAGGCAAACATTGTAAGATTTCCTTCCTGAAGTAGGTTTTGTTTTTGTTTTTTTTTTAATTTTTCTTTTTTAATCTGAATATCTTGGGTAAGAAAGGGGTCAAAGGTTTTTCCCCCCTGAGTCTTTTGTTTCTTTTTTAATGATAGAAAGCTTTAGTTTCATGGAATCAACCCTGGATTTGTCACATCCCATTTCCCTTAGTCCAGTCATAGAAGAATATAGCTGGAGTTTTAGTAAAGTTAGAAGCAGAGTCAAAGTCCAGAGTTTCCATTCTGTGTTGCAGCTGACCCCAGTATAACATCAGGCTAGCTATATAGTCCATTAGTCCATTGTGTGTGGCGAATGCAGGAAAGCAGGAGCAAAAGAGCCCCCACAAGCCAGGAGTTAAGTGTAATGCACCAAGAACCTGTTGTTTCTTAATAACAGCTTAAAATCAACATTCTAAAAAGAAGCTTCAAGGTGGCAAGACTTTGGTCCTCTTCATCCTCTTTTCCTAGTTTGCTGAGTGTGTTGTTTTTTAAAAAATCATGAATGAGAGTTGGATTTTGTCAAATGCTTTTTTATGCATCTGTTGCTATTGTTATCGGTGGGGTGCCATCTGTGTCCCCATCTGTTACCAGTGGAAGTGGAGTTCTTGGGATGTCACAAGGAAAGGAATTTCCTGAGACTCACAGGGAAGATGAGTGATCTTTATTTCCATGGAATTAAGCCCTTGGGTTTCCAATGTACTTGCCATGAAAAAAAAGTACAGTCTTGTCTTCAGCAGGGCTAGAATTAAGGCCACTTCTCACAGTCTCTGCTCCATATTAAAGCACAGTCCAGTCCAGCATCTGGCCAGCTTACCTTGTGTTCCCAGCTGTGCTCCATTGTGTGTGGAGTCCACATGCCATGAGTCATGTGGCTTCTCAGGCCACATGGCTATAGAGAGAGAACAGGCAAGCACACAGGACGAGTGCGGGTCATGAAGCAAGAATGTCAGAGTACAAGAGAAGAACAAGAGACTGGGAACTCTTTGAGAATTATATAGTCCAAAATTTTCATGAGCTTGCATTGGGGTCCATGCCCCTAACCAATCCATTTTTTCCCAGGCTGGAATGATAGGCAAGTAGCTTCCCTACGTCACTCTGACTTCTCCCCTTTGTTGGATTTAGATTATCGATTTTGGATCTATATTTTCTAGTATATGCATTCAGTACTATAAATTTACCTCTAACCACTCCTTTCACTTCATCCAACAAATTTTGTCAAGTTGTATTTTTATTTTCAAGTAGTTCAAATATTTAAAAATTTCTCTTTAGATTTTTTCTTTGAGCCATGTGTTATTTAGAAATGTGTTGTTTAATCTCTACATAATTTGGAATTTTCCAGTTGTCTTTCTGCTACAAATTTCTAGTTTAAGATTCTAAAAGCAGATATTGTATGATTTCTATACTTTTAAATTTACATATTTAGAAGTTTTATTGTAAACATAGGTTTTCATTTCTCTTGTGTTTATATCCATTTAGAATGTCAGGGTCATATGGTAACTTTATGTTTAGTCATTTGAAGAACTGCCAAACTATTTTACAAAAAAGTCACACCATTTTTTATTCTCATCAACATTGTATGAGGGTTTTGATTCTTCCACATCTTCACCAACACTTTTTTTTTCTGACTTACAGATTCTAGACATCCTAGTGGGTGTGAAGTATCTCACTGTAGCTTTGATTTGCATTTCCTTGATTACTAATGGTTTGAGTACCTTTTCATGTACATATTGGCCATTATACATTTTTGGAGAAACATCTGTTCAGATCCTTAGCCCAGTTTTTAATTAGATTATTTATCTTTTTATTATTGAATTATATTAGTTTTTTTTAATATAAGATATATATATATATATATATATATATATATATATATCTTATGTTAATATATAAGATATCTATATATAGATAGATAGATAGATAGATATCTTATATATTAAAGCCTAAGTGACAGAATGACCAGTTGACCAGTCTCTATGACGCTCACTGACCACCAGGGGGCAGATGTTCAACCCAAGTGCTGCCCCCTGGTGTTAGTATGCTCTCACAGTGGGAGCGCCACTCAGCTGACCAAGGAGCACCAGACACCAGGCTCATGGCTGGCAAGTGCAAATGTGGCAGCATGAGCCTCTCCCGTCTCCGCGGCAGTGCTACCATTTGGCAGCGGCAGCAAGCACAGCAGGGCCAGGATGAGCGGGAGTGGCTCAGCACCTGGCCAGGGTTAGGGCTCCTCCCCAGCTGTCTGCCACTTCGAGCACTACTATAATACATCCCTCAAGGGGTCCCAGACTGTGAGAGGGCACAGGCCAGACTGGGGGATCCCACCAGTGCACGAACCTGTGCACTGGGCCTCTAGTCTAGTAGTAAGTATTTTGTCAGATATCTGATTTCCAAATATTTTCTAGCTCTGTATGTATTGCCTTTTCATTTTCTTGATGTCCTTTGAAACACAAAAGTCTTAATGAATTTTGATGAAGTTATTTTATCTGTTTTCTCTTTATTTGCTTATGCTTTTGGTTTCATATTTAAAAATCCTTTGCAGAATCTTATTTTATTAAGATTTGCCACTATATTTTCTTCTAAGTTTTGTACTTTTGCTCTTACATTTATGCTTCATTTATCTCTTCTTCTGAAGAATTCTTTTGTTCTTTCATTCGGGGATTTTTCTTTATATCCTTATTTTGGCTGTCTGTTTGAGTTTGTGACTATGTATTAGGTAGATCCTCTATGCATCTCAATCTTTAGTTCAGGAGAGTGTCAAACACTTTATGACTAATTAGATCAGGCAAAAACTCAAAGCTTCCAGAGACTGCCTTTGCCTACAGACTGATAAGATTCTGGTTTGAATGGTCTCAGGCAGTCATACTGAGGTGTGATGAGAGTTTTTGTCAACAGGGTGGGGAAGTTGCTTTTGCCTGGAGGCTAATTATTATATCGAATATCTTTAGTGGCCTCAGGGCAAGGTGTTTTCCAATAGGGTGGGTCAACTGTCTTCCCCCAGGCAAGGCAAATGTCTGTGTGGGAAAGATGCATGAGGGAATGACTCAGCACAGGAATCTGGGGTATCTGCTTTCTGAGCTCTAACCCCCTAGTCCCCACTCCTGGCTTTTTGCTCACACAGCTCCAGTCCATTCTGTCCTTCCTCTACCATAGCACAAAGACATTTATGTCTTTGATCTATATTGAATAATTTTTAAAATATGGTGTGACATATGGGTTCTATTTCTTTTTCTTTTCTTTTTTTTTTGCATGTGGCTATCCAGTTTCCCTGTATCATTTGTTGGAAAGGCTATTATTTTTAATAAGATCTTTCCTTCCTTGTTGAAAATCAGGTGACCATAAATGTAGGGCCTCTCGGTTTTATTCCTTTGATTTCCATGTCTATTCTGTGCCAGGACCACACTGTCTTGATTACCATTGCTTTGTAGTAAGTTTTGTAATCAGGAAATGTAAGCCCTCCTCCTTTATTCTTTTTCTCAGGCTTGCTTTGGCTCTTCTGGGATTCTTTCAATTCCATACGAATTTTATAATCAACTTAATTTCTACAAAGAACACAGCTGGGAGGATTGCATCGAATTTGTAGATCAGTTTTGGAAATATTGCCAAGGCATTGTTAAATGTCTCTAAAGATTAGTGAGAGGGGTGATTTGTGTGTGAATGTGTGACTACAGGTGATTTGTGTGTGAATGTGTGAGGACACAGACATGTTAGGAAATATTTATTGAAAATAGCCCATCTCAGTAGTTGAGCATCAACCTGTGAACCAGAAGGTCATGGTTCAATTCCCAGTCAGGGTACATGCCTAGATTGCAGGCTTGATCCCCAGTGTCGGGTGTGCAGGAGGCAACTGATCAATGATACTTTCTCATCATTGATGTTTCTGTCTCTCTCTCTCCCTCTCCCTCCTTCTCTTAAATCAATTTAAAAAAAGAAGAAGAAAGCAAGAAAATAGTCTTACATTTGCTTAAAAAACAAAAAACAAAAAAACTTAATGTAAGTAATATATTTAAAGCTTCCTGGATTACACAAATTGCCAGATTTTGATAATCAGCTTCATTGTATTCTAAAATGAAAAGATAGGCATATGCCTATTTGGTAGACATTTGTGGGAAATAATTTTTTTAAATATATTTATTCTAATGGATTATATTATTTTGCTTAAGAGGAAGGATTTTTTATTTTATTGATATTTTACAGAGAGGTAGGGAGAGGGATAGAGAGTTGGAAACATTGATGAGAGAGAAACATCGATCAGCTGCCTCCTGCACACCTCTAACTGGGATGTGCCCGAAACCAAGGTACATGCCCTTGACCTGAATCGAACCTGGGACCTTTTAGTCTTCAGGCTGACACTCTATCCACTTAGCCAAACCATTTTAGTTAATCTTTTATATATATGTAGGCCGACGCTCTAACCGCTGAGCCAAACCAGTTTCGGCCATTTTAGTTATTTTTTTTTTTTTTTTTTAAATAAATCTTTATTGTTCATAGTATTACAAATGTTCCTCTTTTTTACCCCCCCTCCATTGCTCCCCTCCACCAGGTTCCCACTCTACCTTCTCCCCTTCCCTCCCTCCCTATTGTCCTTATCCATAGGTGCACAGTTTATGTTCAGTCTCTTCCCACACCCCCCTCTCCCCTTTTCCCCGAGAATCTTTAGTTCACTCCCCTTCCATTCCTCTGATTCTATTATATTCAACAGTTAATATTGTTCATCAGATTTTTTTTTTTAATTTCCTCGGTTTTTAGATTCACTTGTTGATAGTTACGTATTTGTTGTTCATAGTTTTTATCTTTATTTACTTTCTCTTCCGAAATAACCCCCTTCAGCAATTCATATAATTCTGGTTTGGTGATGATGAACTCCTTTAGCTTTTTTTATTAATGAAGCTTTTTATCTGGCCTTCGATTCTGCATGATAGCTTTGCTGGGTAGATTATTTTTGGCTGTAGGTTCTTACTATTCATCACCTTGAATATTTCTTGCCATTTCCATCTGGCCCGCATGGTTTCTGTTGAGAAATCACCTGACAATCATTTAGGTGCTCCTTATAGGTAACTACCTGCTTTGCTCTTGCTGCTTTTAATATTCTCTCTTTGTCTTTTGCTCTTGGAATTTTAATTATGATTTGTTTTGGTGTGGTCCTCTTTGGATTCCTTTTGTTTGGAGTTTTGTGCGCTTCCTGGACTTGTAAGTCTAATTCTTTCACCAGGTGGGGGAAGTTTTCTGTCACTATTTCTTTCAGTATGTTTTCGATATCTTGCTCTCTCTCATCTTCTGGGACCCCCATAATTCTGATGTTGGTTCGCTTGAAGTTGTCCCAGAGGTTTCTTACATTATCTTCAACTTTCTGGGTTCTCTTGCCTTTTTTCTTCTGCGGAGGAGTGTCTTCTGGCTCTTTGTGTTCCAAATCTTTGACTTGATTCTTGCAATCTTCCATTCTGTTTTTAGGACTCTATAATATTTTTTATTTCAGACAATGTTTTCTTTATTTCTTGTTGATCTCTTATTTTTTGTTGATTCCTTATTATTTCTTGTTGATCCCTTATTATTTCTAGTTGATCCCTTTTCATATCCTCATAGGTCTTATCGACCTTTTCTAGGAAATTCTTGAAAAACCTTATAAGTGTGGTTTTGAACTCTATATCCAGTTGCTTTTTGTCCTCCATTTCTTTTGTTTGTGATCTGTTTCCTTGTCTCGGCACTTTCTCAGCTTCCCTGAGTTGGTAGCCTTAAAAGTCTCTGTGTTCTGCTTGGATGGGGCAGAGTTTCAGGATGGAGCCTATAGCCTTGGCTTCCGTCAGCCAAGTCAGCCATGCCCTATGCGGCTCCTGAGTCTCAGTGTTCCTCAGGGTCCTTTGGTACTCGCTGCAAGCACCTATAAGAGTGAGGTGCCCTCAAGTTTCACCTGCTACCAAACAGTCTAGGCTCTCATTTTAGTTATTCTTAAAGGTCCTTTTCTACTTCTGAATTTCCTTAGGTTCGGATTTATTAGACTTTTTGAAGCCATATTGTAGTAATCTTATTTTCTATTATTTAAATATTAAACTCAAACTCAGATTTGAGTTATTGGAGATAAAGCATACAACTAAGACATTCTCACCAATTACATAAATAAATCATATATGTAATTTTATGTATTTTCTAAATTTTTAAAAATGAGTTTATACTATATATATATATTGGTTTCATATAACATTTCCTCCCCCAGATGATGGACCTAGCCAAAATGACTCTGCTATTGAGACTGCCATGACACTACCAAGTGAATCAAGAGTAAATGTGCATGCCATTATCACATTAAAAATATTAGACTATAGGTATGTAATTCATTTTTTTTAAAATGTAACAAAACAGGAAATTTTCAGAAGTAAATTTTTGAAAAATTGCATTAGTATGCTTGACTTAGAATAATAGCAATTCTAAAAGCAGTGATGAGATAGAAGCATATTATAAGTTCAATGATCTTAAATGCCCTTTTTTTAGGTGGCTTGTATGTATTATGCTAGAGATGAATGGTTATTAATAGTAAAATATTTATAATAAAGGACCTTTTGCTATTATGAAAAATAAAAGGGTGACAGTATTAGTTAGTAATAAAATTTTCTGACTCCAACATCTAGAGAGGATTTTTATATTTGGACAGGGTAGGGGAGAAGGGGAGGGAGGTGTGCTTATGTTGGTAAATTAGAAATAAATGTAATTTAGTTAATGAACACCCCAAGTGTGCAAAGCTTGAGAGGTTGTATTGTGTTAATATATCTGAATGAAAGTAAATAATGTCATAGTAGCATTGTGCTCAGGTAGCACATTTCAATCTGAAACAGTTACAGTGTTGGTATGTAAGCTGAGACAAAGCTTAAAAATTTTTGTGTATTATAAAAGTACATTCAATTGGGGAATGAGGATACCTTATGCAAAGTTTGGGAGTGGTTGTCAAATGTTCTATCAGTACTGAAGCAACAATGATAAAAATAACCAATACTATCAAAGTTCTTGTAATGGTTGGCTTGGTAACGTAATGAAAATACAGAATTATACCAATTCATTTACACAGCCAGCTTAAATATCTTGCCTCTTTTCCTCAATGTGTCAGTAGGAACCACCTTCTCAATAGTCAGTATCCTCCAAAAAACATGTATAAAATAATAGTAATACAGTTTTATTTGAGATAATCACTCCTACTTTTTAAAGACACAAATATCACAAAAGCATAATAAATACAACACTTAAGACTACAAATCTTAGATTACCTAGATTCTGAATTTATTGTAATTTGTTTTCCTCAGAGACTTTAATTGGGAAAGAGTATACCATTTAAGATACAAATTCCAAATTTTAAGTTATAAATGCCTTCAACTAAATTTTTAAAAATAGCATGAGTCTTCAAAGTTTGATTACAATAAATCAGTTTCTGATGACTTGAGCATTGCTGATTGAAAAGATAAAAATGCCACCTCTGCCCAGCAGAAAATGGGGCCCTTAGCAGAAAAAGTAGAAGGCATAATACGTATGAAATTTAGGCTGTCTTTTTTCCTATCTGTGTTACAATAACTTTCTTACACAGTTCTCCCATACTGCACACATTATATTGCTTTCTTGTACATGCAGTCATTCAGTGGACATTTTATTGAGGATGCTTTTAAGTGGATGATGTATTAAGCATTAAAAATTGTAAAAGAAGAACATAAAGATAATGGCTAATTATAACATCAACAGATATAGTTTCATTTAAGATTAAACTTACATTTTATTAAAAATGTTACTGAAAAATTTAATTTTATTGAAAAGGAAATTTATATTTACATTTGTAAAAGATCTGGCATAAATAACAATAACTCTTTATATTCTAATTTTAAAGAACTGAGGTTCAGGAAAGGTGAATGATAAAGCTCCTTATTGGTAGAACCAGGAATTGTTTATTCTAAGGCCACTACCCTGTCTACCTTGTCACATGCTAAAGGAGAGAGAAATTGGTTTAGGTTATGAGAACACTAGTTTAGTACAATATTGAGCATTTAAAATGATTCTTATCTTGCAGTTAAATATATACCTAAAGAAAATTGACAGGTAGCCTATATTAAGAGATTTTTAAAAAGGGGCAAAAACAATTTTTTAAATTACAGATTTAGTTCTACTCTGAGGTAGAGGAATCCATTTACTGAATTACTAGCTATTTACTGTATGACTTCTAGACATTAGACTCTGAAGATATATCTCTATTTTATTAACATTGAGTACATATATGAATGCTCAGAAGACACATTGTGTTGTGACACAGTATGTTGTCTGAATTCCTGACAGTTAACATTTTGTGGGTTGGCAGGTTTTTGTGGCATTCTTTATAGAACTAAATTATCAACTACCTTAAAAAATTGTCTTATAAAATCTTCAAAGTTCTGTAAAATTGAAAAGTAATAATCATATTTTTCTGGACTTCTCAAAGTTAAACATTTTTCATTTAGTGATAAACAAACAACCTTGATTCCTGATGAAGTGTTTGATGCAGTAAAAAGCAACATTGTCACTTCTATTAACTTCAGTAAGAATCAGCTATGTGAAATTCCAAAAAGGTAAGAACTGTCCATGATGCCATTTCTATTAAGGTGTTACTCATTCTTTTTTGTTTCATCTTTGTTGAAAAAAAAAAAAAAAAAAAAAAAAAAAAATATATATATATATATATATATATATATATATATATATATATATGTTTTAGTTTTTAAACTTGAAAGTATATATATAAAATTTCTTGCATTAATAATACTTGAGGGATTTAGAAAAATTTATTTAAATATTTCCTGAGATATTTTTACTGTTTGTTATGAGAGGTGTATATATGTAGATTTTTTCCTAAAACTTCGTTTCTTCTTTTATATTTTAAACTTGGAGACTAGATATCAGATTTATTAAAAGTTTTAAATTACTTTTTCCCACATAATGAAAAATATATGAGGAAGTTTTAAGAGACTATCCAAAGCCAGGTTCGTGTAGATTAATAGAAATTTTCATTTGAGGCTTTATGTTAGTGGCTTACCAACCCATTGAATTTTTCCACTGATAGCAAAAATAAAATTGACTGAATCCTGTTAATATTTTTCTCCCAGAAAAGGATACTTTACTTCCAAATATTAGAAGTCTTTCTCATTATAAATTTTTTTAAACATCTTTTTGATGTAAATTATAGCAGAATTTTAGGTTTTGAGAAAAAATTCGTTAAACATTGAACTTTTACAAATGAATGTTCTTTTTTTTTTTTTTTAAATATATATTTTATTGATTTTTTACAGAGGAAGAGAGAAGAATAGAAAGTTAGAAACATTGATAGAGAGACATCGGTTAGCTGCCTCTTGCACATCCCCTATTGGGGATGTGCCCACAACCAAGGTACATGCCCTTGACTGGAATTGAACCCGGGACCTTTCAGTTCGCAGGCTGATGCTCTATCCACTGAGCCAAACCGGTTTCGGCATGAATGTTCTCTTGCAATTAACTATATACCCAGAGAAAGGTAACAGATAACTTTGCAATTAAGACAACAGTATGGAAGGCAGGATTGGGCAATGTTAAAGAATTGGGACAATATAGTTGATTGCTTATATCTATATCCTAGATTCACCAGCAGTGTGGCCTTGGACAGGTTAACTAGCTGCTCTTCCTGGTAGTTTTCTCACCTCTGAAGTAGAGATAATAATTTATTATTACCTACTAGAGTCATGGTGCATGGATTTGTGCACCGGTAGGTCCCTTGGCCTGGCCTGCGTGGTTCGGGCCAAAACTGGCTCTCAGACATGTCCCGAGGATTCCATGATTGCAAGAGGGCTCAGGCCAGGCTGAGGAACCCCACTGGTGCATGATCGGGGCTGGGGATGGACTACGGAGGGCTCCAGGGCATGTCTGGCCCATCTCACCCAGTCCTGATCAGCCAGACCTCAGCAGCAAGCGAACCTACTGGTCAGAGCGTTTGCCCCTTGGTGGTCATGCATAGCATAGCAACTGGTTGAACAGACACTTAGCATATTAGGCTTTTTAAAAATATATATATGTTATTGATTTTTTTTTTTTTTTTTTTTTTTTTTTTTACAGAGAGGAAGGGAGAGGGATAGAGAGTTAGAAACATTGATGAGAGAGAAACATTGATTAGCTGCCTCCTGCACACACTCTACTGGGGATGTGCCCCCAACCAAGGTACTTGCCCTTGACCAGAATTGAACCTGGGACCCTTGAGTCCACAGGCCGACACTCTATCCACTGAGCCAAACCGGTTAGGGCATATATTAGGCTTTTTTATATATATATATATATATATATATATATATATATATATATATATATATATATATACATACATACATATACACACACACGCACACACACACACACACACACACACACACACACATATATATAGCTATTTAAAAGAATCAAATGGCATAATCCACATAAAGCATTTAACTAGTGCCTAGCATGTAGTAAGTACTTAAGTACTTTTTAAAAAAGAAGAAAAAGTGATGTATTTGGAAAATAGAATGATTTTTATCTGACTGCAAAAAATTTTTATTTTGATCTTTAAAATTTTTATTTTTATTTTTTTAAAATATATTTTATTGATTTTTTACAGAGTGGAAGGGAGAGAGATAGAGAACTAGAAACGTCGATGAGAGAGAAACATCGACCAGCTGCCTCTTGGGGTGTGCCCCAACCTATGTACATGCCCTTGACCGGAATCGAACCTGGGACCTTTCAGTCCGCAGACCGACGCTCTACCACTGAGCCAAACCGGTTTCAGCTGATCTTTAAAATTTTTAAAGTCCAACAAACTACAACTTACTTTACAGAGCATAGTTTGGAATTATAGATCTTGAAAGATGATAACTAAGAGTTTCCACTGCAAAGGGAGATTTAGTTCATTTCCTCATTCTTTCTTACTTTAAGGGCTCAGAAGATATTTGATAGAATAGTTAAGCATTGATATTCACTGTCAGATAGGATAGGATTGTCTTGGAGATTCAAACAAGCTAATTGGGGAAAAAAGATGAAAGGAGTTAAAAGACTTTATTTTACCTTATTGCTTACTTCCTTATTTTATCTCACAGTCTGGTTGTGCAAAACAGTGTTATTCTGTTACCACAATTATTTTATCATAAATTTCACTGTTTACAAGACCAAAGAAGAAATACAGTGAAGATATACCTTACTGGAGAGAGTTTCTGAACCACTTTCTCTCTTATCTGATTGTAAAAATAATATTTATTAATAAAATTTTATATTAAATGAAGGGAGAGATTGCTAATAGTTCCATCACTGATTTATTAACCAATGGCATATTTTATTTCAAGCTATTCCTATTTATAATTATACTGGAGGCCCAATGCATAAAATTCGTGCGAGTGGCTTGGCCCCCACTTTCACAGTGGCAGCCTCACCCCCTTAACTCCCTCCACCCCCCCACCCCTGCCACAGCGGCCAAGGGCCTCTGCCTCGGCCCATGCCTGCTGTGGCAGTTGCCTCTGCTTTAGCCCCCACCACTGTGGCTTCTTCTGGAAGGTTGTCCGGAAAGACTTCCAGAAGGATGTCTGGTCTAATTAGCATATTATGCTTTTATCATTATAGATTATGATTTGTATCTTGACTGATTTATTTTTTCTAAATAATTCAGCATGTTGTAAATAGTACTTTAAAAATAAATCCAGCCCTAGCCGATTTGGTTCAGTGGATAGAGTATTGACCAGTGACTGAAAGGTCTCAGGTTCGATTCTGGTCCATGGCACATGCCTTTGTTGTGGGTTTTATTCCCAGTAGGGGTTGTATAGGAAGCAGCCAGTCAATAATTCTCTCTCATCATTGATGTTTCTATCTCTCCCTTGCTCTCGGAAATCAATAAAAACACATTAAAAAATAAAATAAAAATAGATGCAGAGTCTTAGCCATTTTGGCTCAGTGGATAGAACCTCACTCAGCCGGAGGAGTGAAAGTGCAGGTTCAATTTCATTCAAGGGCATGTACCTGGGTTTCAGTCTCTATTCCAACCTGGGTTGGGGCACATGCAGGAGGCAGCCAATCTATCAGTGTTTCTCTCTGTCTCCCTCCCTTCTACTTTTTTAAAAAGTCAATGGAAAAATACCTTTGGTTGAGGATTAACAAAAACAACAACATAGATCCTTAGACATGGAAGCATGGAATGAACTGACAAATATCAGAGGGAAAGTGGGGAGTGGAAGGGGTGGCATGAGGATATTAACCAAAGAATTTATATGCACACTAGAGGCCTGGTTCATGAAATTCGTGCATAGGGTGTGAGGTGTGTGCCCCTCAGTCCAGCCTGCATCCTCTCCAATCTGGGAATCCAATCCAGGACTGCTGGCTCCCAACCACTCGCCTGCCTGCCTGCCTGATTACCCCTAATTACTCCCCTGCCAGTCTGATAGATGCCTAACTGCTCCCCTGCTGGCTTGATTGCCCCTAACTGCCCCCCCGCCCCCCCGCCAGCCTTGTCACCCCTAACTGTCCTTCCCTGCAAGCCCTCCCCTGCTGGCCCAGTTGCTCTCAGCTGCCCTTTCCTGAAGGCCTGGTCACCCCTAACTGCCCTCCTCTCCTGGCCTGATCGCCCACAACTGCCCTCCCATGCAGGCCATCTTTGGCAGCCATCTTGTGTGTTGGAGTGATGGTCAATTTGCATATTATTATTTTTTATTTTTTAAAATTGGTGATATAGAACCACCACATTTTAAAAATATTTTTTTAAAAATATATTTTATTGATTTTTTTACAGAGAGGAAGGGAGAGAAATAGAGAGCTAGAAACATCGATGAGAGAGAAACACGGACCAGCTGCCTCTTGCACACCCCCTACCGGGGATGTGCCCGCAACCAAGGTACATGCCCTTGACCGGAATTGAACCCGGGACCTTTCAGTCTGCAGACTGATGCTCTGTCCACTGAGCCAAACCGGTTTCGGCTAAAATATGTTTTATTGATATTTTTACAGAGAGATAAGGAGAGGGATAGAGAGCTAGAAACATCGATCAGCCGCCTCTTGCACACTTCCCACCGGGAATGTGCCCACAACCAAGGTACATGCCTTTAACCGGAGTCGAACCTGGGACCTTTCAGTCTGCAGGCTGATGCTCCATCCACTGAGCTAAACCAGTTAGGGCTTGCATATTACTCTTTTATTAGATAGGATATGCATAACCCATGGACACAGAATATAGTGCATTAGTCCTCGTGGGGGCGGTTAGGTGCAGGGTTGAGGGGGTCATTGGGAGGGAAAAGTATAACATATGTTATACTGTCAACAATAAAGATTAAATATAGAAAAATTTATATGTTATAAAGTTGATTATGGCAATAAATAAAACATTTCTTTAGGCCAGATTTCTAGATGACTTACTAAATCAAAGAATATGGCTATCTATAAATATCCAAACTCATTGTATCTTTCATTGTATCTTCTCTAACACTGTTTGGTATTCTTTTTTTCTTGCTCATATAGACAAAAGCGATTTATAGTCAATAGTTTAATTCATTTCTTGGCTAACCATGTATAGCATTTCATGTTTTTATAGTTAAACTAAAGGCCCGGTGCACGGATTCATGCACCAGTGGGGTCCCTTGGCCTGGCCTGTGCCCTCTCGCAATCCCGGACCCTTGGGGGATGTCAGAGCTAGTTTCAGCCCAACCCCCACAGGCCAGGTTGAGGGACCCCACCCATGCACCAATCTGTGCACTAGGCCTCGAGTATGTATATAAAAATCTTTGGTTAATCTCTTCCCCTCTTCCCCCACTCCCCGCTTCCCTCTGAGATTCATCAGTCTGTTCCATGTTTCTATGCCTGTGGTTTCTGCTCTGCATTGAGCATCTGCTCCCGGTAGTCAGTGTGCATCATAGCTACTGGTTGGTCCGACCAGTATATATATCATAGTATATATATAGTATACTTTTAAACTATTTAACTTGATTAGGCTTACTTAGAAATGTTCAGTTCTTCCTTTTTAAATCTTTGACTTAAGTTGCTTAGTAGTGACGCTTATCACACCTTGGAATTAACATAATTTTTCTTGCAGTCATGATTAAATGTAATGATGGGGTAACAAATACTATACTATACTTTTAAAATGTGGGCATATAAAACTTTGAAATACCCAGATGGTGTTATATAATATACTCTAAAAAGAAAACTACTGTGTTATATTGTAGAATATATGCCTGACCATTTATTTTATGGATTCAAATCATTACAAAATTGCCTAGATTTGACTTTTCTTCTTTGTCCATAATTGGTTTAAATATAAAATAAAGTGTCTGTTAAACTTCATCATACATTTAAGGATAACTAGAAATTCCAGGACAGATAATATTAAAGCTATTCTTTAAAACTATTTTTATCAGTTACACATCCAAGCTGATTAAAATTTTTATGAGGAAAGTAAAATTTACAGAAGATCTTAATTAGCAGAAATAGTACAGGATTCCCCCCCCCCCCCCCCCCATGGTTTGAGTGCTAACATTTAAAAATTTTTTTTTTTTTCAGGATTATAGAACTGAAAGAAATGGTTTCTGATGTTAATCTTGGTTTTAATAAGCTTTCCTTTATCTCTTTGGAATTATGTATGCTTCAGAAGTTGAGTTTTTTAGATCTCAGGTATGTATTGATACTGTTCTTTACTTTTTCCATTATAATTGTCTTTGAGTTTTGCCTAACTTTTGCCCTGTCCCTCATATTTTCCTAAGTAAGTCTGGAAATTGGTCTTTAGCTTATTAATAATATTTTAGGGTAATTCTAAAATATAGCATTTAGGAAATGTTTTAATCAGATATCTATCATTGGTAGGCAATTTATAAGTTAGGTTACATGGCAAAATTATATTAGATATTGGAAAATATTAACACATTTTTTAGATTTTTGCTTATGCAAAATAACAAATAACATGTAAGTATTTGCTTCATATGGTTTCTTTTCTGGAAATAAATAACATTAAACTGTCCTGTACTGGCATTCCAACTAGCTGGCATGACCTCTCTCTTTAAAAAAAAAAATGTTTTTATTAATTTCACAGAGTAAGAGAAAAGGAGAGATAGAAACATCAGTAATAAGAGAGAATCATTGATCAACTGCTTCCTGCATGTCCCCTACTAGGGATCAACCCACAACCTGGGCATGTGCCCTTGACTGGAATCAAACTGGGGTCCCTTCAGTCCGCAGACTGACACTGTATCCACTGAACCAAACCAGCTAGGGTTAGCATGGCTTCTCTTAAAAACAAAATTATTTGGTTACAAAATATTATATTACACATACATGCCAGAAATAATGAAAAGGAACACTATGAGTATCAACAAAAAGAAAATAAGGTTCTGCAGATGTAGTAGGAAGTTTAATTTAATTATGCTCAAAGTTGACATGACAGGATCAGAATTATCACAATTCTCTGAAGGTAATAATATATGTGTTTGGGTTATCTAATTTATTTGCATGGGCTTTAAAACTGTATGTCTACTACCAAGGCTTCATACTGTTCATATATTGTTTAGGAGTGTTTTTTAGTTCAAGTATAGCTCTTGTTTTGCTCAAACAGTAGTCAAATAATAATAAATTAAATTATATCTGTTTTTTACTTATGGAATGAAAGCAAATCTACTCTGCTCCTACTAAATGTAATTAGTTTCTATTTTCAGGTGGCAGCATTTGCAAAACAGTGTAAACTGTATTTTAGTTCAGTATTAACAGAGTAAAAAGGGTGAATTCATGTCCACATTGCTGTTGTATTTTTATTTTTTTTTTTACTATTCTTCAGTGGTGTGTGTATGTATGAATGCCTTTTTCTGTAACCATATCTGGAGGTTTCTAATTAAGTGACTAAAATATGCTTTTATGTCTAATATCAGTAGGTGTAAGACTTTCTAGGAAAAGGATAGAAATGAGCAGTAGGTTATTCAGTACAACTTAATGAAAATAACTGGAGAAAAGTACAGAGAAAAGAAAAAAACATAGATTGAAATTTAACTATTACACTTGACTTCTGAATGTAAAGAAATAATTTAGAGAAAATTATTCAATTGTAATATATAGCAATCAGGTTGAATATAATTTTTTCACAGATATTTTTTATTTTAGGGATATAGCCTCTATAATTCTACCTTTTTGTTAACCTTTCTTAACATTATTTCCAGATCCTTCTCATGTAAATGAGATTCTGGTTTTTTTTCATGGTTCACCATAAGATCTAAAAAAAAATTTTTTTTAATTCACTGTGCATATTTAAATTCTAAACTTAGAGTAGAAATGGACTTGCATAATACTTATGTTTAGAAAGTTCCACATTTCTAAATATGTAGAATCTTTCTACTTTCCTGTATCAATTGTTTTATATAATATTTTAAAATTTTTTCAGTAGCATTTCATGTCTGTATGCAAGATATCTCTGTATTAACACCAATCAAATATCTGTAGTATCAAAGAATGTGGTTTTTATAGACATGATCTAAAGGGCCTGATCCGGAGAAATATTGCTGAACTAGTTTGAAGGAGATAAGGGGTTAGTTAACACTGTTTGTCCTGTTAAATCAATTTTCAAAGAATTGACTATATTATTAATGGGATACATATTGGTATTAGAATTTGGCACAGTAATCAAATACTTGAGGTAACTAACTGATTTAGTATTTTCAGGACTCAGCCTTAAGCAAATCAGATCGAAGATTGATAAGCAGAGCTGTGTATTTCTTGTGTGTGATCAACACTTTAATTATAAATTGAAGCTGAACAAAATTTCTTTGTAAATCATCTTTTTCTTTCTAATTTAGAAACAATTTTTTAAATTCTTTGCCTGAAGAAATGGAATCGTTGATAAGACTACAGACAATCAATCTTTCCTTTAATAGGTAAGAGAACAAATTTGTGACTAATGATTATTCTATAGAAAATTTGTAGTTTTAATCAGAGAATACAACTAAAAGAGCAAACAAAAAAGGCCCTATATTTTTACTTCATTTAAATATCCAGGTTTATTTTCACTTAGTCCTACATAGAATTTAAAGTGTTGTTGCTTTCTTAGAATTTTCACCACTGACATGTAGTAGATTTTTTGATCCTTTTAATCATTTTAATATAATTGCTATAAGGAAGCATTGTGCACAGACAAAAGTGTTTCCTAAAATTACCTGAAGATAAAGGAGGTAGCATTGAAACTGAGACTTAGGAAAAATAGGCAGACATTTTCCAGATACACAGGGGTAAGGCACCCCAGGTAGAGCAAGTAACATGTGCTAAGGCACACAGATATGAGAACATGCTGTGTTTGGGGCACTTCAAGAAGTTTAATATGGCTCTGACCATAAAGTATGGAGCTAGAGAAGTGGAGGTAACAAATGAAGTTGGGGCATGTAAGCAGTAAAAACCCCTCAAGAGATTTTTATCCAAAATGAAACTTAGATTTAATTCTTTAAACACTATAAAACTACCACTAATTATTAAGAAGTAGAGGCATATTGCATGAATTCATGCACCAGAAGGGTCCCTTGGCCTGGCCTACCTGGCCTATGGGATTGGGCTGAAACCAGCTCTCTGACATCCCCCGAGGGGTCCCGGATTGCAAGAGGGTGCAGGCCAGGACAACGGACCCCACCTGTGGACAATCTGGGCTGGGGAGGGGCATGAGAGGTTGGCCAGCTGGGAAAGGACCACAGGAGTGCTCCAGGGTATGTCTGGCCTGTCTCGCTCAGTCCCGATCAGCCGGACCCCAGCAGCAAGCTAACCTACCAGTCAGAGCGTCTGCCCCTGGTGGTCAGTGTACATCATAGCGACTGGTTGATTGGTCAACTGTTTGCCCCCTGGTGGTCAGTACATGTCATAGCGAGCAGTATTACACTTTGGCTGAATGGATGACCGGACGATTGGACATTTAGCTCATTAAGCTTTTTTATTTTTTTTTTTTTAGCAAATTAAGTTTTTTTTGTTGTTTTTTTTTAATAAATGTATTTTATTGATTTTTTACAGAGAGGAAGGGACAGGGATAGAGAGCTAGAAACATCAATGAGAGAGAAACATCAATCAGCTGCCTCCTGCACACTACTCACTGGGGTGTGCCTGCAACCTAGGTACATGCCCTTGACCAGAATCGAACCTGGGACCCTTCAGTCCACAGGTCAATGCTCTATCCACTGACCCAAACCAGTCAGGGCCATATTAAGCTTTTATTACATAGGATAGCTAATACTTTTGGGGAGCTTATTATCTTCTGACACTGGACTAAATATTTTTACGTGTATTTCTCATTTCATTCTCACAAAAGCCGGAAGATAAAGGAGGTAGCATTGCAACTGATACTGTGGTAGGTTCTGTTACTGTGTCCATTTAAAAAAATTGAGGATATATGGGAATAGAGGGATCATATCTCAACAAAATAAAAGCCTTATATGACAAACCTATAGCCAAATTCATACTCAGTGGTCAAAAACTAAAACCATTTCACCTAAGAACAGGAACAAGATAGGAATGCCCACTTTCACCATTCCTGTTTGACATAGTTCTGTAAGTGCTAGCCATAGCATTTAGACAAGAAGTAATAAAAGGTATCAAATTGAAAAGAAGATGTAAAACTCATTATTTACAAATGACATGATTCTGTACATAGAAAACCCTAAGGATTCCATAAAAAAATTATTAGACTTAATAAATGAATTCAGCAGGATACAAAATTAATGCCAAGAAATCAATGGCATTTTTATACATCAGTAGTGAACTAACAGAAAGAGAGACTAAAAAAAACAATCCCATTTACCATTGTACCAAAAAGATTAAGTTGCGTAGGAATAAACTTAACTAAGGAGGTAAAAGACCTGTACTTGGAAAACTACAGGAGACTGAAAAAAGAGATAGAGGAAGACATAAACAGATGGAAGAACATACTATGTTCATGGATTGGTAGAATCAACATCATTAAAATGTCCATACTACCCAAAGCAATATATAGATTCAGTGCACTCCCCATTAAAATACCAATGGCATGTTTCACAGACCTAGAACAAATTCTTCAAAAATTCCTCTGGAGTAAAAAAAGAGACCCCGGATAGCTCAGCAATCCTGAGAAAGAAGAACAAAGTTGGAGGGATCTCAATACCAGATATCAAGTTGTATTACAAAAACATTGTTCTCAAAACTGTCTGGTACTGGCACAAGAACAGATATATAGATCAATGGAATAGAATAGAGAACCCAGAAATTGACCCAAACCATTATGCTCAATAAATATTTGACAAAGGAGGCAAGAACATACAATGGAGTCAAGACAGTCTCTTTGATAAAAGGTGTTGGGAAAATTGGACAGATACATACAAAAAAATGAAACTAGACCACCAACTTACACCATACACAAAAATAAACTCAAAATGTATAAAGGACTTAAACATAAGACGGGAAACCATAAAAATACTACGCAGGCAGTGAAATCTCAGACATATGCTGAGGCAATTTCTTCACCAATACAGCTCACATGGCAATGGAAACTAAAGAGAAAATAAACAAATGGGACTACATCAAAATAAAAAGCTTCCGTACAGCAAAACAACAAGAAAGCCCACTGCATAGGAGAATATATTTGCCAATGTTATCACCAATAAGGGTTTAATCTCCAGCATTTACAGGGAACTCCTACAACTTAACAAAAGGAAGATAAACAACCTAATAAAAAAATGGGCAACAGACTTAAGTAGGTACTTTTCAAAAGAGGTCATAAGGAAGGCCAAGAGACATATGAAAACATGCTCAAAGTCACTAATCATCCGAGAGATGCAAATCAAAATGACAATGTGGAACCATCTCACACTTGTCAGAATAGCTATCATCAACTAATCAACAAATGACAAGTGCTGGTGAGGATGCAGAAAAAAAGGAACCCTCGTGTACTGTTGGTGAGAATGCAGACTGGTGCAGCCACTGTTGAGAACAGTATGGAGTTTCCTTAAAAAACAAAAAATGAAACTCCCATTTGACCCAGTGATCCCACTTCTAGGAATATATCCCAAGAAACTAGAAACACGAATTAGAAAGGATATATGCACCCCTGTGTTCATAGCAGCACAATTTACCATAGCTAAGATTTGGAACAGTCTAAATGTCCATCAGCAGATGAGTGGATTAAAAAACTGGTACACCTACACAATGGAATGATATGCTGTGGTAAAAAAGGCATTCTCACCATTTGCAGCAGCATGGATGGAACTGGAGAGCATTATGCTAAGCAAAGTCAGAGAAAGACAAATATTACATGATCTCACTCATTGTGGAATACAATGAACAACATAAACTGATGAACAAAAACAGATTCAGAGAAGCAATGATCAGACCTTCAAACCTCAGAGGGAAGGTAGGGGAGGGTGGGGGATAGGGGAGAGACCAACCAAAGGACTTGTATGAATGCATATGAGCCTAACCAATGGACACAGACACCAGGGTGGTGAGGGCATGAATTGGGGGGTGGAGGGGCATTGTGGGGATAAGGACACATATGTAATATCTTAATAATAATAATAATAATAATAATAATAATAATAAAACCCTGAGGATTAGGAGCTAACTCACCTGACATTCACATAGATAGTAAATAATAGAGCTGGCATATGAAACCAGGTGGTTTGACTTTAGAAGTTGGGCTCTTAATAAAGTGTCATATTGTTTTTTTTATTATGAAAGTTGTTTTTGGTAACAAATATTAATAGCTAACATTTACTGTATTTTAGCCACTGTCTGACGGTCTTCAGATATATTCATTCAATCCTGATAATCCTATATAATAAAAGGCTAATATGCAAATTGTCCCTTCCACCAGTAGTTTGACCAAGGGGTGGGGCCAGCCCACCAACTGTCTGTAGGCCCCGCCCCTGCTCTTAGCTCCCCGACCAAAGGGATGGGGCCAGCCAGCCAATCTCTTGCATCCCCTCCCCCTGCTGGCCCGGCCTGATCCACCCCTAGTGGGGCGGGATGGCCAGACCCTACCTGTGCATGGATTCGTGCACTGGGACTATAGTAAGTTTATAAGTTTCATACTATTATTCCTCATTGACATAATGATGTTAAAATGCTGTTTTTAAAATTTTTGTTCTGTCTGCTCCATTAGTTTTGCTTTCTCATGGGTACATTATACTACTGTTGTCATTATTTTTTTTTTAAATTTTTTAAATTATTATCTTTGTACATATACCATTGCCCTCCCTCCTCCCATACATGCCCTCCCTCCCCAGAATTTTGTGTCCATTGGTTGTATTTATATGCATGTATTCAAGTCCTTCAGTTGATCTCTTATCTCTCCCAGATCTCCCTTGTTGTTTTTATTTTAAAATGTATGCACTTCTCAGATCTCTCAATTTTTATTTGTGAATTGAATTATCATTTCTCTCTTGAATTGTCTGTTAATCAGTTGCATTGTCAAGTAATGTCTTTGGAGAAGTGGCAAAAGTTAACCCTAACTTCTGTGTTAACAGTTGGCCATGTAATTTTTCCCCCCTTTAAATGTGCAATTATGATTTATAGTATATTTACAGATATGGACACCATCATTACAACCAATATTTTTATTGCCTTAAGAAGAAACTATTGTACACTTTAGCTGCCATCCTTTTATATCCTCTTCTCCCCCTTCTCAGCACTAAGTAACAATTAATCTACTTTCTGTCTTTAGACTTGTCTATTCCAGACATTTTATATAAATAGAACTATATGTGGTCTTCTGTGACTGCTTTGTTTCCCATAGCATGATGTCTTCAAGATTCATTCAAATTGTAGCATGCATTGGTAATTCGTTTCTTTTTATTGCAGAGTAACATTTTCTTTATGAATGTACACATTTTATTTATTTACTCATCAGTTGATGGTTATTTGCATTGTTTTCAACTTTTTGGTTCTTATTGTTAATGATGCTCTAGACCACATGTGTCAAACACAAGGCCCGCGGGCCAAATCCAGCCCGCCAGGCCTTGCAATGTGGCCCGCACCGCGCTGTCATCACTGCACTCCGCTGTCAGTTTATGACATTGTCAGTTTATGACTGTTCAGTAAACCATTCGGCCCGCGATTTAGGCTGGATTTTAGATTTTGGCCCCTTCTCTGATTGAGTTCGACACCCCTACTCTAGACATTTATGAACAAGCTTTTGAATGGACAAATCTTATCAATTCTCTTGGCAGTAGAATTATATGGTAACTCTGTGCTTAACTGTTGGAGGAACTGCCAGACTCTTCCAAGGTGGCAGCACCATTTACAATGCCACCAGCAATGTATGATTTCTCCACATCCTCTGATTTCTCCCATCTCTATCAATTCTTATTTGATTTTTTTATTTTAGCCATCTAATGTTATTTGCCTTTTTAAAGAATATATTTTATGGATTTCAGAGAGGAAGGGAAAGAGACAGAGAGATAAAAGCATCAATGAAGAGAATCTTAATCAGCTGCCACCTACACTCTCCCCCCCCCCCCCTCCACTGGGGATCAAGCCTGAAATCCAGCATGTACCCAGACCCAGAATTGAATCGTGATCGTCTGGTTCATAGGTCAATGCTCAACCACTGTGCTACACTGTCTGGGCAAAAGTGGTATCTTTTTTTTTTTTTTTTTTTTAATTTTTTTTTAACATATCTTATTGATTTTTTACAGAGAGGAAGGGAGAGGGATAGAAAGTTAGAAACATTGATGAGAGAGAAACATCAGTCAACTGCCTCCTACACCCCCCCACCGGGGATGTGCCCACAACCACAGTACATGCCCTTGACCGGAATCAAACCCGGGACCCTTCAGTCCGCAGGCTGACGCTCTATCCACTAAGCCAAACCGGTTTTGGCAAAAGTGGTATCTTATTGAAGTTTTAATTCACATTCCTATGATTTCTAATGATGCCAAGCACCTTTTCATGTCCTTATCGATCATCCTATATAATAAAAGCCTAATAAGCTAAGTGTCTGGTTGTCCAGTCATCCGTTTAACCAATCAAAGTATAATATGCTAATGATATGCTAAGGCTGCTAAACTGATGGTTATGATGTGTACTGACGGGGGGGGGGGGGGGGGGGCAGTTGACCGGTCGACCAGTCGATATGACATGCACTGACCACTAGGGGGTAGACGCTCTGACCAGTAGGGGTCTGGCTGATCTGGACTGAGCAAGACAGGCCAGACACACCCTGGAGCCCTCCTGTGATCCTTACCTGGCTGGCTAATCTCCCGTGTCTATCCATGGTCCCAAACATGCACCAGTGGGATCCCATGGCCTGGCCTGCACCCTCTCATCATCCAGGATCCTTTTGGGGATGTTTAGAGCCGTTTTTTGCCTGTTCCCACAGGCTAGTCCAAGGGACCTCACTGGTTCATGAATTCGTGCACCGGACTTCAAGTTTGTGTATATTCTTTAGAGACCTGCCTATTCAGATCTTTTCTCTAATTGTCAGTTGGGTTTTCCTTTTACTATTGAGTTGTAAGTGTTCTTTATATATTTTAGATACAAATTCCTTTTTGGATATATGACTTACAATATTTTCTTCTATTTTGTGGTTATTTTTTCATTTTCCTGATGGTGTCCTTTGAAGCACAAAGGTTTTAATTTTGATGAGGTTGTTTATTTATCTTTTGTTGTTTGTGCTCTTGGTGTTATATCTAAAAATCTATTGTCTGATCTAAGGTAATAAAGACTTAATCCCTGTTTTCTTTAGAATTTTATAGTCTTAGCCCTTACATTTAGGTCTTTAATCCATTTAGAGTAAATTTTTGTATATGATGAGAGGTAAGGGTACCACTTGTCTTTTTGCATGTGAGCCACGCCTTTTCATGGGTTGGTGGAAAAGAAGAAGAGGAGGGACTATTTGGAGGCAGGGTAGTTAGTCTGTACTCCTAGGTATTGACTCCTATTCCTCTGGAAATACAGAGCTGCCTTGATTTTACCCTTTACTCTTACATTTTTTTTTTTTTTTATATCGAGGCAGCAAAGGAAGGGCAATGTAGGGAAGTGAAAGGCCACAGTTGTAAAGTTCTACAGCCTATCTTTATCTTTTCTAGTCCATTTTATGAGATGCGGTTTGCCTCACACTATCCTAGCCTCTGTCCCCCAAGAGACAGTCGAGGATTTTGTATTAATTGTTCTGAGAGCCATTAGTTTTCTTATCTCTTTTGTGGCATCTTCAGCCTTGCTTTGGAAGAGGAAGCTGATAGTTTATGCTAGTTTGTCATCTTTTCAAGAACCAAAAATGCACTTATTTTTGAAATTTCAGTCAAAGCAAAATAGGAACCTTAAATTTCTACTTAATATTGGCAGTGATTCTGTTTCATAATAAAAGCGAACTAAGGAAGAATACCTACACAGAGACATTTTATGTAAAGAATCTCAGGAAGATTTCCTTGTCTCCTGAATGTGAAGAAGAAAACATTGGAGAATTTACTCTAAACTTTTGTTTGATTTTATTCAATAAAAGAAACTGTTCCAAATCTCTCCACTTAACATATATTTCAAGGTTTCCAAAATTAGTTCATTTTCTTTATTTTCTGGGTAAATTTGAACCTAGAACTTGAACCAAATATAAAATAACTTACACTAAAGAAAACTTTATCTCAAGATATGAAACTTAAGATCTTTGTTTGAAGGAATGATTTTGCCTCTGATTCCAATATATTTAGGTGTGCTGTTCATCTTTAAATAGGTTCAAAATACTACCTGAAGTTCTGTATCGCATCTCCACTCTTGAAACAATTTTAATTAGTAACAATCAGGTTGGATCTGTGAATCCTGAAAAATTGAAGATAATGGAGAATCTGGTCACATTGGACCTTCAAAATAATGACCTCCTACAAATTCCACCAGAGCTTGGTAATTGTGTGAACTTAAGGTAATTACTTCATTCTACTAAGATTTTCCATGTATTTGATTGCTTTGTTGAAGTTTCTGTGTTTTTTGTTTGTTCTATTGCGGTACTCTACCAGGAAAGTTGAAATAAAATTGTAATGTCCTGTTAAAAATAATAGATAACAAACCCAGAATCTCAATTCTGTGTTTTAGATTTTACCAAATTTATTTTTTAAGCTTTGTTTATGTGGTATTATATATGTGTAGATAAAGTAGTTGATTGTTTCTAGTGATACTTTTCTCATCACTCAATGTAACCTGAAACGAATGTGTAAAATGTCAGGGGAATACATTTAGCTGTGCATATGGGATTTTTCAAAATTTGAGTACAGATTATCACCATTTATTTCAAATGGTCTTCATGCTGGGTCATGGTCTTCCTCACTCTCTGTGTTTGCTGTCACCTTAGTCTTCAATCCTTTTATCCTGCTTTTATCAATAATCAATCTAAATATCATATTTGGAAAACCTTCCTTATTCTCCAGGCAGAATTAGTCACTTCTCTAATTTTCTATCCTGCTTTGTTTAGACTCATTTATACCATTTCTTTGTCCTCCTTTAAGAAAGAGTTGTTCCAGTACCTGGAACATAGAAAGCACCCAATAATGCTTGTTAAGTGACTATACAGGGAGTTGGAGATGTCAACAGAAAGCTAAATAGTGAAGCAGAATGTGTCAGAAGTAATATAATTATTGAAAACTGCACATGATGGTTTGACATACTTTACTTTGCTCGGGCAGCGCTGGCATCTGCTCTGGTAGCCCTTATTAGTGCATTATAGGAGGCACGTACAGTTGATTCTCCTTACCGGAAGCAGTTGTATTCTATAAAGTCTCTGTAAATACCAAATTAGCGAATCCTGAACTGTTACTCCTAGGGGAAGTACAAGAGGTAGGTTCTTTTAAGCATCTGGTTATGACATTTTCAATCAGTACATTACCCCTTTTTTAATGTGTTAGTATTAAGACACCTTATTTAATATTGTTAATTTATTAGCATTGAACTATGCCCAAACAGCTCTATAATACATGCCTGAATGAAGCTTACTTAATATGTATTTTTTCTGTAAGGCACATGGCAGCCTTCTTTTAAGAAACTAGAGAGTACTTTAGCACTACACTTGCAGGCCACTTTAAACAGTGAATAAGGACAAAAATGAAAAAAAGATGCCACATGAAATAGGCAAGGGATAGGACACTTGTTTACAGAATGAGAGCTGAAGCAAGAAGGCAGTGCCACATGCTCAACTTCAGCGGAGAATGTGCCCATCCAACAACTCGAAGTTTTTGCTGTTCTATGTGTGTCAAAAATAGCTTTCAAAAGTGTCAGCTGTGTTGATTTTGGGGTTGCAAATGAGTTTTAGTGAGTAGGCAAATTAGCAAATACTGAGGATTGGCTGTAATTAACTTCTTTTTCTATAAATTAAGAAAGTCAGTCTTTAAAAGAATTCCCAAGGCACATAGTATTTGAAGATTTAATTTAGGTGTGGTGTGATTCCTTTAACTTTTGTTTACACAAACACTCAAGTTATTGAAAATTAATATAAAAGTTTATCTCATAAGTTAAGGTATTTCATTAATTATTAAAGAAACCAATTAACAAGCCCTTAAATCTCAAATTGGAACCTCATTTCAGAATATGTAAATAGATTTTTATGTGTGTACCTGATCAAGGTGGGTGGAGAGGGCAGATGTGTCAGTGTTTCCCGGGGCGGAGGGGGATATTTTGGTTACGTTTTAGACCTTGGAATGAGTACTTGTATGCTCATTCTGTACTTGTGTAAATACAGGGTGGGGCAAAAGTAGTTTTAAAGTTGTTTGTATGGAAAGTAATGCAATAATTAATAAAAATAATACAGGAATGAACTGTGTTTCACGTACTCACAACTGTAAACATAGCCTGTATAATTTAACCTTTTAGTATGTGGTCATTATAAGATTTAGAAATGGATGAGTTAAATGATGGTTCAGATCACAACTCCTCTCTATAATAGCTGTAGGATCTTGGACAAGTCTTTCTTACCTCCCTGAACTTGTATTTCCTTATCTCGAAAAGAGGAATATTATTGGGGCCTACATTATAGGTTGTTAAGATAACTGAATCAGTGAATTTAAATTACTTAGCAGAGTACCTTTCACGTACGTATTGTTAATGTTGTCTTGATTATTGTTGTAGTTATAATTTCAACTGTTTAAATGGTTAGATTTAAAAAAGACAAAAAAAAAAAACCTACACAAATCTTATTTATAATATTATAATGAAATTAGAAGAAAAGCTTTCCTAATGGACAGTGTTAAAGTTATTTCTCTCTTTTGCTTAGAACATTACTACTCGATGGAAATCCATTCCGTGTTCCGAGAGCAGCCATATTAATGAAAGGAACAGCCGCTATTCTGGAATATTTGAGAGACCGAATTCCTACATAAATTGGAGTTGTTTTATAATCTTGGTCATGCTAATTCTTAGAATTCTTATATTGATAACGAATGTTTTTTAAGGTGTTGTGTACATTTGTAACAGTGATAACAGTGTTCTGAGTGTTTTGCATAAGATTTATCCTACTCATTTTCATTCCATTGTAACAAAACAGTTTCTTCAAAAGTGAATTTTTATTTAGTGAAGTTTAATATTTTTAATATTTTTATAATGACAAAGTGTTTTTGTAGAATGGTTTTTCCCCCATTTTTGTTTTTGTTACATATAATGTGACCAATTGACTTGAGTATGACCATCCAGTTTCTTTTGTTTAATATAAAATTGACTTGAATTTTATACAATGTTGTTCTTTGACATTTAAAAATAAGACTTCGTTACTGATAGGACTTTTGTGATATGGTTGGTCTCAATGTAAGTTTTAAATTAACATGCATTGTATTGTTTTTGTTTTAATTTAGTTGAAATGACTTTAGCCTTTTCCCCATGTTTTAGGAAATCATGTCACAGAAATGCTACATAAGATATAGTTATAGTGGAGAAAATAGTGCTGGTATAATTACTCTCACCATTTTGAATTTAAAAGTTGACAAGGTTTTTTAAAATGATGTTTTAGTATTAAGCTTCCATAAAATAATCTGGTACTTCTAGATGCAAGAAATTTAAAGAGATTGGATCTGCATATTTTTCCTTCAAAGTGTTAGCAGTTTAAAAGTACTTTTTCTTTTCTTTTTTAATTTTGAAGACCTTATTTTATTCTATAGATATTAGAAACAGGACATTACCAATAATGTATACTGCATAGAAATCTTGAGATGTGTTTTGTTTAAATACTTACTAATCAAGTATTTGTATACATTTATTCTGTTGGTGTGTTGTAATCCAACTTTGTATATTTTTTTTCCCAGGGCCTTAATTAAAAAATTTGCTTGTAATCTTCATAAGATTAAACTTGTAATCAGGCAGTAATTTTCTAAAAGGGAAGTTGTTATAGGTGAACTTCATTTAATAAATATCAAATATAAACATTTTTATTTACATCAGAAATATCAGAAGTAGGCTAGGCTGATCAGTCATTATAAAACTTACCATATGATTCCATTAAATAGTCAATCAATAGAATGTATATTAACTTACATAGAGAGATGGGTGGATAGATAGGTCGGTAAATAGGTAGATAGCTTTTGTATGATCAAGGCATGCTTATATGAAAAAGTCAATTGCTACTAAAGACATATAATACATGTTCATAATAAAAGTTACATTTTCAAATGTTAATTACAATTTGTGTTTTTGGTTTAAAATAAACATGCTTTTTTCATACTATAACTTTGGTTGACTAAGAAAAATCCGCTTTGACATTAAACAAAAGACACTTTACAATAAGGTGACATTTTATTATTTATACAATAAGGAGACTTTTATGTTATTCAAAACACTTTTAAATACTGGAAAAGTTGAGTACACCAAAGCCGAAAAATGGCTCTGCTATACACTGCACAGCATTATTTTAGTCCCTGTATTTTTATCTGTACAGAAAGCATCTTCAAAATGCATTCTAATCACATTGTACACCTTTGCCGATTAGTGTCAATACATAAAATAAAACTGCAGAATACAGCTTGCATTTGCAAATTAACTGACCAAGTAATTTCACTGATTCAGTAAATTTAAAATATAGATTCATAGGACTTATTTGCACATAAAATGAAAGCAGCTTTCAACTTTGTTATGGTCTCACACTGCAAAAAATAAAAAACCCATTAAGTACATTCACAGTCTGTTAATAAAGTAGTAAATGTCTTCATTCAGTTTTATTTACATCATTCTGTAGTTCAACTAAAAAGTACTGTTAATTGTGGTACTGTAGTTCTTTTAACACATACAAAAATGACAATTTTTATGTATAATTTAAGCTCAAAATCACAATTATCTCAAAATATTAATTACAATACAGCCATTTCAATTAAACATGTTATGATTTATTTTTTTATAAAATGGTAAATTTTTTTAATAAAGTAAGTAATTAGTTTTGAATTGGCTAGAGTTCACCCATGTAGAAAACCTTAAATGTTAAGAGGTGTTTCCCGCCCCCTCCCACTCGAGTTTGTATACAGCCACCTAGGCTAGCAAAGAGATAGAAAAGGCCCCAATATATAAAGATTAAGCCTCTTTTGCTATACTGCTGTGGCTTGTTTCTTCCATAAAAGCTTTACAAGGGGAATGTCAATAAACTATGCAGTGAAATGCATGCATTAATATACAATATGTTTATGTAAAATGTTAGTATTTACTAGTGCACGTTAAAATGTTCACAAAGAAGTCATAAATAAAGAAGCACTTATAAAGACCTATCAACTGAAAATTGTAAACTTGAAAACTACTTGATAATACAATGGAATTTCTGTGAAAACAAATACCAATTCAAGGTCTTTCTCTGGCTAAAGGAGCTCCAGTTACTTGGCCTTAAGATGTCACTGTTGCACTGCACATATGGTAGTGAAGTCAGTTGTCAAAAAGAATATGAGTCTAGAGATTGTCTTAATTTTGCTAAAGTACTGGCCTAATGTTGCATCACTGAGTAGGAATTTTTCTTAAACTTACAGAAGAGTGAAATATTTCACTACCCGAATTATATGACTTGAAATGAAAATTTGTGTGTGTACATGTGTTTAGCAAATTTAAAAATACTAATATAAGGAGGTGGAATTAATACTTACTTATATAGTAATAAAAGAATTATGCCTCCCAAATAACTAAGGTCAAAAGTAATCAATTATCAAATAGTTTAGGAATTAAAGAATATTTTTTCACAGCTACATTAAAAAATTCAGACACCCTAAAACCCTTTTAACTTACAATTCTTTCAATTAAAAACATCACTATCTTGGTTTAGAATTGCTGCTAATGTTTCTTCTCCTAATAGAAAGAGACCATAGTTCATATGGTTTACTTTTATACAATTGGGTGTGTATGTGTTGGGCGGGGGGTGGGGGTGGGGTACACTTGCATGGCTATAAAATGGGAAAAATTAAAGTACTTGCAAACTACTTTTGCAAGGTTATTTGAGGTGGTCTTTGAAATTTATAAATAAAATTCAATAGATTTGCCTCTGAATTTCAAATAGGAAAAAATTTATTCTTCATATGAAGACAATGTAATGCTAAGCTTCCTTTAGTCTCTTCTATACACTGAGTACAAAGAGAAACTTGATTAGCTCTTGGGACAAAAATATCTAGTTTATCAATTATTTTTCTCTTTATTCCAAACAGAAAATAATAAGGTTTTTCCAGGAGGAAAATGTAGTTGATGATGTTAAAGGAAAATGCCCAAACATTATAAAGCAGTATTAAAACATTTATTGCATTCCATTGACACTAGGTGTCATCAAAACTAAAACCAAATTTCCTAGAGTAAAACTTAGCATACGACATTCATTACAGCCCTGAACGGGTGCCTTTTCCACATTCAAGATCAATAAGGCTCCTCTGAGTGGAAAGACTCTACAAGTATTGAAAATAAAATTTATTTCAGCACCACATTGTGAAAATAAATCACCATTCCAACAAATATGAGAACTGCTTTGTGTTCTATCTGCCTGAGAGTTTCATCTTGGTTTTCTTATAGACTTTCAAAACATTACATAAGATTTCCTGACTAAGAGAGGTTCTTTAGTCGAGTGCTGGGGAAGGGGAAGAGGGAGGGAAAGATACAAAGAAATATAATGTGATTTCTTTTGTCCACCAAAGGCTTTCCTTAATTGACCCAAATACTAGGGCATTATTTAACCTCCTTACCTGTGCAAAACAAATGCACAAAGAAAAACACCTATGTACGTGTGTCTCTGCAGAGACATAAAACCTGAGTCACAATAAAAAGTTTTTAATATAAGAAATCTTTTCTTAATGTAGGAAAATAACCTTTAAAGGGCCAAAAATATATTTGTACAATATAATTAGCTAACTAAAACTTCAATGTGAATAAGTATCACATATTTTATAAGGCTTAACAAAAAAGGAATAATTTACATTTGATAATTTTCTTAACTATAACTGATACCCCCATTTTTATTTCTAACATCTATACTCATTCCCTTGAATTCATTAACTTTTCCAAAAAATAAAAGCATATTTAGATACGAGGACTGTTTACTTTCTGATAAACAGTTTTTACTTTCATCTAAATATTGAGGACATAGGAGATTTGGGGTTGCTAGGCATATAACAATGCCAAACCAAAATAGAGCTCTAAAATTCAAAACAAAATATATATTTTGAAGGAAAACATTACTTGGAAAATTATATCATAGATAGAGTTGGGCCAAAGTCTGCATGAAGCTATTCTCTTATGTGCAGGCTCCCTTTCTGCAGATAGTTACCTCTTAAAAAATCCCTTTTCTCTATGCACAGTTTCCTCAGCTTTCTGTGGGTTTCTGACTGTTTCCATGCTTGAACCCTGAATTCTCCCAACTGAAGGAAGCTCCCTTGCTCACATCCAACCACCAATTACAATGTCCTTTCTACTCCTCTACGTCTTTGTTAGCTCTTCCTCATCTGTAGCTGAGTTCTGTGATGACTCCTTGGCTTCCCTTCCTGTTACACTTAACTACTCAATAGGAGGAAATCTGTTTGTCCCCACTATTATCACTGGACACTTTAAGGCTCCATTCAGGACATACTTATTCCCTGGGCTACATCCATCCCAGATACAATCTGGGAGCGGTTTATAAGAAAACTAGTTGCTGCTCCACACTGCCCCCAACTGGCCATTGTCAGCTGGGACATTGCATTGATTATGCATTTACTATGTCAGTTAAGTCATACCTAGAAAAGGAATCCTGAACCAAAAGATTCAATCCTTGCATTTGTAAGTGAACAGTTGTACCAATAGGGATTCTGGACAGCATCTTTGAATGCTGTTTTTTGGGTCAGTGGGGCTGGTTTGGGGATAGGGTGGTAAATGCACATGGTAGGGTGAGAGATTAAAGGCATTAGCCTAGTGAACTAGTCTCTTTTGTCTCTTTGTAATGACTCTTGCCTGAGGATCACGAGAAAGATTCTGTAATGTGCAGAAGGCTAAAAGCAGAGTCACACTTTCTCTGCCAACAGGCTAGTTACCATGGGAACCAATGCAGAAAAATGAAAATATGACAGGAAGCTGAGGATTAAATGTGGAGAAAATTGATAGGGAGTTGGTTTCTACACGACAATTTGAACATTTGGGATTTAAAGAACAAAATGTTCCTCAGGTGACCAGACCAATGACAATGAATAAAATGACTTGCCGGTCGCTGGTCCTGGCAGCTGAGCTGTGAGGGATACAGAGAGGAAGCAGTAAGCATGCAGTAGGTTGGATAAGGGGAACTCTATAAAATCCAGTTCCATTCCTGGGAAGGCTGAGCAGCAGTTCAAAGGGTAAATTAGCCATGTGGTCCAAAGGTGCCCTTTGAAAGGTATGTCCATCTTCCCTTGATAAACCAAAGCCTGCCGTAATTCTCACCCTTCCAGGGCAGGACACACTACTTGACAACAGTATTGCACATCTAATATACAATTATTGCTTGAAACATCTTCCTAAGTATTAAAACAAAAAATACCACTTCTAAACCCGCAGCCATCCCCCTCCCTAACAAGGCAGCTATTGCCTCGACCTAGAATTTAGTTTTTCATTAAGGAAATAATCCTGCTTCACCGGATACACGTCTTCCCTGTGGACACCCCTCTGTCCTTCTAACAAACCAGACTCCAGGACTCCAGGACAATCTATAACAAGGGCTTGGTTTCAGCCCAGTCTGAGAAAGTCGACCTACGTTACGCATTGTACTTGCAGAGGCTCAGGGGAGACCATATCTGTCCTCTCCCCTTAAGCTTCCCCAAAAGCTCCTTTCTGAGATCCTATGATGAACGCCTCACTCCTATGACTTCACCCTTTGGTCCACATTGAAATGCAATTGCCCTGAGGAGATAAGGGAAGGTCACACTAGAGATGACCTGCTTTTCAACTAATAGTAGTGATACCCTTCACCCGACCCACCCTCCCAACACGCAGAAATTAAAGACTAGAAACAACAGCACCCAGGAAGTAGGAGGCAAGCCATCGTTAGAGAGTTGTCTTTAGGATACATCTAACCAACTATTCATGGTTTAAATAAAACGTGCCCTTGGTGCAGTGCTAGGTCCACTGGACACAGGTTTCACCACACATGCTCATTTCTAGCTCACTAATGACAGGCTGTTCTACTTGTCAGAGTTCCTTTGACCACCTCAACAACGAGTTCTTGAAATGCCCAAAGCCCATGAATTTTTGTTTTCCCAAGAGAGCTTACAGAGTTCTAAAATCCAATAAAGTCTAAATTTTCTCCCACTTACAGACGTTGAAGGCAGACTTGATAATAAACAGAGATCTGAGTACAGTGATTTTGCTTATGCTAAAATAATTTCTTCACCAGTATTCCAGTGAATTTAGGAATTTGGGACTTCCAGGGCAGGGTTTTGCAGGTAGGAAGCATAAGAATAACCTGATGCAGGACTAGCCTTAAAAGCTACACAAAGCACGATGTGACTCTAACAGGTAAGCAGATCTCTTTCTGAGACAGGCAAATAGACTCTAAGAGGGTCTTCACCAACCCCTCTATCTTTGGAGTTGACATGAAAAGAGTGCCTTAGTTCATTTCTGATACCGTCTCTAAAATCAGGCAGCAGAGGCTCGGAGGACTTCCTGGTCCGGATTAAATGAAGATTTCTGTGACTTGGTACTGGTTCTCTCTCTGGAAAATCATTCATTGGACACGTTGGAGCTCCTCCGGGCTGAAAGGCCGCCTGACACTAGGTATTTAATAGTTTTACCACATCTGTTCATTCTTCAGGCAAGAAGATAAAAACATGTTGTAATAAAGCACATAACATCTTGAGAATTTAAATTTGACTCCAGATTTTTTAACCAACTTAACTTTTCTCCTTATTTTCTTTGAGGTTGTATAAATGATTCCCTGCTATATATATATTCCTCAAATGATTACTGACTTTTACGTATTTGTTCATAGTTTTCTTTAGTTTATCATACAGGTGAGTATATAGTCCGCAAAAGAACCAATCTTGCCAATATTAGGACATGCATTGCTGTCAACCACAAGTATTTGAAATAATAATAATAAAAAAGCTGATTTATCTGTAAAAAGATTATGTCTATCTTATGGGCATCTGATGAATAAGTCTGCAGATCGAATGGACAGCATGATGACTGTGGTCAATAATATTGTATTGAACACTGGAAATTTGCCAAAAGAATAGATTTCAGATGCTCTCAAAACACACACACACACACACACACACACACACACACATGGCAAACTTGTGAGGAGATGAGACATTAACTAGCTTGACTATAATAATCATTTTACTATGTCTATATATACTTTAAGTATATGCAATTCTTTTAAATTTAAAAAACACACCCAAAACAAGAAAGCAAGGGCACTACACTCCATGGCTTATATTTCTGGATTAAGATGTGCTAAATGAGCAAATAGTTCAATTTAATTGTGAAAAAAAAAAAGATGGCTTTTTAATGTTGGCCATTGAATAAACGTACATAGGTAGAGGCTGTTTTTCAACCTTTCACCCTTTATCTCCAGCAATATGACCAGAGTAGTACTTTAAGGTCAGGAGCCCTGTGATTAAGTATTTAAGAAGCACAATCTCATGTTCCAATGTAAGCATGCTACACAATCCGCTACATACAGTTTTAATAAACTCACACTTTTGAAGTTGAAGCACAAAGACACTAAATTGCTCCAAGGTGCAACCCACCACTTCATCACCAAATGGCAGCCCATTTTCCAGACCACGGTTGAATTCATATAATTTTGAATCCACTGTTTAGGAAATCCTCAATTTTAACCTCTAAGAGCAAACACAATTTCTGGATTTGTTGGCTATAATAACCTATCTGCCATTCCTTTTGCCAATGTTATCTCTGAGGAGACTATTCTGTCAGAATAACTTGTGGGAATTTAGATGGCTGCCCCTCCCTAGTGCTTAGCTACATTGCCAGGGCAGCTCAAGTCCTCAGCGTTGGAAGCCCTTCGCGGAGTGTCAGGGGGCTAGGTCACATGCTTTTCCAGCTGTCCACCTGACTGACACGGCTGAGACTTGTCTGTATGTTCTGGGCACTCTTTCGTTTTTTCCTAAATAGTGGATTCCTAGGAAATTTTGTCACAGGTGCTGTTCAAGTTGCACTTCTTACTAAATTCTCATGGGTCCTATTCTGTTCTTAAAACACGAAGCATCCCCAAATGGTGGGGCGTTTGCTAACAGGAAAGAGAGCCACCTTTTCCTTGCATGTATGTGCATGATGAGTATTTAGAACATGCAAACCCACCAGAACCATGCACATTTTTCTTAGATGTTTAAAACAAATACAAATTGTTTTAAAGCAGAGATTTTAAGAGAAACTGTGTTCCAGTAGAAGAATAGCCTTTGTCATCCAGCCTCAGTGCCATCCCTCCTGGAGAAAGTTGCTCTTGACTCCTGCCACCCCTCTAATTGACTCCAAAGAGGCAACGGCTTGGAGGGACAAAGTCCAATTTCCGTGGAAAGTGAGAACTTAACGAAGTGACTGCGCCCCCTGATATGGTTCATTCAAGATGAGACTGCAGTTATTTACATTCTCACTGTCACCTGAGACTTTCTAGAAAAGAACACATAAGAGAAATGGGAGCCTACCTTCCTAAGGGAATAGAAAAGATTCCTCATCCACATCATAAAACAATAAAGCTGAAAGGAAGCACTTGCCATTTTATTAGACTGGGAGAAAGTGATACGGTTCTGTTCTCTATTCCTCCTTCCTATTTTGTACCTGCACAGGAGCATTTATTAGACTGCTCATGTGTCTATCCCCCTATGAGACTGTGTTTCTTAAGGGGAGGGACCATGGCTTTTTATATTCATATTTCTAACTGCCCTCAAAATCCTTTGTTCATTAACATTTGTCAATTAAATAGCATGTACAGCAAGAAAACGAATTGTCCTAGTCACTGATATATATACTTTTAAGAATAAATACATAAATAGCTAGAAGGCAAATCTTAGGATGATGCAGAGGAAGACTTAGGAGAGAATTATTTATATACCTCTTTGGATAGTTGGGTCTATCCAAACTTACATACAACAATGGATAGTCTATGAGTATGTATCATTGTGGGAAGTGTAGGTGAATATGCTAGAGATATTATGGAAAGTTAAAAGAAAGGAAAAGAAAAAGCTCAGCTGGCATGGTTCAGTGGTTGAAGGTCAACCTATGAACCAGGAGGTCATGGTTCCATTCCCGGTCAAGGCACACACCTGGGTTGCAGGCTCCATCCCCAGTTGGGGGGCGTATAGGAGGAAGCTGGCCAATGATTTTCTCTCATCATTGATGCTTCTATCTCGCTTTCCCTCTCCCTTCCTCTCTCTGAAATCAGCAACAATATATTTTAAGAAAGAAAAGAAGACATTGTCTCTTACTATTGAGTAGTTTATGAAGATTTATGTTTAGGTCTCTTGGCCACATAACTAATGATTATTTTTGGTAAGTATGTGAAACATAAAAAACAAGTTCCTAATTGTTTGTGTGTGTGTGTGTGTGTGTGTGTGTGTGAGAGAGAGAGAGAGAGAGAGAGAGAGAGAGAGAGAGAGAGAGAGAGAGAGAGAGAGAGAGAGAGAGAGAGAGAGAGAGAGAGCGCATTTAGTTAGAATTTCTTTAGGAAATGGTCATAAATATACATCTTGATAGCAACATTCATGGTTTTATAAACTGTATCACAAGCAAAAAAAAAAAAAAAAAAAAAGAACATATCAGAATGATGACTTGCTAGAGAATCTGTTTATTATAACAAGACTGTGATTCTAGCAAGTACAAAACACTTAAGTTGAATGACACCACAAGTATGGCTGAAGAGTTATATTCAAAGATTGGTTACCAAAGATGGATAGTTTAAAACAAACATAAATACCACGTGACCTCACTCATTTATGGATATTAAAGAACTTTATAAACTGATGAACCAAAAGACAGATATAAAGACAGTAAAGCAACAAGCAGACTGTCAAATTACAGCGGGGAGGGTAGGGAGATCTGGGGGAGATAAGAGATCAACCGAAGAACTTGTATACATGCATATAAGTACAACCAATGGACACAAAACTCTGGGGAGGGAGGGTATGTATGGGGGGGGGGCAATGTTAAAATATGTACACAGATAATAATTTAATAAAAAAAATAAATAAACATTGTAAGTCAGGAACAGTGTGTTTAATGATACATAGAGGAAAAAAAATCAAATGTGGAGATCATATACGCCCAGTACCTACTACCTCTTCTTTTCCAGGTGCATTCTTGCTAACAGGCATCAAGGAAAGTAAATGGAGTCTTGAGTGTGACTGTCACTCACTTCCTACTTTGCAGGGAGGTGACGTGCACCATCAGCATCCTGGTGGGAGTGGGGAGGAGAGCAGAGTGCTTCAAAGAGCTCCAGGCATTTTAAGTAACAGTTTCTCAATGCTTGCTTCTCTTCCCTCAGCTGTTGAGGGCCCCACTCTCCCACCCAACGTTGGCGAGCTTCCTTTGTTGTACCTACAAGCAGAGTTTCCCAACCTCTGCATTATGGCACAGAGAGAAAAATGATCCTATTCTGCATAATGGGGTACAGGTGGATATAACAGACAAGGCCTCTTCAGGCCCCCGGTGAAAGCAGTAAGCCACAGGCCCCCATGCTCTTAGGGAATCAATAGGTCAGCACTTAGGGGACCTATGCCAGCGGCGGGGTAGGAAGTACTTTCCTATAGATTGCTCCCAGGAACACAAAATAAGCATTCTCTCTCTGTTACAAAAATATTTTAAAAATACTTTAAGTCATAGTTGACACTGAAAATCTAGAGATGCCACCAGTAGCAACAAAACAAAAACACAATGGGAATATATAAATAGCTTTCAAGCCAGTTTCCCCCCCCCACCCCCCCATTAGTATCAGTACAAATTCTTCGTAATTTCCCTTCTCATGCTTAGTTCCAGAGTCTACAGCGAAACCTATGATGAAAAGCGAATGGAAGTGTGAGAAGGGATGTAGAAAAAGATGAAACTGGAAACAAGGCAAACGAAAGAGCAAAGAGCTGTGTTCAGAGGAACAGAATGGCGGGGCCCCTGCCGCACGCACTCTGAAACGTGTGGCCACATTGCATACAATTTCGATTTATTCATTCTGCTGAGAGAAACAAGCCGGCCACAGAAAAGTACGTATCACATGATCTCATATGTGGAATCTCAATGAACAAAACGGACTGGTGAACAAAATAGATCCAGAGACACAGAAGCATGGGACAAGCTGGAATCTCAGCGGGAAAATGGGGGTGTGAGTGGGTGGGGAGAGATTAACTGGGGAATTTATATGCGTAACATGGACACAGACAATAGTGTGGTGAAGGCTGGGAGGGGTGGGTGCAGGGTGGAGGGTGTCCATGGGGGAGAAAAGGGAAGACACTGGAAATACTTCTAACAATAAAGATAAGTTAAATATATTTTATTGATTTTGTACAGAGAGGAAGGGAGAGAGATAGAGAGTTAGAAACATCGATGCGAGAGAGTCATCGATCAGCTGCCTCTTGCACACCCCCTACTGGGGATATGCCCGCAACCAAGGTACATGCCCTTGACCGGAATCGAACCCGGGTCCCTTCAGTCCCCAAGCCGACGCTATCCATTGAGCCAAACCAGTTTCGGCAGATAAGTTAATTTTTTGTTGTTGTTGTTCAGGAGACATTTATCTCCCCTGAAGAGAGAGGCAGTGCACTTGTTAGGCAAACCCAAGACTATGCACTAACATCGTCGGTTTGAGGTCATAAAGACGTTGGAAAACAACCGCCGAAGAAGGCTGAACTGAGTTGGCTAAGAAAGCCCACACTGTACTGGTGGCTGGGGATCGGGTGGCCTGAAGGAAACTGCTTCCCCTGGAGGAAAAGGCCAGAGGATTTCAATAGTTTCTGGTTTCGCAAAGACTTGGGGAAAGAACACCTTGTTCTCTCTGCTATTGCTTGGGGTTGGAAGAAAAAAAGATTAAGTGGTTGGCAGGAACCTTCCGATAAGTAGGGCTTTGATGGAATCTGCAAAGGCGAGGCCCAAACAAGGGTGCTGGCCAAAGGAAGCCGTGAGGGCGAGGATATAATTAGCTTAGAAGAAGTAAACAGAAACATTCGGCTTTTAAATGAATAGCCCAGTTATTAGTGGCCCGGAAGTTCCAAATGTCTAAGAATCAAAACAGCATGAGGACACGTCACCAAAGCTGCCAGTGGCTCTGTGCCTCCCATGCCCAGGCCTTCTTCCTGAGAAGGGGTTGCAAATATACCCTGGAATCTGATGATCACTTTATGGCATAGACTGTATTTTGAAGTATATTCCTGTGTACTTTATAAGGTAAAATCTGATTATAATATTGTGGTACTTTCTTGTACACATACATAAAATGAAAAATTAGTAGTTTATACTGGATGCCTAGTTACTGCCAGATGTCACCTGGAAATAAAGCTATACAGACATTTTCAGATTGGACTAAGTTTTAGAATATTAGGAAGGCTTTGCTAAGCAAACTTTAATTCCTAATGTTTAAATTTTGGAGAGCTTGTTTAAAATATATATTTAAGTACATTGAAGCAAAAATCTTATTTTGGAATGAACATATGTGAAGGAAGCTTAGTTAACACAGTGGCAGATAATACTAGCAGACAGCAGCTGAAGGATGCCCAGGGAGCAAACCAGAGATGGTCGGACTTGCATCACCACCATTTGTCCACCAACCAGATCTGAAATATCATGGCTGACATGTACACATAAGGAACTGTTTGACATTGAAATTGGGACTCAGAAGAACTGTTGGCCCAGAACTAAACTCACTACAGACTAATTCATTTGCCTCTCAGCATAACCATTATGGCTGGTCTCATTTTCAGTTCTTATAAGTATTTCTAGTATCACATGATCTCATGCATCTAGGGGAACTAATGAACAACATAAACCGATGAACATAAACAGACCCAGAGACAGGGAAGCATCGATCAGACTGTCAAACCTCAGAGGGAAGGCAGGGGAGGGTGGGGGAAAAGGGGAGAGATCATCCAAAGGACTTGTGTGCATGCATATAAGCCTAACCAGTGGTCACGGACATCAGGGGGGTAGGGTCATACGTGGGGAGGGGTTTCGGGTGGGAATAGGGGGGGGATGAGGACAATTATGTGATACCATAATCAAGAAAAAATAAAAAATAAAATAAAAAAACAGTGGCAGATAGGCCCAAAATATTTGGAAAGCACAAGAATGTTGGAGAACTATTAAATTGGGAGGTATAATAATTAAACTGAACAATTAGGAACAAACTTTAAAGCACATATTCACCCGAGGCCTAGAGAAAGAGCAAATTCTTCCTATGATTGAGTTCTGGGAGTGTTTGATACACAACCTGAGAGGTTTAATAAGCAAAATATAGAAACTGCTGTCAGGCTGGGGTGGCTCAGTAGTTGAGCATCGGCCTATGAACTGGAAGGTCACAGTTTGATTTCCCTTCAGGGCACATGCCTGAGTGCGGGCTCCATCCCTGAAATGGGGCATGCAGGAGGCAGCTAATCAATGATTCTCATCACTGATATTTCTCCCTCTCTTAAATAAAAATTATTAAAAAACAAAATAAAAAAATCTCTCTCATCATTGATGTTTATCTCTCTCACTCCCTGAAATTAAAAAAAAACAAACCTGCTTCAAGTAAGCTAACAGCTCTTAAATATTTCTTCTTATAGTGTTTAGATTTATAGTATTGTTTCAAATGAATTATCTCACTAGAATATGGAAAGGGGTGTTAATATATTTTTTAACAGCTACTTTAGAACAGCTATAAAAATGGACTGTCCAGAGTGTGGTCAACCAAGCCAGAGAATTGCCAAGTCTCGGATATAAAATATAGCTATAAGGTCGCCGTCTAGTGGCGCCTCTTTTTAACTGTGGACATCTTCCCAAGAAGTATGGGAGTCTGTCCAACTCTATAAGAAGACAGTATTTGTCGGACTTGAGCCCCAGTAATTTAAACAGGGTCTTACTGGGATAAGACATATGGTTTGCTGCTTTATAAGAGTGTTTTAGTGAGGGGGAGTGATATCATCTTCTCTGGAGGTATCTAAAAATAGCATTAATTCTTCCCTGAAGGTAGACAGATAAATCAGATCCCCTCAGGGTCCTTTTCTGCCTTATGGTAGAACCATGATTTTCCCCATTTCCTCACAGAACTTTATCCATACTATACTGTTTTTTAAAAATATATTTTTATTGATTTCAGAGAGGAAGGGAGAGGGAGAGTCTGATCTCCTTCTGTTCCACTTTATCTGTCTTTTATGTCCTTTTTGATGGCTTTCTCATTTTTACTCCATTAATTACTTATTACCTTCTCTCCTTCCTCCAGTCCTCATATCTATTACTCATGATCCTAAAATAGCTCCATATACAAAAGGCTAAGCAACCATCAACCATCTGACCATCTGACCGGCAGGTAGGCATGACTTGCACTGACCACTAGGGGCAGATGCTCAACACAGGAGCTGCTGAGCTGCAGTGCCTTGGTAGCAGTGGCTTTCAGGTGATGCACCCCAGAACCAGAGAGGAGGGAGTCCGAATCCTCATGGGGCCGCACAATTCCACCTTTGGTGGTGGGTTATGTTGTTGCTGGGGCACTAGGGGCCCCGAATCTGGTTTACTGCTGAGCTATGGTGACTGCAGATGCCCTTCGAGGTATGGCACTGCCCCAGGTGTGGCCGGTCAGCAGGGGCCATGGGAGGTTGGCTCCAGGGTGTGTCTGGCCTATCTCACCCAGTCCTTTCCCACCGACCACCTTCTACTTAATTTCCTTTCAATGTGCACAAATCTGTGCACCAGGCCACTAGTTCTTAAAAAAATTAAAAGTACTCTTAACAACAAAAAGAAAGAAAGAAAAAGTACTCTTACTATTCTAAAATACTTTGCCCACTTACTACACTAAAATAATGTCTCCTTTTCAATTAGTATTTACTTTTCATTTTCACTTCATTTCTGCTCAAACATTCTTTTCCTCATATAAATATATAGACCCTGGGCTATAGGACCAAAATGTAGGCCTCTGGAGAGCTATAGGACCATAACTGTAAAAGAAAATGATAATGGAAGTTTCATGAGGAGAAGCCAAAATTACAAAGTCTCTTCATACAAAGAAATGAAAAGGCAGAAGCAGATGAAGTAATTTGTATTACTGGCATAAGCAAAATAGCATATGAAAAATGGATTTGTTGGGGGGTATTTCATTCACTTCTGTAATCAACTTGCTATGAAACATGAGTAGAAAAATATGGGAAATATTTTTGAGAGAATGCTAAGGAAAAAATACTTTACCTGATCTTATGTGGTATTATAGGAACTGAGCTTAGGAGCTTACCAAACTAGGGCTCTCTAAATACACTAGACGTATTTTCTTTTCAAGGATTTCTTCCCCCCACCCCCCACCCCTTACAAGGGAGATATCTAATGAAGCCAATGCTCACGGCAGTATAAGTAGTGTTTTTTCAACCTGGAAATCAACAGGCCAGATTCTGACCTCTATAAAAGTTTGGGAGGGGGCATGTGTTTTTTATCAAGATAACCCAGATTTTCCATGCTTTATCTAAATAGTTAATCATTTTAATTCTATAGCTTTTGCAGTGGCCTGAGAATTTTGGCTGGAGTATATGACAGTTTCACTTCAGGGATGCAGGAGGTGGAATATGTCCATGAAAGGATGCCAAAATGCAATGTGTAAACATTGTCATGCTGAACTATGGCCAAAGGCCTGAGCTCCAATTTTTCATTTTTCTAGAACAGGCAGCGTAAAGCAGCAGCTCTATTCATTTTAGAGCTAAAATAGGGCTGGGGACTCCCTCTTCCCAACTATCTTTCCCTATCTCTATCCCTATCTCTATCCCTATCCCTATCCCTATCCCTATCCCTATCCCTATCCCTATCCCTATCCCTATCCCTATCCTATACTAATCCATATCCCTACTCCTTCACTGTTCCTCACACCTCCAAATTTTAAACAATAACCTGGGTAAAGGAATCTACCAAGTCACAAGTACAGGTAGAAGAACATTAAAAATGAGTCTCAAACCATCTACATGTGTTTCCTGAGTTCCCAGAGTCACTTCACCTGTCTAGACCTTGGGCCCCTGGTAAAATGAGGGAGCTGGGCTAGTTATCTCTAAGACCCTGGCAAGACCAAAACCATGGCTCTGTCCATTCAACCTCACACGTTCTTTTATCTGCTGACATATAGACACATGACTACTTTATAAAAAGAGAAATAAAACCCAAGCAAATCAGAAGGATAGATGTACTTCAATTAAGTAAATGAAAGACACTTATTAAAATTTTTTGGGTAGTGTTAAGGTCCTTAGGACTCATTAAAGGGAAATGAAACACAACAGCTGAAACATAGCACAAAGAGTCCCTTAATCTTAACTGGAAGAAAGTTCTCTTTCTTAGTTTCATGGAAGTGATGTTCAAGCTGGACCTTGAAGGCTGCATACAGTTTTGATAGTTTATAGTGGGAAGGGGGAAAGGAAGACATTCCAGTAGGGGACCCGCATGGCAAAGGCTGAGGTTGAAAAGCACAGGGAGTGCTCAGGGGAAGGTAAGGATTTCAGGTCTCTAAAACAAAGTGTGCACAGAGTGAAGGAAAAAACAACACCCAAGCAATTCCTGTGTTCAGAGGATCAAACTTTGAAGAAGAAATAGAGGTCTATGATATGTGGATATGTGAGACCAATCTCATGCCAACAGTATCTTCATGGGGTATGCTGAACAGCATGCAGTGAAAATGTTCTTCACCCACTGAAAGAAATGAAGCAAATGAACATGAAATGCAGCTGTCTCAATGACTATTCAACTCATTCATCTCTGAGTACGTCATTCTAATATTGGATCTTATGGACTCCCATGCGCCCTGATAGTCTACCAGAGGCTTTGGTCATAGGAGAAACCCTATAGGGACCCTCAGTATAGACCAATCCTTCCAGTCAAACACCCCAGGCCTTTTAGAGCACTGATATCTATCTCTTTTCCTCATCATGTCAGGGGCATAAAGACAGGGTGGTGGGCCAGGGCAAGAGACATCTTCATTATATCCTATTTTCTTTATGACAAACTGACAAAATTCTTTTCCAGAGATTCAAGGGAGTCTGACTGCTATTTACCTCGCCCAGTAAAAGTATCTACTAGCTTACCAGATGTTGCCCAAATCCCAGAAAAACAATTATAATGGCCTCCCAAAGGCCATAAGACCCAGTATGGAGACTTATCTGTACCTTCAAATGGATCACCCATGCTCTACCCAAAAAGAGATTTGATTAAAGAGGCTGCTTCCTTTGGTAACACATGAGTGGGGGTGGTGGGGGGTCGGAGGGGCTGGAACAAAGGGACTCACCACATGTCTTGTACCGTCTTTGATCTGGAAATTCTCTCATCTTTCCACTTGATCATGAGATTCTGAGCAGAGGAGACCATGTAATATCCCTTGGTATATAGTTGATGCTCAACAAATATTTATAAACTTCACATTTAATGTTTTTGTTATATTCTTCAATAAAATATCCCCAGATGTTTTGAATTTATGAATGACATACCTTAGGCATCTGAGACTCAGCTACGGTAATTGCTTTCCTGTTGAGGAAACATGCAGTTGCTGCTGAAAGTAAAAGTCTCTGTACTAAGATATTTTTCTCTAGAAATAGAGATGCCTGGCTGTAGGCTGCTTACTCATCACATTATTGTAAAGAAGGAAAAAACTGGCACAGATAATATAATTACATATAATACAACAGTGGTAGTCTTAAGAAAAAAAAAATGTACTGTCAAAACTAGAGAAAGATTGGTTGATTCATTTAATCTTCCCCCCTACCCCCCTAATACCCATTCTTTCATACATTGAAAACGATGCTAGCTTAAGGAATGTTTTTTTAGGAGAGGAAAAATTATGCTAGGTTTGAAAATCACACTTTTGGAAATTTGATCCACGGTTTTGTCTTTGGGTCAGGCTTACATTGGTTCCAACCCAAGACTCATTAGGGTCACAGGATTTCAGTGCTTTCTTCATAAACAAGGCACGGATTTTAGAACCTTCCACTGTTTGAAGTGCTTCTATTAACAAAATCAGGCCCCAAAAAACCCCCCTACCCAAACAAAACCAAACCAACACCTCACATGTTTTGCAGGCAGGATCATGCGGAGAAGTACTGGTGCAACTAATCCTTCTCATCTGTGCCCGCCTTGCAGCCCAGGTAGTGACCACTGGGTTTTCCCAGGAGAGCTGACAGTCCAACAGCCGAATCCAACTGGGCAACCACCAGGGGAAGTGAATGCTTCTACAGTTGGAACCAGAGAACTATTTCCCATCTCTTAATTCCCATTAACTGCTCTCATGTAGTTAAAAGCCTAGGGGTTCAATATTCCTTGATTTTAATTTATTCTTTTTTTAACCAAATCTTACAGTGGACTTTTCCCTTCATTTCTCAGAAATCTCTGAATCCTCCAGAGCAGAAGGTTGTGCAATGTATACCTTCAACCAGGAAAGTTTCCCCAAGCCATTCCGTTGCAGACAGTGTCCAAGTGGAGCAAAAATGGAACCTGTCCCAATACCAATCAGGCAGGAGGAGTCTAAGAGAAGGTCTTTGGGAAGGTAAAGGGCAACATTTTAAAACCGGAAGTGGAAACAAAGTTCTATTAAGGCTTTGCCGCCACCCTCACCCTTGTGCACAAGCTTTGTTTGCTGTTGTCAGAGACATGACACGCCCTCTGCCTTGGTTAATGGTACTATTCCAGAAACACCCAAGAACATTTTTCCCAAACTGGAAGCTGGAACCATCATCAGCTGATACTCAAGGGTCTTCAAACAGGTGGGACTCTAAGGGGGCCTCTTATCCTGTCCGCAGGATAGAAGCAGCCACTCACGGCCTGTGGAACATCACCGGAGTAGGAGGGATGATCTACAGTACCACCAGCAGCAATGAAGGGAGGTCAGCTTTACACACGAGAAACAGAAATGCCCCAGAAGGTTCAGCATATAACTAGAGAACTTGGTTGCATCTGCCTTGCTTCCGTATAGCGGGGTGTTCAGGAAAATACATTCCCTGAATAGTTTAGGTCAAATGGAGCTCAAAGGAGGCACAGGAGAGCTGACATCTCCTATAACATGAACCCATATGCTTCCAAAAGTGCCTGTCTATTTCCCCACGCCCGTTCTCTGTTTTCTTGCTATGATGTCTACTTGGGGGGACGGTCTTGCTGAGATTGGAGTAATATTCTGGGCCGACGCAGGCTGCTTTTCTTAATAAAAGGCAGTTCTATTGCAGTGGGGAAAAGTACATGCCCGTGATCTCAAATATGAAGATTTCCCTCTAATTCTTGAATGAGCAGATAACTAGAACCACCAAACATCTCACCAACTCCGTGGATGTTTCATTGAGCCTCAGAGAGGTCTGGCACTTCTGCGACTGAAACTTTACGAGAACCTCAACCCTGCTTTTCTTGATGCTGGTAAAGGACCCATCTTCTCAACTTACTGGGTTTAATTACCTGCCTAACGTTTACTGACCCAGTGTTTCCATAAACCTGCTGATTGGTCAGCATATCAGGAATCCGTGAAACAGGTGTTCTGAATGAAAATGCCAAGGAAAGACCGTTAGGAGGTAGTCCTACCCTCACATGGCTTTTTACCTGGTGACGCTGTACTGTCGCCTCAGGATAAGAGTGTATTCCTCAGAAGAGACATCTTGATCTGTGCGCCAATGAGGGCAGAGATTGACTGAAGGCCGCATTAACAGCCGATGGAAAGATGAGTAGGCAAACACTATGTTTTTTAAAGCTTTATATTGTGGTGGGGATACTAAATACATTTTATCTTTAGAAGTAAAATGTTTTCCTGGCTTCCTTCATCATTCATTGTGGTCAATTCGGATACTTTTCATTTTATATTTGAATATATAAATCTAATTTCTGACAGTCCCGGATCTGTCTCTTGCTTCAACAGTGGACGGAACAGACCCAGAGACACCCCCTTTTTCCAACCTCCAGTCCCTCTCTTATTCAGTCACCACCTCCAGAACCACCTCCAAGACCAGCCAACATACCTTAACTCTCATTGCCCAACCACTATGAGCTCCCAAATTTGTCAGAACTATCCCACCGAGGTGGAGGCTGCGGTCCCACGTCTGGCCCACCTGCCTCTGCGGGCCCCCCACACCTACCTCTCTCTGGGCTTCTATTTCGACCCTGAGGATGTGGCTCTCAGTGCGGGGGCCACTTCTTCCTCGAGTTGGGGGAGAAGAAGTGCGAGGGCGCTGAGGTCTCTTAAAGTTGCAAAACCAGCGCCATGGCCACTTTCTCTTCCTGGATGTGCTGAGCCTCCCCAAGGTGAGTGGGCAAAACTCAGGCTGCCATGGAAGCCGCCCTGGCCTCGGAGAGGAACCTGAACCAGGCCCCTGTGGAGCTGCAGGCCCTGGGTTCCACCCACACAGACCCCCATCTCTGTGACTTCGGGGAGAACCACTTCCTGGGTGAGGAGGTGGAACTCATCAAGAAGATGGGCAAGCCCTGGCTAGTTTGGCTCAGTGGATGGCGCATTGGCCTGTGGACTGCAGGGTCCCAGGTTTGATTCCCAGTCAGGGCACATGCCTGGGTTGTGGGCTTGATCCCCAGTAGGGAGTGTACAGGAGGGCAGGAGATGGATGACTCTCTCATCCTTGATGTTTCTACCTCTCTCTTCCTCTCCTTTCCTCTCTGAAATCAATAAAATAATATGGGCGACACCTGCCTCACCTCAGGCTGCGGCCCCCAGGCTGGGCTGGGCGAGTATCTCTTCGAAAGGCTCACCCTCAAACATGACTCGGAGCCTTTGGAGCCCAGAGGCCTTTGAGGGGCCCCTCTGCATCCCGCTTGTGTCTGGCTTTTGCCTGAGCCTCTCCCTGAAACTACCAGCCATTCTTTAACCACCCTGAAGCCCTCTCCCATGCATTGGACCAAATGAAACAAAGTTTTTGCAGCATAAATAAATAAATAAATAAATAAATCGAATTTCTCTAGTGTTTCCCCCCTCCCTCCCTCTGAATATTCTCTTTTTAGTTCTTCAGGTAAAAGGTATTTCAGACCTAGTTTAAAGAAGCAAATATATTAGTGATATGTGTGTAATCATCTTTGAGATTAAAAATAATTTTTATTTTTAATGAAAACAAGCTTTGTCACCCCCTCTTTAAAACTACTGTCCAAGGTGGCCCTCCCAGGTCAGGCCCAGAAACAGCCGGAATTGTCTGATGGCTACAGAATCACAGTTCTAATGAACTGGGCCACATGTATTTTTTTTTTTTAGGTTTCAGCAGTAAAATAGCATGATGTAAAGATCTGATGATCCCTTCTTGAAAGCACGCTTATCTTTTGAAGTTATTATGCTTGTTTAGGGGACATGTGTTGTTTGGAAGGTTCGAATTACCGCAAGACAGCTTTCGCAACAATGTATTAGAAGCCATATGAATAGTTTAAAAAAAAACCATCCAGTAACGCCTATTTGACTTGCAAAATCTGCAGCACTTCCGCTAGTAATTCTCAGTGCTTGTTCTTCTCACCTCTGATCTTTCTCCTTCCCCTCCATCGTGTCTTACAGATTGGTCCATCCGATATAGCCAGCTTCCTCAGCAGGAAGATGCCAATGCAAATCGAAGACCAAGAGGTAGAGTCTCTTGGAGCCATTACCAATGCCACCCTTTCCTTGTTGCTGATTTTTCCTTTTTTTAAAGGCACATCTTTATATATATATTTGGTTTTGGTTTTCATGAACACAAACCAGATTCTTATTTCAGGCAGCAAAACCAGTTATTCCGAAAAAAGCCAATACGAAGAAAATCAATGAATTATTTGGTCACATGTGGAATCAATTAGCTCCCTCTCTCTCCTGCCCTGAAGTGCTTAGTGGTTTTTTTAATTCAGTCAATCTAAAACAATGCCTCTTGCCCTGACCAATTTGGCTCAGTGGATAGAGCGTCAGCCTGTGGACTGAAAGGTCCCAGGTTCGATTCCTGTCAGGGGGCATGTTCCTTGGTTGTGGGCACATCCCCAGTGGGAGGAGGTGTGTGAGAAGCAGCTGATCGATATTTTTCTCTCATCAGTGTTTCTGATAAGAACAGATACTACACTTGATCTTAGGCAAAAAGCCGAGAAGCGATCTCATCAATGTTTCTGACTCTATCCCTCTCCCTTCCTCTCTGTAAAAAAATCAATAAAATGTATTAAAAAAAAACAAAAAACAATGCCTCTTTTCATCATTACCTGCCTTTTCTCGGTCTGCAGCACGGCAGTGCACTTGACCATGAGGTGCTTTGGCAATCGGAGTTCTTTTCCAGTTGGTCAGGGCTCCCTCTCCTCTTTCCCTCTTTCCTGAACTGCAGAGCGACGGCCAAGACACTGCGGTCACTTCAGGAGGGAGAGGGTTTGCTAGGATCGCGGTCCTCTCAGCTTTGTGCCTTAGAAGCTCCTCCTGGAGCCTGGGGTTGGGGTGGAGACCCGACCTAAGGAAAAGGACCTGGGAGGGCCTCTATCTGGCTCTTCTCCCACCTCTGCCATAAAAGATTCAACAAAACTGACGGGATGATTTCAGCTGCTTCGTTGCCAGCAAACTACACCCTTGAGTTTGCTTTTTTCTTTAAGTGATCTCATGAGGCCAGTGAGGGCCTCTATCTTGATTAATGACGATTATCTTCTATCAGCAGCTGGATAGGGTGGCTTGGTGCAAGTTTTTGACAAAGAAAATTAGGCTCTGAAAAACATTTCTTATCAGAAACTGTAAGTATATTAAAATGCATTTAAAAGTTACTTCTGGGAAACATATTAAATAGGTCAATCATTTAATCATTTGTTAAATGTCAAACTCTATAAAATCATGGTATAATGTCACCCTGACATAAAGCAACATCAAAATTAGTGCATCATCTATAAAGTGAAGTATCATTTGCCTTTAAGTGACAAATTCTACTGCCAAAAAATACCATTATACTTCTAATAAGTGACATTCATTTTAATAGACCCTACAAAAATACAATATTTTCAATGTCCCCATAAAACATTTAACTTACAAATATTATTCTCAGAGCTTCAGTGACATCAATATGGGATACTACTGTGAAAATCCTAATACTAGTGTGTAAAGTAAATTTATTACATATATATTAAAAAGAGCTATATGGAAATATGAGAGAGAATTCATACAACCAACTTTGGGAGATTATTCTAAAATTAATATTTTAATCAAATTAATGATAAGTATATAAAAGAAATGTGTTTAAAGGATTAGAAAATGGATTTATTTTTTATCGAGGAAAACAGTTCTAATGTAAAAATAACTAAGTCCATATGAACTATGCTTGTCTTTTTCTCCAGTGAGACAAAATTCAGGATTTTATATACTTTGAAACTTTTTTGAAACAAAAGTATTTTCTCTATTTCTGCCCACAAAAACAGGCATCAAAATGAATACTACAGGTAGACTATTGCTCTGAGAAATTATATTTGAAGTTTCATATTTAAATACCAAAGTTTTTAAATCTCCCACATTAACTTTCTAACAGCAGTCTTTTTTAATGATAAATTTTATCAATCCCCAAAACTCATTTCAAAGTATTTAAAAGTAGCAAATTAGAGAAAGCAACACACAAATAAATTCCACATTTACAAGTAAAGAAATCACAAGGGCTACAGTTTATAATCAATATAAACTTAAAAGAAATAAAGCAATACCTTTCCTGCCACCCATCATCCACTGCTTAAATTTGTGGTGAAAAGATTTACCTATGATGACCTTTAGTCTGTGTTTTAACTCTGCAGGTTCTGTAATTAGCTAAAGGCATCGAATAAATTAGTTCGTCCTAGTTTTATTCAGGTCCCAGAGATAAATGGCTAATTTATGAAATATTTCACTCTGTTTTATGAGAATTTAGCAAATGAATATGGAACCAAATATAAACACTTTATACCATATGTACAGTTACTTCCATAAGGCATTATCATGTAATTTTTATTGAAAAAAGAGTCAATATATTAAAGTCTTATTTTAAGATATATTTGCTTTCTCAATCCAAGATGTTTAGTTTATGAAAATATTGTTTTGCTCTATATTCTTTTTTGTGTGTATATGCCAACATACACCTTGTGCTAGAAATATTTTATGGGAATTACAATTCTTCATATTTGTATTTTCTATAGAAAGGCAGATACAACATTGAGGCAGTGTTTCTGATGGAGAGCAGAATTTGTAAAGAGCTTGTGTGTGCTTCCGTGCTTCCGAAATCATATGAAATCCACTTTGAGAAGAAACTTATTTGGTTAAAAACAAACAAACCAACAATAACAAAAAAAAAACAAAACCCTGCACCAATGCACAGCCAGAGGCTGATAATTAAAACTAATACATAACTACATGAACATCATATTTATATAGTTTTAACATTTGTAAGGATGATCAGTGCTAACATATAGTATTATACATTTGGCACTAATGTTTGCCATTGGTCCAGCAATTGGCAAAATTTGTCTCTATGTATAAATTTATTTTTGAACATTAGGTCTGGCTAGACGTTATCTTCACTATTTATAAAAAATATTCAGACAGTAAGCTCACGTTGAATAACTAGGTCTACTGTGTTCTGGAAACTCTTCAGTAGCAATACAGCTTTTTCATGTTCCATATGTACAAAACTATGTCCATTGGCCTGTAAATATGCAAATAAAACAGGGCAATCAATACAAGACATTTATCACTTTATCACAATTTCCAATCATAAGAGTCAAGGGAGTATTGAGCAACCAAAAGTTATCAGTTTAAAAATTCACAATAGAATTGCAATTGTGGAAACAGCTAATTAACTTCACCCAGCTTCAACTTTATTAATTCAACAAATGTTTTTCAGGTACCTAACATGTTCTACCCAGGACCGTCCCAGTGCAGCCTTAGCCACTGTGCCAATGGCAGAAACGCACCAGTGAAGAACAGACATTCTTGAACTACGGCACAGAGTTCAGTTTTGTTGTTCTGATTTGTTTTGTTTTTGGAGGAACTTAGCTGAGACGGTTCTGAAGTCCACAGGACCGCTGCCTTCTTGTTATAAATCACTGATACAAACCCATCTGCATGGTCATATATTTCAGTCATGCAGAACATGACAAATCTTATTTGGACTCACTTGAAAGTTCTTAGCTGGTACATTTTTATATTAAAGATATCGTTTTTACTCTCCCTTCCCCCTCCCCCCCCCCTTGTTAAATGCTCTACAACAGTGGTTCTCAATCCTATCCAGATTGCTGAGAGATCCGCCCCTTAGGGGTAAGGCACACTGACATTAGTGACAGAGGACATGCCCACAATTCTTCTAGTCAAGAAGCCTCAGTCTATGCAATCAAAATTCATGTTAAGCACAATTGGCTTAAGGTTACATTTTCAGGATTCAAACGTGCTATTGTTCGATATTTATTTCACAAAATGGATGTGCTTCTCTGTAGTGAGTGCTCAGGGGTCTTTGGTTTTCCTCCACATTAAATTGCAGATTTTCTTGATTGGAATGAGTTTTATTATTAATAGAGAAGCGGATCCCATAAAGCTTTGCTGTCATGAAGACCAAAATAAAAGACAACCTTACTGAAACCTGGAAAGGGAATGACTGACTGCCATGTAACTGTTCTCCTGTAGCCTGAGACTCAGCTGATTTGGAAGAGCCAGCCCGATTGGCTGCTTGGCAAAGTACAAGTAATAGAGCCAGTTAGTTGGTTGATTTTTTTTTTTTCCATTTTCAGCATTTTCAGTTGACTGATAGTAATTTGGGGCACCCATTGCATTTGTGATTCTATATTTTTATGCTTCCTTAAAATATGATTAATTTAATTTCAAATAACCACTCATTTAAGGTATTTCACACCTTTGGGTTTTCGAATTTAAAACAGCAGCACACATCTAGCAATACTGTATAATCTTTATAATTTAGGTGAAAGTTGTCTTATCACTAGTTCATTAAAATTGGTTGGTTAATTACATGATAAATAAGGCCTTAAAATATTGACTTTTTAAAAAACCATAGTACATCTCTGAAAAAGGAAAATACTGGGAAACAAAAACATAAACTCATGAAAAAAATATGTACAGATTTATTTTAAATTAAATAATCTCTCTATATATATTATTTAATAACATTTACTTAATGCTATCAGAATTGGCACTGATTGTTTCCATGGCAGGTAATAGCAGCTGAGAAGAATTTTTGTGTGTGTTCTCAGCTCAAATTTTTTGCTTTAATTTATGGTAAAAAACAGACAACTGGGTTCATTTGATGTTATTTGATTGGATGGTGAAGTGGAATAGAGAATAGCATATGGTACACTCCGATTTTTACTCTCCTGCTTCTGTATGTTTATCCCGCTATACTTTTGAAGGTGATACTAACTACTTTAATTTGACCAAAATTTAAATACCTTAATTTAAAATTTAACTAATAATGGAATTATTAAATGTCAAATATTAAAAATAACTCGAATTGTGCGTGCTCAGATTTCTCTAGCTGCAGACTAAAAAACTAGAATTGCAATGAACTCAAATTCACTGAGAACTTTCAGGGAATGCTCTAATATTTGGGGCCCATGAATGGTATATTGTCCATTATCCGATCTGATTATGGTTTTAGAAACTATTGTCATAAAAATAATAGGGCATAAGTGGTGCAAAACTCAGATAGCCAACTGATCCTAGTTGCTAGCTTTGAATGATACTTTTATTAAAAGATCTTTGAAGTAGGATGGTTCATCTCCACCATCTTGATTTTTTTTCCCCAGTAAAAAATGTCTGTTATATGCTGAATGCACCCATGGCTTTGTGCCAGGCCCTGGGGATAGAAAGTAAGGTAGATGCAACAGGAGGCTCCCATCAGAGGTGACCCCCCAGAAGGGGAAATAGCCATGGACATAACTAAAAATAATGTAGAAAACACCTTGCATGTAGTAAGCACTCAGCAAATGTTTGCTGAGTTGAATTAGCATCAGAAGAGATAAAGAATTAGGGCCATTCAGAAGAAGGAAGAGAAGAGGGACAATGTCCAAGAAAGCTGTTTCTCTGAGGAACTTATCAAAAGAGTTTCTTGGTACTCACACTTGGCAAGTGTGATTAGCAAGAGATCACAAGTCCTTGTCTAGTCTCAAGCCTGGAGTATCCTCCAGTCCTGGGCAGAATGGTTGGCCATTTCAAGTGAATTCTGCAACAGTCCATGCAGGGAGAAGAGTTGATTCATGTATGTGATCATTTTTGTGAGAATTAAAAAATAAAATTACCTACGAATTTGGATGACTTTAGCATAAGAAGCAACCATAAAAAATAAGCTATGTGTAGGTAAGGTGAACGCGTAGATCTTTTCTTCCAAAGGAAGAGAGAAAGCCCACTATGTAAAACATTTAAACAGACCTTTCTGGATGGAGAGACTGAGAGCATGAGAGAGCCAGGGAGAGAGGTGAGAGTGGAGTAGGGATTATGCCCATAGACCAGTTTGCTTGCCAATACCTTCCCACCCCATGGTTTTTATTATCATTTCTCTCAGTACTGAAATACTAAGACTACCATTGCTTTCAGTAATTTGAGCTGGCATTTCATTGATTATGATAAAATTATGAACAGTTTCCCCCTTAAAATTATTACTATAGTGCCTCTTAACATAATTATGGTCTTTTATAGTTGTTGCAAGGCTGTAATTTAGATTCCTATCAGGTTTAATTGAACTTATGTAAAAAATAACAGTGTCAGTAATATTTCGTCCTAAATTAGAATCTACAGAAATGCAGAATTTCTTATTCTTCCAGTTTTAACTGTAGCTTAATTGAGTTTTTGGAGCCATTTGTGAGCCTTCTCTCTCAAAAGTAGAATATCCACTGGGGCAGTGCCAGGAGACTTGAGAGGAAATAGATTAAAAAGGAGAAAGCTTTTAGGGTAGAATCTATAAATTTGGCACCTGATCAAACACAGGAATAAGAAACAAGCGGGAATCAAATCATGATGGCCTTCACAGAAAATGGACACCCTGGTGGAACAGCAAAGCTTAGTTGGGAAGACAATGGAGTTTGTGGTGGTGGTGGTGGGGTGGAGGGTGCATGCAAGGGAAATGTTGATCATATTTAGAAAGAAGGGATTGGAATTCAGGAATGAGGTCAGAGTGGCAGCATTAGCAAAGAGGTAAGGCTGTATTGCAGCTTGGTATCACCCACATGAAAGGCGGAGAGATTGATCAGAAAATCAGTTTAAAGGGAGCATGTGAGTGAAGGGAAATCTGACTAGGGGAGCAGGATATGGCTGCAGGCAGCCTTGGACACGTAGAGCAGAACTGAAAGCTAGTGTTTGCTGTCTGTGGACCTGGGCATCCAGGAAAGTCTGTCTGCAATGAGGGAGGGAAAGGAGACACAGATCCTAAAGGATGGGGACTCTTAGGGGGACCAATGCACTGAGGGCAGGGAACAGGAAACCTGGCTCCCAAGAAATTCAGGCAGGAGGAGAGCAGGGAAGGGTCAGCCTGAAGGGGAGTATGGTAGAGTGCTGATAAGATCGCAGGAAATCCTAGAGAATCAAGTACTTTCTAGGGACCCCAATTAAGCCTAACTTTGTGTAGCATAGAGGAAATACA